>NC_080745.1:4750035-5375035 GCF_020826845.1 Diceros bicornis minor
CTCTATATGTCTGTTTCTTTCCTCCCATTGTTATAGACTAACTTCTTCTGCTTCTCAGTCTACCTGGTGGGAAACAATGAAGATTTCTGTGTTCCTGCTTCAGTCACACAGAGTGACACTGGCTTGATTCTCTCTGGGTCCTAAATTCACAGTCCCAAGGAAGAAAGTCATGGACCCAGCCATGGTCAAGGTGTCCACCTGTAAATCAATCAGCTTTGGCCTCAGGTACAGTGTTACAGTGTATGCAACTTGAAGTCCCATAGCTCACTGACAATCTGCTCATTTTGCTTTAAACTTTTGTTCTCTGTGTGTTTCATTTTGGATAGTTTCTATTGCTACACATTCACCTTTACTATTCTTTTCTTCTATTGTGTCTAATCTGCTGTTAATCCCATCCAGTATGTTTTTCACCATAGATATTGTATTTTTCATGTCCACAAGTTCAGTTTGTTTATTAATGTCTTCCATTTCTCTACTTAATATGCTCAGTCTTTCCTTTAGATTCTTAAAGAAATGGAATATAGTTATAATAACTGTTTAATGTCTTTATATACTAATTCTATCTTTGTCTAATTTAATGTCTGTGTCATTTCTGGGAATGTTTCTATTGACTGATTTTTCTCCTCATTATTCATTGTATTTTCCTGCTTGTTTGCACACCTTGTCATTTTTCACTGGATGCCAGACATTGTGAATTTTACCTTCTTAGGTGCTGGATATTTTTCTATTCCTATAAATATTTTCTTGAGCTTTATTCTGGGAAGCAGTTAAAAAAACTTAGACACAGTGTCATCTTTTTGAAGCTTCTTTTAAGCTTTGATAGGCAGGATGAGAGTGGCCTTTATTCTAGAGCTAATTTTGCCACACTACTGAAGCAAAGTTCTTTAAATACTCTATCTGATGCCCTGTGAATTATCAGGTTTTTCATTCAAGGACTATTCCCTCTGCTCCTATCCAATGGTTCTTTCTTGAGCCTCGGGTAGCTCCCCCACCCTCAGGTGATCATTACTCCCCTGAAGACTCTGGGAGCCTCTGCGGGTCTCTGGAGCTCTCTCCCTGTGCAGCGCTCCCCTCCCTGCTTCTCTTCCTGAGAACTGAAGATGCCATGGCCTCCCCGGACACTCAGGCTCCACATGGGCTCCCACTCTCTAAGCTGCACCCTGGAGACTCTCTCCAGGCAGTGAGCTAGGATGACCACAGGGCTCACCTCATTGGTTTCCCCTCTCTCAGGGGTCACTGTCCTCACTGCCTGGTGTGCAGGGTCTGAAAACAAGAGTTTTCTACATTGTGCCTGTTTTTTAAGTTGTTTCTGATGGGAGGGTAAACCCAGTCCATGTTATTCCATCTTGGCCAGAAGTGGAAGTACAATTCAATCTTTTGGAACTACTTGCCATTTTCTTGTGTGTGTGTGTGTGTGAGGAAGATTAGCCCTGAGGTAACATCCGATGCTAATCTTCCTCTTTTTTTGCTGAGGAAGATTGGCCCTGGGCTAACATCGGTGCCCATCTTCCTCTACTTTATATGGGACACCGGCACAACATGGCTTTACAAGCAGTGCATTGGTGCGTGCCTGAGATCCTAACCTTGAACCCCGCACCACCGAAATGGAGTGTGCTCACTTAACCACTATGCCACCGGCCAGCCCCTATTTGCAGTTTTTTAAAACTCTGGGCTCTTGCATGTCTCTGTGCTTTTATGTCAGTTTGAAACTTCCTTTCCACCCTGTCTGTCTGGCAAGGCTCGGTTCCAGCATCATCTCCTCCCAAACCTTCCCAGCACCCCCATGCCCCCAGCATCCCTCCTCTGTGCTCCATGGCATCATACACACACCATACGGGCTGGTGCCCCTCACTGAACTCCAAGCCCTGTGTGCACAGATCATAGCTTATTCATCTTTCTAGCTTCAAACTTAGCACAGATGAAACACAGCGGGTACTCAACATATGCTTGGTGAAACAAATGGAAACATTGCACATAATCACACTGCAACAGAGAACAGTCTTCACTGTTGATTTCAGAGTATTTTCCGAGCTATTAACCTGCAAACACTGGCTGTAACTTAAACACTTCTATATTCTGAAGTTCTGATATTGCATTTCTTTGAATCAAGTATGTCATTAGCAGAATTCTCAGCCATTAGATGTGGTGGTTTACTTAGAAGTGTGTCTGTCTGTAGCCTTCCTTTGAGGACGGTGGCAGACTGTTTGGCACATGTTTGTGCATTTGGTTTGGTTGCTTATGTTGAGCATGAAATCTTTTCAGTGTGTCACAGATTTTGAAAAAGGGCTTGTGTCTTTACAGCTCACGCTGAGCAGAATGTAACTGTAATCTGCCAAGGAAACAATCTCATCTCTTCCTCCTCATGTAGTGACACCCATCCCCGACTCAGGACAAAGTCACACTGCCGTCTCCAGCGTGCGTTATATCCTGTGTAAGCTCAATGGCCCGCTCAGTGGAAACATGCTCAACTTTGACAGGAGCTGTGTCAAGAGTTAGACCTCTGCGATTCCATCCCGGGTCCTTCATGGACTGCACATGTTCTCTTTGGTGGGGCCAAAATGTGCCCCACCCCCTCCAGATCTCCAGAACACTTTGTGTAGTTTGAGCTTAAACCTACCTGAGGACTCAGTGCTTTCTTTTTGACCTAAATAATTAACTTTATAAAAAACTGACATAAATAGGACACCTTAACTGGAAAAGAAACAAAATATATGTGTGTATGAGCAAGTAAATAATAAAAATCTCCTACCATCACACCACTGAGAGTGTATTATATATATGCCACATATTATACACGAAGCATGTGATACGTATCTTACATTGTACCTGCTATTTTGTAAATTGTAATCTGCTTTTCTCCCCTCATATTTTTCCAAGTTAGTATCTTTTCTAAATCCCCAAAGTAGGAAAATTTAAAATAAAATCTTTTACAAACTTTACTTTTTGTTATATTCTCCCTCTTTTTCTCTCTGGAGTATCTGCATTTTAATACAAAACTCTTGAAGACATAATGCCTACCCAAAGGAATTATTCTCAAGTGCTGCAACTTCAGGCATAACGGGGATAAATATTTTGAGTGCTTTTGTGTTGCTATATTCATTTCATTCCTGCATAAGGTTAGCTCTGCCAGATTATGCATAACACTAACAGTGTCACTAAACAGGAAGAGTAGGACTAGAAGAGACCATTTTAAAAATTCCAAATGTCATTTTCACTATGTCCTAAGAGACAGCGACTTTTAGTAAGAGCAATGATATCTGTGAAACTTTACTCCCTAAAGGACAGGAGAAAAGAAAAATCAGTGGTTTGACATCGCCAACACTTTCCATCAATTTACTCAAGCCAACAATGACCAGTTTCATTAATTCCATTTATTTTCATTTAATTTACTTTTATATTTCTATCTTGAGTTGAGAAAGTCAATAGCCAATTTCCTTTCTTCTTTTTGGGGGAAAATATCATACTGTGAAATAGTCTAATCTAGGCTGATACAAAACTTAATGTTCAGGTCCCTTTAGAAGGATATACTAAGATTCATGATGGCGAGAATGGTGTCTACCTCTAGTGTCTAGCATGGTGCCTGGCAAAGAAGAAGTGCTCAATACACATTTATAGAATCTTATCAAGTGACAATTGTTTGGAAGTGATCAATTATAACTGAATGATAAAGAATAAACATTTGCATTTGATAACAAAGTACCATCTAAAAATTAATTTCTTTTTGTATCCCTATGTTTTAGAATGTCATTGATACACACACACACACACACATACACACACATCAGGGTTTCTCAACCTTGATACTATTAACATTCTTTGCTGTGGGGGACTGTCGTGTACACTGTGCACTGTAGGAGGTTTAGCAGCATCTCTGGCCTCAACCCACTAAATGCCAGTAGCACCTCACACTCCTCCAAGTTGTGACAATTAAAAATGTCTCCAGACACTGCCTGGTATTCCCTGGGTGAGGGGACTGTCCCCAGTTGAGAACAACACACACAAAGTTAAGACTCTTAAGAAAGAATTACAGAGACTCTTACAAGAGATAGATCATTCAAAAGATAAATTATTAGTAACACATCAATTCAAAGGAGAGACTAACTTAAGAAGTAGGACTATGTGCCTCAATTTCCAGAAAAATGGTTAGTTATCTTGACAATATTAACTGAGTTCTGGAAAAAAAAAATCATACCATGTAAAAAAAACACTCTCTTTGAAGTAGTTCTGCATTAATTTTACACATACAGTTATTTATGTACTTGAACTTTAAGAAAAATATCATCTGATGTCAAATTGGCACAAATATCCTAGTGATTCAAAGAGATTACATGTAAATTCCTTCAAATTAAGATTCTATAATAAATAATGACATTCTTATTTTCTTCACCATGTAAAGTTCATTCTCAATGATACATGCGTGGATTATTCTGGTTATGCCAATGACTAGTTGTATGATCTTGGGCAAGTTGTTTACCCACTCAGGGCCTCAGTTTCTTCACCTCAGAATGGAGATAATACTAATATATACTCCTCAATGTGTTGTCAGACTTGAAAGAGTAACTACAAGTGAAGTGCTTAGAGCAGTGACTGAACACCCAATGGATGTCAACAGTTATTAACATCTGCCAATTTGCAACCAGTGTTTCACACCATCTGACCCATCCTCTTCCTTCCCTGCCACACATCGTGTTTGGCTAATCCATTCCACTGACCTATACTAAGCAAAGTAAACTAACTTCAGCATTAGCTTAAATAAAATATAATTGGGTATTCACAGCTGCTTCACTATTCTATTTATACTATTATTCCTTCTGTTAATATGAGTGGAAAGTGAAGAATTCATGAGAAAAGAACAGTGGATTTCATAAGTTCTCATTTTTTTTCTCCCCAAGTTAAAAATCAATTTTAAATTCATATTCTCAGGTAATGATTTTTTTCTGTGTGAATCAAAACAATAGTAGGAACAACAATAACAAGTATTTACGCTCTGTCAGGTACTTTTCTAAGCATATAATTTAATCCTCAACCCTATAAGGTAGGTAATTTTGTTCTTCCCTTTTTATAGATGAGGAAGCTGTGGCAGGAGAGATTACATGACCTGCTCAAGGACATTCGGCTAGTAAGTGGTAGAGCTTGGATAAAAGCCCAGGAAGTCTGACTACGGAGTTTGTGCTCACAGTCTAAATTACTGTAAAACAGCAGCAGCAACAACAACACAGACATAGGACTATATGCTTTGTCCTGTCCCCTTGGATTTTTCTTAGTGTATCTTTAGTATTAAGACAATGACTTCTCATGACCACTGTGAAGCTGAATGACAATATCCCAATTCAATCACTTATTTGCAATTCAAATGGTTAAGTAAATTTTCAGTTGCGGCAAAGTCAGAAAAATCAGTTCTCGGTTCAAAGGAGTATAGTGTATTACATTTAAAAATAGAGCTTTAGAGGGTGGGACATCAGCAAGATATCAGAATAGGAAGACCTAGGCCCTTGTTGCCCTATAGAGACAGCAACTTAACAACATACAGACCAAATTGCCATTGTCAGACTTCCACAAACCAGTTAAGAGGCTGCAGCACCCAGGCTAATACAAAGCCAAGAGAGCCACATTGAAGCAGGTAGAAAACCTTGTTGCATTTTGCCTGCCCTAGCTTTTCCCCCCATTCCCCATAGCATGGCACAGTTGGGAGAAAACTCCCAATGCCCAGCTTCTCCTGTAGGAAGAAAAGAGAAGAGTGGAACATAGGCCCAAAGTTTTTGTGGGGCTCCTTGAGGGAATATTCTGTCTCACTTGACTAAGAGTGTTGATGAGAACTGGTGGCATAGTTGCTTGCCAGGTTGGGGGCCACTGAGAACAAAGCAAAGCGTCAAGATGCTGCAGCATCAGGAAGACTGCAGTATCTCAGACACCAGGGAAAGAGAGAAGACAGGCCCATGAGAAGAAACAGGGGCAAGCCTATTTGACTGGGAAATCACACGCACAAGCCCAGAGAAGACACGTCCCAGAGAAATTCTGAGAGGTCCCAGAATCTCTAGTGGGCTGACTGGTGAAAGTCTTCCCCTACATGAAGCCAGTCTATAAAGACTAGAAGTGGTGGCTGTTTTTCAAATGGCAATGTCTCAACAAAAGATCACAAGGCATACAAAGAAACAGGGAAACGTGGCCCAATCAAGAGACCAAAACAAATTTCCAGAAATTGACCCTAAAGAAACAGAGAACAAGGGATTACCTGACAAGGAATTCAAAATAACCATCTTAAAAATGATGAACAAGGTAAAAGAGAAGACAGACAACTAAGAAAATCAGGAAAATGATACATGAATAAAGTGAAAAATATCAAAAAGGAGATAAAAACTATAAAAAAGAACCAAACAGAAATTCTGGAACTGAAGAATATAATAATTGAATTGAAAAATTCACTAGAAGAGTTCCACAGTAGACTTGACAAAGCAGAAGAAAGAATCAGTGAACTTGAAGATATTGAAATTATTGAGTCAGAAGAGTGAAAAAAAAAAGGGGGGCTTATGGGACACCATGAAGAAGATCAATACAGACATTATGGGAGACTCAGAAGGAGAAGACAGAGAAGGGGCAGAATTTATTTGATGAAATACTGGCCATTAACTTCCCAAATTTGAGGAAAGAAAGGAACATACAAATGAAAGAAGCTCAAACAACTTCAACTAGGAAAAACCCAGGGAAAGCCACACTGAGACACACTATAATGAAACTGGCAAAAGTCACAGATGAAAAGAGAATCTTGAAATTAGCAAGAGGAAAGTGACTTGTCACATGTAAGGCAGCTTCTTTAAAATCACCAGTGGATTTCTCAGCAGAAACCTTTCAAGCCAGAAGGGACTGGGAAGATATACTCAAAGTGCTGAAAGAAAAGAACTACCAACCAAGAATAAAATATTTAGCAAACCTGCCCTTCAAAACTGAAGGAGAAATTAAGGTGTTTCCAGATAAACAAAAGCTGAGGGAGTTCATCACCACTAAATTTGCTCTACAAGAAATGCTAAAGGGAGTCCTTTAAGTTGCAATGAAAGGACACTAGGCAGCAACATGAAACCATATGAAAATATAAAATTCCCTGGTAGAGATAAATATATGAACAGATATAGAATCCTATAGTATTGTACTGTTGGTGTGTAAACCACTTGTACTTCTTGTATAGAATGTAAAAGACAAAAGCATAAAAAATAACTACAAATCTTTGTTAATGGAAACAAAGTATAAAAAGATGTAATTTGTGACATCCACAACATAAAATGGATGAGGATAGAGAGGTAAAGGAGTAGAGTTTTGCAACTAATTGAAGTTATCAGTTTAAAATAAGTTGTTATAACTTTAAGATGTTTTATACAATCCCTACGGTAACCACAAAGAAATTACCTAGAGAAGATACGTAAAATGAAATGAGGTACTTCTGGTTCCTGGTCTGACATCTAAGGAGCTTAGAAGTTGCCATTCTATCCTAACAAGTAAAGAGCTGAACAAAATGAAAAATCAACAACCCTTCTTAGGTCTATCAAAGAAGTGAGGTCACAGGGAAACCACTGGCCCCAAGTTTGGAGAAACAGACACATACAGCAAATCACAACTTACTAGAGTAGAAATCCACGAGCAAAATCTCACTGGGAACCAGTATGAAAACCTGAGCAGAAATTGACAATTTGCTGGAGGCTTAGTGAGGACAAGTATGAAAGTTAAAAACTCCAGGGGAACCCGGCCATAGAGGGGCCCATGCTTTTGAGAATTTTATCTCCAGGGGCTCTACCAGGTTCCCACAGTGAATACTGGAGGAAAAACCTCTCATGCTTCTGGCAGCGGGAGGGGAAAAGTATACATTTTGAAAAATGCCAGAGCATTCTGTTCTAAACTCTTTAACCAGAGACTAACCTGATGCTGTTTGATCCAAGCCTAACATACCTGGAGGAAGGGAAATATCCATTTTCAGCTAGTTCTAGTGTTCCATGTAGGGGAAGGAAGACACCCAACTCCAGCCCCCTTTAGCCACCCTGTTCTGCCTAAGGACGAGGAAAAAGTCCTCAGAAGCACTAGTAAACTTCACAGTCCAAGGGAGCAGGTGCTCCGCAGGACTGAGACCCTAGTCATGTTGCTATAGAACACCTCCCCTCTCCTCAACACCTTACCACCACAGAATTAATGGCCTATTTACAGCAGTTCCTTTTACCCAGTATATCACGTCCACCTTTAAACAAAACATTACAAGGCATGCTAAAAGGCAAAAAACAGTTTGAACAGAATGAACAAGCATCAGAATCAGAGTCAGATACAGCAGGAATGTTGGAATTTTCAAACCTGGAAATGACAAAAAAGACTATGATAAATATGCTGAAGGCTTTAATGGAAAAAGTAGACAAGCTGCAAGAACAGATAGATAATGTAAGCAGAAAGATGGAAATTCTAAAAAAAAAACAAAAAAACAAGTGCTAGAGTTCAAAAACTATAACAGAAATGAAGAATGCCTTGGATGGGCTCGTTAGTAAATTGGACAAAACTGAGGAAAGATTCTCCGAGCTTGAGCATATAACAATAGAAACTTCTAAAACTGAAAATAAAAGAAAAAAGTAATGAAAAAAAAATCAGAACATCCTAGAACTGTGGGACAACAAAAGGAGTAACATACACATATGGGAATATCATAAGGAGAAGAAAGAGAGAAAGAAACAGAAGCAATATCTGAAGCAATAATAATATTTGAAGCAATAATGACTGAGAATTTCCCCCAAATTAATGTCAGACACCAAAGCATAGATCCAGGAAGCTCAGGGAACACCATTTGGCAAAAGCTACACCGAGGCATATCATATTAAACTTCAGAAAATAAAAAATAAGAGAAAAAAATCTTGAAAGAAGCCAGAGGAAAAAAAAAACTTACATCTTGAGGAGCAAAGATAAGAATTATATCTTATTTCTCCTCAGAAATCAAGCAAGCAAGAAGAGAGTGGAGTGAAATATTTAAAGTGTTTAAAGAGAAAACCACACCAACCCAGAATTTTGTAATCTGTGAAATTATCCTTTAAAAGTGAAGGAAAAATAAAGACCTTCTCAGACGAACAAACATTGAGGCAATTTGTTACCAGTAGATCTGCCTTGTAAGAAATGTTAAAAGAAGTTTTTCAGTGAGAGGCAAAATGATATAGATCAGAAACTTGAATCTACATTTAAAAAAAGAAGAGCATCAGACAAGGAATACGTGAAAGTAAAATAAAAACTTTTATTTTTCTTATTCTTAATTCAACTAACAGAAGTTTGTTTAAAACAATAATAGCAACAATGCATTTGATTATGTATGCATAAACATTTATGTATGCTTATGTACAAATGAAACAAATGACAACAATGATACAAAAGACAGGAGGAAGGAATTAGGAATATTTGTTGTTATGAGGTATTTGTGCTACCTGTCTAACATTATAGTGTTATTTGAACACAGACTTAGATTAGTTCTAAATGTATAAAGCAAACACTACAGCACCACTAACGTGTTTAAAAAATATATATAATTGATATGCTAAGAAATAAGAGAAAATGGAATCTCAAAATGCTCAATTAAAACCACAAGTCAGAAAAAGTGTCAAATATGAAAACAGGAACAAAATACAAGGGCAACAAATAGAAAATGGTAACAAATATGACAGGTATTAATCCAACCATATCAATAATCATTGTAAATGTCAATGGTCAAAATACACTAATTAAAAGACAGAGATTGTCAGAGTGGATCAAAAAACAAGACCCAGCTATATGTTGTCTACAAGAAACCCACTTTAAATATAAAGACACATATAGATTAAAAGTAAAGGTATGGAGAAAGATATACCATGCTAACACTAATCAAAGGAAAGTAGGAGTAGCTATATTAGTTTCAGACAGTGTAGACTTCAGAGCAAGGAAATCTATCAGGGATAAAGGGGAACTTTATGTAATGATAAAGGGGTCCATACTCACGTGGACCGGATAGCCTAAATGGGTACATGCCTGACAACAAGGTGAGGCAAAACCTGATAGAACTGCAAAGAGAAATAGATGAGTCCAGTATCATAGTTGAAAACTTGAGCACACCTCTAACAGAAATGGACAGATCCAGCAGGCAGAAGGCAGTGAGGACACAGCTGGATCAACAGCAACATGGACAGCAACTGGACACAGTTGACATCTATGGACTAAGTCTTCCAATAACAACAGATTACACATTCTTCTCAACTCACCTAGGACACTGACCAGGATAGACACTATAAAACATACCCTGAAGAAATTTAAAAGAATAGAAATCATGCAATATTTGCTCTCCGACTGCAATGGAATTAAACTAAAAATCAATAAAAGAAAGATAGCCGGAAAATCCCAAAATACTTGGAGATTAAACAACAGAGTTCTTTTTTTTTTCTCTCCAACTACATTCTGCCCAGTGCCAAATCTGGCCTGCTACCTGTTTTTGTATGGCCCCAAGCTAAGAATGGTTTTTACAGTTTTAAATAGTTGGGAGAAAAAAGCAAAAGAGGAAGACTATTTCAGCATCCCTAAATAACGTTTTAGAGGAACACAGCTATGCTCCTTCATTTAAATATTCTCTATGGCTGCTGTTGGGCTACAGTGTCAGAGCTGGGTGGTAAAGACAGAGACCACATCACTCTCGAACCTAAAATATTTACTCTTTGGCCCTTTCCAGAAAGTTTGCTGACCTCTGTGACCCTCCCCCCCCAAAAAAACCCCACACATATAAATAACACAAGTCAAAGAAGAAATTTCAAGAAAAATTTTAAAATGTTTTGCATAAATAAAAATTAAAACGCAGCTTATCAAAATGTGTGGGATGCAGCCAAAGGTGGGCTAAGATGGACATCTGTAACATTGAATGCATGTATTAGACAACAGGAAAGATCTAAAATCAATAATCTAAGCTTCCATTTTAGGAAACTAGGAAAACAACAGCAAATAAATGAATGTCATGGCTAAGAGGCCTGACCAAGGTATGGGCCCTTCAGGCGGGCAGGCTCCAAGAGGCGCTCTACAGCGACCCTGACCACGGGGTCCAGAGGGAGGATCTTGGCAGCCAGAGGGATGGAGGGGATGGCGGGACAGGTGGCTTTGAGAAGGCAAGATCCAGGTTCCCAGGCACCCAGGATTTCCATTTTAGGTAGTGACCTTACCTTTCACAGACCGGCCAGGGAGTTTCTACGTGGGCTTCCACTAGGCTGGTTAGCCCCACCTGGGTGCCAGCCTCAACGTGCGCAGCCAGGCCCGGGGGCCCGGGGCAGGGCGTGGAAAGTGGGCGTGGTGGAGAGAAGGGGCAAAGTGGCGGGAGGCGGGGCCCCTCGCTGCACATGCTGGGACCGCAACCGTTGTCTCTTAACCGCTCACAGCCGGCAGCCTGCAGGGCTGCAGGACTACAACTCCCAGGATGCTCTGGGCACGGGGCAGTGCCTAGCCCTGGGGGGAGGAGCAGGGCGGTGTGCGCTTGGCCGAGGGCCAAACCGCCGTTGGCTCAGGACTCAGGTCCTGCACCGCTCCACGTGGACTGAGTCCCGGAGGGATGTGACGGGGCAACGGGGACCAGGGAGTTAGGAGGGTGTGGCGGCTGCATGGGCAGCCTCGGGCCTGCAGCGTGCAACTGCTTTGTCCAAAATTGAAGCCGGGCTTGCGCCTCTTCCCCATCTACTCCCTCCTCTGCTTGATTCCTCCTCCCACCTGCGTGCCTGTGGGTCTTTCCACAGCCTCCTACCTAGTCCAGGGCCAGGTGCTTCTCTAAACTGCTTATGGGAACCGGTTTGACATCCCAGAAACTTGCCACTTTGCCTGTTGCCCTCTGCCATCTCCTGCCAAAGTGCCATCATTTCATCAGCCTCTGGGAGAAATTCGCTCCTGTGGCCCCTCTTGCAATCACAACTTAAGAGCTTTGCAGGGTGGTATCATTGGCTGTTGCTTGCCTTTTTCGCAGATGTGGAAGTTGAGGCATCCCTGACGTTAATGATTGGTTTCCCCAGGAGCCGCTGAGAGCAGAGAAGAATGGCCTAATTCCCAGGCAAGTATCTAGTAGGCCATTTTCACCAACCCATTCCAGTGCAGTGGCCTCCGAAACAGCAACCTTAAGATGATAATAGCTTAAGTCATTTGCCCTTTAGATTGATTGCCTAATCTCAGCCCAGGTGTGAGTGGCCAGTCTCTCAGGGACACAGGTGGTGACTCTGATCCCTCAGGAAGAGACCAGTGGTCCAGCTTTGGGAGAGGGATGTTCAAAGTAGACAGCACTTGGGCAGCATTTGAAACCCATCAGCTTTAACATCTCTGCTTTGGATTCTGGCATGGTTCCAGGATAAACACACCTAGGGATAGTCAGTTGTACCATATTTCTTTAAAAATTGATTAGAGTAGTGAAAGGAACAGAGCATAAAATATCTTGCTTATTTGCAAAAGATAAAATGCAAGCAAGACCTTCCTGTTAATTTTTTTCTGCTCTTTCTCTTGGTCGTACTGTATGCTTGAATGCAGAATCAAAAAACTTGAATTGCCAAATTCTCTTTTCCTGAGATCAGTAAACTAACTTAAAAGTTTTATTGAAGCCTGTGGAGGAATGGTTAGCAGCTTTCATGATTCATGTTGTCTCTAAAAATCTGGGCGTTGATCTACGTGAAAAAAGTCCTTGTTTGTATTACATGTCCCAATAGATTACATTTCCAATTCCTGAATGTAGGATTTTATCAAAACAACTGAAAAACCTGGTCATGGAAACTGGACTCTGTCACTTTGTCAAGAATTTGCCTCTTTATGAATTAATGACTCATGAATTCCTTAATATTTTTTTAAAGGAAGGACAAGAAACTCTGTAGTGTCTCTGAACGTGGCAAGATGGGGAAGTCTCGTTAGACCACATCCTGGGGTTCTTCTCTCGTGTTCAATAGGCCCAGGTGATAGTCCGTGTAGTCAGGTGCAGCGCCGCTCCCCCAGCCCCCAGTGTTCCATCCTACTCTGGCCTGTGCCTTCTTCAGGGGGTTCTGATGACGCTCGTCCACAAGGGTTGGAAGGAGACATTGTAACATGAGGATATTCATCATCTTGAAACAAGGATTAATATAGAGCAAAGTCTCGGGGTCTGTGTGCTCTGATGCACTGCTGTTGGGGTGTGGCTGCAGTGACCACTGTGCTCCCAGCAGTCCCCACAATGGCTGTCTCAGACGTTTGATCTCCTGGTGCAACCACAGCAGCTGTTGAGAGCTGGACGCTAGTAGTGCTTCAGTGTCTTCCATCATATTTTGTGCCTCTGACCCTCCTCTGCTCACCCCCTTCCCATTCCTATCTCTTGCATTGATTGCTTTGTAGTTGTTTCCTAGGAGCCACTGTGTGTAACTGTATTTGACAGTGTCTTTAGAGACCCACGATCTCTAAACGAGTCACTACACAACACCCACTTATACTGTTGTAGCCCGTGTTCGTCCTCTCCAGTGGCGCTGTGAAGAACCCTGCTTACTCAGAGGTCCTCTCATTATCATGCTGCTGGGGCTGCTTACGAAGCTGGGCATTTCATCTTTGGTCTCATCAAGATTATTCTTTTCATCGATTATTCTGAAGTCGGGTACGACTTTGTTAATAATGTCGACACTGGCTGTCACAGGCACTTTTATGTATTTTTCCCAACAGTTCTGTGAAGTAGGCCTGTGACACACATTTTACAGGGGAGAACACTGAGGTTCAGAGAGGTCGAGTAGCTTCCTTCACTTCACACAGTTTCTTGGTACATTTTGAGTCTCCACCTGGAACTCTGCCTCTCAGGTGTGTGCACTTGGCTGGTGTTCCACTTTGCGCCTCTCTGCCAGCCTCTGCAAAGGCACACGCCCCATCCTGAGTCCATTGTCTGCTTGATGGCAGTCACCCTGCACAAACAGGCTCTGGGCGGGGAGTGGACTAGCGGGGCGTGGTCCTCAGGCTTACCCTGGGCAGGTTCTAGGTTCATTGCGAGAGCTGGAGCAGTGGAAGATACTGACCGTCATTCACCTGGAAGGTTTGTTATGTAGAAATACTCCACTGACTTTTTGCAGGTGTTCTGTCTTCTTTGTCTTCATTGCTCCTCTGGGCTTTCTCCTACAGTCCGTGCTGTGCAGTAACATACAGTACAGAGACTGGTGAACATAATATTGTTGTCCTGCACCAAACGGTCACATCACTCATTTTTCTAATTATGAAAGAAATACATACTGTAAAAAAAGTCAAATTACACAGATCTATGTAGAGTAAAGTGAAACCTTCCCCTTCCATCCCCTTCCCTGCAAACTCACTCCTCTAGTCAGAAGGAACTATTGTTAAGAGGTTGCAGCTTATTCTTCTGGACATTTCCTATGAATTTATAAATACACAAAGTTTTTTTTAACATAAATTACATAACTACATCCTTTTGCAATTTGCTGTTTCTCAAACCATATATCATAGATATCTCTCCTTATCTGTGCACGTCACTCTAACTTAGCTTTTTAGATGTTTTAGAGGTACTCCAAAGAACAGGAATACCATGATCTGTTTATTTCTTCTTAGATAGAGTTGGGATTACATCCAGTTTCACTATTATACATAATGCTGCAGTAAGATCCTTGTATGGAATTTATTACACTGCTATTCAACTGCTCAATTTGTTTTGTTTCCTTTTAGTCAGAGACTATGATATTTTCAACATTTTTAGGGGAATTAATTTATAGGGAAATTAATTTTTTCACTGAATAAAGACATTTATGGGGAAACTGGCCTTCAAAGTCATCCATCTCAGTATTCTGGAGAAAAATCATGAAACTTAGAAGGTATTCTGCTTGCTCCATCACATTCTAACAAGTCATGTTAACAATTTAAAGTTGAATGTTTGAATAACCTCTACTCTCTCTGTTCAGAAGGATGACGTTTTCTTGTCTTGAAAACTTCTGACTCCAGGGGCTCTCAGTTGGGCTTCAGAGAGGATAAGATATTGGTGTTGTATCTGTTTCTCTTCAGCTGTAGGCTGCATCTTCTAAAGATCATAGAATTGAACATGGTCTAATCGATATATATGATTTGGGTCAAAAATTCAAAGTAATGAACCCAAGATAGGAATCTATAATTTTGGTTCTTAATAAAGAATTTCCTTTTATATCCTCAAGTCTCTGTGATTACTAGTAAAAACTCACCTGTGGGTGATGAGATGTGGCTCTGCTGGCAATGTCTGGCTTGAACATCCATAGTTAAGGCTGCCACATCCATAGATAGATTAGACTTGACCTCTCGACGACATCTGCCCTTGGTCTTTGACCTGGGAAATTTAAGAATTTTAAAAAGCTACTGTTATTAGCACTCAATGCTAGAAATGCCTGTTAAAGAGTGAGTTTGATTTGGTAAACCAAAGAGCGTATAAGCAGAACAAAGTCTTTAATATCAATAAAATTTCAAAAAAATTCTAATTTTTTAAAATATAACTCTATTTTTGCCACAGTGCAAACTGTGTACATATGAATGAAATATCCCTCTGTCCATTTCTTAAGTTGTTTCCATTGATTTGATGGATTTATCCTCTAATCCAGATTCCAAGTGTGAAAGAACATCTTGGTCCTTCAAAGAAAGTAAGCCATTGAAATTTGATTTTCTTTCAGCTCGGCATCCTACAGGTTTGAAGAATAAATTATCATGTAGTGATACAATGATTCTGAAATCTAATTGTTAATTAGAGGGGTGTAAGTGATGATTGAATGGTGGTTCACCCCCATGGTCAGGGGTATTGTACACATGGATGTGTAAACACGATTCAGGAAGCTGCTTCAGCCCCGTGACATCCCTGAGAACCACAGTGCAGGAGGATCTAGGCACACAGCCGTCTGCCTCGATCTCCTGGGTTACATGTAGATCCAAGGGTCTAGAGAGTGGCTTCAGAGCAGCTAACTTTTATCTATTTCTCTCCTTCCTTCTCTCCAGCTTATCTCAAACAGTCTTGACTATCATATTTTAAAGACCAATTATAGTTATTTATATTAGCTGCTTGTTCATTATTGCAGAGTAATAGTCAGGTATACCATTAAATATCATTTAATCTACCTAATTAAATTTGTTGTACCTTTTAATTGATTAGAACACTAAGTTTAGTTCAGAGTTGGATATTCACCAAATGTGTTAATCTGCTTAGAACTGCCATGTGCCTCACTCCACTTAGAAGTGTATCTTGGCCCATCACAAGATTTTAATGAATCAAATCATCATAAATTAAGATAATGTACTATCTGGTGGATGACAGGCACATGGGTCCATTTTGGAAATATGCCCATCTGTCTCTGCTCCCCATGGGAAGTTTCTGGTCACTAGGTCTCCAGGTGGCTTGCACAAGCCCTAGGTCTGTAATAGCTTGGTGCCTTTCCTTCTACTTGGGGTCGAAATAAAAGAGGTCAGAGAGACTTACTGAAGTTTCAGAGACTTATGAAGTCTTCTATGAAGACCACCCATGCATAAGTTCTGGATAGCTCTCTGTTCCTAAGACTACTAGTTACTTTAAGGGCTTCTCAGGAGCTGTAAAGGCCTGATATTTTCCCTTACCTGCAAACCAATAAGTTAGCCTACCATGGTCTTATATATGCTGGCAAAAGACATGAGACCCATGGGTCAGAGACAGAGGACTTAATGACACAGCAATGGCAGTGGTCAGAGTATCAGCATTTGCACCAGTTCACTAAATCCCACTTCCTACAGGGTGATACACAGTGGGCGATGTGACAAGCAGAGAGTTGCAAGAACTCAGAGCTGAAGGAACTCAAATCTTTTATATCGGGCAGGAAGTCTGCTGACCTTTGCTCCGGGGGGGGGGGTGTTAGTTTTATTATACCTGGCAGTAAGCAAGCCTGCCCTTTGCTCCAGAGGAGGCCACTATTTCTGTCTTCCAAGGCTGACAGCTCTACACACATCCTTGAAAAGATAACCTGGTCTTACTGGCTTTCAAAGATAAGCTTGACTGAGACTCGATCATCATTCAGTTCTTCTGTTTCCTTTATTGAGGTTGTGCAAATAGGCTCGTTTCTCTGTAAAGTTCACTAACTTTATTCATACATAAGGGATGCTTTTGGTTTTATTTATTAAGTTGAAATTTTCTTATTAGAGCCAACGATGAAACTATTATGGGTTGGATCTGAAAGTATGCTTTTCCATGAAAAATGTGAAAGATCAGTGCTCACAGAACTCTGCCACAAGGAGCTGATAGCAACTTAAATGATTTTAATTTGAATACTGTTTTGTACAACTTTCTTCCATCTTACTTCATCCTCTCTGCTTCTTGTAACTCTCATATGGGAATGGCGCATTTTCAGGGATTCACTAAACTCATTTACAATATTCAAATAGTTTTGTCTGTTGTGTTTTTTAATTGATGTAAAGTTGACATACAACATTATATTAGTTTCAGGGGTACAACATGATGATTCAATGTTTGTATGTATGTTGAAATGATCTCCATAATAAGTCCAGTTAACATCCGTCCCCATACACAGTTACAATTTTTTTTCTCTTGTGATGAGGACATGGCGTATTTCAAGGTGCAGCAGAATCAACGATGATGTCATACTTTTCCATATACAGCTTGATGGTTTTGGACATAAGTATACACCCTTGAGACTGTCACCACCATCAAGGCCACAAACATATCCATCACCTCCCAAAGTTTTCTCTCACCTCCTTTATTACTATTATTCTGTGGTAAGAACTCTTAACATATCTACTCTATTAGCAAATGTGATATGTGCAATACAGTCTTGTTAGCTGTAGGCATTATGCCATATCCTAGATCTCCAGAACTTATTTATCTTGATAGCTGAAACTTTGTATCCTTTGACCATCAGCTCCCCATTTCTCCATCCCCCAGCCCCTGGCAACCACCATTCTAACCTCTGCTTGTATGAGTTTCACTATTTAAGATTCCATATATAAATGAGTATTTGCCTTTCTCTGTCTGCCTTATTTCACTTAACATAATGTCTTCTAGGTCCATCCATGTTGTCATAAATGGCAAGAATTTCTTCTTTTTTCAAGGTTGACTAATATTCCATTTCTTTATCCATTCATCCATCAGTGACATTTAGATACTGTTACTTCCGTATCTTGGTTATTGTGAATTAGCTGCAATGAACATTAGAGTGCAGGTATCTCTTCGAGACCCTGATTTCAATTCCTGTGGGTAGATACCAGAAATGGGATTGCTGGATCATATGCAAGTTTTAATTTTTGAAGAAAGCTCCATACTGTTTTCCATAATGGCTGTACTAGTTTACATTCCCACAAGGGTTCCTTTTCTCCACATCCTCACCAACATTTGCCATCTTTAGCTTTTTTGATAATCGCCATCTTAACAGGTGTGAAGTGATGGCTCATTGTGGTTTTGATTTGCATTCCCTGATTAGTGATGCCGAACACCTTTTCATATACCTCTTGGCCACTTGCATGTCCTCATTGGAAAAAATCTATTCTGGTCCCTTGCCCATTTTTTAAATTGATTTGTCTTTTTGTTATTGAGCCGACACAAAAAAGAGAGAACAAAATTTCCAGGCATTATGGGTGCTTCCCAGTTGATGCAGATGGTTTTCTATTTACAGTGGTACCAAAAGATCATATTTCGTGCTTTTTCTTCAGCTTGTTATAAGACCAGCAGTAGCTACGGCGTGGCAGATAATTAGGATCTTCTTGGTTTGGAGGTTTACAACATAAATGAGTGGTAAGGAATTTTTTATTATTCCAAGGAAATTATTGAGATCATAGTCCATGGAATCCAGGATTGATAGGTGTAGGAGGAAATTAAGGTGAGGGTCGGTGATCTGGCATTTCTTCTGAACTTGAGGGACAGGTATCTACTATATAAGTGTTTGAATAAAAATATTAGAGATCAAGAATTTCTGTGGGTGAATGTTTCCTGAATTATTTACTTTTGAATATCACCATTTGGATTATGTGAACATCTGAGATATGGGAGTAAGTCTCTAACAGGGGCTGGTTGATAATGTCACTATTGATTTAACTTCTAAAGGAGCTATGAACACCAAGTGGTCAACGGATTAAGCAAATGAGTAGTGAGAAAACACAGAAATGGTAAGATATTGGATTTAGTAAAAGACTGGAGACCGACTGTCCTGAGAGGGAGTGTCAGGACTTGTGCGGTTGAGAGTGACAAGGACAAGAAGAGAATATAATCACACTCAAACAAGAAGGGGGTGTTATCAGGATGGAGGGAGAGAAATGATCTGGAGTAGCCTTGAGTTTTGACCTTGAGCTTTCTGTTCTTGATGCAAATCTGCCTGATGACATCCCGGGACACAGGTCAGATCTATCCCCAGAGGATAGAGGGAGGGTGGAAGTACAAAACAGCCAGGATAATTGTCCTAAAAAAGCAGGCATCCTTTATCATTTGCCCCACTTTCATGATTTATTTTTATAGGGTAAGAGTAAAAGAAGGATAATAGTCACGTCTTCACAGAGGAAGCAGCGTGACTGTGGGAACCAGTCCAAACCAAAACCTGGTTTAAGCATCTTCATCCCTTTGAGGATGTCCAGTGACATATTCATGAGGCCGGTTACTAGAATCCCATCCCATCCTGGCAATGACGGGTCTCTGGGAGGACACCTTGGACCAGCCCCACCAGGTCTGCTGGCCAGAGAGACCACAAGGACTCCAGGCCTGCAGCAGTGCAGGACAACTAGTAAGTCCTTTCAATCTTTCCAAAGCATTGCAAAAACTTGCGCCTAGTCACACAAGTGAATCCCTGCCAGGTGTGCTCGCAGGTGGTCTGCACTCCAGGTCCTATGCCCACTCCTGCTAGTCTTCAGATTTGGCAGAGATGATTCCAGGAGCTGATCTGGGCATTCCACAGCTCCACTGCCAACAATTTCTGGTGATTGAGGAAGGTATCAGGAAGGAGGAAATGGCAGTGAGGAGCACAGGAGAGATACTGGTGGTAGCACTGATGGCGGACAGAGTTGCTATCGAGGCAGAGAAAGTGAGGGGTCAAGAAGGACGTCCTGACAGCAGATGAAATGGAGCAGGCACCTCAGTGAGGTCTCTTGGCAGCGTCCCTAATGTTTCCTTGCTTTGAGCTCTTGAAACTTTAAAACATACAAATACTTTTCTTTTATTAAATTCCGCTGTGTGACATGGAAAATATAGACATCTGTTTCTTTCTGAGGTGAGAGGTTGAGTTTCAGGTGAGGAGAGAAAGATCTTCCTTTTTCATGCTCTTCTCTCATTTTCTTTTACTATGTACAGAATTTATTTGTACTTTCAAGTCAGCAGCGAGTTATCAACGTCATGGGATGATTCAGTTTTTACCCTCACAGTCACAGTAAAACCTACTTAAAGTGGATTATTCTTTTTGTGTAATATTCCACTAGATTCCAAAATATTATTTCAAAAGCACTTTGATGTCTATGTTCTCAAATTAGATATTTACTTCTAAGTCTCCATTTTTATGTTCTCTGTTGCATGCTAATTCAGAGTTGCATCTAAGGAAATACCAGATTTCCCTCAGGTTTTTAGATCCATATGTGTTGGAAATTTGATTCATGTAGATGGACATGGCAGTTGGGGGATCATGCTATTATCAAAAGAGGCCTTGTCAGCATCAGTAATCTGACAAGAACCCACTGCTTGTTGGGATTTAATTGTCTATTTGTGGGATCAAGCTTTTGCTGTTGGCACTTCTCTTTCTCTTTGGAGGGAAAGTACGGTCTTCCCAGTCTTTCCATTACCAAACCACTTTCCTGGGTGACTCTGCCATGTCAGGAAGGGCCTGGGATGCCGGGAACCAGGATTCATTCTCAGCTTCTGCCTGTCCTGAGAAGGCTTCCTTGGCAGAGTCCAGTCTGTGTGTCTGGGTGACACTTGCAGCCATCAGAAAGGAGGGGATAACTCACAAGTGCCAAGCAATTCCTCTGGCCCTTGTCTTACAGGGTGTTCTCGAGGAATGAGGTTCAAAATGCGAGTTGGTAACCCTTTGAAAGCTCCTAGTCATGGGGTGGGTTCTTGGTGTGAGCTCAGAGCAGTGTCTGTTCACAACCAGATGGGAAGCATTTCAGCATTTTAATTGGATCCATGCACGTCCATGGATCATCAGTTCCGTGGCATTCCCTGCTGGACACCCCCACACCCCTGTCATGACTCATCTTTCAAAGCTCCAAACAGGGTTCACACCCCAGCAGGTGGTTGTAATGTAACCACAGTACAAGACTGGGGAAAAATCACAACCACTTAGGCGCGACACACTAAAGGTTTGGACCAAATTGCCCAATTTGGAGGAGTTGGTAACACCAACACTGAACGTGTAAACTGGTGGATGGTCCAAGACCATGGACCTCAGAATGACACGGGCTCAGAAGTCACCCTAGACAGCAAGGGACAGTGTGGGGTCCCTCACTGGCCAGGATTATGGTCCCTTATCCTGGCAAAGTAGAGCTCACCCGGGATCCATCAGGTCAAGCCAGGGAGGAGGCTGGGGGCCTTCTAGGGAATTTCTGCCCTAAAAGGAATGGCATAAGGATGGCAGGGGTGCTGAAAATCCTAGTTCACAGGGAGCAGTCATGTTTATGGAACGAGGGCCAGCAGTAGCCTTAAAGCTGCGACACAAAACTTTCCCCTTGGGTACAAAACAAGCAGGAAAAGGAATTCAGAGTCCTGGACAAGGATCCCAGCAGGATTCAAATCTAGGTCAGGGGTGAACATGGAGCCCCTAGATGGGCCTCAGGAGGGAAAATCTTGCCTGCCTTTAGTCCATATGCAAATGACCTTCCTTGGGCCTTGTCTTCTCCACATGCACGTTCTGACCTTTTTACGTTGTTTTCCTCACTTACAGCTGATGCAATTCCAGAGATTGAACTAGAAAACTGCAAGTTCCTAAAATTTGGTCAGAAGAAACCTCAACAAGAGAAGTAGGATACATTCCCTGTTCCTCCAGAACGTAGAAAGGCAGTCCCTGCCTGTGGCACGACACAGTCCTGGGTAGTGCTGTTTTAAACACACCCACATTTCAGTGGTTGTTGCTCTGCCTGTGAAAGTACCTTCAACCTTTAAATCCCAAGAGAATGGGCGGGGGGCCGTGTCTGCTCCTGGAGGAGCTGAATGATACTGAAATGAACTTGTCCTCTGAGTTAGGGGGACTTGGGAGTGTCCCGACTAGTCAGGGAAGGGGCTGGCCCTTCTCCCTTCCCCCACATACAATAAGCAGATGACCCAGAAGAGTTCTTGATTCAAGGAGAAATGTGAGATTCTGTGTCTCTCTCACATGCCTACAGAAAGCGACAGAACCACACCACAACTCCCAGGCTGTAAAGGGAACAGGACTTGAATATAATATTCAAATATGGCATTTATTATTTACAACACATAACTACTGTTCCTCCCCAATGGGTGAATAGGCGCTGGGGTAGAGATGTCAGGGAGCTGGGGTGGGGTTGTCCCCTCTCTCTTGGGCTCCAGGGGTCCCCATGAATCAGCTTACAATGCTCCCCTTCCCGTCGTGTGTGAGGAGCTGGCCCTGTGCATCGCAAGCCTCCCAGCTGTGTCTGCGCTGCTGAGGATAGGGCTGTGATCGTCCACTGGTATGGGGCTCGGTGTTGGGGCCTGGGGGCTGAGTAGAAGAGTCCGGTTATCTTGGGGGCCTCCCTCAGAATCATGGCCCCCCACCTTGTCCCCACTGCACTGGGTGCTCCAGACTCTGTGCTCAGTAGTGTCAGCCAACAGTACCCCATTTGTCCCTGCCACGAGGGTGATCATTTAGTATCACCTATTTCACAGAGGAGGAAATGGAGTCTCAGGAAGCTGAAGACAGTCACCCCAGTCACAGGACTGCTCAGTAGTGGAGCTGGGATCCCAGTGCCAGCTATCGGACTCCCCAAGGACACGCTTAGCTCAAAGATTTACTGAACCCCTAGGAGTCAGTCACCCCGGCCCAGACACTCACTCACCCCTGAACTTGATGATGGCCGGTTCTTCTTGGCCTTGAATATTCTGTTGCCCAACTAAGCCTGGGGTTCCAGCTGGCAGGACAGGCTGTAGCTACAGGACAGAGAGGCACTTGTGAGCCTACCAGGATCCACACATCTGATGTCCCCCCACTGACTGCCCAGCAGCTGGATTCTGGATGTCCCAGAGGTCGCCATGCAATAAGGCCTAGGGCTGACTGGGGGGCCACTGAGACAGGCTCTCTGGACTGGCCAACAGGGAGAATCCATCCCTGCCCTCACCCAACTCCTGCCTGGCCTCACCTATCATTCTGGTTGAGCAGCTCCATGTCCTGGAACCAGGCCCCAAATCGCTCCTCGGGCTCTGGTTCTAATTCTTTGCAGCCACCTGGAGCAGCAGGATCTCCCTCATGACTCGGTATTCCTGGGACCAGAGGGAAGAAGAGGATGCAGACAGGGCCTGGCTGGGGGATGCTGCAGGGGCCTTGTGCGGGGTGAGGAGTGGGGCAGGAGACGAGTGCTGGGAACCCTCCTTCCCTCCAGTTCCATCCAGGCTCTACCTGTTCTCAGAATGGGAATAATCAGCCGCCCCTCCAGGAAGTTTTCCTTGATGCCATCCTCCCCTCAACCCACCCGGCAATTGGATGGGTCTCCCACTTCTCTGTTATCAAACTCTTCCACTCAATGTAAGATACAGGGGGTGGAGCCAGGGACTGTTCTGTCCATAGGGTCTCTGATTTCCACCTCCTTCCCCTCCCCTGCATGGAGTGCCACAGCTGCTCACCTCAGTCCTTTTCTCAAGGTTGATCTCATTCCCCTGGAAGGCAGACAGCCAGAGTCCATCAGACAGAGCCCTCTAGCATGACTAGCCCCCTATGCCCACCCCTTCTCATGGTGCACGACTGCCAGGTCCCCAGAGGGGCCCGGGCATGCAGAGAAAACAGGACTTGGACCTAGGCCAGGCTCTGGGATCCAGAGAAGGGGGACATGGGGGTGAGGCTGAGTGACCTGGCAGTACAACCCTCTCTGATGACAGACTTGGAGGCTGAGGCCTCAGGCAGAGGGGACTGCTCAGCCACTTATGTGCTGCCTGACTTGGAGGGACCCGATTTCTCTCACAATCCATGGGCAGCATGGCGGGAGAGGATGAGTCCAGCTCAGATAAAACCTCACGCAGCTGTGCCATCAGGCAGCTCTGAGCTTCCCCAGTCTGAGCACCCCGAATGGGTGTCTCAAGCGGAGCCTCTGTTCACTCATCCCTAAGATGAGCCTGATGCGACAGCTCCCAAGGGTGGTTGAGAGGCTCTCATGACAGGAGATGTGCCAAGTGTTGAGAGCTCAGAGCTCAGTGCGGGGGCTCCCGTATCCCAAGACTCAGGACCCTAGTCCCCTGCCTGGTCCTCAGGTTCACCCACCTCGAGATAATCACCCATCGCCAGACCCAGCATCTTCAGGTCACGGAGGAATGTGCCAAGATAGGGGACGTCACCCTGTGACACCGGGGTGCACGTGGGATGAGCCTTTGCTCTCAAGTCAGCTCCCTGCAGACCCTCCCCTGAAAAATCCTCACCCTCAGCCTCCAGGCCCACCTCAGGGATCCCACGGGGAGTAGCCTAGGACCCTTAACAGCCTCTTAATTTTTCCTCCCTTCACACCCCAAGAACACCACACTCCTCCTCCTCACCTCCCAGGGCCAGCTTCTGGCAAATCACAGGGTATGCGGTCTCTGGCCCTCCCCACAATGAACCCATCCTTCACCAGCTCTTCCAGGCCCTCCTGGTCACTTCTACTGGAGGATTCAGACACTGTGACTCCAAGAGGAAGGGCCATCCTTTCTTGATTTGAGGCCTCCAGCTCGAGGCCAGAGCCCCTCCCCCACAGGCACACTCACGTGCTGCTCCTGCTGCTGTTTCTCCTGCACTCTCTGGGGGTTGCTCTCCGGGAGGCAAACATGGAAGGCCCCTCCTGCCAGAGTCGAGGACAGTGTCAGCGGGCCATACTCCCCTCACCCCATTTCTCTCCAGCACCAGTGGCCTCCGACCCTGGACATCTGACTCTAGTCAACTGGTACCAATGCCATTCCACCCTCCAAGGTCTTGTGATTCCAGAACAAGCCCAGCTCCAACTCTCACTCTGGGTGTGAGCTTGGGCTTTTGGTCTGGCCTCCCCGAGCCTGTTTCCTCATCTGGAATGTGGGAGAACTCCAGCTACCTCACAGGTTCTCCTGAAGACTCAATGTCACATGACTGTCATCATTTCTCTCGCCCTCACCCCTCCAGGTGGAGCAGGCAGAAAGCTCCCACATTCCTTTCGTCCCTCTTACCTCATTACCACCCTGTGAGGCCTGCACCACATGATGACCCTCCATTTCCCTGATGAGGAGACAGAGGCCCAAACAGGGGCAGTGAGTTGCTCAGGGGCCCACAGAGGAGAGGCCACTTGCCCCTACCAGCCAGAGGCCTTGTTCCAACATCCTCACCTAACGCCCAATCTAACCACTGACAAGAGTCCTGTCCCCTGTGCTCTCAAATCTTGGGCCTGAGCCAAGCCATGGATGGAGAGGATGGGGTGTTTTTGGAGTGTGGTTGAGTGGCTCCTGCCTGCCCTAGACCTGTGGAGTGTATGGCCCCCAGGCTGGGACAGAGGCCATGCCAAAGCCTTCTCCTCACCAAGGAACCCCTCAGGATATTCCCCTGCACTGAACTCTTTCTTTATCCACTCAGGAGCTGGACCTCCAAGGTGTCACATCTGATCCACAGGTAAGGGGGTGATAGGAAGCTTTGCTCCCTCATTTACATGAAGCTCTTAACGTCCTTTCAGCAGGATCCATTAAGAATCCATCAGTTGCCTAGACGCTTCTCATAAGCCACCTGGGGATATGTCATTGCCAAGCAGGCACTCAGGTGAGACTCCTGCGGTTGACTTGAGTGACTGCTCTAGGGGTCCAGTGGGGAGTCCCAGAATGTACACACATTTATCTCTGGTGCAGCCATTCAGACCCAAGGATGAGCAGCCTGTTTGTCCACCTGGGCCATTGGAATCCCCTGCTGTGCCCATCCCTGGGGCAGGCAGGGTGACCTCCCCTTTGAGACATGGTGAAGACAGAAGGAGCAGTTGGGACCTGGCTTCCTGAGGACAGGTTTAGGCTGAGGGCTAACCCCCCCCCCAAACCACCCAACAGCCTGGAACAAGCTACATCCATCAAGATGGACGTGCATGGAAGCCAGAGACCTGCTGATGGTGCCAGCTCGGCAACTCATCCTGGAACAGCCCAGCCAACACCACTGTGTCCCGTGACCAGGGCCTCCTGCCTATAAACAGCACCCCACCGCCCCATGGACCAAACAGATCCCTCTGCTTGTTAACCTCGACAAGATAGACGGGAATGTTTCAGAGAAAGTTCAAGTCAGAAACTATCAAAACCTCAGCCTGCCCTGTCCCACTCCCCCTACTCCTCCTCTCTTTCCAGTCCCCTATCCTCCACTTTACCTTTGTCATCAGTTCTCTGCTCAAGGACTCTTCTTGGCTATAGCGCTCCTTAAGTTTTTCAGAGCTCTCCCTGAGGGGAGGGGAAAGAGGGAAAGATAAATTTAGGGATAGTGTAAGGGGTCTGAGTGCAAATCCCTTTTCTTTGACAACCCAAGAGATTCAACCTCCCTGGAGGAGTGTTCTCACTGGGATCCACTGAGCTCTAAAGTCTCGTAGGACTGGGAGGGGACTCTCCTGTTGGTCATTGGTGTCTCCACTCCCCAGCTCTACAGAGCAGCTCTCTTTTGACCACTTTGAGTTTCAACTGGGCATAGAGTTCTGTTGCTATAAACACTTGAAAATCTCCAATGTGGCTCAACCCAGTACCTGACATTTAGGGAAACCGAGTACTGAAGCAGAACTGGTGCACTAAGGACACCAGGAGGCTTAGAGACCACTTGCCAAGGCCCAGGCCTTGTCCCCAGCATTTGCTGCCTCCCAGGAGTTCCTAGCTGACTGAGGGGCCAATGGCAGATATTCAGGAGATCCCTCATCCACCCTGGTCCTCCTATGGAGAGGGGCACTACCCACCAGGAAACTTCCCTCGTGTATTTTTCAGGTGGTTTGTGGAGGTTTTCTGCAGAACAGAGATGACAGTACAGGGTGAGGAGAGGTTCTTCAGGATCTTGCACTCCTGGGGAAGGGAAGAGAATGAGCTGTGAGGTGGGGCGCTGGAGCCCTGCTTGCTCTAGCTTCAGTCCCCTTCTATTTAAATCTCCTCTCCTGGATGAGACAGATGCTCAGGGAGCCCCAGAAGGGCACATTTAGGACCCAAAGAGTAACACTCACAGGTAGGAGGATTTTAGCTCAACCCAGGGAAGGAGTCAGGTAGGAAGTGAGCATCCTCCCACTGGGACCTGGAGTCAAGATCAGTGGACCCCTGGCAGGAAGGGCCTAGGGACTGTGCAGGGGCTTAGACCACACACTGCAATCCTGGGAGCTGATAAAGGTGGAGAGGCAGTTCCCAAGGTTCCAGAGAGGGGCTCCACTGGGCCTCCCACAGCATACCCTGGCCACCTGGATGCAGTGCTCCACCACCCTCACCCTGTCCGGCACCGTCATGCTCAGGTCCCCGAGGCAGGTGGTGATGATGAGGCTGACCACTCTTCTGATGTGGTCGACGGTGGCCTGGAGAGTGGGTGCCAGGTGCTCATTGCCAGGCTTGTTCCTCTTGCCCCAGGTGGAGCCCAGGCACTGAGAGGGCACCACCTTCCGGAAGAGCTCCTGGGGAACAGGGGGAGTGTCACCCAGCATTGCCACACCCCAGCTCTGTGTCCACATCCCCAAAAGTCCCACACAGGAGTCACAGTTTAGAGCTGGAGCTCAGGAAGCTCAGGATGTGGCCTGAGCCTTGTGAGATTCCCTGGGTTTTCTTCCCTGTCCACCGAGGACACCCAGCACAGGATGACCCAGGAGCCAATACTGGCAGGGAAGGGAGAGGGTCATTTGCACCCACCCTGTCCTGGCTAACTGCAAGCTCCAGACTGTGGCTCAACTCGGCTCATCCCAAGGGGACATCTTCCACCACCCTGATACCCCCTCTGGTCCCATTCCCTATTCTGATGCCCATTCCCCCATGGCAGCTACAACCACGGTCCTTGTCTGTCTTCCTTGTAGTGAAGTACACATCAGGTGTCTAATAAGTCCTGAGGCTGTGGAGCCTCCTTGCAGAAGGTTGGGCCACCAGGGATCTGGCTGCACACAGTGAGTTCCTCTCCTTACTGATAGACCAGGCCTTGCCCAGCTTTCCATCTCTTCTACCTCATGGAGTTGGCACAGCCACTCCTTGCAACAGGTCCTGTTAATGTCCACCTCTACGGTCTGCAGGTGGACAGCAATATCTTAGGGGTTCAGAAAGTTGCCTAGGTCGTACGGTTGGTAAGGAGTGGAGCCAGGATTTGGGCCCAGATCATAGGAGTCTGGATCAGGTCTAAGGCAATAATGGCAGAAGGAAGGCCTGCTCCACCCCGCCCGAGAGCCCAGCTGCTCACAGCATCCATCAAGGTCAACTGCTCCACCACCAGCTTAGGAGGGAAGGCCATGAGGTTAGGCTTCTTCTCATGCTGCTTAACAAGCACAGGTGGAGATGAACTTCCCACTAGAAATGATGGTCCAGGTGACTCCAGCTCAGCAGCTCCCACTCCTGCTGGAGCCGAAGTGGGCCCTTGCTCCAGCTCCAATACTGCTGATGGAGCGGATGCTGGCTCCAGCGCTAGAAGGGGTGATGTCAACAGAGCTGGAGACAGCTCTACCTCCACCACTGCCCACTGCTCTGCTTCTGCTGCTGGCTGGAGCTCTGCAGCTGGAGCTGGAGCTGGAGCTGGATAAAGAGAAAGGTTCACCCATATAGCTAACTTTCCATGTGTCCTTCTAAATACAGAAATGATCCCACATCCCTTCCAGGGATACCCAGGCTGTGGTTCCCTTTACACTCTGGCTCTGCCTCAGTGGCCTCCAGCAGCTCACACTGGGCAAGGGTAAGAGGGTCATGGCAGCTCAGCTTCGAATCAGGCAAGGTGACATGCATGTATAACCCCTTTAGCTTGAAAAAGGGACAGCCACAGTCTGGTCCTGACCTAGTTCTGGTCCAACCCCATCATCTCAAGGTCCTGAGTGTGGAGACCCTCTGCTCCTGCTCTCACCTCAGAGCAGCACTAGATGGTGTTTGTGGTCTCATGCACCTGCCCCTTGTCTAGTGAGTTGGTGGAGTTGAAACCATTGGGCATCTCCTCGACGACCTCCTGAGTGGAGTTCTGCAAAGACTGCCCAGGAGCTGGGCCAGAAGGAATCAGGGGCTGGCTGCACACTGCCACTGGGGTCAACCCCCAAGAGAAAGTCTGCTCCTCTGTTCAGACACAGAGTGACATCCCCGCAAAGAACTGTGGTCAGGAAGGGAAGGAGATCAAACCTCCACGGCTCGGTAACATATGAGTGGAGGAGCTCACATTCTGATGCTGCCAGCCATGACCTGGGGTATGAACATGACAGACCCACCAGGCTTCTGACACCTAACCACCAGCTCCTGCCCAGGAATGACCTACCCCTCATGCCCTGCCTTCCCCTCTCTTCAAAGACACACAGACACACACACACGATGAGGGACAAGGGGTGTGGGACTGCTCACGTGGGATCACAGTTGTGTCCTGGCCGGCACTGCCTCCTTCCAGACGCCCAGAGACATCGGGGATGAGGGCTGAGCCAATGGCGGCAACGCCAAAATGATTCTCTTTCTGGACATTTTTGAGTCCAGATTCTCCAAAAGTTGGGATACAACAACAAAACGTTTTTGCCTGTTGACTGTCTCCAATCAAGTGAGCTGGATGGGGGCCTGTGGGTGCCTGGATACCAGAGTTCTAAGATCTGTCAGGGTCTATGACCAAGGAAGTAGATCATTTTTCAAGATTCCTTTACCTGGGCCCCTTCCCTCAATCAGACTTGTCCAGAGCTGCCCCCTGGGCCCAGGCCGCTCAGCCTCCTCCCCCATATCATCTCCTGAACTGTACACAAGGAGCATACACAGCCATAGCCACAGCTCCCTGGAATCCTAAGTCGTGTCCTAGCTTTGAGGAGACAGAGATGAATGCAGACCTTCTTTTTCTTACCAGTTCTGCTTCCTGGGAAAATCCTTGTGTCACTCAGGTCCTCCCCAGTCTCCAAACCTGTACCATGAGGATCAAGCTAGAATCTACTTCCTAGGGACATTACCCGGTGTATATGACATAATATCTATTACCCCTGTGGGCTAGTGTCACATGTACCTAAACTTAGAGTTGAAGAATAATAAGAAGGGGTGATATGTAGCACAGAACACCACTCAAAACAGGCCTGTGTTCTAGCAATATAATATTGGAACAGTCGCTTCCAACTTGGCCTCATTTTCAGGTTAGCATCATGAGGGGGTTGAAGCTAATGGAAATTTAGATATTGCCATCCTGCGGCATAAAACCATTCAATTGTTTCCTGTTTTATGGAGAATGAGACCCAAGTGCCTCATCTTGGCCCATGAAGTGGGTAGCCTCCACAGTGGTACCCAGTAAGCCCCACCCACGGTATAGCCATCCCCGTGGAACCACTAAGTGGTTAGTAACTGGCTTCTGAATATAATAACAGCCTAGGTGATGGGATGTATTGTCTAAAGTTTAACTAACAAAGTCTCTCACTTCCTCTTACTCCCTCTTTCATGTTCCATCTCTCTCTCTCTCTCACTGTCGAATCCCTGTAACTGAGGAATCAAATACCAGTGTTTGGGGCTTCCCAATGTGGAGGCCTATAGAGGAGAGAAGCACGGGGGTGCCCAGGCCAACAGACAGACAGAAACTTAGGCTCTCAGTCCAAACTGAACCCTGAGGGCTGAAGTGAACTTGGGTACGAGTCCTCCCCCTGTCAAGCCTCAGTTGAGGCCACAGCCCCAACCTATTAAACTCACTGAGGCAGAGGCACCCAGCTAAAATATGCCGGATTGCTGATCCACACAAATTGTGAGATAGTCAACATTTGTAGTTTTGAAATGCAAGGTTAGGGGCAATGAAGTCAGAGAGGGAAAGGTAACTGACACAGCCTACCAGGCCCTGGCCCTACCTTCCACCCCAGCTCCTGTTCTCTCCTCCCAGGCTCCCTCCAACCACACTGGCCACCTTTCTAACCTCCTCTGGCCAAACTCACTTCTGCCTGTGAGACTCAGGACCAGTGATGCCATCTCCCTGACACACTGCTCCCAGAGTCGTGCAGGTCTGACTCCCTCCTGTCATTCTGGTCCCAGCAAATGTCACCCCAGTAAGGCCTTTCAGACCCTCCTACCCAGTGATGCCCAGCCCTCCCTCACAGCCTCCTGCTGTGTTTCTCTATAGCACTTGTTCTTTTCTTGCTCATGTCTTTGCTTTTGTCCATTTCCCCTCTAGACTGTGAGCTCCTGGCAGGCAAGGACCACTTGGTCATTTTCATCCTGCACTTCGGCCCACCAGGGCACCTGGCACAGGGTGAGTCCTCAGTTCACAGCTGCTGAATGAGTACATGGGAAGATCTTGCACCCCTCCCCCTGCTTCTGACCAACTTTGATTGTGGAGATGAACACTAGTAATAGGAGGTACAAGTTGTTTCTGAGGCAAGGGGACAGCCAGAAAGACCTCTGCTTGACTCTTCGCTGTTCCAGGAGTCAAGCAAAGTTCAGTGGATACCATGTAAATTTCAGGTTTACAGCAGCAGGACTCGATGTATATATATATTATGTACTATGTATGTAATATGTAATATATGTTATGTAATAACCATGTAATTGTTACCAAAATAAGTTTACTTAACATCAATCACCAAACAAAAATAAAAGGTTTTTTCCTGGTGATGAGAAGTTTTAGGATCTACTCTCTTAGCAACTTTCAAATATACCACACAGCAATTTTAACTTGCAGAGTGCTGTATATCAAGTATATATCAATACAACTGAAAAAAAAAATAAAAACAAAAACTCACTGGCCACCACTAACACAAGTGGCTGCTCGTCCCCTGGTGGCAGGCACTAGCACTGCAGCCCTCGCCAAAATGCCACCAAACAGAAAAGAACCTTTCTTCAGGTGTCCTCAAGACAGAGGCTCCCCAGACTCCTAGGGGTAAAAGAGCAGGACCTGTCGCCTTCGAAGGAGTGGGAGGAATCTCGGGAGCCTACCTTTTCCCCCATCTTGCTGTCCCCCACCAGGTGTCTTCTTCATTCCTGAGGCATCCAACCTCAACCAGGACAATGACCCTGCCGCCAGATGAGGACCTCTGGACCTCCAGATAAGAACAATGACTGGTCTTCTCTCTTGTCTCTAGACTTGGTGTCTAGGGCTCTGGCATCTTCTTCCTTATCCCAACTTCTCATCCGCCCAAGCCCCCAAGCCTCCTTAGTTCTAAATGATCTCAAGTGGGTGGAAAGCATTTTCTCAGCGTTTCAGAGCACAGTAGGTCATCAACAGAGAACCTAGTCCAACAAACATGTTGAGAGTGACTGGAACCCTTGGAATCACCCACTGGATGCACTCCACTTTATACAGGAGGACCCTCACTGAGATCTTCTCTTCTGTTCCCAATGCCTACACAAGAGGAGGATGTGCTCATCACAGTTCTGGGTGCCCACAGAGGTGGACTGCAGGACTCCAGTCCTGTGCCCTCCAAGCTTGGCTAGGGATGGGTCTGGAACAGGTAGAAACTTAGGAACCATAGGGATTCCTCTGCCCATCTCTGGGCCTCTGGGCATGTATCTAGGAGAACGGATGCTATGGCCCCATGAGAGAGCTGCCTCCAACCTCTCTCCTTCCTGCCTCTTGTCACTTCCCCAGTGTCGGCTCTTTCTTGACTGCACTTCCATGGCCCCCACATAAGAAATCAGTGTGAGTGGGTGTGCCTGTGCACATGCGATGATGAGGAGAGGAATATGACCCCATATGGACAGGGTTGGGCAGCAACCCCCTAGGATCTTAATACCTCTCATTACCAAAGGAAGCCTGAGGGAAGGGGCAGAGCCTTGGCCAAGGAAGCTGGAGCCCTGTCTAGTCTTTGGGATTCTGACTACCTCCTGTGGTCTGGGCCAGTACCTGCCTCTTCCTGGGCCAGTTTACCAACTGTACAGTGAAGGGTAAGATGTGCAACAGCACAAGCATGTGCTCGGCCAGGACAAGTCATCAGGCCCCATAGATACTTTAAGTACACTTTAAGTGTGTTGAATACATTAATATTGCTGTGCAATCATCACCATGATCCATCTTCAGAACACTTCTCATCTTGCAAAACTGAAACTCTATAACCATTCATGAATAACCCTCCATTCCTTCTGCTCTCAGATCCTGGCAAACACCGTTCCACTTTCTGTCTCTCTGAATCTGGCGATTTCAGGAACCACATAGAAGGGAAATCACACAAGGTTGTATTTTTGTGACTGGCTTATTTCATTTAGAGTAATATCCTGAAGGTTCACCCATTCTGTCCCATATCTTAGAATTTCCTTCCTTTGTTAAGGATGAATAATATGATATTGTATGTATATTCCACATTTTGCATATCCATACATCCCTGCACAGATACCATAGCCAGGGCCAAAACCAAGCCCAAAATCAAATGGGGCCCCAAACAGATTTTTATCAATGGTCCCTTGGAGACTACTTTCTTAAGCCACGTTCCATATGATATTTACTAAGGATCTAGTCTTGGGCCATGAGTTGTTTTTCAGAAACTCCGTTTTTTCTCCTTGAGCAAGTTTCAACTGGTTTGAGCCAGTGAGACCACAAGACGGCTGGCAAGACTCAAACTGTGGCTGCACAAGTGACTGGAGGATGACCTGGGAGACCAAGAACTCCCCTGCTGATCATGTGAAGGACACTGCCTTTTGAATGTGGGATGTATTACAGAATATGAAAATCTTCTTGTGCAAAATGCCTAGGACTGCCCCCAACCTTCCCGCACCCACTCTTTTGCCCTTCAAAAGCCCTTTTCAACAGCCCGTCGGGGAGAAGAATTTAACCTTTGTCTCCTGTCTCCCTGCTGTTTTCTTCTAAGGGTATTATAGTTTTAGCTCTTACATTTAGGTCTTTGATCCACTGGGAATTAAGCTTTGTATGTGGTGTTAGGTAAGGGTCCAAGTTGATTCTTTTGCATGTAGATATCCACTTTTTCCAAGACAACTTGTCGAGAAGACTTTTTCTCATTGAACAATCTTGGCACCCTTGTCAAACATCACTTGATCACACGGATGAGGGTTAACTTCTGGGATCTCAATTCTGTTTCCATTGGCCAATATGGCTGTCTTTATGCCATTTCAATGCTGTTTGGTACTGTAGATTTGCAGTAAGTTTTCAATCAGGAAGAATCAGTCCTCCAACTTAGTATCAAGATTATTTTTGGTATCTGGGCTTACTTGAGATACCATAAGAATTTTAGGATGGGTTTTTTCTATTTCAGCACAAAACGTCCTTGGGATTTTGATAAGGACTGCACTGGATTTGTTGATCTCTTTGGATAATGCTGACATCGTCACAATAAGGAGCCTTCCAATCCATGGTGATGGGATGTCTTTCATTTCTAGTAGTGCTGGGTGGCTGTTCAGGTTGAGGGGGCAGCACTCCTCAAAATAGTCATGCAGATATCCACAATTCCTCCTCACTGTGCCTTCATCATTTCCTTAGAACCCATCGACAGTCAACAGGGGGCAAAATGCATGTAAAATGCACGTGGGAAGTTTTCAAAGACTGGGTGTGCATGGAGCACACATTTCTTCCACTCCTCTCCATTAGCAAAAACTACGGACTGAACCAGCAGACCCTAACACATGGAGACTGCAGACTCAACCAGCAGACTCCAACAAATAGGGACTGTTGAATAAGCAAGGATCAGGGACTCAGGATCCTGGTAGAATCATCTGCCAGCTCAAGCTGACCCGCTAAGGCTTTGTCTGACACTGCGGACTAGCCAAAGGCTAATACTGATACTCTGATAGAGCATGTTGTCAATCTAGAGTGACCCATTGACCCTGGACTGGAAAGCCAGTTAGATCGGGAGCTCAACGCAAAGACAGTGGATCTCAGATCCGAGAGGAACTTACCCACGGCCCTCAGAAACAGCAAAAAGGATGGAGAACTCAAAGGTTTTGAGGGTACCAATGCTTGTGTTTCTCATCCCCTAAGCCATCAGATGTCTCCTTTGGATCCACTGCTGCCACCAAACTGGTACCAAACAAAATAAAAGTGAGTAAATTTTAAACATCTTGTTGGCTTTATTCAACAGTTCATGAATCAGGCAGCATCCAGTCTACCAGAGAGAAAGGTGCTCCAAGAAGCTGTACAAAATGAAAGACTTTTATAGGCAGAAGGGAGCAGGAACAAGGAAGTTACACTAGAAAAAAAGGATGGTTAGTTACTGCAAGGTTACCTTCCTTTAGGGGATGGCAGGGCTCTATCAGGAAGATGACCTACCTGCTGCTCATCAGGCCAATTCCCATTGACTGGTTTAAGATTCCATTCCTGGGAGGACCAAAAGTCTGATTAAGTCTCGGCTTGTTGATGTGGGGCATAGCTTAAGCGACTCCATTTGGGCCTGGTGTCTTGTTTTAAACACATGACTTCTGCTGGTCTCTGATTTCCCCAGTTACACCCTGGCTGTCCCTTCACTGACCATTGTTGGTCACACACCCACTGCACGTGCCTCCAGTCCTTCCCTTTCAACACCGTAATCTCACACATAGCTCCTCCCGACACTATCATGACATCTCCCACCACATCCCATATACCTTCCACACTGCCAGCAAGACGCTTCAGAGACACCACCACCATTTATGTCCAATGGGCTGAGATGGCTGCGCATACACTGGGAATCAGGAGTCGCAGGGTCTGTCACTTGGCCTCCAATCATCTATTGTACCCCAGCTGAAGGGCTCACCCTGCGGAGAGACTCAGTGGTAGCCAACTCCATCGAACAACACCATCTTTGCCTCAGGCTTCCTTCAAAATGCTCTCCCCACTTTCTGCCCCAACTGCTCCTTGAGGGATCACTTTGGGGTAGACTTCGAGGCCACCTTGCCCAGGCCCAAACAGCTCTTGGCCCACAAACACTTTAACCATAGCCCCTGTAATGATATAGCACAGGTAACCAGTGAATGGGTGCAAATTACTGATTTTACCTCCAAGACTCCTAATGAATATTTTACACCAGGAGCATCCACTTTTGGGTTTCACTGTGAGCTGATATCACAAGGCTCTCACCCAGTGAGCTTCTCTCTTCCCCAGCCCTCTGAGCAGCTTTCTCCAGACTATATTCTGCAATGCATCATTGTCTGTCTTTCAGCCTGCTTCCCTCAGGTCGCAGGTCCTCTGAGTTTCCTGCCCTGACAGGCTACCACCAACCCATAGAGACACTGTTAGTCCTATAGCACTGGGTGTTCAGTTCTACTAGGATTGACTAACTGGACTGGGCACAGGTAAATTGGCCCTACCCACACAAAATCAGCAAACTGAGGCAACCAAGAAGTAGCGACAACCTTAACACAACATGGACAACAACTCAGTAGGAACCTATCCTAGCCCTTGTACAACAGTCTCATGAGTCTCTTGTCCAAATGGTTTTAGAAAATGGCCTGGCCCTAGACTGTCTATACCAACCAAGGAAGGAAGGCTTTGTGCCTTTCCTAGAACCACTTGCTTAATGTACATCAACACACAAGTTCAAACCTACATCCACCAGATTGCCCAAGAGGTTAAAATATTGCATAATATTATCCAAATCTTTGAACAGGTACCCAAGGCCCCCGAGATCACTGACCTATTTTCATGGCTGGTCTCTCCAAGTTGGGAACAATGGCAATGGACTGGATTGTAGACTGTTGCTTGTATAATCATAGGATTTGTTACTGTAGCTCTCATCAGATGTTTACTCTCTTGGCTACAACCTGCCCTACCCCTAATAACTCCATTAATTACCCTTATTAAATATCCCAACCAACTTAAAATTAACCAATACTCTGATTAATTTAAAAAATTCAAAAGTTTTATGGGAAAAAATCTGCTTAATGTAGAATACTCCGTTGTAAGCATTTTAAAGTATACAGTTCAGTGGCTTTTAGTACAACGATTAAGTCGTGTGGCTATCACCACTAACTAATTCCAGAACATTTTCAACACCCCCAAACAAACCCATACTCATTCACACTCTATTTTCTCCTAACCCAAACCCATGGAAACAACTCATCTGTTTTCTCCCCCTATGGATTTGCTTATTCTGGACAGTTCATTCAAATGGCTTCATGCTAGTCCTTCGGATCTCAGCCTTTCCAAGGCCTCTGCTGTGTTCTCGGATGCTGAGTGAGCTGCCCAGCCTGGGCCATACCCTCTCCCCCGCCATGCCTGGTGGTCAGAAAGGCCCTGCCCTTTGTGGGTACCTCTGTCAATATCCCCCTCTCCAGTCCCCTTGCTGTGCCTGGAACCCCCCCGGGTAAGAATCTGAGCAGCTGGGTAAGGCATGGGAGTGCCTGGTGCCTGTCTTTTCAGCCACCTGCCTGCCGCCCTGGGAGCGGGTTCTGCCTGAGCTCTCCGGGTCCAGCTGTACCCTTGGGTGGGAGCCAGGCGCGTGCCTGGGTTGCAGTGAGTGCTGCAGGCCCGCACTTTCCTTTGTGTCCCTTGTTCCTCACTCAAGCACTCAGCTGCAGAAAAGTCTGCTTGCTGGCAGGCTGGCCTGTGGCCTGCCCAGCAGCTTGAGCCACAGCCATTTTTGTTTGTTCTGCCGTCTCTGGGCTCTTGAATCTCGGGCGCCAGCAGCCTGCGCGGGCAGTGGGCTCATAGCACTGGAGGAAGCCCTTAGGCCATTGTCAGGGAAGAAGGAGAATCCCTTTCCGCCCTTTCCCTTAAGGTTCTTATGGCTGGCCAAATAATTAAAAGACAGGTTAGGAGGAGAAAATAATACCAAGTTTAATAACATGTGTAGATGGGAGAAACCAGGGAAAGTTTCTCAACACAATAGCAGAGATTCACGTCTTAAATACCATCTTCAGCTAAAGACAAAGGAGGATGTTGGGGGTGGGGAGGGAGACAGAAATCACAGTAATCAAGGGTATGTAGACTTAAGGCCTTATCACCCACACTGATAAGTTTCTAGAGAGGCTATCCCCCCCCCTAGAGGGAGATACCTTTACAAATGGAGATTTCCCTTATAAATGTAAATGTTTGTCTGGCAACTCCTAGCAGGGCCACCTAGAGAATGTGGCCAAGAAGAGACAGAATTTTTGCTAAGAGGGGCTTGCTGGTGCCTTTCCTATTGTAACATCTATTTTACATTATATTACAGCCATCAGATGACAGTAATTCCTTCCTGGAACAGGTCTTCTATGTTAACTTCTTTAGGCAGTTTGGGAGAGGTCAAATGTCCGTCAGAGAAAACAATCAAGGTAAAGAGACGTATTTCATGGTGGCCAAATCGTGATCTCCCACATCATGAATCTTCCCACTGAGCCTAAGGCATTCAGTCCCCCCGCGGTACCCCCAGTCCCCTCACCTCCCAGTGGTGAAATTTCTCTTTGTTGGGAGAGGGTCTCACCCTCTTATTTTATCAGAATGATGGTGACTGGTGCAGTGGGGACAGAGAAAGGTTTCACCTGTTTGTGGCCACTGGGGGGTGTGAAAGAGGGGATAAGTGGGGATGGTGGGAGACACTTGGGGGGAAGGTTGAGTGCAGGCGCCTGTGGGAGCAGTAGCCCCCTGGTCTTGGGCGGAAGAAGCCACTCCCGGGCACAAAGTGTGATCTTCCTTTACTTCCTGGTCCTTCCCCAGGAAGTCCGTGTAGGAAGAGCTCTTAGCATTTAGTGACAGGGGTGGTTGAGAGACGGGTTTCTTTTTATTTTGGTCTCTGTATGGTGGTGGGAATTTTTCTCCAACTGAAGGGAACCATCCCCCACCCCTTCACATCTGAATGTCTCTCTTCTCCCCCAGTTTTTGGGGGACAAAATGAGCTTCCTCTTGGGGGTCTGATTTCACTGCAGTGTGAAGTCGCAGGTGGAGCTGAGGGCCGCGTTGGCCTCTCTTTCTGGAGGTGTGCCCGCCCCAGCCGCTGCATCTCTGGTCTTCTGAATGGCAGCCGACGCTGTGATAGCCCCCTGCCTTTGACATTGACTTGTATGAGAACTGGGAGCGCTCACTACTTTTTTGTGTCTGGCATTTTATTTTACCCTTTAAAAATCTATCCATCTTGCCTGCCTCTCATCAGCCACAAATTAGGACACAGGTCGCAGCCCCTGCAGGGCTGCCCCTTGGAGTGCCCTTACTTCAGTATGTGTTGTTCCAGACTCAGCAGGAGGAGCTGAGTTCCCTGTCAGGGGCACTGACACGGGTGCTGCTTTCAGGGCCACTGGGCCCCAGCGAGGCTGGGAAGGGCAGTGATCGAGGCAGCACAATGATGCAGGCAGCATGCGGGGAGGAGGCTGGAGTGGAGTCCGGTTGGGCCATGGCGCTCCAGGTTATCCTGGCAAGTCATTTCCGTGGGCTTGGGTCTCTGGAAGCGGAAGAGTTGCTCAGATGAACTCTGGAAACGTGAGCTGTGGTTCTTGAGTTCCATGAATCTGACTCCAAAATGGCCGGTCACTACCCTGAGTCCCTCTTGCCAACTCAGGATATGTTTTGGAAGAAATGTGATCAGATGGGATTGCCAGGGCGTCTTTCCTCCAGGGCGGTTCTTCCTTAGGCTCTTGAGGACTTGGTGGCGGCAGTGGTCACCTGCACAGATGTCTGGTTTTCACCTGGAAACCCACCCACCTGACCCTGGCGTGCACTGCCGGTTCTCGGGGGCTGCGCGTGACGCTGGGAGCCCACGGGTAAATAGCCTTTCCTCAGACCTTCCGTGGACCCTTTTCTGGGATATGACACAATCCCTCTCTGGTAAAATTGAACCTGGGGGAGGGAAGTGAAGCTCTTTCTCTTACTTCTCGCCAAAGTGAGGCCAGGCTGTTAAGTAAAGACAAAAGAATAAGACAGAGCCTCTGTACTTAAGTATCCCCTTACTCCTCCTGGGGGGCCTGGGTTTACATTTTGTCCTTATTTTGTTGTGGATTCCAGAAGGCAAAACCATTCTTTCCCCGGCACCCCTTCAGGGTGGGTTTCTGGTCCTTTGCCTGCCTCTCTCACCCAGCCTCCTTCCCGGCCTCCCGTGCCCCGGGCTTTCCTCCTGTTGTCCCCGGGATCAGCCTGTGTGTCACTGCTCTGGGCTGTGTGTTTCTGCCCTGCGTCACAGGAGGCCTAGAAGATACCCAAGGGGCAGGGAGTCCGGCTTGGCTAATCATTTGGTTAGAGTAGCTTCCACAGCTGTGAAATGGGAACAAATGGCTTCATGCTATCTGTGGCCTTTGTGGATGGCTTCAATGAGCAGACATGTTTCAAGGTTCATCCATGGCCTAGCATGTAGCAGTACCTTATTCCTTTTCATGGTTCTATAATATCTTATATTATGAATAGGCCACATTTTGTTTATGAAGTCATAACTGGATAGAAATTTGGGTTTGTTCCACTTTTTGATCATTGTGAACAATGTCGCTTTGAATGTCCATGGGCAAGTTTGTTCTTTTGGACATATACCATGGGCCTGTCCAGGTCAATTGTTAGTCTAGCATTAAGATTTTAAAAAATGCCAAGCTGTTTTCTCCAGTGGCTGCATCATTTTACTTTCCTACCAGTAATGTATGTGGGTTTCCCTTTCTCCACATCTTTACCAACACTTGTCATTTTCCATTATGTTGAATATAGCCTTCATTTTGAGCATGAAATAGTATCACACTGTGCTTTGAATTTGCATTTTCCTAATTATTATTGACACTGAGCATCTATCTTTTACTTATTGGCCATCTATGTATTTTCTGGACACATGTCTATCCCAGTTGGTTATCCCTTTTCATTGACTTGTCTTTTATAATTGAATTCTAAGAGATCTTTATAATATTCTCAATATTAGAGTCTTCTCAGTTATATAAGTTGCAAATAGTAGGAGACTTCAATACCTCACTTTTAACAATGGATGGAATATCCAGACAGAAAATCAGGAAATAGCAGACATGAAAACATTAAATACTAAATGGACCTATCAGACATACACAGAATATTTTATGGGACATCAACAAAATGCACACCCTTCTCAAGAGCACACGGGCTATTTTAAAGAACAGATCACGTGTTAGGTCACAAAACAAGTCTTAACAAGAAAGATTAAGAAAACTGAAATAATACCAAGTATCTTTTCCAAACAGAATGGCATGAAACAAGAAGTCAATAACAGAAGGAAAACTGGAACATTCATAATACGTGAAAGTTCAACAAAAAACTCTTAAACTTAAAAGTATATCAAAGAAGAAATCAAAAAGGAAATTAGAAAATAGCTCAAGACATACAAAAAGAAACAATAAACACACCAAAACTTATAGGATGCAGCAAAAGTAGTACTAAGAGGAAAGTTTATAGTGATAAACTTGTACATTATAAGAGAAGAAAGTTGTCAAAGAAACAACCTGACTTACAACACACAGCATTAGAAAAAGAAAAAATGAAGCCCAAAGTGAGCAGAAGGATGGAAGTCACCAAGAGGAGAGTGGAAAAAAATGAAAGTATGAAAGATCAATAAAAGTAAAAGTTGATTTTTTGAAACAATAAAATTGATAAAACCTTAGATAAAATATTTAGAATAAAAGAGAGATGACTCAAGTAAACTAAATCAGAAATGAAAGAAGAGGCAGTACAACTGAGGCTTCAGAAAGAAAAAGATCAGAAGAGACTATTCTGAACTAGTGTACACTCATAAATTGGATAACCTAGACAAAATAGATAAATTCCTAGAAACAACTTATGAAAGCTAAATCATGAAGAAATAGAATTCTTGAACAGACCCGTAACAAATAATCAGACTGAATCAGTAATCAAATACCTCCCAACAAGAAGAGACTTCTCCACTCTGCCTGACTTCACCAGACCCCTGAGCCAGCCTGCCCCAGCCCCAGGCTGACTCCTGTGGACCTAGCTGGCTCCCTGTAGGCTTCTGCAAATCCAGGCCCCTGGCTCACCCTGGAGCATGCCAGCTCTGGTGGCCCTAAGCAGTATCCTTGACACTAGGCTCCCATGAGCTCCTGGGAACCCAGACCCCCATCTCAGCCTACGGACTGCTATCTTCAGAATCCCAAGGTGGCTCCTGTGACCCCAAGTGGTGTTCTTGGCCCCAAGTTCCTAGTGGGCTCTGGTGAATCCAGACTCTGGCTCACCCAAGTTACTGCCTACTCCAGGCAGCCACAGGCAGCACCCACAGCCACAGGCAGCTTCTGTACCAGGGCACCCAGTGGGCTCCCACAAACCGAAGACCCAAGGTCACGCCAGCACTTGCTGGCTCCAGCAACTCCAGGTAGATTTCATGGCACCAGGCTCCCCGGGGGCTGCTGGGAACTCAGGCCGCTGGCTAACTACACCACCTGCCAGTTCCAGCAGACATAGACAGCTCTCATGGAACCATGCTCCTGGCAGGATCTCACAAAACCAGGCCCTCAGCTCACCCAGGTGTTGCTGACTCAGGTGGCCACAGACAGCTCCCATTGCACCAGGCACCGGCAGGTTCCCATGAACCCAGGCTTCCATCTTGACCCAATGCCTACTGGCTCCTGCAGCCTCAGGCAGCTCTTGTGGCCCCAGGATCCCAGCAGGCTCCCAGGAATACAGACTTCTGGCCTACTCCAGCACAAGCTGCTTCTCATTGCATCAGGCTCCTGGCAGGCTCCCGTGAACCAAGGCTCTCAGATCATCCCAGCACTGGCCAACTCCCATGGCCCTGGATGACTCCTGTGACCGCAGGCTCTCAATCAGGACCTGCCAAACCAGGCTCCAGTGGGGCTACTCATGAACTCAGGGTCCCAGCTGTGCCCAGGGTCAGACACAATACTGTGGACCCAAGCTTTCCACTCACCCCAGTACCAGGCTGCCCAAGGACTCCAGCAGCAAGCCTGCCCCTGGAGACCACCAGATGGCCTTCCCAGGACCCCTAGATGGGCTACTGTGAAGGGTTTGGTTTGCTAAAACTAGTCTGTAAAGAGTGGAAGAGGTGCCTACTTCCTCAAATTTGCAGACATCAATGGAAGTCCACAAGGACCATGAATAATCAAAGACCCATGACACCACCAAAGAAAAAGAATAAAACTTAAATGACCGACCAAGCAATGGAGATATAGGAACTATGTGACAAAGATTTCAGAATAATCCTCTTTGGGAAACTCATAAAACTCTAAGGAAACACAGATAGACTATTAAATGAAATAAGGAAAGAGTGCATGAACAAGTGAGAAGTTCATCATAGAAACAGAAATCATTAAGGAAAAACAAACAGAAATCCTAAAGTTGAAGAACACATGACTGAACTGAAGAATTCAATAGAGAGCTTCGAAATCAGATTCAACCATGTACAGGAAATAATTAGTGAACTAGAAGATGTGTCATTTGAAATCATCAAGTCAAAGAAGCAAAAAGAAAAAAAGGAATGGATTGGAACAGGTAAAGGCAGTGTGAATTATGGAATACCATGAAAAGAAATAGATAAGCATTATTAAAGTACCAGAGGAGAAAACAGGGAGAAAGGAAAAGAAATTTGACTTAAAAATAATAGCAGCTGACACCTTCTCAAATCTGGGGAGAGATTTAGACATCCAAGGTCCTGAAGGCGATCTCTCAACCTAAAATTTCAAACTAAAACTTTCTTCTCCAGGACACATTATAACAAAACTACCTATACGCAAAAAAGGATCAAACAACATGATCAAGTTCAACATGATGAGAATCAATGAATGTTAAACACTGCATTGGTAGAATGAAAGATAAAAATCATAAAATAATCTCAAGCGATGCAGAACAAGCAGTTTGACAAAATTCAACACCACTTCATAATAAAAACCCTCAATAAAGGGTTACATAATGAACATACCTGGATATAATAAAAGGTTTACATGACAAAACGCACAGCTAACAATATATTAAACAATGAAAAGTTGAAAGCTTTCTTGCTAAGACAAAGAACAAAACAAGGGTGCCCAGTCTCAACACCATTCTTCAACATACTGTTGTAAGTCTTAACCAGGAACATTTGGCAATAAAAAGAAATAAAATTCATCCAAATTGGAAATGAAGAATCAAAGTGGTCTCTGTTTGCAGACGATATGATTTTATATAGAGAAATACCTAAAGACTCCCCCCCAAACTGTTAGAACTAATAAACAAATTCACTCAAGTTGCAGGAGACAAAATCAACATGTAGAAATCTGTTGCCTTTCTGTACACTAACAATGAACTCTCTAAAAAAAGATATAAAGAAAAAAATCCTATTTACAATAGCATCAAAAACAGTAAAATACTCATAAATAAATTTAACCAAGAAGGTGAAAGATCTAGACACTGACAACTATAAGACATTGATAAAAGAAATCAAAGACACAAAGAAATGAAAAGATATCTTATGTTCATGGATCAGAAGAATTAATATTGTTAAAATGTCCATGCTACCCAATGCCATCTCAAGATTCAATGCAATTCCTATTAAAACTCCCATGACATTTTTCACAGAAATGGGACGAGCAATCCTAATATTCATATGGATCCACAAAAGACCTCTAATAACCAAAGCAACCCTGAGAAAGAAAAAGCTGAAGGCATCACAATTCCTGATTTCAAACTTTATTACAAATCTATAGTAATAAAAACGGTATGATACAGGTATAAAAAGAGACACATAGACCAATAGGATAGAATCAAGGGCCCAGAAATAACCACACACATACACTTTGATAACAGTTGACGAGCCAGCCAAGAAAACTCCATGGGGAACGGATAGTTTCTACAATAAATGGTGTTGGGAAACTGGATAAGCACATGCAGAAAACTGAAATTGGACCACTATTTTACACCACTCTAAAAAACATCCCAAATTGAATTAAAGACTTAAATGTAAGACATCAAATATAAAACAAGTAGAAGAAAATATAGGGAAAACAGCCCCATAAAACTGGTCTTAACAACCATTTTTTTGGATATAACATCAAAAGTGCAAGCAACAAATGTAAAACTTAACAAGCGGGATGACACCAATCTAAAAAGCTTCTGCACAGCAGATGAACAATCGACAAACTAAAGGGGTTCACATCCACAATATATAAGAAACTCTTACAACTCAACAGCAAAGAAACCAACAAAACAATATGAAAATGGTCAAAGGACCTGAATAGATACTTTTCCAAAGAAGACATAAAAATGGTCAACATATACATGAGAAGATGCTCGTAATCACTCATCATCAGGGAAATGAAATAAAAACTACAATGAAATATCACCTCACACCTGCTAGAATGGTTATTCTCAAAGAGACAACACACAACAAATGTTGACGAGACTGGGTAGAAAAGAGAATCCTGTGCACTGTTGGTATGAATGTAAATTACTATAGTCACTATGGAAAAAATATGGAATTTTCTCAAAAACATAAAAATAGAAATACTATATAAATGAGCAATTCCACTTCTGGATGTATATCCAAAGGAATTGAAGTCACTATTCTGAAGAGATATCTGCACCCCCATGTTCATTTCAGCATTATTCACAAACTGAGGACATGGACACAATCCATGTGTCCATCAATGGATAAATAGATAAAGAAAACGTCAGACATATGTATATATAGATGAAATATATAATGGAATATTATTTAGCCTTGCAAGAGAATGAAATCCTGCATTTTGTAACAACACAGATGGAACTTGAGGCATTACGCTAAGTGATACAAGTCAGACAAAGACAAATACTATATATTCTCACTCATATGTGAAATCTAAAAATGCCCAACTCAAAGGAATAGAGACTAGAATGGTGTTTGCCAGGACCTTTGGGGTGGGGGAAAGGGAGAGATGTGAGTCAAAGTGCACAAATTCCTAGCTGTAAAATGAATAAGTTTTGGTGATCTAATGTACAGCATGGTGACCATAATTAACAATAATGTATTATACACTTGAAATTTGTTAAGAGAGTAGATCTTAAAAGTGATCGTTAGAAAAAACAAGTTAATTATGTGAGGGAATGGAGGTGTTAACTCACCGTATTGTGGTAATCCTTTCACAAATCATCATCTGGAACACCTAAAACTTACATACATTATATGTCACTAATATTTCAAGATATCTGAAAAAAAAATCTCTCAACAAAGTAAAACCTAGGACCATATGACTGCACTGGTGAATTCTATCAAACATATAAAGAAGTTTTAAAAACAAGCCTTCTTACACTCTGTCAAATATTGAAAAAGGGAACACTTCCAAACACATTTTACGACGCCAGCATTACCCTGATACCAACACTAGACAAGGACACTAAAAGAAAATAAAATTACAGACCATTACCCCTGATGAACATAGATGCAAAAATGCTCAACCAAATGCGAGCAAACATAGTTCAACAGCATATTAAAAGAATTATACACTATCACCAAGTGAAATTTATTTCTGTTATACAAGGGTAGTTCAACATACAAAAATCGATCAAGGTAATATGTAACATCAAGAAAATGAAGAGGAAAAAACAGCATCATCTCAATTGATGCAGAAAAACCATTTGACAAAATTCAACATCTTTTCATGATAAAACACTCAACAAACAAAGAATAGGAGGAAAAACACACAGCAAACACAAAACTCAGTGATGGAAGACTGAAAGCTTTCCCTGAAAGCTCTAAGATCAGGAACAAGGCAAGGATGCCCACTTTCACCACTTCTATTCAACACAGCTGAAAGTTCAAGCCAGAACCATGAGGCAATAAAAATAAATAAATAAAAGGCATCCAAATTGGAAAGAAAGAAATAAAATGGTCTCTGTTTGAAGATGATATCATCTCATATGTAGAAAATTCGAAAGACTCCACAAAAAATGCCGTTTGATCTAACAGATGAATTCAGGGAAGTAGCAGGATACAAAGTCTATACACAAAAATCAGTTGCATATCTATACACGAACCAGGAGCTCTCTGAAAAGGAAATTACAAAAACAATTCATTTATATCAGAAAGAATAACATGCTTAGGAATTAACTTAACCAAGGAGGTGAAAGGCTTGCACCATAGAAACTACAAAACATTTCAGAAAGAAATTAAAGAAGACATTCATAAATGGACACACATCCCATATTCATGGATTGGAAGGTTTACTATTGTTAAAGTGTCGATATTACCCAAAGCAGTCTACAGATTCAATGTAATCCCTATCCAAATCCTAATGATGTTTTTTGCAGAAATAGAAAAATTTCTCCTAAAATTCACATGGAATCTCAAGGGACTAAGAATAGCCAAAACAATCCTGAAAAAGAAGAACAAAACTGGAGGAAAAACTTACTACAAAGCCACAGTAATCAACAGTATGGTATTGGCATAAAGATAGACATAGAGACCAATGCTATAGAATAGAAAGCCCAGAAACAAACCCTCACATATATGGTCAAGTGATTTTTGACAAGGGTGCCAAGATCATGTGTTGGAGAAAGGTTTCTTTTCCACAAATGGTGCTGGGAAAACTGGATATCTGCATGCAAAAGAATGAACTAGGACCATCATTCAATACCATATGCAAAAATTAACTCAAGGACATAAATGTAAGACCTAAAATAATTAAACTCTTAGAAGAAAACATAGGACAAAATCTTGATAACATCGGACTTGGCAATGATTTCATGGATATGACACCAAAGGCACAGGTAACGAAAGAAAAACAATGGACAAATTGGACTCCACGAAAATTTTATAAGTTAGTACATCAAGAGGCCCTGTCCATAGAGTAAAAATGCAACCCACAGAGTGGGACAAAATATTTGCAAATCATATTTCTGACAAGAGACTGGTATCCGGAATATACAGAGAAGTCCTAAAACTAAACAACTAAAAAACAAGCCAATTCAAATATGGGCAAAGGACTTGAAGAGACAGTTCTCCAAAGACTTATGAATGGCATATAAGCACATGAAAAGACGCTCAACACCACTAATCATTAGGGAAATGCAAATCAAAACCACAATGAGACACCACCTCACACCCACTATGATGAGTGCTATGGAAAAGACAGAAAACAAGTGTTGGCCAGGATGCGGTGGAAAGGGAACACTTGTACACTGTTGATAGGAATGTAAAATGGTGCAGCTGCTACGGAAAACAGTATGAATGTTCCTCAAAAAATAGAACATAGAATTATCACATGATCTAGCAATTCCTCTTCTGGATATACACCCAAAAGATCTGAAAGCAGATCCTTGAAGAGATATTTGTACACCCATGTTCATAGCAGTATTATTCACAATAGCTAAAACGTGGAAGCAACCCCGGTGTCCATTGATGCATGAATGGATACACAAAATGTAGTATATCCATACAACGGAATATTATTCAGTGTTACAAAGGAAGCAAATTCTGCAATATGCTACACATGGATTAACCTTGGGGACATTATGCTAACAGAAATAAACCAGTCACAAAAAGATAAATACTGTATGATTCCACTAACATGAGGAACTGAGAGTAGTCAAAATCATAGAGATAGAAAGTGGAATGGTGGCTGCCAAGGGCTGAGGGGAGGGGAGAAGGGAGAGTTATTGTTTAATAGGTATAGAGTTTCAGATTTACAAGAGTTATGGGGATGAATGGTGGTGATGACTGTACAACAGCATAAATGTATTTAACGCCACTGAAGTGTACACTTAAAAATGGTTAAGATGTCACACTTTTAGTATATTTTAACTCAATATACAAAAAGGAAAAAAACACAGAAATTAGCTATCGAGCCACAAAAAGACGTAGTGGACTCTGAAATACATATTGCTAAGTGAAAGAACCCAACAGGAAAAGGCTATATACTCTGTTCCATAGTTTTCATATATTCCAATTACGCGTCATTGTAGACAAGGCAAAACCATAGAAACAGTATAAAGATCAGTGTTGCCAGGAGTTGGAAGGCAAGGGATGAAGAGGCAAAGCACAGGGATTTTAGGGCAATCCAACACTTAGGATACCATCATGGTGGATACATGAGATTATGCATTTGTCAAAATCCAAGTACATGACAGCAAGACAGTGAACCTTAATGTAACTATGGACTTGGTTATGAACACTGTAGCAGCATCAGCTCCTCACTTGTAAGGAATGAACCACACTAACACAGGTGGTCATGCAAGATGTTAACGGTAGGGAAACCGAGGGGCAGGAGGGAGAAATGTTCTGCACTATCTGCTGAATTTCTCTGTCCATCTAAAACTTTCCTAAAAAAATTCTATTAATTAAAAATTAATCAATGGAAGGTAGGGAGTGGGTAGAAATATAGAGGAAACAAGAACATTACAATATTGATGAACGTTGAAGCTGGGTAATAGAGACATGGGGGGCTATCACACATTTCTGTTTAATTTTTGTATGTTCAAGGTTTTCCGCAATAAAACATTTTTAAAGGTCCAGATTAAATCTAGATTACGTGTAGAAGGAATCAAAGAATGTGAAGAAAACAGATATTTTTGAAGCAAGCACTCAGGGGGCACACTGAGGGAACGTGCAATCACACTGGATAGAGAGTGAACGTCCTGGTTCCACCAGGAAAGTTCGGAGCTCAGTGAGCAAGGCAGGCGACAGCACAGTCAGGGAAGTGACAGATAATGATCACAGAAAAGTGTTCACCCTCACTGGTCACAGAGATGCCAATGATGGGCCCGGAGAGGACTGCCTCAGGATTTACAACGTCGTGACACCCACAGTTAGCGCAGGCTCAGGGACAGAGCACCACGGCCTGTGAGAATGCCAATCAGCCCCGGCTTTCTGAAGGGCAAACCTCCTGAACCCTGGAAGCTGCAGGCCACTGGCACTGCAACTCTGTTGTATGTAATCTGTCCAAAAACAAAGGGACTGGGTAAAGATGATGAACTGAATCAACACAGGTAGAGCTCCTTTGACATAAATCCCTAAAAAATGACCCAAAGATTCCTTCATTGATGAATAAATTCATAATATCCCTGGGAACCATCAAGAGAGCCAAAATTTGAGGAAGACATCAAAGAGAGACAGCAGCTGGTGCCCGGGGATCCCAATGGGGAGCTCCGTGTTGGCCATGGAGACCAAGCCAGGGTGACCTTTCTCCCTCCCCCTCCTCCCCCTGCTGCTCACCTAACACCTTCTGCATCACCCCTCCTTTCCCAGCCACTGCCCACCTCACGCTTCAGGATTACAGGAGCAGAGGCACAGGGCGGCCTTTCCACCAGCACATCTGTCCTCTTGCACTCTGTGCCTTCCCAGGAAGCAGAGCCCTGCTCTGCACCTCCTCAGGGCCCAGCATGCTCCCCCTGGGCCCTCAGGCTCCTCTTCTCCATCTGGTCCTACCTGCAGTACCTGCTAGCTCATCTCCACCTTATATACAAAACTCTCCATTGGACACATGTTCCCTTTGGACTACTGTCCAATTTCCCAACTCCCTTTCATGGCTAAACCTCTTAAGTAAAGAGCCTCATCCCTACTTCCCTCCCATGGCCCCCTTCCCCCACTCTAGACCCAGCTTCATTCCCACCTTCTCAAGGAGACTGAGATCATCAGTGATCCCACGTGGCCGAGTCCAGCCATCTTTTCTCCATTCTGATCAGAGCTGTACCCGACCCAGCTGAACACCCCTCCTTTCTGCAATACCCTTTTCCCCTCTTGGCTCCTGCGACGCCATGCTCCACCGTTTCAGTCCCCTTTCCTGGACCCTCTTCAGCTGCACCTCTGCAAACACTGCCTGCTCCTAGGCTGGGCCTTGATCCCTTCTACAGCTACAGTGTCTCCAGGAAACCTCATTCAATTCCATGGTTTTAAACATCTCTGACCTCATCCTGAGTCTGCAGACACACCAATGCAACTTAAGAAGTTAGGTGCTAGCTCCCCAGTGTCAGCACCTAAGAAGTATCTGAGATTTGATTCCTCTCCAAATTTTACTGTCATATGAGTTCCAAAATAGCATCAAATATTTCCAAAAAGGTGGAAAAATTTGGATACAATAAATAGTGGTGAACAAAGTCACCAATAAAACATATACTTACATCCAATCATGGCTGCTTGATGGGGAAAATAAGAACACAGAACTAAGATCAGACAGTCTCGAGCCGGGGAGTGGAAAGTGAGGAATTGGAAGTGTAGAACACAGGAACTGATCAACTCTAAGCATTTACAGAAAGAGAGGCAGAAATGATTGTTCCTAAAAACTGGAAGACACCCACTAGAAGAATAGAAAAATCATGAGAAAGCATAACAAATTAAAAATTAAATTAAATGGTAGACTCAAATTCAAATTTATCAATAATCACAGTTGTAAATGGATCAAATTGCTCTACAAAAAGATGAAGGCTCTCAAGTTGAGTTAAAATATAGTTGCAAAATAAAGGGATATAATATGGTTGAAAATAAGGAGATAAAGAAATAAGACTTTAAATGGGACAAAAAGGGGTTTTCTGAGTTGATAACTGTCACAAACACTTATGCACCTCATAATGTGGTCTTGAAACATAAAGCAAAACTGGACAAACAAGAAGACACAAGCACCTCCAGAATCACAGGGAAACCTACCTTACTTCTCTTAGAAATCCACAGGTCAAGTGATACAGTAAGTTAGGAAACAGATCTGCTGACAAACACAAAAAAGCTAGATCTAGCCTCAGCCTGAGGAACAACAACATAAGCAACTAGTGGAGAGGATACATTCTTCTCAAACCACAATGAAACAGTCACCACAATGGACTGTGTGCTAAGCCACAATGAAATCTCTAAAGAGTCCAAAAAGCAAAAATCTATAAGTGACCATATTACTGGAACTTAAAGCAATAAAAGTAAAAAATAATCACAAAATATTGGCTCCCCTACCCCAACTTATCCATTTGAAAATCTGTCCACACCTTCTAAATCTCTCAGGTTAAAGAGGGGATCTAGACAGACAGGACAAACTCTTTAGAAATGAAGAGCAATGAGATCAGCATGAGGCAAATCCATGGCGTGGGGACTAAGAGACAAAAGAAGGACATAGCCGCCACTGCAGGTATCAGGGAATATCAACTGTACATGAAGAAGCTGAGCACTTCCCTCCAGGAGCCAGAACAACACCACAATAAAACCAACAACAGCAGAATGAAGTGAGGATTCACGAGGCGGGAACAACAACGTAGACCTGAGCAATAGAGTCAAAGGCTGGCTCTCCTGAAAGACCTGTAACAGTGAGAAACCTTGTGCAGTCTGACCAAGAGGAACAGACAAAGACACCAAACTGTACCATCAGGTACGACAAACTACAGAAACAGCTTTAACGTGATAGGAGAACATAGTGGATATCTCTGACCAGGACATCAATAGTCCTCAGCTGGAGCTGTCCTTCCCCCAGGATGCATTTGGAAACAGGCAGGACGGGTTTTGTTCCTTGTTTTGGGTTGTCCTAATTGTTGTTGCCCTAGGGGTCCCGCAGGTCCTGAACAGCCTGTCACATAAAGCCGTTTCCCACCTGAAGCGTTACTGACATCTGAGAAGACAAGCACTGATCCAGATTAAATCAACAACGTGGTAGGGAAATGTTTTCCATGGATGTATAACAGGGAAATGATGGTACCCTCAATATGTAAGGAATATCGAGACACCAATGTTTACAAGTACTAAATTGTAAAAGACCTGGAAAATCAGAAACATAGCCAATGAACACACCAAAAATATATCCAACCTATTTGTACAGGTGGAGAAATATACATGTAAAGCACAGGGAAGAGCCAAGGAGATTACACACCAAATTTTACTACCAACAAGGAATAAAACTTGGGAGGTAGGTGAGAAATAGGAGTTTTTAACACTTCTTAGCTTATATATTTCTGTACTCTTTTAATTTTTACAAAAGAGAATGTATTCTACTCAAAAAGATGTTTAAAGTTTTAAAGAAATTATTAAAATGTTCAAAATGACTTCAGTTCAAAGATATTCATTAAAACATGAATGTTGATTTCCATGCGTGGAAATGAATGAATGGAGACTCCCCATGACTTTAAGAGTCTCTTATAACTTTTCTAACAGTTTACTGTCGATTTTATTTCACATTTAGATCCTAACTCATTGGAATTTACATTTGTGTGAGAGATGCCACAGAAGCTGACTTTCTCCTGTTCAAGTGGAAAACCAACCGTCCAGGCACCGTTCATTGGGTAGGTCTGGCTTTCCCAGCTGACCTGCAATGCCTCTTTTCCCACCAGCTAAACCCTGACAACTACCACTTTCTCTCGAGCGCCCTAGAGAGAGCGAGGTAAGCTCTGCAACCTGGGCTCGCTGTCTGCGAGGGACGGCTACCAGCAGAGCCTTCTCCCAAAACATCAGCAGGTATGCTGCACACAGAAGTGTTCAGGGGCCGTCTGCTGTGGAGCAGAAAACCCCTCATGATGAGCAGGCAGTGGGGGAGCCCCAAGCCCTGGGACTGACCTCGGTTGGGGCAGCAGGCTTCTCAGGCAGGGAGCCCCCTCCCTTCAGCTCGTCCAGCTCCTCCTGCAGCGAGTGCACCTGGTTGTCGGTGGCTGCCCCTCTTCAGCTCGCTGTTCTATCCACCTGCTCCCACAGGCGGCACTTGTGCTCCTGTTCCCCGGGAGCAGAAGCAGTAGGAGTGCAGCAAGTCGAGGAGTTCTTTGGTCCCCAGCGCTGACAGGATAACTCCGCTAAGGGACGTGGGTCTGGTGTCGCTGTGCTCGCCCTGCACAGCTTCTGCGGCTGGCTTCGGGGTGATGTCTGTTGGAGTGTTGAGGGGCTCTGGGAGGGTTTCTGAGGCATCATTGTGAATGATGAACTTGGGGGCTCTGGGCCAAGCCCTCCTCAGGCCCCAGGCTAGTCCTGCTGCAGCTGGGCTCCACATCTCTCTTCAGCCTCTTTCGGTCAACAGGCTTCGAGGGACAGATGGCCTCTCTCAAGTGTGCTCTGAGAAGAAACTGTAAGAAGGAAACCAGCCAATAAATCTGTACGCCTCAGATCATGAGGGATAAAGTCACCCACAGAAAGGCCACTCTTAACTAGCAGGCCCTGGCAGGGAAGAGGGGGTCTCATCGCCAGCATCTACAGCAGACGTGTTTGCATCTCCCTGGCTGCCTGACGCTATCAGGCTGTCTCCTGGAGTTCCTTCCAGAGACTCTGCACCCTCTCCTGACTGGCGACTTCCTGGGTGGCACTGGGTCCGGGTTCACCCTGCAGAGTGGCTCGCTTCAACTTGCAGGACCCTGGCTGGGCCCTCAGGTTTTCCCTCAAGGACGATGATGAACCTGCAGCTCCTTTCCCATCTGATTCACTCGAATGTTCCTAGGGCCCCCTGCGTCCTTCTTGGTGTCCTTTCTCCTGGGGTGGCCACGGCCTTCAGCACCCCCTTCTCAGTCAGGAGGAAGATGGAGGCCATGACCGTGGGCTTGAGCACGTAGTACTGATCCTCCAGCCTTTCCAAGAGCTTTTTTTGCTGAAATGTTCACTACAGATGAAAGAATACTTAGTGGTGTCCAGTCATCTCTGTGAACAGCTTTTAGCCACTGGACCAGACGTTTTGAGCCCTGTATGTGGAGCCTGCAAAGATAAATGAAAAAGTAATTAGAAAGAAAGAATTAAATGTCTCCCCCTAAAATAATCAACTATAAAAGCAATACAAGTGTTTTTGGGAACACTCACACCTGTAGCGACTTTGTCCATTTAAAACTTTAGTAAATATTTAAGGAACACTTTCTGCTTGCAAGTTCTTACTGGACTAGAAAGATGAAAGACCCACTGTCTACCTTAAGGAGCTCACCGTCTGTAGGGCAGAGAAAGAAGAAAGGTGAGGACTTCCTCCCACGCTTGGTAAGTGCCCTGTAGGGACACAGACGGTCGGGAAGGTAGCATAGGATGGCATCAAGACAACAGGAAAGGCTTCAGGGAGCCTCGGAAATAGTTCCTAGAAGCTCATGGCTGCCCAACCTTCCTGCTGTCCCTGGCATTCAGGAATTTGGGTGCTAAAACAGGAAGGGTTGGTCTCCCTATTTCAAAACCTGGCCAAGTGTCGGCCAGCAGAGCCTCCCAAGCACTCAGCAGGGCACCTGGCCCCAGCTCTGCTCAAGCAGCTGAGGACATGAGACTGCTGCCAAGAGGAGGTCAGCCCCAAGAGCTGTGGTTCTGTGTTCCTCCTCTATTTCCACTGCCAGGGGGAAAGCTGCTCCCGGTACCAAACAACCAGCGCCTGCAAGGTACTGACTAAGATGACACTTCGTCATCTCTCCTCCTCATTAAGGTGAAATTTTTATTTAGACCAAACTGTGTACATGGGGGGTTGGGGGACTCTCTCCTAAGGGCTGTCTGCTCCACCTGAAGTCATCTAGCCCCCTGAGGCCACTGTGGACCAGACCAGGTGGATACTAGGTTCCTCAGGGAGTTCCAAGCAACATGACCTTCTAACATTTCTCAATGCTTTGTGACTAGTTAACAAAGGACCCCCACCTCCTTTGCCCCCAGACCACGTTAGACCACAACACACGCCAAAAACAACCTTCTCTACGGTCCTTTGCCTCATTCTCAAAAACAATAACAAAACTTTTGGGACACAGGCTCTGAAGGAAACCGTCAAGAAAGCATGGTGGCTGACCTCTGAAACAAGCTCATGTTACTAGTTCTCTGGATAGATTGTCACAACTTCTGACTTAGAACAAACCACTGTAAACTTTCAATAAGACTACAGACCACAAGTGGCATTCAGGTCTTTCAAACTTCAGTAACAACCTACAACATGAAACAAAAGGATCTGCCAGGAGGTTTTCAAAGTAGAATGTCTTCAGTGCACTGTGCTGGGACCTCCAGTGCAGAGTCCGCAAGAAAGGACCCCCTGAGCTAGCTGAATTCCAGAAGCCCTCATGAAAGGAGCCAGGCCAGGGGGAAGGCCTGTGGGACCCTCACCATGCTGTGGGAGCCCAAGGAAGACGTGAAGAGAGGATCCTCTTCCCCAAGTCCCTGGGGTAAGCCTCCTGGTGAGGAGCAGGCCATGCCCTCCTCCACCCAGGATGCTGTCAGACGCAGAGTCTGAGTCCGTAGGGTCAGCCTCCCCATGAGGTGTGGGCTGTGCCTTGCTCCATCCAGGATGCTGTCAGATGCAGAGTCCTCTCCAGGATTCACCTCCAGTGTAGAGCCACCTTTCCCTGCACTGCCAGGACCCTTCTAGCAACAGAGCATCTGGGAGGTGTATCCATCCAGCAGGTACAAGCTGCATTTGCTCAGCCACATTCCTGATAACAGAGATCAAGGCAGGATCCCTGCCATCAAAAGAGCAGAAAAGTCACAGCAAATGCAAGAAGATAGTGACCTAAGGAAAAGCATTTCCAGAATACCCTGTTTCTCGACCTTGGTGGCCCCAGCCCAAATCAGTGGAGAGCAGGGTGGCGATGGGGTGTGGGGTGAGAGGGTGGTGGATGCCATAAGGTGGGCGCTGGTGGCCATGGGGTAGCCTAAGTGGCCCAAGGCGCCCGCAGCAGAGATGGTGGCACAGACCAAGGCCACATAGTGCCCAGCGCTGACTCACCTGCTGGACTGGCCCCGAGGCCCTGAGCACAGAGTGCCGCCCACCTCGGGCTGGACTGCAAGGGGGGCTGACCGGGCGGTGGGTGCCGGTTACCTGTGGAAGGAGACAGTGGTTTCTTCTCATTGCCCGGCGGTGGGAGAAGTTAGCAGCCATGCAGCAAACACCATCCTGAGCCTCAGGCTGTCATGCCGCCAGGCTCCGGCCACTCCTCGCCGCCCCACAGCGGGACTGCCCCAAGGTTAGGGCTCATGGTGCCACTGTGCAGCATGTGGGAGTTGGTCCCCACTACCGTAGGATGGCAAGATGTCGGCATGTGCCCGTCCATCCTCTGTAAAGCAAGATGGCCACATCTGTGGGCCTAGGCAAAATGCTGGCTGACACACCCACCCCAGGGTCGTGCTGCCCAAACGCATCTGTTCCACTGCCCTGATGGGTCGCTGCTGTGGTGTTTGGAGCCAATGATCCAGACCGAGGGGGAGCAACACTGCGGCCGGCCCTCCTCGAGGGGCCCCGCCTTATGCCAAGATGGCGAACGATGCACTTCTGCCCCCACTGCGTTGCTCGGCCGGATTGGCACCAGCGGCTGCCCATTGCGTTGTTCTCATTCTCCAGGGCAGTGGGAAGAGGGAAGCAGGTGGGGGCGCACCTGCGCCTGGTGGCCTGGAAGGCTGCGCTTGCCTGGGCCCTCGGCCGCTGGGACTGGCAGGCGTGGTTTGGGGCGGGGCCGTGGGGTGGAGGGGGGTCCTTGGACGGAGCGGGTGGGGACAGCTCCTGTAGTGAGACCGGCGCATCTGACAGCCCAGTCCCTGCAGGTCTGGATGCTCTTGCCGTCTTCCCTCAGCACTCGGGCTCCAGCCTGACAGGTGCATGGCCTCTGGGGAAGGAGGGACAGCGGGGCATCCGGGAGGGGAGGCAGGGGCACCAGCAGGGCTGGGGCACCAGCCTGACAGATCCACGGCCACTGGGGTGGGAGGGGCAGTGAGGCATCGGGGAGGGGAGGAGGGTGCCAGGTGGGGTGGGGCGCTGGTTCTTGGGAGGCTTTTCCCATCCCCTCCAGGAGTTAAGAAGTGGAAGCTATGTAACTCCTTTGAAGTTATGTTGTAGGCTGAAGGGGAGGAACCTACTCCAATGCTCACAACACACGCATGTTTTTGTTGACTGATAGATCATTCCAACCTCTTTTTCTGTGATGAAAAAGAGAAACAATCTATCTCGTCAGGTCTTAACTTCTCGGGGTCCTAATTCAATATGTTTGGGGGAAGGGGTGGGTTATTGGTGCTTTGGCCAATGCTAGTGTCGGGGAAGAGGGAGAATCCTCCTCCGCCCTTTCCCTTAAGGTTCTTATGGTTGCCCAAATAATTAAAAGACAGGTTAGCAGGAGAAAATAATACCAAGTTTAATAACACGTATACATGGGAGAAACTCGGAAATGAGCAGCTCGTCATTCTGTCTAAGCTGCTTGCTTAAGTATCGTATTGTAGCTAAAGGCGTGGAAGGTGTTGGAGGGGTACTGTTTTGGGATTTCAGAGGAGAAAAAGACAATTTACATGGAGATAAAAATGCAAATGTTTGTCAGACAACTCTTTTCAGGGCAAGCTATAGAGAATGTGGCCAGGGAGAGACAGAAATTTTGATAAAATGGGCTTGTTGGTGCCTCTCCTATTGTAACATCTATTTTACATTATATTACAGCCATCATATGATATTGGCTCCCTCCTGAAACAGGTCTTCTATGTTAAATTCTTTAGGCAGTTTGGGAGGGGAAACTCAAATGTTCTTCCTGAGTCTTCTGAGTCTTTATTGCCTTCAGCTCGAAATAATCCGTATATCAGAGTAATACATCTTGGGGTGGCCTGCCCTGAGCACCATCACTAGCATGCTTCTGCTCCAGAGGAGACAGTTTGCTAATTTTTGCTAGTAAGATATTTAGGATTTTTGCAAGTTGCTTTGAAAGCATTTGTACACAGGCTCTCTTTTTCTTCCCACAGCAATTTTAGTTCCCTCATTCCCTGTAAGGAGTGATTTGCTTTCAAGTAACCCTGCATCTGTAAAGGAAGACTTTCATTTGGTTTAATTCCACCTGTCTTCATGGATGGCATAGTTTTTGCTTCCTTTTTCTTTTCCTGGCAGCTGCAAAATAAGTTTACTGAAATCTCAGTTTGGGAACTGTACAGTAGACTTGTAGGCAATATTTAAATGCTTTGTGGCATCTGGTCACTTAAAGGTGTTAGGTGGCTGGAGGAAACAGTAGCCCTGACTTCCAAAGGAGCATGTTCAGCAGATGTATTTCTGGTGAAGTTTGTTTAAAAAAGACAAAGAATCAGACAGTGTTGTACTGTTTGCTGGGGGCACAGCGTGGGGGAATGAATAGAATTATTTACTTATCCATTTGTTTTCAGGTTATTACTGCTTGTGTACTTATGACCATTCACAGGCGAGACTTGGTTAAGATAGAAAACACAGTTTAATGTAAGTCATATTACCTTAGATGTGAAAGTCATCATGTTAAAGTTAGGAGTAGTCACGTGATGAGTGGTAATGGAACACTGAAGGCTGCTTCAAAGTAGAAAAGGTGTTTATATTTGAAGGTCTCTGTTGATGCTGATAAAAAACATGTATGGTATTCATAGGATATGGTGGGGAGTTTTCTTTCTAATATGATGCTGTGCGTCCTTTTAGGGCTGATTAATCGACCAGCCTCCCCTGGCCCCTGGGGTTCTTACAGATTCGGCCTTCTTGCCCAAGGGTTATGCAGTTCCTAGCTGTTTTTATAGTCATCCATTCATTAAACTACACTTCTTATTGAGTGCAATGTTTGTGTCACGCATTGTTCTAGACCCTGGGGCCAGAGAAGTCAACAAAACACAAAAAGCGTGCCCTGGGTGATGTTCTGTATGTGACACCAATGGTGTGGCTCATGTGGGAGAGTGATGTGTGCCAGGCTTGAGGGGGGTGGAGTTGTAACCAGGAGGGTCAGGAAAGGTCTCACTGCAGAGGTAGGTTTTGAACAAGGCCCAAAAGCAGTGCAGGAGGAAGGGCAAGTGGCTTGCTTTGGGAACAGCAAGGAGGCCAGTGTGGCCAGGGTACAGCTGGTGAGGGCAGCAGGAGCTGAAGGCAGAGTGGTGACTTGGGCCCAATTGTGGGGCCTTGTTGGTCATAGTGAGGACTTGGGCATTTATTTATTCTGATTGAGATGGTGATCCTTTGGAAGGTTTTGAGAGGAGGAGTAACATGGCCGGGCATATGTTTAGCAGACTCAATCTCACTGCTCTATTGAGAATATACCACAGAGGGGCTGGGGCAGAATCAAGGAGACCAGTTAGGATGCTGTGGCAATAATCCAGGCAAGAGGCCTTGGAGGCTTAGGTCAGTGTGGGGAGAGGAGGTGGAATTCTGGGTGTATTTGGAGGTCGAGACAGTAGGAATGTGTACAGATGGGAAGTGGTGAGGGGTGGGGCTGGGGAGGGAGGAGTTGAAATCGGTGCTGAATTTATGGCCTGAGCTAAGAAATAAGAGACGCAGCTGGGGAGACAAGGGGAGGTCCTGCTTGGTGGGGACCTGTTAGGAGTTTGGTTTTGGCTGAGTCGACTGTGAGATTTATATTTTGTCTGTGACTCTTTTCCATGAGAGGAGAGCAGAGAATGACCTCCTGGAATCCATCATATGAAGTCCCTGTGCCCCTCCCAGGCTCTCTCCTGGCACAGACATCCTATGGGAAGACCTTGGAGTGGAGGTTCCTTTGTGCAAACTTTCTTGTGTGTTCTGGCCTGTCAGCACTGCCCTTACCTGGGTTTGTCACTTTGAAAAGATTTACTCACTTAGTGGAGACTCAGGTTTTCAAAAGTTAAAGTTTATGTAATCAGTGGGCTTGAAAAGCAGTATAAAGTATTTCCAAACAGGCAAGAAATAGGTAAATTTCAGAAAAAAATAAAAGATTCTAGTATTACATTGAATGTGTTAAAAATTCTTGTTTCTCTTTCTGCCTCCCCTGAGCGTGTGTAGTCATATTCTGAGGTCTGTTCTTTTCTTTGTGATGGGGTGTTTTCAAATGGAGTTCCAGGGCTTACACTTCAACAGTAAAAGTGTTAAGTATGATTAATTGTTTATAAAACAGTGTATTGACATGGATATAACCATTAATTAACATTATTTTCTGAAAGTAATAAATATATGTGGCTTTTCTTGTTCAACTAAAAAAATGCTTTACAACTTTCTTCCCTCCTTTCTACATAAACCATATGTTTGTGTGAGTTTGCTGGATTCTTTAAACACTGGGTTGCGCCACTTACAAGATCACTGTGGTCCAAAGCAACGTGATTGAGAGCAGAGGCCTGGGGTCAGGGTCTCTAAGCTAAGCCCCCCTTGGACCTGCACAGGGTAGTACTTGAGGGCCCACACGTTCTTTCTGGGTGTCCTTCCTGCTCATACTCACTGCAGATGGAGGTTTTCTGCTGAAAGAAGCTACAGAGCCCTGGAAAGCTGGGAAGGCACTTGCACAGGGGTTGGGGGTTGCTGCCCTTCCTGAGGTTGTCCCTGTGTTCACCTTGGATCTGTGTCTACACATAGGGTGGAGTTTTGCATCCACAGTGCAGGTGCCCACACAGTGTAATTTGTGCACATTGAGAAAGTCTGTGAAATTCAGGAGTTCTGTCTCTGGATTAGGGTTTATGTATTTAGGGTTCATTTGAGTCACAACCTTAAAGTGCATCCTGCCGAGAGTCTTCTCACTTGTGAGAGTGGAAGCTGAGAGAGGGAGCCCATCTCTTCCTCCCCAGGCAGAGCAGGGTGTGTGAGCCCCCAGAGTCCACTCCTGTCGCTGCTCAGGTGTCCCCACCCTTTTGAGCCATGGACTGGCCCACTCCAGGGTTTCTGTCTCTACCAGCAGAGTTTAGAATGTGTTTAACTTTCTGAATGTGGCTTTCCTTCTGTCCTGTGGGAAGCAGGCTGCTTATCTGTGCTGATCCCAATATTTGAGTTTCTTTCCTTTTTAGTCCAGTATCAATTGAACAGTGCAGCCCTGTGCTTCTGGTTTCCCTTTGCTCTTTGTAATTTTATTTCCTGTATGAGAAATAACATTTTGAGTTTCTTGGCTTTAAAAATGTGAATTGATGGAGAGATATAACATCAGTAAGGCAAGAAAATTGTGGAACTAAATAGAATTTTTGTTCTTTTTAGGCAAGAGAATCTCAAGATGTGAAATGAATGTATTGAAGTTTCCAGGTGCATTTTTTGTTTTTACATCAGTGTTTGCATGTGCATGTCCCTAGAGAACATTGAGATTTAAAAAGCTAAAGCAATGGAATTTATATTTTAATTGATGTGAGGAAAACTAATCAAACTAATCCTACTATGTTTAAGGAGCTAAACCCAAACCCCTATTGCATTATGATATGCCACTGATTCCTGAAAATACTGCCTGTGTGAGACACAGTGGAAGGACAAACTAGGACGCAGCTTGTCCTTTTAGTTAGTGAGAGATATGAAAATATCATTTTCTATGGTTTACTCTTTTGTAACCATTAGTGTGCTAAAGGAATTAAATCTTAGAATGGTTTCCTATGTACAAAAGTTAAAATTAAAGAAAAACTATTAAATGGGAATTCATGGTATGTGTAAATTTCTGTTTATATTAGAAAATTTTAGAGATACAAAAGTCTAACCTCAGAAGTGTCACTGCCAACATTTCTGGGACCCTTCCAGCGCTGTTACTCTAGCCACCCTCAGTACACAGTTTTGATCATTCTTGAGCTTCCTGTTGGTGTTTCTTTATATAAAAACAGGCCATTATGAATGCATATTTTTCTACACATGTTTGTCCTTGTAATGAGTGGTCAGATTCTGCACTTTTTGATGTGTGCTGACAGCTTACGTCTCTCCTCTCCCTCTTCCCCTCGTGTCCACACTTGGAAAACCTGAGGAGAAATTCCAGAGGCTCCCTCCTCTGGCATTGGCTTCAGATCCAACCACACAATCCTTGTCTGTGTGCAGAACTCTTGCCCTGGTCTCACCCCTGGCAAAGATTTATTGCTTTGACCAAACTTTAGTTTGAACCTTCTCGTAGGCCTGTCTGTGCACTTCCTTGTAAAATCCAGTTTTAGCAAGAACATTGCTAAGTCAGTTTAACCAGAACCCCCACCCATATGTCTGATCACCTTCGAGACCTGCTCAGGCTCCTCCTCCTCCTTCACCATCCCTCAGGTGGTGTCTGATCACTCTGGTCTGTCTCTGGTAAGAATCCTGTTAGGTCAGGTTAGTCAGAATCCCCAACACATTTTTTTTCTCTTAGTAATTTTCCATCACCTGAGCCCCACCATGCTGCCTGGCTGTGAATTCCTACTTGCCCATGCTGCATTCAGAGTCTAGTCCAATCTCATTTCTCCCCCACTGTGAATCCCATCACGGTGGTCTCTGCATATCACAGTGGTTCTGAATAAAATAAGCCTTACCGTCTTTGACAAGTGTCATTGAATATTTTTTCTTTAAAACCCCCAACCACAATAAAAACCCAGGCCAGTCTCCTTTCCTTGCTCTCTCAAGCCATGTCAGAGCTGCTTGAGATTCTGGCCTTGTTCTCCTCAGAGACCTGTATTATGTGATTCATAAGACTTTTCCTAACTTCTGTGTGTGTGTGGAGAAAGGCACACACCAGCATCAGTCTCTACATGGGAACTACAGCACTTGCCAGTAAGCAGTCATATTTTGAAAGGATTCTCTTTCTCTGAGCAGTAGATCTCAACAGTGGACTCAAAATATTCAGTGAACCATGTTGTAAACAGATGTGCTGTCATCTAGGCTTTGTTGTTTCATTGAGCGTTGATTTTAACTTAAAGTCACCGGATGCATTACCCCTAACAAGAGAGTGACCCTGTACAATGGCCCAGGGGGTAGATCGGAAGGGGAAGGGAGAGAACAGGATCAGTTAGAGGAACCAGAGGTCAGAGTGTGAGACAGGAATTGGAGAAGGGGCGAGAGCAATCAGTAACAGCACAGCAGCCAGGTCAAGGCCCTGTGCACCATGTCTGGGAGTCAGGATCTTCTCCTAATTGCAGTCAGTGGGGGAGCCCCACTTCTGCTTGGATCTCTGGGGGACAAGAAGGCAGTGTCTTACCACGTCTGTCTGTCCACAGCCACCAGACCCTGGCCAGGGAGTGTGAAGCGCTGATGCAGAAGTACCTGCACCTGCTGCAGATCATGTAGACGAGAAGACAGTGGGCAAGCAGCTAGGGCAGCAGATCGAAGATGAGATCAATATCGAGTGGCTGAAGACAGAGGTGACTGCTGGCTAGGGGTGCAGAGGAGGCTGGCCGGGGTGCCCAGGGCACAGGCCCAACACCTCACGCTCCGGGCTCCTACAGGATCAGGGATGGCACATGATGGGTAGGGACACCAGCTTCCAGCCACAGCTAGGCAGCCTCCAGACTTAAATTTAGTGATGCTGGCAAAGTGAGAAGGGCCTTAGTCAGATCTGAGTTCAGATCCTACCTCTGCCACTTGACAGTTGCACCCTGGAGTATGTCCCCCGATCCTCTGTGCCTCCATTCCTTCATCTATAAAACAGCCTTTTTATACTTTCCTGACAAGGTTGTGAGGATTGAGTGAGGTTATTTATGGGTGAGTTTTTAGTTTCTCTGCTGATGATCACATTGACTAAGCATTCCCACATTATCAGGTGAAGGATCCGGGGACACAGAGTCCCTGCTAGGTCATCATAGTGTGGGCTCCTGGCTCAGTTCCACACAGTCATTCCCTCTGCCTGTCATAAGAGCTCCTACTGAGGCTCACTAAGTATTGATCTGGAGGCCACGCTGTTGCTAGGTTAAGACTTCTAGAACTTTATTACTCAAAATGTATTCCACGACGGACAAGCATGTTAGAAATGCAGAATCTCAGGCCCTGCCCAGACCTCTGGAATCAGAATCTGCATTTTCACAACATCCCAGTTGATTGCCATTTACCTTAAAGCTTGGGAGGCGCTGGCTCTCAGTCCCTTAGATGCCCCTCACCAGCTGTCTACTCCAGCATCGAATGATCTGATTGCCTCTCCCCCCTCATCTCACCAGTGCTCACCAGATGCTCAGAGCCATTTGGCCACATCACACAAGGACCGTGGACTCTGAGCTGAGGACAGGAAAATGGAAACATAGATTCTAACCAGGGTTGGCTGCATGATTTGTAGCGCCTGATGCAAGGGAAAAATGCACGGCCTTGAGTGGACTCGGAGAAGTCCATCTCCCCTTCTCACAGCCCACCAACCCACCCATGGCAGACAGGCGAACCCCCAATTTCAAACTTCAATCTCCTCTAACCTCTGTGCCATGATACACTTGGTACCTAGATGAGGGGTGGGCAAGATGCCCGTGCGGAGTCACCTTCCTAGTGACTAGACATTGTCTCCTCACCCTACCCTGAGAACCATGGGGTGTGAACTGCACCCACCATTTCTGCACCTACTCTGAGGCCTCTGCAGAGAGCGGAGGGTGACTGACGGTGGGATGTGAGTCTTCCTGGCTGACTCAACCTATTTGCTCCCAGACAGAGGGTAGACGAGGTCATGGGTTCTGAGGTGACAGCATGTGGTGAATGAGCATCTGAGAAACAATCCCAGGGAGGGAGCAGGAGGCAGGAACACATGTGGGCTGAGGTTCCACTCCCCTGAGGAGTGATTCATTGTTCCATCTGATGTTACTCATGAAAGACAAAGTCAAGGAGAAATGATTAAGAACCTCAAGGTTGCAACTGCAGAACTTGAAGCCCGAAGCAGGGGGCTCCCTTCTGAGCATAGAACTCCGTCACACACTGTGAAGACATTCTAAAGGGGAACAAAGGAAGAAAAGAGGCATTTTAGGCGATGGCATATTCAACGTGAAACAGAAATTGGAGTGTGTGTGTCTGTGTGTTTGTGTGGGCACGTGTATCTACATCTATATTTTTTTCCCACCACCTTTCCTCCCACTGAGTCCTCTGAGACACTCATTGACCAGTGCTACGTAGCCCTTGGAGAAAACCCCCGAGGTGATGGGAGAAGAGGAGTCTGCACTTCCTAGCAATTTTGGGAGCAGAGGATTCAAACCCTTCCTGGCCAAGAAACAGCCCGCTGGCCAAAGAGGGGCACGGTGCTCCTATCTGGAACACTGAGGGAGCCGGAAGAAGATATCTTTGGCTCTTCTCCTAACCGCTCCTTGCCAAACATTTGGCAACCCCCTGCAGTGAGTTTTGCTTGGGAAGGAGATCCTCGGAGCAAATGCTTCTGGAATGCTGAGTACTCACTTGCAGTGCGAGCTTGAGGCTGCTCCACTCCATGCAATTGCCCTTCTCCCGCAGAGTCTGTGGACCCCAATCGGCCCTGCCTTAGATGTCTCCTGCGTTGGTTTTGAAACCAAATCTGAGTGCCAGAAGAAGAATCAATTGTTATGCAACTCTTGTCAGCAGAATTCCAGAGATCTTTTGCAGTGATTCAAAAGAGAACAAACAACCTAACTAACTAACTAAGAACTAACTAACTAACTGACTAAGGAAAACCCCGAAATAGCTGTTTGCCCAGAGTGGACACGTTTATAATTCGAAGGCACTATATTATCCAAAGGAGAATGCTTTCCTCTCCAAAGGAGAGCACGAAATGTGGGAAAAGACACCATCTGCAATCCGTGGAAAGAATCACTGCTTCTTTGGTCATCTCCCTGCTCTCCAAAGTGAATGCCCCTGATTGAGGAGACAATGCTTGCCTTGCCAAAGGCAGAACGAGCTCGCCAACGTGTCCTCACTCTCCCTCTCCTATTTTCTTGAACCATACCAGTTTCTCTCTCTGTCTTTCTGTCTCTCTTTCTCTCTGTCTGTCCATCTCTGTCTCTCTCTCTTCCTGTCCCTGTCTCTCTGTCTCTGTCTCCCTCTCTCCCCCCTCCCTCTTCTCTCCCTTGCTCTCTCTGGCTCTTTGCGCCTCATCTTTGCTGTGCTCAGTGCCTGATTACCGTTTCTTCACCAGTCTCTTGTTCCCACAGGCAATACTACTTCCTGACACACAATACATGGGGAAGTGCCCCAGTAATAAATTCACTGCAGCAGGAGGTCAATAATGACTAGCCTATGCTGTTAGGGAGAGACTCATTCAGAGTTGGCTCTTACTGAGTTCATTCCACAGTCACCTCTAGGTTAGGAGGCTCTGACATACCCATACCTATTTTGGAACCGAGTGTCACTCTCATAAACAATGGGATGAGGTACGTTTTTCCTCAGTACCAGAAACAGAAGAGCAGTGGTTTTCTAAAATTTTCTTCCACCAATCATTTCTGACGGTTTCGTGTGGAAAATTTGACTACTCTCAGGAAAAATGTCTAGAGTGAAAGACATCCAATGTCTGTTGGCCTCTTCTAATGTCCCAGGCATTGTGCTCAAGTGTTACTTCTGATTCCTTGGTGACTTACTTCAAACCTGACAGGTGGTTCCTTGGGGGCAAGGAGTAAAGGGACAAATGCCGTGGCACAGCCAGCCTCATCCTTTATGGTTTCGGGGACTTTCCTGCCTGACCATGGATTCAAATGGGCCCAGAGACACTCAACCACCTATGGCCAAGTGCTGCCAAGGGAGGCACATTCAGTACTAGGATTTGAGTCAGTGTTGTCTTGGACACCCAGAAGGGGAGCGTCAAGAGAATGAAATAGGCCTCCTCCCGAGCAGGCCCTCAAATTGAAGTCCCCATACCCCGTGGCTCATCGGGGACTAGAGCAAATCCAAAAACCCCGCCTTCAATACCTGCCTCTGCTAAGTCGCCTTAAATTCTTGGTTGGCGATCTGAAGCCGGCTTCTCCTAGAGTGAGCGTGTACTTCCCAACTGTCTCTTTGGTCAGGGGAGACATTAGGTTGACTTTCCTTTCTCTATCGACCACTGCTTGGACAATCATTCAATATGGGGTTGGGCTTTAAACTGTCCCATGTGCCCGACCCATTTGAAACCCTTGGTAGCACTAAAGCAAGTGTCAAAACAAAACAAAAACCGCTCTGAGAACCCGGGACACCCATCAACTCTTAACCAGAGGACTCAGTGCTGCAGGGTACTCCGTCTTCTGTAGTAGCGACTGCAGTGATCAAGCGCAACATATCACGACCATGTTGACCCCATGGCTTAAATCCTCTCGAGTGACCACATATGACTGAACGTTTGGCTCTCTTTTGAATGACGCAGTGTACTCCCTTCCTCCATCAGTGAGTACACCAAACCAAGATTTCCAGCGTTGGTGAAAGGCATAGACACGTGTCTTGTTGTTGTGATTGCGTTCTTCGCATGGCATGACACAAGCAGAAAAAAAGCTTCTAAGCCAACTCCCTGACCAAAGAGACTGACTGCAGATTGCTTAGCTCCGATTGTGTCTGTACCTTGAGCCTGGGAGAGGATGAGAGAGAAACTCAAGCCTACCTGGACTCTGGCTTCCGGAATGTCAATTTCTTGGGCCAGTCGTTCTCTGGTGGCGATCCCGGGGTAGGGGTTCTGTTGAAACAATGCTTGCAGAGCATCCCTTTGACTCGGATTCAAAACGGTCCTCCTTCGTCGGGATCCTCTTGGGTGCCGGCCTGTCAGAGAGAAGAGGGTAAACGTACTAGGAAGGCTTCCATAGGGATGCAAACCGGTGGTGCAAGCCTAGCTCTTCTCTTTACGCCATTTGGAACATTTCCACGTCTGAGGAGTGCTGTCCATTTTGAACTAAAGCATGCACCTAAGGTTACGTTGACTGGGAAACAGGCCAGTCCACAAGGAGGGCGCCTTGTGGAAAGGACGAGAGTCAACGACCTAGGGAAGGTACCAACCACACGCAAGTAATCCATATAATTACATGCAAACAGAATGGGGAAGCCACAGAAACAAGGGATGTTATTGGAAATAACAAGGAGCTCCTTTAAATTTTAGACAAACGGCAAGTCCCCCTTCCACAAGCATGCAACTTTTCGTCCGTGTGAATGAAAGATATACTTCTAAAATTAGACATAAAATACTTGATAATTCATGTGCTGTTCTCTACCACCAGAGAGCCAACTTGAAGACTTTCAGTAGAGGAGCCATTGATGGAAATCACGGCTATCAACTTGGATTTTCATTCCAAGGAAGCCAGGTCCAAGCTTGTCTCGACACAATCCCTCTGTCGCCCACAAAGTGTCGCTGAAACAGAGCCCTAGACAATCGGTCCCTGCATCCAGCCTGGTAATTGATATGTTCTTGAAAGCTAGAAAAGCATGAAGGCTCTTGGATGATCTGACTACAGAGCCGAGATGCAGATGGGAACTTACCGCTTAATGAGCTGCTCGAATCCATCTTGGGAGAGTCACTTGGATTCCACAGAGACGGCTGGCCAACTGAGCGGTACCCGGAAGCACAGGGCTTATCAAGGCCCAGCTTGGCCCGCCCCTATTTCTTTCAATAGCTTCCTATGGTAGTGCTTCATTCAATATTTATGACCTTGCGGGGATCCCACCAAACAGGTGGAAGTTGACCGTTAAGGGCCAGTTGAGAGGCTAGCGGGGACCTTTGCAACCGTCATAATCCTTTTCCCAGTATAACTTTGACTTCAGGCTGACGACTTTGCACACGTAGAAACAGTTTGCTCCCTGATACGTTCCATTCCTCTGGGTTTTCCGTGATTGCGGATAACCGTCGTATATCCAATGCGGAGAGCCTTGCTTTGATCGTGGACTTTGCACATTTCCCTCAGCATGCCCCGGAATGCACTTTTTTCCAACCTCGAAGCATTTCCTTTTACTTTCGGGTGAGGAACGAATACTTAAAATTCAACAGGTGAATCGTTTTCTGGGTTTTACCCATGAGTCATGCCCAAGGGCATTGAAGGCTAGGCTGAGGTCAACCCAGGTCATGCACGTCGAAATGGAGGCTGAAGCATTGTCTGCTGTCAAAACCTCAAAAGTCGGAATGAAACATAATACTTTTTATGGTTTGAAGGAAGGGAAACAGACTATCTCTAGCTGGTTTCTACTGTTCTTGATGCCTATTGTCAGGGTAGGTCAAGAGATTCAAGAGGTCAGAAAAGGATAGCACTGCTTAACAACACGGGAGAGGGGGAAGACAATTCAAAGAACATGAGAATGCTGACAGGAGTCCCATGTCTTTGAAGATAGACCTTTCTTTCATAGAAAATGAAAACAAACTAGAAACCAAAAGTGCCGATTTATGTTAAAAAAAATGAGGGGTTTATAAAAGCAAAAGCTTAGACGGTGGATGTGACAGCTGTGGTTGAAAGGAATGGTTGGATAAAAAAGTGTTACCAGTCAATCATTTCAATCGAGTATATGCTCCAGGTAACTTTTAGGAAACCCCCAAAATCGAGGGAAGCAAGCAAGGCAAGCAACCAACCAACCAAACGACCAACCTTCGAACACTAGTGTATACTTTTGCCACCCAAGGCTGTGAAACCCAACTCTGTGTGCTAAGAGGAAGAAAATCAGCCTAAGGAGAATGAAGTGAAGATGAGACTATTTATACCAGAAACTAAATGCATTCAATTATTTTAAAATAGTACTAGGGAGGAGTGTGCTTTTGTGTCTGTGTGTGTGTGTGTGTATTTTTAGGTAGCAGAAAGGCCACTGGCTTGACATAGAAGAAACATCGCCTATTTAAATACGAGTAAGGAGTATTCCATTGTGTATATAGACCACAACTCCTTCATCCATTCGTCCCTTGATGGGCACTTAGAAACAATGAAAGCCAGCCATTTGTGACAACATGGATGGACATTGAGGGTATTATGCCAAGCGAAATAAGTCAGAGGGAGAAGGTCAAATACGGTACGATCTCACTCATAAGTAGAAGAAGAAAACCACAACAAATCAACACATAGAGACAGAGATTAGATTGGTGCTTACCAGAGGGGAGGAGGGGGGTGGCGAAAGGGATGATTAGACACATGTGTGTGGTGATGGACTGCAATTAGTATTTGGGTGGTGGACGTGGTGTAATCAATGCAGAAATAGCGGTATGCCTGAAATTTACACAATGTTACCAACCAATGTTACTGCAATTACAAAAACAAAAAAAGGAAGTAAATATAAATAGAAGTAAGGCGATGTGGAAGGACAGGATCCTTGCCATTTAATAGGTTGTTCTCAGACCGTGGGTTTCAGCAGGATTGTGTTAGAGAGCTGCCATACAGCAGAAGGTGTCAGGTGGGCAGGGAGGCTCCACGAAGGGGTCAATTTCGTTTGCAGGGGTGACGCCCTAACTGCGGAGCCTTCCCCAAAAGCATAAAACCCCCAACCTGGTACAGGAGCAAAGTTCTGATCTTGGCTCCAGAGGCCAAATGTCCAATCTGCCCGCTATGGCATCCTTACTCTCTGATTCTCTCTTTCATTTACTTATGTGTATATTCATTCATTTATTTATTCATTGATGTGTATATTTCTTAAACTATTTGCCCACATGTAGGTGCTCACTAGGTGGAGCCCGAGGGTGGATGCCAAGGGGACTGGACGTGGCCTAAGAGTCCCAGGAGGATGTGTTCAATATATCCGAATCCCGGACCCTAGTTGTGAGGCACGGGACATCAGAGGGCGATGCCATCATCTTGTTGGGCTCATGGCGGCTCTCCCAGGTTTGGGTGCGGATCTCCTTGCAGAGAAAAGCACCTGGAACCTCACCGTAGAGTGCTACTCCTGCAGACGTGCTAGTTGTCAGACATCCACCAGCTCCCACTAGGACACCTCGTCTGGCAGGTTGTTCGTGAGCGTGGCAGCTGCCTTATGCAGAGCAGCCAGGGCCTCCTGAGAGCGCCCAGATGTGTTTTCGCCCAGGACATCCATTGACAGTGTAGGCTCCGATGGCCCAGCCCCGGCTCTCAGACTCCTCTGCAGGAGTCAGCATTGCATCCTCACAGGACTGAAACCTGCCTCTTCGATGTAGCTACACCGTCCGCGGAAGGCCGGCACACAACGGAACTGAGGCTTCCAGGCACCCTGAGGCAGCTTTCCTCTTCCCCTCTTAAAAGGGCCATTCCTCCAGGTGGCTTCCTTTGCTAAAGAGCCAGTCCCATTTGTCTTGAGCCCACCGTGGCCAGACTCTTGTTTCAGAAGCTCTATCCGAACACGTTCAGCCAGCGAAACACATTCTTTCCCTGTCTCTACAGAAATTACAGGTAGATTGTCATATAGAGAGATATGGCCAAAGGGGAACCTAGGGGAGGAGAGATGGGAAGGGATTTTTAGGACTAGATATATCTATAGAGTGATACACTCTCTAGACAAATAGAGGTGGATGCAGATGTAGACAGAGATACAGATATAGTTGTGTATGGGCTTTCATTGGTCAATATCAGAATTCTTTCATTATTGGCCAAGTCTAATCACATGGGAGTAGGAAATATGGGCATGAAGCTAGTGTGTTCAGAATGTCTTACCTCAGAGCATACTGGGGAACGGTCTTGAGACAGAATGAGATAACCAGGGAAGTGAGCTACTGGCATTCACAGTATGCTTCAAAATGCTTTTGGGTGTTTGTGTGTGTGTGTGTGTGTGTGTGTGTGAGAGAGAGAGAGAGAGAGAAAGAGAGAAAGAGACTCGGTGAGGAAGAGAGAGAGAGAGAGGCAGGGAGGGAGATTTAGAGATAAAGAGAGGGGCAAGGAGACCTGGAGGGTCGATTTTATGGCCTACATAATACCATCAGCCTTAGGGGTTGACATGACCTCTGCTGAGTATAATCTGTTCATAAAGAGTGTGCTGGGATTATTGTGGCACTTGTACTCAATGTATACAGCCTTGAGGAAGGCTTGCGCATTAGGCTGCCCAAATCGAAGGTAAGGTTGTTCACTGCGGGACGATTTTAGTGATTCCAATCTGGTATCTTTGTAGACAGAAGCTTTGAACTAGAGCTGGGCATCCCGACCTCCTTCTCGCACCGTCCCAGGCAAAGGAGGCATTGCCAATCTCCGAAGAATTGCATGACAGATGAGACAGAGGGCGTGTGGACCAAATCACAACCAAGAAGTCACATTACATTTTCAAAGATATTTTTATTGTACCTAAGGAGAGTCACATGCCACCTGAAAGTGCAAGAGGCATTGCTCAAAGTACCACTTGAAGGGAAGGGAGGAGCCATGGATGAAGGAAGACTGCCGAGGGGCTCTGAGATAACGGACACCTTCTCTACAAAACACTAGGAAAGAATATAGGGAGCTATTCATGCCCATACATGCACAAATGTGAAAATGACCGAAGAGTGAGCTTCATCCACTTTCCTGAGTGATTGCTTGGTGTTGCTATTGTATCTTTCCCTGCCGTTTTCTGTACAAGTTCAATGCTCCCAGGGAAACTCCTAGGCAAAGACTCCATGGGAGTATGGACTTGATCTTCAAATGAATCATTGATAGATGGAGACTGAAGTCGCTTCCAGGTGCCAGGTTCAAAACTCACAGCTAGCATAAAATCTCACCTTCCTGGACTCACTCGTTTAAGAAATGTAGCATGCCCTCCTTTTCTAAGCATGCCCCAAGCTGAGGTCATGTTTGACTTCCAGGCATGCCAGAAGGGAAACACGCGTGCGTGTGTCCTTCTTAGACCTATGGCCCTGGCCTCGATTGGGTTCCAGTTCCGGGATGGTCCAGATGGCCGAGGAGAGGAGGAGGTCACGTTTGTCCTGACAAGGCTTTAGCTCCATCAGACTTCAGGGAGGGCACCCACAGCCTGGTGCCCATGGTGCCTCCAGAGGCCCTGTGGAGCTTGGCAACAGTCGTGGAGGCAATGCGGTGGGGCCCACAGGACAGGGGGACATGCTCCCTTTGGGATCCCAAGTGATGGACAATGCTTCCAGCCTTGGCCTCCCTCCTGACCACGCTGAGTGTTCCTTGTCTCTCCTCCTTCCTGGTCATGCTGGCTTGGCACCACTGGAGGAGAAGCCTGAATGGGGGTGTGGGAAATGATGCCTTCCTGCCCCTAAACCGGAGGCCCTGGTGAGCATTGCAGCATGTCGAGCAGAGCCTGAAATTCTTCTCTGCTGAGAAGTTCTTCCGGTGTTCCTGGAGGCTCCTCTGCCTGCAGATCCCCATTCAGAAAAGGTTGTGCCTTTTCCTGAACCTCTGCATCTGCGAGGAGTTCATCTAAGAGGCTGGAGGTTTCTGCAGAGCGCTGGTGCTGTTGGCCTGGCGCAGGAGCGGGCTCTTTGGCCGATAACACCTGCTGCTGCCACACGTGTGTGTCAGTGTGCGCAGGCTGCAGAACTGCCCTTTCCTGAGGCTCCTCTCTGGCCGTGACAACCTGAGGCCCCTCGCCCCACTGCTGCATAGCGTGGGATGTGCCTGGCTGAGCCAGATCCTGCAACTGTTGCTTAGGATTGTCAGGGTTAGGCTGAGGGGAGTCTTGGAAGGGCAGCGCTGCCATGCCAGTGTGCTCATTGTGCTCCTGGCATATTCCTCGGTATGGGGGCAGGAGAGGAGGGTGAGTAGGCGGGAGAGCCCCTCCCAGAGTTGGTCTGGTTGACCAGTGGCACGCAAGTGTCCCAGGAGGGTGAGTGTTCTCCTTTCCCTGCACAGGCTGCGTGGGCAGGACCACCAGGGGCCCCGGGGACTGGCCCACAGAGGCAGCAGGAGAAAACCAAGGAAGGAAGCACGTCGGGCAGAGAGGAGGAGCTGCTATAGCAAGCGATTGGATGCTCCTGAGAGGATTGCAGGCAGGGAGAGGAGGTGAGCTGCTGGGGACAGTGGACAGGTTGCTTTGGTCCTGCAGAGCAGCCAGAGGAGGCCTGGCATTGGGGCCTTGCATCAAGGCTTTCACGGGTCCACTCCTGGTCTGCTCTGGGTGCCGAGCTCTTCGGTTCTGAAACCATACCTGGGACAGAAAAAGAGAGACATGGACATCAGAAGAAGTAAGGGATTCCAGCTCTATCTGCCCCCCGATCTGTCAGGCAGTGGGCAAAGTCCGTGAGGCCTAATCTCAAGGGGATTCTATCTATACCTTTCACCTGGTCCTTGCAAACTAGGTGCCCGTTCAGGGCAACTGCTGACATCTGCCTAACAGTGTGGATCCCACCTTGATTTTCTAGAATGGCAGGCCCTTCACACCCTGCTCCCTAGCTCTCTTGCCCTCTCACTCCCTGGGAGTCCATGCCTTCGTATCACCCACCTTATGAGCCTTGAGGTAAATTCTTAAGAGGCCCCCCTCCCCTTCCTTACCCAGAAGACTCCAAGCTGTCAGCTCTACAGGCCTTCCTCAAAACCAAGCTATCCCCTGTCTGCCAATGGCTGTGATGCAAATGAAAAGTCACCTTCTCTGGCTCAGATGCCTTTGCTGGTTCAGGCCTGGGTTGAAACCCATGCCTCCAGCACACATCTCCACTTGACACGTCTACAAGCCAATCAATTGTGGAGGGAGGTCCAGACACAGGCAGCCACCGAATCCAGGTGAACAACACCTGGGTCTAGAATGGGCCCTCGATTTCCATGGCTGCCTCAGAAAAGGAGCTCTCCCGAAGTGGTTCAGTTTCCTCCCCATCCATGGAGAACGGAGGCAAGAACACAGGGCCTTGTCAGCCCGTTGAAGCAGAGCCACAGGTTCTTGGATCCAAGTGAGAGTGTTTCAGAGGCTCTGTCTCGAAACAACTACGAACCTGCTTCCTAGTTTATGTACCCCAAACCACTGTCTCCATGACTTAGGGAGAGCAAGAGTTCACAACCAACCGCGAAGGTGCCCCCACCCCCAGCCAGGATAAGGCCAATGACCCTAGATGATTAGCTTATCTTCAGGGGGGAGGGGGCAGAAGGGAGGGGGAAAGGGCTAGAGTCGCGTGGTTGGCCGGGTCCCTACGGGCTCCTAGGGCCTCGAGGCCCAAGACACTGAGCAACGTGCCACCACCCACAGGACAGCTCCCCCCCTCACCACAAAGAAATCTCTGGGCCCAGATGCCAGCACTGCTAAGCTTGAGAAGCCCTGACAGACAGGGTTTTCTCAAAATAGCTAGCGGCCTTCACGGTTTCCCACTTTTGTCCTGCCACTGCTTTTACATGCATGGGCACAACCACCAATTGGATTTGGAAATTCCTCCTTCGGGTGGACTCTCACTCGCCAGGCCAGGGCTTTCCACACCATGTCTTGGCCCTGGATCAGCGGGATGACCCCAAAGAGCCCACTTTTAGCCGGCAGCAACTAAACGGCCAAGACCCCTTCCACGTGGGACAAACCGTGTGTCACACACTGAGAACTTACCTGAATTCTCGACTCTGGGATGCCTGTTAGTCTGGCCAGTTCTTCCCTGGCAGCAATGCCGGGAAATCGGTTCTTCTCGAAGTTTTGAACGAGGATCCTGGTTTGCGATGGAGTGATGCGTGTCCACTGTCTCCTGCCTTCTTTTGGGTGGCATTCTAAAGGGGAACAAAGGAAGAAAAGAGGCATTTTAGGCGGATGGCACATTCAACGTGAAACAGAAATTGGTGTGTGTGTGTCTGTGTGTTTGTGTGGGCACGTGTATCTACATCTATATTTTTTTTCCCACCACCTTTCCTCCCACTGAGTCCTCTGAGACAGTCATTGACCAGTGCTACGTAGCCCTTGGAGAAAACCCCCGAGGTGATGGGAGAAGAGGAATCTGCACTTCCTAGCAGTTTTGGGAGCAGAGGGTTCAAACCCTTCCTGGCCAAGAAAGAGCCCGCTGGCCAAAGAGGGGCACGGTGCTCCTATCTGGAACACTGAGGGAGCCGGAAGAAGATATCTTTGGCTCTTCTCCTAAGCGCTCTTTGCCAAACATTTGGCAACCCCCTGCAGTGAGTTTTGCTTGGGAAGGAGATCCTCGGAGCAAATGCTTCTGGAATGCTGAGTACTCACTTGCAGTGCGAGCTTGAGGCTGCTCCACTCCATGCAATTGCCCTTCTCCCGCAGAGTCTGTGGACCCCAATCGGCCCTGCCTTAGATGTCTCCTGCGTTGGTTTTGAAACCAAATCTGAGTGCCAGAAGAAGAATCAATTGTTATGCAACTCTTGTCAGCAGAATTCCAGAGATCTTTTGCAGTGATTCAAAAGAGAACAAACAACCTAACTAACTAACTAAGAACTAACTAACTAACTGACTAAGGAAAACCCCGAAATAGCTGTCTGCCCAGAGTGGACACGTTTATAATTCGAAGTCACTATATTATCCAAAGGAGAATGCTTTCCTCTCCAAAGGAGAGCACGAAATGTGGGAAAAGACACCATCTGCAATCCGTGGAAAGAATCATTGCTTCTTTGGTCATCTCCCTGCTCTCCAAAGTGAATGCCCCTGATTGAGGAGACAATGCTTGCCTTGCCAAAGGCAGAACGAGCTCGCCAACGTGTCCTCACTCTCCCTCTCCTATTTTCTTGAACCATACCAGTTTCTCTCTCTGTCTTTCTGTCTCTCTTTCTCTCTGTCTGTCCATCTCTGTCTCTCTCTCTTCCTGTCCCTGTCTCTCTGTCTCTGTCTCTCTCTCTCCCCCCTCCCTCTTCTCTCCCTTGCTCTCTCTGGCTCTTTGCGCCTCATCTTTGCTGTGCTCAGTGCCTGATTACCGTTTCTTCACCTGTCTCTTGTTCCCACAGGCAGTACTATTTCCTGACACACAATACATGGGGAAGTGCCCCAGTAATAAATTCACTACAGCAGGAGGTCAATAATGACTAGCCTGTGCTGTTAGGGAGAGACTCATTCAGAGTTGGCTCTTACTGAGTCCATTCCACAGTCACCTCTAGGTTAGGAGGCTCTGACATACCCATACCTATTTTGGAACCGAGTGTCACTCTCATAAACAATGGGATGAGGTACGTTTTTCCTCAGTACCAGAGACAGAAGAGCAGTGGTTTTCTAAAATTTTCTTCCACCAATCATTTCTGACGGTTTCGTGTGGAAAATTTGACTACTCTCAGGAAAAATGTCTAGAGTGAAAGACATCCAATGTCTGTTGGCCTCTTCTAATGTCCCAGGCATTGTGCTCAAGTGTTACTTCTGATTCCTTGGTGACTTACTTCAAACCTGACAGGTGGTTCCTTGGGGGCAAGGAGTAAAGGGACAAATGCCGTGGCACAGCCAGCCTCATCCTTTATGGTTTCGGGGACTTTCCTGCCTGACCATGGATTCAAATGGGCCCAGAGACACTCAACCACCTATGGCCAAGTGCTGCCAAGGGAGGCACATTCAGTACTAGGATTTGAGTCAGTGTTGTCTTGGACACCCAGAAGGGGAGCGTCAGAGCATAAAATAGGCCTCCTCCCGAGCAGGCCCTCAAATTGAAGTCCCCATACCCCGTGGCTCATCAGGGACTAGAGCAAATCCAAAGAACCCGCCTTCAATACCTGCCTCTGCTAAGTCGCCTTAAATTCTTGGTTGGCGATCTGAAGCCGGCTTCTCCTAGAGTGAGCGTGTACTTCCCAGCTGTCTCTTTGGTCAGGGGAGACATTAGGTTGACTTTCCTTTCTCTATCGACCACTGCTTGGACAATCATTCAATATGGGGTTGGGCTTTAAACTGTCCCATGTGCCCGACCCATTTGAAACCCTTGGTAGCACTAAAGCAAGTGTCAAAACAAAACAAAAACCGCTCTGAGAACCCGGGACACCCATCAACTCTTAACCAGAGGACTCAGTGCTGCAGGGTACTCCGTCTTCTGTAGTAGCGACGGCAGTGATCAAGCGCAACATATCACGACCATGTTGACCCCATGGCTTAAATCCTCTCGAGTGACCACATATGACTGAACGTTTGGCTCTCTTTTGAATGACGCAGTGTACTCCCTTCCTCCATCAGTGAGTACACCAAACCAAGATTTCCAGCGTTGGTGAAAGGCATAGACACGTGTCTTGTTATTGTGATTGCGTTCTTCGCATGGCATGACACAAGCAGAAAAAAAGCTTCTAAGCCAACTCCCTGACCAAAGAGACTGACTGCAGATTGCTTAGCTCCGATTGTGTCTGTACCTTGAGCCTGGGAGAGGATGAGAGAGAAACTCAAGCCTACCTGGACTCTGGCTTCCGGAATGTCAATTTCTTGGGCCAGTCGTTCTCTGGTGGCGATCCCGGGGTAGGGGTTCTGTTGAAACAATGCTTGCAGAGCATCCCTTTGACTCGGATTCAAAACGGTCCTCCTTCGTCGGGATCCTCTTGGGTGCCGGCCTGTCAGAGAGAAGAGGGTAAACGTACTAGGAAGGCTTCCACAGGGATGCAAACCGGTGGTGCAAGCCTAGCTCTTCTCTTTACGCCATTTGGAACATTTCCACGTCTGAGGAGTGCTGTCCATTTTGAACTAAAGCATGCACCTAAGGTTACGTTGACTGGGAAACAGGCCGGTCCACAAGGAGGGCGCCTTGTGGAAAGGACGAGAGTCAACGACCTAGGGAAGGTACCAACCACACGCAAGTAATCCATATAATTACATGCAAACAGAATGGGGAAGCCACAGAAACAAGGGATGTTATTGGAAATAACAAGGAGCTCCTTTAAATTTTAGACAAACGGCAAGTCCCCCTTCCACAAGCATGCAACTTTTCGTCCGTGTGAATGAAAGATATACTTCTAAAATTAGACATAAAATACTTGATAATTCATGTGCTGTTCTCTACCACCAGAGAGCCAACTTGAAGACTTTCAGTAGAGGAGCCATTGATGGAAATCACGGCTATCAACTTGGATTTTCATTCCAAGGAAGCCAGGTCCAAGCTTGTCTCGACACAATCCCTCTGTCGCCCACAAAGTGTCGCTGAAACAGAGCCCTAGACAATCGGTCCCTGCATCCAGCCTGGTAATTGATATGTTCTTGAAAGCTAGAAAAGCATGAAGGCTCTTGGATGATCTGACTACAGAGCCGAGATGCAGATGGGAACTTACCGCTTAATGAGCTGCTCGAATCCATCTTGGGAGAGTCACTTGGATTCCACAGAGACGGCTGGCCAACTGAGCGGTACCCGGAAGCACAGGGCTTATCAAGGCCCAGCTTGGCCCGCCCCTATTTCTTTCAATAGCTTCCTATGGTAGCGCTTCATTCAATATTTATGACCTTGCGGGGATCCCACCAAACAGGTGGAAGTTGACCGTTAAGGGCCAGTTGAGAGGCTAGCGGGGACCTTTGCAACCGTCATAATCCTTTTCCCAGTATAACTTTGACTTCAGGCTGACGACTTTGCACACGTAGAAACAGTTTGCTCCCTGATACGTTCCATTCCTCTGGGTTTTCCGTGATTGCGGATAACCGTCGTATATCCAATGCGGAGAGCCTTGCTTTGATCGTGGACTTTGCACATTTCCCTCAGCATGCCCCGGAATGCACTTTTTTCCAACCTCGAAGCATTTCCTTTTACTTTCGGGTGAGGAACGAATACTTAAAATTCAACAGGTGAATCGTTTTCTGGGTTTTACCCATGAGTCATGCCCAAGGGCATTGAAGGCTAGGCTGAGGTCAACCCAGGTCATGCACGTCGAAATGGAGGCTGAAGCATTGTCTGCTGTCAAAACCTCAAAAGTCGGAATGAAACATAATACTTTTTATGGTTTGAAGGAAGGGAAACAGACTATCTCTAGCTGGTTTCTACTGTTCTTGATGCCTATTGTCAGGGTAGGTCAAGAGATTCAAGAGGTCAGAAAAGGATAGCACTGCTTAACAACACGGGAGAGGGGGAAGACAATTCAAAGAACATGAGAATGCTGACAGGAGTCCCATGTCTTTGAAGATAGACCTTTCTTTCATAGAAAATGAAAACAAACTAGAAACCAAAAGTGCCGATTTATGTTAAAAAAAATGAGGGGTTTATAAAAGCAAAAGCTTAGACGGTGGATGTGACAGCTGTGGTTGAAAGGAATGGTTGGATAAAAACGTGTTACCAGTCAATCATTTCAATCGAGTATATGCTCCAGGTAACTTTTAGGAAACCCCCAAAATCGAGGGAAGCAAGCAAGGCAAGCAACCAACCAACCAAACGACCAACCTTCGAACACTAGTGTATACTTTTGCCACCCAAGGCTGTGAAACCCAACTCTGTGTGCTAAGAGGAAGAAAATCAGCCTAAGGAGAATGAAGTGAAGATGAGACTATTTATACCAGAAACTAAATGCATTCAATTATTTTAAAATAGTACTAGGGAGGAGTGTGCTTTTGTGTCTGTGTGTGTGTGTGTGTATTTTTAGGTAGCAGAAAGGCCACCGGCTTGACATAGAAGAAACATCGCCTATTTAAATACGAGTAAGGAGTATTCCATTGTGTATATAGACCACAACTCCTTCATCCATTCGTCCCTTGATGGGCACTTAGAAACAATGAAAGCCAGCCATTTGTGACAACATGGATGGACATTGAGGGTATTATGCCAAGCGAAATAAGTCAGAGGGAGAAGGTCAAATACGGTACGATCTCACTCATAAGTAGAAGAAGAAAACCACAACAAATCAACACATAGAGACAGAGATTAGATTGGTGCTTACCAGAGGGGAGGAGGGGGGTGGCGAAAGGGATGATTAGGCACATGTGTGTGGTGATGGACTGTAATTAGTATTTGGGTGGTGGACGTGGTGTAATCAATGCAGAAATAGCGGTATGCCTGAAATTTACACAATGTTACCAACCAATGTTACTGCAATTACAAAAACAAAAAAAGGAAGTAAATATAAATAGAAGTAAGGCGATGTGGAAGGACAGGATCCTTGCCATTTAATAGGTTGTTCTCAGACCGTGGGTTTCAGCAGGATTGTGTTAGAGAGCTGCCATACAGCAGAAGGTGTCAGGTGGGCAGGGAGGCTCCACGAAGGGGTCAATTTCGTTTGCAGGGGTGACGCCCTAACTGCGGAGCCTTCCCCAAAAGCATAAAACCCCCAACCTGGTACAGGAGCAAAGTTCTGATCTTGGCTCCAGAGGCCAAATGTCCAATCTGCCCGCTATGGCATCCTTACTCTCTGATTCTCTCTTTCATTTACTTATGTGTATATTCATTCATTTATTTATTCATTGATGTGTATATTTCTTAAACTATTTGCCCACATGTAGGTGCTCACTAGGTGGAGCCCGAGGGTGGATGCCAAGGGGACTGGACGTGGCCTAAGAGTCCCAGGAGGATGTGTTCAATATATCCGAATCCCGGACCCTAGTTGTGAGGCACGGGACATCAGAGGGCGATGCCATCATCTTGTTGGGCTCATGGCGGCTCTCCCAGGTTTGGGTGCGGATCTCCTTGCAGAGAAAAGCACCTGGAACCTCACCGTAGAGTGCTACTCCTGCAGACGTGCTAGTTGTCAGACATCCACCAGCTCCCACTAGGACACCTCGTCTGGCAGGTTGTTCGTGAGCGTGGCAGCTGCCTTATGCAGAGCAGCCAGGGCCTCCTGAGAGCGCCCAGATGTGTTTTCGCCCAGGACATCCATTGACAGTGTAGGCTCCGATGGCCCAGCCCCGGCTCTCAGACTCCTCTGCAGGAGTCAGCATTGCATCCTCACAGGACTGAAACCTGCCTCTTCGATGTAGCTACACCGTCCGCGGAAGGCCGGCACACAACGGAACTGAGGCTTCCAGGCACCCTGAGACAGCTTTCCTCTTCCCCTCTTAAAAGGGCCATTCCTCCAGGTGGCTTCCTTTGCTAAAGAGCCAGTCCCATTTGTCTTGAGCCCACCGTGGCCAGACTCTTGTTTCAGAAGCTCTATCCGAACACGTTCAGCCAGCGAAACACATTCTTTCCCTGTCTCTACAGAAATTACAGGTAGATTGTCATATAGAGAGATATGGCCAAAGGGGAACCTAGGGGAGGAGAGATGGGAAGGGATTTTTAGGACTAGATATATCTATAGAGTGATACACTCTCTAGACAAATAGAGGTGGATGCAGATGTAGACAGAGATACAGATATAGTTGTGTATGGGCTTTCATTGGTCAATATCAGAATTCTTTCATTATTGGCCAAGTCTAATCACATGGGAGTAGGAAATATGGGCATGAAGCTAGTGTGTTCAGAATGTCTTACCTCAGAGCATACTGGGGAACGGTCTTGAGACAGAATGAGATAACCAGGGAAGTGAGCTACTGGCATTCACAGTATGCTTCAAAATGCTTTTGGGTGTTTGTGTGTGTGTGTGTGTGTGTGTGTGAGAGAGAGAGAGAGAGAGAGAGAGAGAAAGAGAGAAAGAGACTTGGTGAGGAAGAGAGAGAGAGAGAGGCAGGGAGGGAGATTTAGAGATAAAGAGAGGGGCAAGGAGACCTGGAGGGTCGATTTTATGGCCTACATAATACCATCAGCCTTAGGGGTTGACATGACCTCTGCTGAGTATAATCTGTTCATAAAGAGTGTGCTGGGATTATTGTGGCACTTGTACTCAATGTATACAGCCTTGAGGAAGGCTTGCGCATTAGGCTGCCCAAATCGAAGGTAAGGTTGTTCACTGCGGGACGATTTTAGTGATTCCAATCTGGTATCTTTGTAGACAGAAGCTTTGAACTAGAGCTGGGCATCCCGACCTCCTTCTCGCACCGTCCCAGGCAAAGGAGGCATTGCCAATCTCCGAAGAATTGCATGACAGATGAGACAGAGGGCGTGTGGACCAAATCACAACCAAGAAGTCACATTACATTTTCAAAGATATTTTTATTGTACCTAAGGAGAGTCACATGCCACCTGAAAGTGCAAGAGGCATTGCTCAAAGTACCACTTGAAGGGAAGGGAGGAGCCATGGATGAAGGAAGACTGCCGAGGGGCTCTGAGATAACGGACACCTTCTCTACAAAACACTAGGAAAGAATATAGGGAGCTATTCATGCCCATACATGCACAAATGTGAAAATGACCGAAGAGTGAGCTTCATCCACTTTCCTGAGTGATTGCTTGGTGTTGCTATTGTATCTTTCCCTGCCGTTTTCTGTACAAGTTCAATGTTCCCAGGGAAACTCCTAGGCAAAGACTCCATGGGAGTATGGACTTGATCTTCAAATGAATCATTGATAGATGGAGACTGAAGTCGCTTCCAGGTGCCAGGTTCAAAACTCAGAGCTAGCATAAAATCTCACCTTCCTGGACTCACTCGTTTAAGAAATGTAGCATGCCCTCCTTTTCTAAGCATGCCCCAAGCTGAGGTCATGTTTGACTTCCAGGCATGCCAGAAGGGAAACACGCGTGCGTGTGTCCTTCTTAGACCTATGGCCCTGGCCTCGATTGGGTTCCAGTTCCGGGATGGTCCAGATGGCCGAGGAGAGGAGGAGGTCACGTTTGTCCTGACAAGGCTTTAGCTCCATCAGACTTCAGGGAGGGCACCCACAGCCTGGTGCCCATGGTGCCTCCAGAGGCCCTGTGGAGCTTGGCAACAGTCGTGGAGACAATGCGGTGGGGCCCACAGGACAGGGGGACATGCTCCCTTTGGGATCCCAAGTGATGGACAATGTTTCCAGCCTTGGCCTCCCTCCTGACCACGCTGAGTGTTCCTTGTCTCTCCTCCTTCCTGGTCATGCTGGCTTGGCACCACTGGAGGAGAAGCCTGAATGGGGGTGTGGGAAATGATGCCTTCCTGCCCCTAAACCGGAGGCCCTGGTGAGCATTGCAGCATGTCGAGCAGAGCCTGAAATTCTTCTCCGCTGAGAAGTTCTTCCGGTGTTCCTGGAGGCTCCTCTGCCTGCAGATCCCCATTCAGAAAAGGTTGTGCCTTTTCCTGAACCTCTGCATCTGCGAGGAGTTCATCTAAGAGGCTGGAGGTTTCTGCAGAGCGCTGGTGCTGTTGGCCTGGCGGAGGAGCGGGCTCTTTGGCCGACAACACCTGCTGCTGCCACACGTGTGTGTCAGTGTGCGCAGGCTGCAGAACTGCCCTTTCCTGAGGCTCCTCTCTGGCCGTGACAACCTGAGGCGCCTCGCCCCACTGCTGCATAGCGTGGGATGTGCCTGGCTGAGCCAGATCCTGCAACTGTTGCTTAGGATTGTCAGGGTCAGGCTGAGGGGAGTCTTGGAAGGGCAGCGCTGCCATGCCAGTGTGCTCATTGTGCTCCTGGCATATTCCTCGGTATGGGGGCAGGAGAGGAGGGTGAGTAGGCGGGAGAGCCCCTCCCAGAGTTGGTCTGGTTGACCAGTGGCACGCAAGTGTCCCAGGAGGGTGAGTGTTCTCCTTTCCCTGCACAGGCTGCGTGGGCAGGACCACCAGGGGCCCCGGGGACTGGCCCACAGAGGCAGCAGGAGAAAACCAAGGAAGGAAGCACGTCGGGCAGAGAGGAGGAGCTGCTATAGCAAGCGATTGGATGCTCCTGAGAGGATTGCAGGCAGGGAGAGGAGGTGAGCTGCTGGGGACAGTGGACAGGTTGCTTTGGTCCTGCAGAGCAGCCAGAGGAGGCCTGGCATTGGGGCCTTGCATCAAGGCTTTCACGGGTCCACTCCTCGTCTGCTCTGGGTGCCGAGCTCTTCGGTTCTGAAACCATACCTGGGACAGAAAAAGAGAGACATGGACATCAGAAGAAGTAAGGGATTCCAGCTCTATCTGCCCCCCGATCTGTCAGGCAGTGGGCAAAGTCCGTGAGGCCTAGTCTCAAGGGGATTCTATCTATACCTTTCACCTGGTCCTTGCAAACTAGGTGCCCGTTCAGGGCAACTGCTGACATCTGCCTAACAGTGTGGATCCCACCTTGATTTTCTAGAATGGCAGGCCCTTCACACCCTGCTCCCTAGCTCTCTTGCCCTCTCACTCCCTGGGAGTCCATGCCTTCGTATCACCCACCTTATGAGCCTTGAGGTAAATTCTTAAGAGGCCCCCCTCCCCTTCCTTACCCAGAAGACTCCAAGCTGTCAGCTCTACAGGCCTTCCTCAAAACCAAGCTATCCCCTGTCTGCCAATGGCTGTGATGCAAATGAAAAGTCACCTTCTCTGGCTCAGATGCCTTTGCTGGTTCAGGCCTGGGTTGAAACCCATGCCTCCAGCACACATCTCCACTTGACACGTCTACAAGCCAATCAATTGTGGAGGGAGGTCCAGACACAGGCAGCCACCGAATCCAGGTGAACAACACCTGGGTCTAGAATGGGCCCTCGATTTCCATGGCTGCGTCAGAAAAGGAGCTCTCCCGAAGTGGTTCAGTTTCCTCCCCATCCATGGAGAACGGAGGCAAGAACACTTGGCCTTGTCAGCCCGTTGAAGCAGAGCCACAGGTTCTTGGATCCAAGTGAGAGTGTTTCAGAGGCTCTGTCTCGAAACAACTACGAACCTGCTTCCTAGTTTATGTACCCCAAACCACTGTCTCCATGACTTAGGGAGAGCAAGAGTTCACAACCAACCGTGAAGGTGCCCCCACCCCCAGCCAGGATAAGGCCAATGACCCTAGATGATTAGCTTATCTTCAGGGGGGAGGGGGCAGAAGGGAGGGGGAAAGGGCTAGAGTTGCGTGGTTGGCCGGGTCCCTACGGGCTCCTAGGGCCTCGAGGCCCAAGACACTGAGCAACGTGCCACCACCCACAGGACAGCTCCCCCCCTCACCACAAAGAAATCTCTGGGCCCAGATGCCAGCACTGCTAAGCTTGAGAAGCCCTGACAGACAGGGTTTTCTCAAAATAGCTAGCGGCCTTCACGGTTTCCCACTTTTGTCCTGCCACTGCTTTTACATGCATGGGCACAACCACCAATTGGATTTGGAAATTCCTCCTTCGGGTGGACTCTCACTCGCCAGGCCAGGGCTTTCCACACCATGTCTTGGCCCTGGATCAGCGGGATGACCCCAAAGAGCCCACTTTTAGCCGGCAGCAACTAAACGGCCAAGACCCCTTCCACGTGGGACAAACCGTGTGTCACACACTGAGAACTTACCTGAATTCTCGACTCTGGGATGCCTGTTAGTCTGGCCAGTTCTTCCCTGGCAGCAATGCCGGGAAATCGGTTCTTCTCGAAGTTTTGAACGAGGATCCTGGTTTGCGATGGAGTGATGCGTGTCCGCTGTCTCCTGCCTTCTTTTGGGTGGCATTCTAAAGGGGAACAAAGGAAGAAAAGAGGCATTTTAGGCGGATGGCACATTCAACGTGAAACAGAAATTGGTGTGTGTGTGTCTGTGTGTTTGTGTGGGCACGTGTATCTACATCTATATTTTTTTTCCCACCACCTTTCCTCCCACTGAGTCCTCTGAGACAGTCATTGACCAGTGCTACGTAGCCCTTGGAGAAAACCCCCGAGGTGATGGGAGAAGAGGAATCTGCACTTCCTAGCAGTTTTGGGAGCAGAGGGTTCAAACCCTTCCTGGCCAAGAAAGAGCCCGCTGGCCAAAGAGGGGCACGGTGCTCCTATCTGGAACACTGAGGGAGCCGGAAGAAGATATCTTTGGCTCTTCTCCTAAGCGCTCTTTGCCAAACATTTGGCAACCCCCTGCAGTGAGTTTTGCTTGGGAAGGAGATCCTCGGAGCAAATGCTTCTGGAATGCTGAGTACTCACTTGCAGTGCGAGCTTGAGGCTGCTCCACTCCATGCAATTGCCCTTCTCCCGCAGAGTCTGTGGACCCCAATCGGCCCTGCCTTAGATGTCTCCTGCGTTGGTTTTGAAACCAAATCTGAGTGCCAGAAGAAGAATCAATTGTTATGCAACTCTTGTCAGCAGAATTCCAGAGATCTTTTGCAGTGATTCAAAAGAGAACAAACAACCTAACTAACTAACTAAGAACTAACTAACTAACTGACTAAGGAAAACCCCGAAATAGCTGTCTGCCCAGAGTGGACACGTTTATAATTCGAAGTCACTATATTATCCAAAGGAGAATGCTTTCCTCTCCAAAGGAGAGCACGAAATGTGGGAAAAGACACCATCTGCAATCCGTGGAAAGAATCATTGCTTCTTTGGTCATCTCCCTGCTCTCCAAAGTGAATGCCCCTGATTGAGGAGACAATGCTTGCCTTGCCAAAGGCAGAACGAGCTCGCCAACGTGTCCTCACTCTCCCTCTCCTATTTTCTTGAACCATACCAGTTTCTCTCTCTGTCTTTCTGTCTCTCTTTCTCTCTGTCTGTCCATCTCTGTCTCTCTCTCTTCCTGTCCCTGTCTCTCTGTCTCTGTCTCTCTCTCTCCCCCCTCCCTCTTCTCTCCCTTGCTCTCTCTGGCTCTTTGCGCCTCATCTTTGCTGTGCTCAGTGCCTGATTACCGTTTCTTCACCTGTCTCTTGTTCCCACAGGCAGTACTATTTCCTGACACACAATACATGGGGAAGTGCCCCAGTAATAAATTCACTACAGCAGGAGGTCAATAATGACTAGCCTGTGCTGTTAGGGAGAGACTCATTCAGAGTTGGCTCTTACTGAGTCCATTCCACAGTCACCTCTAGGTTAGGAGGCTCTGACATACCCATACCTATTTTGGAACCGAGTGTCACTCTCATAAACAATGGGATGAGGTACGTTTTTCCTCAGTACCAGAGACAGAAGAGCAGTGGTTTTCTAAAATTTTCTTCCACCAATCATTTCTGACGGTTTCGTGTGGAAAATTTGACTACTCTCAGGAAAAATGTCTAGAGTGAAAGACATCCAATGTCTGTTGGCCTCTTCTAATGTCCCAGGCATTGTGCTCAAGTGTTACTTCTGATTCCTTGGTGACTTACTTCAAACCTGACAGGTGGTTCCTTGGGGGCAAGGAGTAAAGGGACAAATGCCGTGGCACAGCCAGCCTCATCCTTTATGGTTTCGGGGACTTTCCTGCCTGACCATGGATTCAAATGGGCCCAGAGACACTCAACCACCTATGGCCAAGTGCTGCCAAGGGAGGCACATTCAGTACTAGGATTTGAGTCAGTGTTGTCTTGGACACCCAGAAGGGGAGCGTCAGAGCATAAAATAGGCCTCCTCCCGAGCAGGCCCTCAAATTGAAGTCCCCATACCCCGTGGCTCATCGGGGACTAGAGCAAATCCAAAGAACCCGCCTTCAATACCTGCCTCTGCTAAGTCGCCTTAAATTCTTGGTTGGCGATCTGAAGCCGGCTTCTCCTAGAGTGAGCGTGTACTTCCCAGCTGTCTCTTTGGTCAGGGGAGACATTAGGTTGACTTTCCTTTCTCTATCGACCACTGCTTGGACAATCATTCAATATGGGGTTGGGCTTTAAACTGTCCCATGTGCCCGACCCATTTGAAACCCTTGGTAGCACTAAAGCAAGTGTCAAAACAAAACAAAAACCGCTCTGAGAACCCGGGACACCCATCAACTCTTAACCAGAGGACTCAGTGCTGCAGGGTACTCCGTCTTCTGTAGTAGCGACGGCAGTGATCAAGCGCAACATATCACGACCATGTTGACCCCATGGCTTAAATCCTCTCGAGTGACCACATATGACTGAACGTTTGGCTCTCTTTTGAATGACGCAGTGTACTCCCTTCCTCCATCAGTGAGTACACCAAACCAAGATTTCCAGCGTTGGTGAAAGGCATAGACACGTGTCTTGTTGTTGTGATTGCGTTCTTCGCATGGCATGACACAAGCAGAAAAAAAGCTTCTAAGCCAACTCCCTGACCAAAGAGACTGACTGCAGATTGCTTAGCTCCGATTGTGTCTGTACCTTGAGCCTGGGAGAGGATGAGAGAGAAACTCAAGCCTACCTGGACTCTGGCTTCCGGAATGTCAATTTCTTGGGCCAGTCGTTCTCTGGTGGCGATCCCGGGGTAGGGGTTCTGTTGAAACAATGCTTGCAGAGCATCCCTTTGACTCGGATTCAAAACGGTCCTCCTTCGTCGGGATCCTCTTGGGTGCCGGCCTGTCAGAGAGAAGAGGGTAAACGTACTAGGAAGGCTTCCACAGGGATGCAAACCGGTGGTGCAAGCCTAGCTCTTCTCTTTACGCCATTTGGAACATTTCCACGTCTGAGGAGTGCTGTCCATTTTGAACTAAAGCATGCACCTAAGGTTACGTTGACTGGGAAACAGGCCGGTCCACAAGGAGGGCGCCTTGTGGAAAGGACGAGAGTCAACGACCTAGGGAAGGTACCAACCACACGCAAGTAATCCATATAATTACATGCAAACAGAATGGGGAAGCCACAGAAACAAGGGATGTTATTGGAAATAACAAGGAGCTCCTTTAAATTTTAGACAAACGGCAAGTCCCCCTTCCACAAGCATGCAACTTTTCGTCCGTGTGAATGAAAGATATACTTCTAAAATTAGACATAAAATACTTGATAATTCATGTGCTGTTCTCTACCACCAGAGAGCCAACTTGAAGACTTTCAGTAGAGGAGCCATTGATGGAAATCACGGCTATCAACTTGGATTTTCATTCCAAGGAAGCCAGGTCCAAGCTTGTCTCGACACAATCCCTCTGTCGCCCACAAAGTGTCGCTGAAACAGAGCCCTAGACAATCGGTCCCTGCATCCAGCCTGGTAATTGATATGTTCTTGAAAGCTAGAAAAGCATGAAGGCTCTTGGATGATCTGACTACAGAGCCGAGATGCAGATGGGAACTTACCGCTTAATGAGCTGCTCGAATCCATCTTGGGAGAGTCACTTGGATTCCACAGAGACGGCTGGCCAACTGAGCGGTACCCGGAAGCACAGGGCTTATCAAGGCCCAGCTTGGCCCGCCCCTATTTCTTTCAATAGCTTCCTATGGTAGCGCTTCATTCAATATTTATGACCTTGCGGGGATCCCACCAAACAGGTGGAAGTTGACCGTTAAGGGCCAGTTGAGAGGCTAGCGGGGACCTTTGCAACCGTCATAATCCTTTTCCCAGTATAACTTTGACTTCAGGCTGACGACTTTGCACACGTAGAAACAGTTTGCTCCCTGATACGTTCCATTCCTCTGGGTTTTCCGTGATTGCGGATAACCGTCGTATATCCAATGCGGAGAGCCTTGCTTTGATCGTGGACTTTGCACATTTCCCTCAGCATGCCCCGGAATGCACTTTTTTCCAACCTCGAAGCATTTCCTTTTACTTTCGGGTGAGGAACGAATACTTAAAATTCAACAGGTGAATCGTTTTCTGGGTTTTACCCATGAGTCATGCCCAAGGGCATTGAAGGCTAGGCTGAGGTCAACCCAGGTCATGCACGTCGAAATGGAGGCTGAAGCATTGTCTGCTGTCAAAACCTCAAAAGTCGGAATGAAACATAATACTTTTTATGGTTTGAAGGAAGGGAAACAGACTATCTCTAGCTGGTTTCTACTGTTCTTGATGCCTATTGTCAGGGTAGGTCAAGAGATTCAAGAGGTCAGAAAAGGATAGCACTGCTTAACAACACGGGAGAGGGGGAAGACAATTCAAAGAACATGAGAATGCTGACAGGAGTCCCATGTCTTTGAAGATAGACCTTTCTTTCATAGAAAATGAAAACAAACTAGAAACCAAAAGTGCCGATTTATGTTAAAAAAAATGAGGGGTTTATAAAAGCAAAAGCTTAGACGGTGGATGTGACAGCTGTGGTTGAAAGGAATGGTTGGATAAAAAAGTGTTACCAGTCAATCATTTCAATCGAGTATATGCTCCAGGTAACTTTTAGGAAACCCCCAAAATCGAGGGAAGCAAGCAAGGCAAGCAACCAACCAACCAAACGACCAACCTTCGAACACTAGTGTATACTTTTGCCACCCAAGGCTGTGAAACCCAACTCTGTGTGCTAAGAGGAAGAAAATCAGCCTAAGGAGAATGAAGTGAAGATGAGACTATTTATACCAGAAACTAAATGCATTCAATTATTTTAAAATAGTACTAGGGAGGAGTGTGCTTTTGTGTCTGTGTGTGTGTGTGTGTATTTTTAGGTAGCAGAAAGGCCACCGGCTTGACATAGAAGAAACATCGCCTATTTAAATACGAGTAAGGAGTATTCCATTGTGTATATAGACCACAACTCCTTCATCCATTCGTCCCTTGATGGGCACTTAGAAACAATGAAAGCCAGCCATTTGTGACAACATGGATGGACATTGAGGGTATTATGCCAAGCGAAATAAGTCAGAGGGAGAAGGTCAAATACGGTACGATCTCACTCATAAGTAGAAGAAGAAAACCACAACAAATCAACACATAGAGACAGAGATTAGATTGGTGCTTACCAGAGGGGAGGAGGGGGGTGGCGAAAGGGATGATTAGGCACATGTGTGTGGTGATGGACTGTAATTAGTATTTGGGTGGTGGACGTGGTGTAATCAATGCAGAAATAGCGGTATGCCTGAAATTTACACAATGTTACCAACCAATGTTACTGCAATTACAAAAACAAAAAAAGGAAGTAAATATAAATAGAAGTAAGGCGATGTGGAAGGACAGGATCCTTGCCATTTAATAGGTTGTTCTCAGACCGTGGGTTTCAGCAGGATTGTGTTAGAGAGCTGCCATACAGCAGAAGGTGTCAGGTGGGCAGGGAGGCTCCACGAAGGGGTCAATTTCGTTTGCAGGGGTGACGCCCTAACTGCGGAGCCTTCCCCAAAAGCATAAAACCCCCAACCTGGTACAGGAGCAAAGTTCTGATCTTGGCTCCAGAGGCCAAATGTCCAATCTGCCCGCTATGGCATCCTTACTCTCTGATTCTCTCTTTCATTTACTTATGTGTATATTCATTCATTTATTTATTCATTGATGTGTATATTTCTTAAACTATTTGCCCACATGTAGGTGCTCACTAGGTGGAGCCCGAGGGTGGATGCCAAGGGGACTGGACGTGGCCTAAGAGTCCCAGGAGGATGTGTTCAATATATCCGAATCCCGGACCCTAGTTGTGAGGCACGGGACATCAGAGGGCGATGCCATCATCTTGTTGGGCTCATGGCGGCTCTCCCAGGTTTGGGTGCGGATCTCCTTGCAGAGAAAAGCACCTGGAACCTCACCGTAGAGTGCTACTCCTGCAGACGTGCTAGTTGTCAGACATCCACCAGCTCCCACTAGGACACCTCGTCTGGCAGGTTGTTCGTGAGCGTGGCAGCTGCCTTATGCAGAGCAGCCAGGGCCTCCTGAGAGCGCCCAGATGTGTTTTCGCCCAGGACATCCATTGACAGTGTAGGCTCCGATGGCCCAGCCCCGGCTCTCAGACTCCTCTGCAGGAGTCAGCATTGCATCCTCACAGGACTGAAACCTGCCTCTTCGATGTAGCTACACCGTCCGCGGAAGGCCGGCACACAACGGAACTGAGGCTTCCAGGCACCCTGAGACAGCTTTCCTCTTCCCCTCTTAAAAGGGCCATTCCTCCAGGTGGCTTCCTTTGCTAAAGAGCCAGTCCCATTTGTCTTGAGCCCACCGTGGCCAGACTCTTGTTTCAGAAGCTCTATCCGAACACGTTCAGCCAGCGAAACACATTCTTTCCCTGTCTCTACAGAAATTACAGGTAGATTGTCATATAGAGAGATATGGCCAAAGGGGAACCTAGGGGAGGAGAGATGGGAAGGGATTTTTAGGACTAGATATATCTATAGAGTGATACACTCTCTAGACAAATAGAGGTGGATGCAGATGTAGACAGAGATACAGATATAGTTGTGTATGGGCTTTCATTGGTCAATATCAGAATTCTTTCATTATTGGCCAAGTCTAATCACATGGGAGTAGGAAATATGGGCATGAAGCTAGTGTGTTCAGAATGTCTTACCTCAGAGCATACTGGGGAACGGTCTTGAGACAGAATGAGATAACCAGGGAAGTGAGCTACTGGCATTCACAGTATGCTTCAAAATGCTTTTGGGTGTTTGTGTGTGTGTGTGTGTGTGTGTGTGTGTGTGAGAGAGAGAGAGAGAGAGAGAGAGAAAGAGAGAAAGAGACTCGGTGAGGAAGAGAGAGAGAGAGAGGCAGGGAGGGAGATTTAGAGATAAAGAGAGGGGCAAGGAGACCTGGAGGGTCGATTTTATGGCCTACATAATACCATCAGCCTTAGGGGTTGACATGACCTCTGCTGAGTATAATCTGTTCATAAAGAGTGTGCTGGGATTATTGTGGCACTTGTACTCAATGTATACAGCCTTGAGGAAGGCTTGCGCATTAGGCTGCCCAAATCGAAGGTAAGGTTGTTCACTGCGGGACGATTTTAGTGATTCCAATCTGGTATCTTTGTAGACAGAAGCTTTGAACTAGAGCTGGGCATCCCGACCTCCTTCTCGCACCGTCCCAGGCAAAGGAGGCATTGCCAATCTCCGAAGAATTGCATGACAGATGAGACAGAGGGCGTGTGGACCAAATCACAACCAAGAAGTCACATTACATTTTCAAAGATATTTTTATTGTACCTAAGGAGAGTCACATGCCACCTGAAAGTGCAAGAGGCATTGCTCAAAGTACCACTTGAAGGGAAGGGAGGAGCCATGGATGAAGGAAGACTGCCGAGGGGCTCTGAGATAACGGACACCTTCTCTACAAAACACTAGGAAAGAATATAGGGAGCTATTCATGCCCATACATGCACAAATGTGAAAATGACCGAAGAGTGAGCTTCATCCACTTTCCTGAGTGATTGCTTGGTGTTGCTATTGTATCTTTCCCTGCCGTTTTCTGTACAAGTTCAATGCTCCCAGGGAAACTCCTAGGCAAAGACTCCATGGGAGTATGGACTTGATCTTCAAATGAATCATTGATAGATGGAGACTGAAGTCGCTTCCAGGTGCCAGGTTCAAAACTCACAGCTAGCATAAAATCTCACCTTCCTGGACTCACTCGTTTAAGAAATGTAGCATGCCCTCCTTTTCTAAGCATGCCCCAAGCTGAGGTCATGTTTGACTTCCAGGCATGCCAGAAGGGAAACACGCGTGCGTGTGTCCTTCTTAGACCTATGGCCCTGGCCTCGATTGGGTTCCAGTTCCGGGATGGTCCAGATGGCCGAGGAGAGGAGGAGGTCACGTTTGTCCTGACAAGGCTTTAGCTCCATCAGACTTCAGGGAGGGCACCCACAGCCTGGTGCCCATGGTGCCTCCAGAGGCCCTGTGGAGCTTGGCAACAGTCGTGGAGACAATGCGGTGGGGCCCACAGGACAGGGGGACATGCTCCCTTTGGGATCCCAAGTGATGGACAATGTTTCCAGCCTTGGCCTCCCTCCTGACCACGCTGAGTGTTCCTTGTCTCTCCTCCTTCCTGGTCATGCTGGCTTGGCACCACTGGAGGAGAAGCCTGAATGGGGGTGTGGGAAATGATGCCTTCCTGCCCCTAAACCGGAGGCCCTGGTGAGCATTGCAGCATGTCGAGCAGAGCCTGAAATTCTTCTCCGCTGAGAAGTTCTTCCGGTGTTCCTGGAGGCTCCTCTGCCTGCAGATCCCCATTCAGAAAAGGTTGTGCCTTTTCCTGAACCTCTGCATCTGCGAGGAGTTCATCTAAGAGGCTGGAGGTTTCTGCAGAGCGCTGGTGCTGTTGGCCTGGCGCAGGAGCGGGCTCTTTGGCCGATAACACCTGCTGCTGCCACACGTGTGTGTCAGTGTGCGCAGGCTGCAGAACTGCCCTTTCCTGAGGCTCCTCTCTGGCCGTGACAACCTGAGGCCCCTCGCCCCACTGCTGCATAGCGTGGGATGTGCCTGGCTGAGCCAGATCCTGCAACTGTTGCTTAGGATTGTCAGGGTCAGGCTGAGGGGAGTCTTGGAAGGGCAGCGCTGCCATGCCAGTGTGCTCATTGTGCTCCTGGCATATTCCTCGGTATGGGGGCAGGAGAGGAGGGTGAGTAGGCGGGAGAGCCCCTCCCAGAGTTGGTCTGGTTGACCAGTGGCACGCAAGTGTCCCAGGAGGGTGAGTGTTCTCCTTTCCCTGCACAGGCTGCGTGGGCAGGACCACCAGGGGCCCCGGGGACTGGCCCACAGAGGCAGCAGGAGAAAACCAAGGAAGGAAGCACGTCGGGCAGAGAGGAGGAGCTGCTATAGCAAGCGATTGGATGCTCCTGAGAGGATTGCAGGCAGGGAGAGGAGGTGAGCTGCTGGGGACAGTGGACAGGTTGCTTTGGTCCTGCAGAGCAGCCAGAGGAGGCCTGGCATTGGGGCCTTGCATCAAGGCTTTCACGGGTCCACTCCTCGTCTGCTCTGGGTGCCGAGCTCTTCGGTTCTGAAACCATACCTGGGACAGAAAAAGAGAGACATGGACATCAGAAGAAGTAAGGGATTCCAGCTCTATCTGCCCCCCGATCTGTCAGGCAGTGGGCAAAGTCCGTGAGGCCTAGTCTCAAGGGGATTCTATCTATACCTTTCACCTGGTCCTTGCAAACTAGGTGCCCGTTCAGGGCAACTGCTGACATCTGCCTAACAGTGTGGATCCCACCTTGATTTTCTAGAATGGCAGGCCCTTCACACCCTGCTCCCTAGCTCTCTTGCCCTCTCACTCCCTGGGAGTCCATGCCTTCGTATCACCCACCTTATGAGCCTTGAGGTAAATTCTTAAGAGGCCCCCCTCCCCTTCCTTACCCAGAAGACTCCAAGCTGTCAGCTCTACAGGCCTTCCTCAAAACCAAGCTATCCCCTGTCTGCCAATGGCTGTGATGCAAATGAAAAGTCACCTTCTCTGGCTCAGATGCCTTTGCTGGTTCAGGCCTGGGTTGAAACCCATGCCTCCAGCACACATCTCCACTTGACACGTCTACAAGCCAATCAATTGTGGAGGGAGGTCCAGACACAGGCAGCCACCGAATCCAGGTGAACAACACCTGGGTCTAGAATGGGCCCTCGATTTCCATGGCTGCCTCAGAAAAGGAGCTCTCCCGAAGTGGTTCAGTTTCCTCCCCATCCATGGAGAACGGAGGCAAGAACACTTGGCCTTGTCAGCCCGTTGAAGCAGAGCCACAGGTTCTTGGATCCAAGTGAGAGTGTTTCAGAGGCTCTGTCTCGAAACAACTACGAACCTGCTTCCTAGTTTATGTACCCCAAACCACTGTCTCCATGACTTAGGGAGAGCAAGAGTTCACAACCAACCGTGAAGGTGCCCCCACCCCCAGCCAGGATAAGGCCAATGACCCTAGATGATTAGCTTATCTTCAGGGGGGAGGGGGCAGAAGGGAGGGGGAAAGGGCTAGAGTCGCGTGGTTGGCCGGGTCCCTACGGGCTCCTAGGGCCTCGAGGCCCAAGACACTGAGCAACGTGCCACCACCCACAGGACAGCTCCCCCCCTCACCACAAAGAAATCTCTGGGCCCAGATGCCAGCACTGCTAAGCTTGAGAAGCCCTGACAGAAAGGGTTTTCTCAAAATAGCTAGCGGCCTTCACGGTTTCCCACTTTTGTCCTGCCACTGCTTTTACATGCATGGGCACAACCACCAATTGGATTTGGAAATTCCTCCTTCGGGTGGACTCTCACTCGCCAGGCCAGGGCTTTCCACACCATGTCTTGGCCCTGGATCAGCGGGATGACCCCAAAGAGCCCACTTTTAGCCGGCAGCAACTAAACGGCCAAGACCCCTTCCACGTGGGACAAACCGTGTGTCACACACTGAGAACTTACCTGAATTCTCGACTCTGGGATGCCTGTTAGTCTGGCCAGTTCTTCCCTGGCAGCAATGCCGGGAAATCGGTTCTTCTCGAAGTTTTGAACGAGGATCCTGGTTTGCGATGGAGTGATGCGTGTCCGCTGTCTCCTGCCTTCTTTTGGGTGGCATTCTAAAGGGGAACAAAGGAAGAAAAGAGGCATTTTAGGCGGATGGCACATTCAACGTGAAACAGAAATTGGTGTGTGTGTGTCTGTGTGTTTGTGTGGGCACGTGTATCTACATCTATATTTTTTTTCCCACCACCTTTCCTCCCACTGAGTCCTCTGAGACAGTCATTGACCAGTGCTACGTAGCCCTTGGAGAAAACCCCCGAGGTGATGGGAGAAGAGGAATCTGCACTTCCTAGCAGTTTTGGGAGCAGAGGGTTCAAACCCTTCCTGGCCAAGAAAGAGCCCGCTGGCCAAAGAGGGGCACGGTGCTCCTATCTGGAACACTGAGGGAGCCGGAAGAAGATATCTTTGGCTCTTCTCCTAAGCGCTCTTTGCCAAACATTTGGCAACCCCCTGCAGTGAGTTTTGCTTGGGAAGGAGATCCTCGGAGCAAATGCTTCTGGAATGCTGAGTACTCACTTGCAGTGCGAGCTTGAGGCTGCTCCACTCCATGCAATTGCCCTTCTCCCGCAGAGTCTCTGGACCCCAATCGGCCCTGCCTTAGATGTCTCCTGCGTTGGTTTTGAAACCAAATCTGAGTGCCAGAAGAAGAATCAATTGTTATGCAACTCTTGTCAGCAGAATTCCAGAGATCTTTTGCAGTGATTCAAAAGAGAACAAACAACCTAACTAACTAACTAAGAACTAACTAACTAACTGACTAAGGAAAACCCCGAAATAGCTGTCTGCCCAGAGTGGACACGTTTATAATTCGAAGGCACTATATTATCCAAAGGAGAATGCTTTCCTCTCCAAAGGAGAGCACGAAATGTGGGAAAAGACACCATCTGCAATCCGTGGAAAGAATCATTGCTTCTTTGGTCATCTCCCTGCTCTCCAAAGTGAATGCCCCTGATTGAGGAGACAATGCTTGCCTTGCCAAAGGCAGAACGAGCTCGCCAACGTGTCCTCACTCTCCCTCTCCTATTTTCTTGAACCATACCAGTTTCTCTCTCTGTCTTTCTGTCTCTCTTTCTCTCTGTCTGTCCATCTCTGTCTCTCTCTCTTCCTGTCCCTGTCTCTCTGTCTCTGTCTCTCTCTCTCCCCCCTCCCTCTTCTCTCCCTTGCTCTCTCTGGCTCTTTGCGCCTCATCTTTGCTGTGCTCAGTGCCTGATTACCGTTTCTTCACCTGTCTCTTGTTCCCACAGGCAATACTATTTCCTGACACACAATACATGGGGAAGTGCCCCAGTAATAAATTCACTACAGCAGGAGGTCAATAATGACTAGCCTGTGCTGTTAGGGAGAGACTCATTCAGAGTTGGCTCTTACTGAGTCCATTCCACAGTCACCTCTAGGTTAGGAGGCTCTGACATACCCATACCTATTTTGGAACCGAGTGTCACTCTCATAAACAATGGGATGAGGTACGTTTTTCCTCAGTACCAGAGACAGAAGAGCAGTGGTTTTCTAAAATTTTCTTCCACCAATCATTTCTGACGGTTTCGTGTGGAAAATTTGACTACTCTCAGGAAAAATGTCTAGAGTGAAAGACATCCAATGTCTGTTGGCCTCTTCTAATGTCCCAGGCATTGTGCTCAAGTGTTACTTCTGATTCCTTGGTGACTTACTTCAAACCTGACAGGTGGTTCCTTGGGGGCAAGGAGTAAAGGGACAAATGCCGTGGCACAGCCAGCCTCATCCTTTATGGTTTCGGGGACTTTCCTGCCTGACCATGGATTCAAATGGGCCCAGAGACACTCAACCACCTATGGCCAAGTGCTGCCAAGGGAGGCACATTCAGTACTAGGATTTGAGTCAGTGTTGTCTTGGACACCCAGAAGGGGAGCGTCAGAGCATAAAATAGGCCTCCTCCCGAGCAGGCCCTCAAATTGAAGTCCCCATACCCCGTGGCTCATCGGGGACTAGAGCAAATCCAAAGAACCCGCCTTCAATACCTGCCTCTGCTAAGTCGCCTTAAATTCTTGGTTGGCGATCTGAAGCCGGCTTCTCCTAGAGTGAGCGTGTACTTCCCAGCTGTCTCTTTGGTCAGGGGAGACATTAGGTTGACTTTCCTTTCTCTATCGACCACTGCTTGGACAATCATTCAATATGGGGTTGGGCTTTAAACTGTCCCATGTGCCCGACCCATTTGAAACCCTTGGTAGCACTAAAGCAAGTGTCAAAACAAAACAAAAACCGCTCTGAGAACCCGGGACACCCATCAACTCTTAACCAGAGGACTCAGTGCTGCAGGGTACTCCGTCTTCTGTAGTAGCGACGGCAGTGATCAAGCGCAACATATCACGACCATGTTGACCCCATGGCTTAAATCCTCTCGAGTGACCACATATGACTGAACGTTTGGCTCTCTTTTGAATGACGCAGTGTACTCCCTTCCTCCATCAGTGAGTACACCAAACCAAGATTTCCAGCGTTGGTGAAAGGCATAGACACGTGTCTTGTTGTTGTGATTGCGTTCTTCGCATGGCATGACACAAGCAGAAAAAAAGCTTCTAAGCCAACTCCCTGACCAAAGAGACTGACTGCAGATTGCTTAGCTCCGATTGTGTCTGTACCTTGAGCCTGGGAGAGGATGAGAGAGAAACTCAAGCCTACCTGGACTCTGGCTTCCGGAATGTCAATTTCTTGGGCCAGTCGTTCTCTGGTGGCGATCCCGGGGTAAGGGGTTCTGTTGAAACAATGCTTGCAGAGCATCCCTTTGACTCGGATTCAAAACGGTCCTCCTTCGTCGGGATCCTCTTGGGTGCCGGCCTGTCAGAGAGAAGAGGGTAAACGTACTAGGAAGGCTTCCACAGGGATGCAAACCGGTGGTGCAAGCCTAGCTCTTCTCTTTACGCCATTTGGAACATTTCCACGTCTGAGGAGTGCTGTCCATTTTGAACTAAAGCATGCACCTAAGGTTACGTTGACTGGGAAACAGGCCGGTCCACAAGGAGGGCGCCTTGTGGAAAGGACGAGAGTCAACGACCTAGGGAAGGTACCAACCACACGCAAGTAATCCATATAATTACATGCAAACAGAATGGGGAAGCCACAGAAACAAGGGATGTTATTGGAAATAACAAGGAGCTCCTTTAAATTTTAGACAAACGGCAAGTCCCCCTTCCACAAGCATGCAACTTTTCGTCCGTGTGAATGAAAGATATACTTCTAAAATTAGACATAAAATACTTGATAATTCATGTGCTGTTCTCTACCACCAGAGAGCCAACTTGAAGACTTTCAGTAGAGGAGCCATTGATGGAAATCACGGCTATCAACTTGGATTTTCATTCCAAGGAAGCCAGGTCCAAGCTTGTCTCGACACAATCCCTCTGTCGCCCACAAAGTGTCGCTGAAACAGAGCCCTAGACAATCGGTCCCTGCATCCAGCCTGGTAATTGATATGTTCTTGAAAGCTAGAAAAGCATGAAGGCTCTTGGATGATCTGACTACAGAGCCGAGATGCAGATGGGAACTTACCGCTTAATGAGCTGCTCGAATCCATCTTGGGAGAGTCACTTGGATTCCACAGAGACGGCTGGCCAACTGAGCGGTACCCGGAAGCACAGGGCTTATCAAGGCCCAGCTTGGCCCGCCCCTATTTCTTTCAATAGCTTCCTATGGTAGCGCTTCATTCAATATTTATGACCTTGCGGGGATCCCACCAAACAGGTGGAAGTTGACCGTTAAGGGCCAGTTGAGAGGCTAGCGGGGACCTTTGCAACCGTCATAATCCTTTTCCCAGTATAACTTTGACTTCAGGCTGACGACTTTGCACACGTAGAAACAGTTTGCTCCCTGATACGTTCCATTCCTCTGGGTTTTCCGTGATTGCGGATAACCGTCGTATATCCAATGCGGAGAGCCTTGCTTTGATCGTGGACTTTGCACATTTCCCTCAGCATGCCCCGGAATGCACTTTTTTCCAACCTCGAAGCATTTCCTTTTACTTTCGGGTGAGGAACGAATACTTAAAATTCAACAGGTGAATCGTTTTCTGGGTTTTACCCATGAGTCATGCCCAAGGGCATTGAAGGCTAGGCTGAGGTCAACCCAGGTCATGCACGTCGAAATGGAGGCTGAAGCATTGTCTGCTGTCAAAACCTCAAAAGTCGGAATGAAACATAATACTTTTTATGGTTTGAAGGAAGGGAAACAGACTATCTCTAGCTGGTTTCTACTGTTCTTGATGCCTATTGTCAGGGTAGGTCAAGAGATTCAAGAGGTCAGAAAAGGATAGCACTGCTTAACAACACGGGAGAGGGGGAAGACAATTCAAAGAACATGAGAATGCTGACAGGAGTCCCATGTCTTTGAAGATAGACCTTTCTTTCATAGAAAATGAAAACAAACTAGAAACCAAAAGTGCCGATTTATGTTAAAAAAAATGAGGGGTTTATAAAAGCAAAAGCTTAGACGGTGGATGTGACAGCTGTGGTTGAAAGGAATGGTTGGATAAAAAAGTGTTACCAGTCAATCATTTCAATCGAGTATATGCTCCAGGTAACTTTTAGGAAACCCCCAAAATCGAGGGAAGCAAGCAAGGCAAGCAACCAACCAATCAAACGACCAACCTTCGAACACTAGTGTATACTTTTGCCACCCAAGGCTGTGAAACCCAACTCTGTGTGCTAAGAGGAAGAAAATCAGCCTAAGGAGAATGAAGTGAAGATGAGACTATTTATACCAGAAACTAAATGCATTCAATTATTTTAAAATAGTACTAGGGAGGAGTGTGCTTTTGTGTCTGTGTGTGTGTGTGTGTATTTTTAGGTAGCAGAAAGGCCACCGGCTTGACATAGAAGAAACATCGCCTATTTAAATACGAGTAAGGAGTATTCCATTGTGTATATAGACCACAACTCCTTCATCCATTCGTCCCTTGATGGGCACTTAGAAACAATGAAAGCCAGCCATTTGTGACAACATGGATGGACATTGAGGGTATTATGCCAAGCGAAATAAGTCAGAGGGAGAAGGTCAAATACGGTACGATCTCACTCATAAGTAGAAGAAGAAAACCACAACAAATCAACACATAGAGACAGAGATTAGATTGGTGCTTACCAGAGGGGAGGAGGGGGGTGGCGAAAGGGATGATTAGGCACATGTGTGTGGTGATGGACTGTAATTAGTATTTGGGTGGTGGACGTGGTGTAATCAATGCAGAAATAGCGGTATGCCTGAAATTTACACAATGTTACCAACCAATGTTACTGCAATTACAAAAACAAAAAAAGGAAGTAAATATAAATAGAAGTAAGGCGATGTGGAAGGACAGGATCCTTGCCATTTAATAGGTTGTTCTCAGACCGTGGGTTTCAGCAGGATTGTGTTAGAGAGCTGCCATACAGCAGAAGGTGTCAGGTGGGCAGGGAGGCTCCACGAAGGGGTCAATTTCGTTTGCAGGGGTGACGCCCTAACTGCGGAGCCTTCCCCAAAAGCATAAAACCCCCAACCTGGTACAGGAGCAAAGTTCTGATCTTGGCTCCAGAGGCCAAATGTCCAATCTGCCCGCTATGGCATCCTTACTCTCTGATTCTCTCTTTCATTTACTTATGTGTATATTCATTCATTTATTTATTCATTGATGTGTATATTTCTTAAACTATTTGCCCACATGTAGGTGCTCACTAGGTGGAGCCCGAGGGTGGATGCCAAGGGGACTGGACGTGGCCTAAGAGTCCCAGGAGGATGTGTTCAATATATCCGAATCCCGGACCCTAGTTGTGAGGCACGGGACATCAGAGGGCGATGCCATCATCTTGTTGGGCTCATGGCGGCTCTCCCAGGTTTGGGTGCGGATCTCCTTGCAGAGAAAAGCACCTGGAACCTCACCGTAGAGTGCTACTCCTGCAGACGTGCTAGTTGTCAGACATCCACCAGCTCCCACTAGGACACCTCGTCTGGCAGGTTGTTCGTGAGCGTGGCAGCTGCCTTATGCAGAGCAGCCAGGGCCTCCTGAGAGCGCCCAGATGTGTTTTCGCCCAGGACATCCATTGACAGTGTAGGCTCCGATGGCCCAGCCCCGGCTCTCAGACTCCTCTGCAGGAGTCAGCATTGCATCCTCACAGGACTGAAACCTGCCTCTTCGATGTAGCTACACCGTCCGCGGAAGGCCGGCACACAACGGAACTGAGGCTTCCAGGCACCCTGAGACAGCTTTCCTCTTCCCCTCTTAAAAGGGCCATTCCTCCAGGTGGCTTCCTTTGCTAAAGAGCCAGTCCCATTTGTCTTGAGCCCACCGTGGCCAGACTCTTGTTTCAGAAGCTCTATCCGAACACGTTCAGCCAGCGAAACACATTCTTTCCCTGTCTCTACAGAAATTACAGGTAGATTGTCATATAGAGAGATATGGCCAAAGGGGAACCTAGGGGAGGAGAGATGGGAAGGGATTTTTAGGACTAGATATATCTATAGAGTGATACACTCTCTAGACAAATAGAGGTGGATGCAGATGTAGACAGAGATACAGATATAGTTGTGTATGGGCTTTCATTGGTCAATATCAGAATTCTTTCATTATTGGCCAAGTCTAATCACATGGGAGTAGGAAATATGGGCATGAAGCTAGTGTGTTCAGAATGTCTTACCTCAGAGCATACTGGGGAACGGTCTTGAGACAGAATGAGATAACCAGGGAAGTGAGCTACTGGCATTCACAGTATGCTTCAAAATGCTTTTGGGTGTTTGTGTGTGTGTGTGTGTGTGTGTGTGAGAGAGAGAGAGAGAGAGAGAGAGAAAGAGAGAAAGAGACTCGGTGAGGAAGAGAGAGAGAGAGAGGCAGGGAGGGAGATTTAGAGATAAAGAGAGGGGCAAGGAGACCTGGAGGGTCGATTTTATGGCCTACATAATACCATCAGCCTTAGGGGTTGACATGACCTCTGCTGAGTATAATCTGTTCATAAAGAGTGTGCTGGGATTATTGTGGCACTTGTACTCAATGTATACAGCCTTGAGGAAGGCTTGCGCATTAGGCTGCCCAAATCGAAGGTAAGGTTGTTCACTGCGGGACGATTTTAGTGATTCCAATCTGGTATCTTTGTAGACAGAAGCTTTGAACTAGAGCTGGGCATCCCGACCTCCTTCTCGCACCGTCCCAGGCAAAGGAGGCATTGCCAATCTCCGAAGAATTGCATGACAGATGAGACAGAGGGCGTGTGGACCAAATCACAACCAAGAAGTCACATTACATTTTCAAAGATATTTTTATTGTACCTAAGGAGAGTCACATGCCACCTGAAAGTGCAAGAGGCATTGCTCAAAGTACCACTTGAAGGGAAGGGAGGAGCCATGGATGAAGGAAGACTGCCGAGGGGCTCTGAGATAACGGACACCTTCTCTACAAAACACTAGGAAAGAATATAGGGAGCTATTCATGCCCATACATGCACAAATGTGAAAATGACCGAAGAGTGAGCTTCATCCACTTTCCTGAGTGATTGCTTGGTGTTGCTATTGTATCTTTCCCTGCCGTTTTCTGTACAAGTTCAATGTTCCCAGGGAAACTCCTAGGCAAAGACTCCATGGGAGTATGGACTTGATCTTCAAATGAATCATTGATAGATGGAGACTGAAGTCGCTTCCAGGTGCCAGGTTCAAAACTCACAGCTAGCATAAAATCTCACCTTCCTGGACTCACTCGTTTAAGAAATGTAGCATGCCCTCCTTTTCTAAGCACGCCCCAAGCTGAGGTCATGTTTGACTTCCAGGCATGCCAGAAGGGAAACACGCGTGCGTGTGTCCTTCTTCGACCTATGGCCCTGGCCTCGATTGGGTTCCAGTTCCGGGATGGTCCAGATGGCCGAGGAGAGGAGGAGGTCACGTTTGTCCTGACAAGGCTTTAGCTCCATCAGACTTCAGGGAGGGCACCCACAGCCTGGTGCCCATGGTGCCTCCAGAGGCCCTGTGGAGCTTGGCAACAGTCGTGGAGACAATGCGGTGGGGCCCACAGGACAGGGGGACATGCTCCCTTTGGGATCCCAAGTGATGGACAATGCTTCCAGCCTTGGCCTCCCTCCTGACCACGCTGAGTGTTCCTTGTCTCTCCTCCTTCCTGGTCATGCTGGCTTGGCACCACTGGAGGAGAAGCCTGAATGGGGGTGTGGGAAATGATGCCTTCCTGCCCCTAAACCGGAGGCCCTGGTGAGCATTGCAGCATGTCGAGCAGAGCCTGAAATTCTTCTCCGCTGAGAAGTTCTTCCGGTGTTCCTGGAGGCTCCTCTGCCTGCAGATCCCCATTCAGAAAAGGTTGTGCCTTTTCCTGAACCTCTGCATCTGCGAGGAGTTCATCTAAGAGGCTGGAGGTTTCTGCAGAGCGCTGGTGCTGTTGGCCTGGCGCAGGAGCGGGCTCTTTGGCTGATAACACCTGCTGCTGCCACACGTGTGTGTCAGTGTGCGCAGGCTGCAGAACTGCCCTTTCCTGAGGCTCCTCTCTGGCCGTGACAACCTGAGGCCCCTCGCCCCACTGCTGCATAGCGTGGGATGTGCCTGGCTGAGCCAGATCCTGCAACTGTTGCTTAGGATTGTCAGGGTCAGGCTGAGGGGAGTCTTGGAAGGGCAGCGCTGCCATGCCAGTGTGCTCATTGTGCTCCTGGCATATTCCTCGGTATGGGGGCAGGAGAGGAGGGTGAGTAGGCGGGAGAGCCCCTCCCAGAGTTGGTCTGGTTGACCAGTGGCACGCAAGTGTCCCAGGAGGGTGAGTGTTCTCCTTTCCCTGCACAGGCTGCGTGGGCAGGACCACCAGGGGCCCCGGGGACTGGCCCACAGAGGCAGCAGGAGAAAACCAAGGAAGGAAGCACGTCGGGCAGAGAGGAGGAGCTGCTATAGCAAGCGATTGGATGCTCCTGAGAGGATTGCAGGCAGGGAGAGGAGGTGAGCTGCTGGGGACAGTGGACAGGTTGCTTTGGTCCTGCAGAGCAGCCAGAGGAGGCCTGGCATTGGGGCCTTGCATCAAGGCTTTCACGGGTCCACTCCTCGTCTGCTCTGGGTGCCGAGCTCTTCGGTTCTGAAACCATACCTGGGACAGAAAAAGAGAGACATGGACATCAGAAGAAGTAAGGGATTCCAGCTCTATCTGCCCCCCGATCTGTCAGGCAGTGGGCAAAGTCCGTGAGGCCTAGTCTCAAGGGGATTCTATCTATACCTTTCACCTGGTCCTTGCAAACTAGGTGCCCGTTCAGGGCAACTGCTGACATCTGCCTAACAGTGTGGATCCCACCTTGATTTTCTAGAATGGCAGGCCCTTCACACCCTGCTCCCTAGCTCTCTTGCCCTCTCACTCCCTGGGAGTCCATGCCTTCGTATCACCCACCTTATGAGCCTTGAGGTAAATTCTTAAGAGGCCCCCCTCCCCTTCCTTACCCAGAAGACTCCAAGCTGTCAGCTCTACAGGCCTTCCTCAAAACCAAGCTATCCCCTGTCTGCCAATGGCTGTGATGCAAATGAAAAGTCACCTTCTCTGGCTCAGATGCCTTTGCTGGTTCAGGCCTGGGTTGAAACCCATGCCTCCAGCACACATCTCCACTTGACACGTCTACAAGCCAATCAATTGTGGAGGGAGGTCCAGACACAGGCAGCCACCGAATCCAGGTGAACAACACCTGGGTCTAGAATGGGCCCTCGATTTCCATGGCTGCCTCAGAAAAGGAGCTCTCCCGAAGTGGTTCAGTTTCCTCCCCATCCATGGAGAACGGAGGCAAGAACACAGGGCCTTGTCAGCCCGTTGAAGCAGAGCCACAGGTTCTTGGATCCAAGTGAGAGTGTTTCAGAGGCTCTGTCTCGAAACAACTACGAACCTGCTTCCTAGTTTATGTACCCCAAACCACTGTCTCCATGACTTAGGGAGAGCAAGAGTTCACAACCAACCGTGAAGGTGCCCCCACCCCCAGCCAGGATAAGGCCAATGACCCTAGATGATTAGCTTATCTTCAGGGGGGAGGGGGCAGAAGGGAGGGGGAAAGGGCTAGAGTCGCGTGGTTGGCCGGGTCCCTACGGGCTCCTAGGGCCTCGAGGCCCAAGACACTGAGCAACGTGCCACCACCCACAGGACAGCTCCCCCCCTCACCACAAAGAAATCTCTGGGCCCAGATGCCAGCACTGCTAAGCTTGAGAAGCCCTGACAGACAGGGTTTTCTCAAAATAGCTAGCGGCCTTCACGGTTTCCCACTTTTGTCCTGCCACTGCTTTTACATGCATGGGCACAACCACCAATTGGATTTGGAAATTCCTCCTTCGGGTGGACTCTCACTCGCCAGGCCAGGGCTTTCCACACCATGTCTTGGCCCTGGATCAGTGGGATGACCCCAAAGAGCCCACTTTTAGCCGGCAGCAACTAAACGGCCAAGACCCCTTCCACGTGGGACAAACCGTGTGTCACACACTGAGAACTTACCTGAATTCTCGACTCTGGGATGCCTGTTAGTCTGGCCAGTTCTTCCCTGGCAGCAATGCCGGGAAATCGGTTCTTCTCGAAGTTTTGAACGAGGATCCTGGTTTGCGATGGAGTGATGCGTGTCCACTGTCTCCTGCCTTCTTTTGGGTGGCATTCTAAAGGGGAACAAAGGAAGAAAAGAGGCATTTTAGGCGGATGGCACATTCAACGTGAAACAGAAATTGGTGTGTGTGTGTCTGTGTGTTTGTGTGGGCACGTGTATCTACATCTATATTTTTTTTCCCACCACCTTTCCTCCCACTGAGTCCTCTGAGACAGTCATTGACCAGTGCTACGTAGCCCTTGGAGAAAACCCCCGAGGTGATGGGAGAAGAGGAATCTGCACTTCCTAGCAGTTTTGGGAGCAGAGGGTTCAAACCCTTCCTGGCCAAGAAAGAGCCCGCTGGCCAAAGAGGGGCACGGTGCTCCTATCTGGAACACTGAGGGAGCCGGAAGAAGATATCTTTGGCTCTTCTCCTAAGCGCTCTTTGCCAAACATTTGGCAACCCCCTGCAGTGAGTTTTGCTTGGGAAGGAGATCCTCGGAGCAAATGCTTCTGGAATGCTGAGTACTCACTTGCAGTGCGAGCTTGAGGCTGCTCCACTCCATGCAATTGCCCTTCTCCCGCAGAGTCTGTGGACCCCAATCGGCCCTGCCTTAGATGTCTCCTGCGTTGGTTTTGAAACCAAATCTGAGTGCCAGAAGAAGAATCAATTGTTATGCAACTCTTGTCAGCAGAATTCCAGAGATCTTTTGCAGTGATTCAAAAGAGAACAAACAACCTAACTAACTAACTAAGAACTAACTAACTAACTGACTAAGGAAAACCCCGAAATAGCTGTCTGCCCAGAGTGGACACGTTTATAATTCGAAGGCACTATATTATCCAAAGGAGAATGCTTTCCTCTCCAAAGGAGAGCACGAAATGTGGGAAAAGACACCATCTGCAATCCGTGGAAAGAATCATTGCTTCTTTGGTCATCTCCCTGCTCTCCAAAGTGAATGCCCCTGATTGAGGAGACAATGCTTGCCTTGCCAAAGGCAGAACGAGCTCGCCAACGTGTCCTCACTCTCCCTCTCCTATTTTCTTGAACCATACCAGTTTCTCTCTCTGTCTTTCTGTCTCTCTTTCTCTCTGTCTGTCCATCTCTGTCTCTCTCTCTTCCTGTCCCTGTCTCTCTGTCTCTGTCTCTCTCTCTCCCCCCCTCCCTCTTCTCTCCCTTGCTCTCTCTGGCTCTTTGCGCCTCATCTTTGCTGTGCTCAGTGCCTGATTACCGTTTCTTCACCTGTCTCTTGTTCCCACAGGCAGTACTATTTCCTGACACACAATACATGGGGAAGTGCCCCAGTAATAAATTCACTACAGCAGGAGGTCAATAATGACTAGCCTGTGCTGTTAGGGAGAGACTCATTCAGAGTTGGCTCTTACTGAGTCCATTCCACAGTCACCTCTAGGTTAGGAGGCTCTGACATACCCATACCTATTTTGGAACCGAGTGTCACTCTCATAAACAATGGGATGAGGTACGTTTTTCCTCAGTACCAGAGACAGAAGAGCAGTGGTTTTCTAAAATTTTCTTCCACCAATCATTTCTGACGGTTTCGTGTGGAAAATTTGACTACTCTCAGGAAAAATGTCTAGAGTGAAAGACATCCAATGTCTGTTGGCCTCTTCTAATGTCCCAGGCATTGTGCTCAAGTGTTACTTCTGATTCCTTGGTGACTTACTTCAAACCTGACAGGTGGTTCCTTGGGGGCAAGGAGTAAAGGGACAAATGCCGTGGCACAGCCAGCCTCATCCTTTATGGTTTCGGGGACTTTCCTGCCTGACCATGGATTCAAATGGGCCCAGAGACACTCAACCACCTATGGCCAAGTGCTGCCAAGGGAGGCACATTCAGTACTAGGATTTGAGTCAGTGTTGTCTTGGACACCCAGAAGGGGAGCGTCAGAGCATAAAATAGGCCTCCTCCCGAGCAGGCCCTCAAATTGAAGTCCCCATACCCCGTGGCTCATCGGGGACTAGAGCAAATCCAAAGAACCCGCCTTCAATACCTGCCTCTGCTAAGTCGCCTTAAATTCTTGGTTGGCGATCTGAAGCCAGCTTCTCCTAGAGTGAGCGTGTACTTCCCAGCTGTCTCTTTGGTCAGGGGAGACATTAGGTTGACTTTCCTTTCTCTATCGACCACTGCTTGGACAATCATTCAATATGGGGTTGGGCTTTAAACTGTCCCATGTGCCCGACCCATTTGAAACCCTTGGTAGCACTAAAGCAAGTGTCAAAACAAAACAAAAACCGCTCTGAGAACCCGGGACACCCATCAACTCTTAACCAGAGGACTCAGTGCTGCAGGGTACTCCGTCTTCTGTAGTAGCGACGGCAGTGATCAAGCGCAACATATCACGACCATGTTGACCCCATGGCTTAAATCCTCTCGAGTGACCACATATGACTGAACGTTTGGCTCTCTTTTGAATGACGCAGTGTACTCCCTTCCTCCATCAGTGAGTACACCAAACCAAGATTTCCAGCGTTGGTGAAAGGCATAGACACGTGTCTTGTTGTTGTGATTGCGTTCTTCGCATGGCATGACACAAGCAGAAAAAAAGCTTCTAAGCCAACTCCCTGACCAAAGAGACTGACTGCAGATTGCTTAGCTCCGATTGTGTCTGTACCTTGAGCCTGGGAGAGGATGAGAGAGAAACTCAAGCCTACCTGGACTCTGGCTTCCGGAATGTCAATTTCTTGGGCCAGTCGTTCTCTGGTGGCGATCCCGGGGTAGGGGTTCTGTTGAAACAATGCTTGCAGAGCATCCCTTTGACTCGGATTCAAAACGGTCCTCCTTCGTCGGGATCCTCTTGGGTGCCGGCCTGTCAGAGAGAAGAGGGTAAACGTACTAGGAAGGCTTCCACAGGGATGCAAACCGGTGGTGCAAGCCTAGCTCTTCTCTTTACGCCATTTGGAACATTTCCACGTCTGAGGAGTGCTGTCCATTTTGAACTAAAGCATGCACCTAAGGTTACGTTGACTGGGAAACAGGCCGGTCCACAAGGAGGGCGCCTTGTGGAAAGGACGAGAGTCAACGACCTAGGGAAGGTACCAACCACACGCAAGTAATCCATATAATTACATGCAAACAGAATGGGGAAGCCACAGAAACAAGGGATGTTATTGGAAATAACAAGGAGCTCCTTTAAATTTTAGACAAACGGCAAGTCCCCCTTCCACAAGCATGCAACTTTTCGTCCGTGTGAATGAAAGATATACTTCTAAAATTAGACATAAAATACTTGATAATTCATGTGCTGTTCTCTACCACCAGAGAGCCAACTTGAAGACTTTCAGTAGAGGAGCCATTGATGGAAATCACGGCTATCAACTTGGATTTTCATTCCAAGGAAGCCAGGTCCAAGCTTGTCTCGACACAATCCCTCTGTCGCCCACAAAGTGTCGCTGAAACAGAGCCCTAGACAATCGGTCCCTGCATCCAGCCTGGTAATTGATATGTTCTTGAAAGCTAGAAAAGCATGAAGGCTCTTGGATGATCTGACTACAGAGCCGAGATGCAGATGGGAACTTACCGCTTAATGAGCTGCTCGAATCCATCTTGGGAGAGTCACTTGGATTCCACAGAGACGGCTGGCCAACTGAGCGGTACCCGGAAGCACAGGGCTTATCAAGGCCCAGCTTGGCCCGCCCCTATTTCTTTCAATAGCTTCCTATGGTAGCGCTTCATTCAATATTTATGACCTTGCGGGGATCCCACCAAACAGGTGGAAGTTGACCGTTAAGGGCCAGTTGAGAGGCTAGCGGGGACCTTTGCAACCGTCATAATCCTTTTCCCAGTATAACTTTGACTTCAGGCTGACGACTTTGCACACGTAGAAACAGTTTGCTCCCTGATACGTTCCATTCCTCTGGGTTTTCCGTGATTGCGGATAACCGTCGTATATCCAATGCGGAGAGCCTTGCTTTGATCGTGTACTTTGCACATTTCCCTCAGCATGCCCCGGAATGCACTTTTTTCCAACCTCGAAGCATTTCCTTTTACTTTCGGGTGAGGAACGAATACTTAAAATTCAACAGGTGAATCGTTTTCTGGGTTTTACCCATGAGTTATGCCCAAGGGCATTGAAGGCTAGGCTGAGGTCAACCCAGGTCATGCACGTCGAAATGGAGGCTGAAGCATTGTCTGCTGTCAAAACCTCAAAAGTCGGAATGAAACATAATACTTTTTATGGTTTGAAGGAAGGGAAACAGACTATCTCTAGCTGGTTTCTACTGTTCTTGATGCCTATTGTCAGGGTAGGTCAAGAGATTCAAGAGGTCAGAAAAGGATAGCACTGCTTAACAACACGGGAGAGGGGGAAGACAATTCAAAGAACATGAGAATGCTGACAGGAGTCCCATGTCTTTGAAGATAGACCTTTCTTTCATAGAAAATGAAAACAAACTAGAAACCAAAAGTGCCGATTTATGTTAAAAAAAATGAGGGGTTTATAAAAGCAAAAGCTTAGACGGTGGATGTGACAGCTGTGGTTGAAAGGAATGGTTGGATAAAAAAGTGTTACCAGTCAATCATTTCAATCGAGTATATGCTCCAGGTAACTTTTAGGAAACCCCCAAAATCGAGGGAAGCAAGCAAGGCAAGCAACCAACCAATCAAACGACCAACCTTCGAACACTAGTGTATACTTTTGCCACCCAAGGCTGTGAAACCCAACTCTGTGTGCTAAGAGGAAGAAAATCAGCCTAAGGAGAATGAAGTGAAGATGAGACTATTTATACCAGAAACTAAATGCATTCAATTATTTTAAAATAGTACTAGGGAGGAGTGTGCTTTTGTGTCTGTGTGTGTGTGTGTGTATTTTTAGGTAGCAGAAAGGCCACCGGCTTGACATAGAAGAAACATCGCCTATTTAAATACGAGTAAGGAGTATTCCATTGTGTATATAGACCACAACTCCTTCATCCATTCGTCCCTTGATGGGCACTTAGAAACAATGAAAGCCAGCCATTTGTGACAACATGGATGGACATTGAGGGTATTATGCCAAGCGAAATAAGTCAGAGGGAGAAGGTCAAATACGGTACGATCTCACTCATAAGTAGAAGAAGAAAACCACAACAAATCAACACATAGAGACAGAGATTAGATTGGTGCTTACCAGAGGGGAGGAGGGGGGTGGCGAAAGGGATGATTAGGCACATGTGTGTGGTGATGGACTGTAATTAGTATTTGGGTGGTGGACGTGGTGTAATCAATGCAGAAATAGCGGTATGCCTGAAATTTACACAATGTTACCAACCAATGTTACTGCAATTACAAAAACAAAAAAAGGAAGTAAATATAAATAGAAGTAAGGCGATGTGGAAGGACAGGATCCTTGCCATTTAATAGGTTGTTCTCAGACCGTGGGTTTCAGCAGGATTGTGTTAGAGAGCTGCCATACAGCAGAAGGTGTCAGGTGGGCAGGGAGGCTCCACGAAGGGGTCAATTTCGTTTGCAGGGGTGACGCCCTAACTGCGGAGCCTTCCCCAAAAGCATAAAACCCCCAACCTGGTACAGGAGCAAAGTTCTGATCTTGGCTCCAGAGGCCAAATGTCCAATCTGCCCGCTATGGCATCCTTACTCTCTGATTCTCTCTTTCATTTACTTATGTGTATATTCATTCATTTATTTATTCATTGATGTGTATATTTCTTAAACTATTTGCCCACATGTAGGTGCTCACTAGGTGGAGCCCGAGGGTGGATGCCAAGGGGACTGGACGTGGCCTAAGAGTCCCAGGAGGATGTGTTCAATATATCCGAATCCCGGACCCTAGTTGTGAGGCACGGGACATCAGAGGGCGATGCCATCATCTTGTTGGGCTCATGGCGGCTCTCCCAGGTTTGGGTGCGGATCTCCTTGCAGAGAAAAGCACCTGGAACCTCACCGTAGAGTGCTACTCCTGCAGACGTGCTAGTTGTCAGACATCCACCAGCTCCCACTAGGACACCTCGTCTGGCAGGTTGTTCGTGAGCGTGGCAGCTGCCTTATGCAGAGCAGCCAGGGCCTCCTGAGAGCGCCCAGATGTGTTTTCGCCCAGGACATCCATTGACAGTGTAGGCTCCGATGGCCCAGCCCCGGCTCTCAGACTCCTCTGCAGGAGTCAGCATTGCATCCTCACAGGACTGAAACCTGCCTCTTCGATGTAGCTACACCGTCCGCGGAAGGCCGGCACACAACGGAACTGAGGCTTCCAGGCACCCTGAGACAGCTTTCCTCTTCCCCTCTTAAAAGGGCCATTCCTCCAGGTGGCTTCCTTTGCTAAAGAGCCAGTCCCATTTGTCTTGAGCCCACCGTGGCCAGACTCTTGTTTCAGAAGCTCTATCCGAACACGTTCAGCCAGCGAAACACATTCTTTCCCTGTCTCTACAGAAATTACAGGTAGATTGTCATATAGAGAGATATGGCCAAAGGGGAACCTAGGGGAGGAGAGATGGGCAGGGATTTTTAGGACTAGATATATCTATAGAGTGATACACTCTCTAGACAAATAGAGGTGGATGCAGATGTAGACAGAGATACAGATATAGTTGTGTATGGGCTTTCATTGGTCAATATCAGAATTCTTTCATTATTGGCCAAGTCTAATCACATGGGAGTAGGAAATATGGGCATGAAGCTAGTGTGTTCAGAATGTCTTACCTCAGAGCATACTGGGGAACGGTCTTGAGACAGAATGAGATAACCAGGGAAGTGAGCTACTGGCATTCACAGTATGCTTCAAAATGCTTTTGGGTGTTTGTGTGTGTGTGTGTGTGTGTGTGTGTGTGAGAGAGAGAGAGAGAGAGAGAGAGAGAGAGAAAGAGACTCGGTGAGGAAGAGAGAGAGAGAGAGGCAGGGAGGGAGATTTAGAGATAAAGAGAGGGGCAAGGAGACCTGGAGGGTCGATTTTATGGCCTACATAATACCATGAGCCTTAGGGGTTGACATGACCTCTGCTGAGTATAATCTGTTCATAAAGAGTGTGCTGGGATTATTGTGGCACTTGTACTCAATGTATACAGCCTTGAGGAAGGCTTGCGCATTAGGCTGCCCAAATCGAAGGTAAGGTTGTTCACTGCGGGACGATTTTAGTGATTCCAATCTGGTATCTTTGTAGACAGAAGCTTTGAACTAGAGCTGGGCATCCCGACCTCCTTCTCGCACCGTCCCAGGCAAAGGAGGCATTGCCAATCTCCGAAGAATTGCATGACAGATGAGACAGAGGGCGTGTGGACCAAATCACAACCAAGAAGTCACATTACATTTTCAAAGATATTTTTATTGTACCTAAGGAGAGTCACATGCCACCTGAAAGTGCAAGAGGCATTGCTCAAAGTACCACTTGAAGGGAAGGGAGGAGCCATGGATGAAGGAAGACTGCCGAGGGGCTCTGAGATAACGGACACCTTCTCTACAAAACACTAGGAAAGAATATAGGGAGCTATTCATGCCCATACATGCACAAATGTGAAAATGACCGAAGAGTGAGCTTCATCCACTTTCCTGAGTGATTGCTTGGTGTTGCTATTGTATCTTTCCCTGCCGTTTTCTGTACAAGTTCAATGCTCCCAGGGAAACTCCTAGGCAAAGACTCCATGGGAGTATGGACTTGATCTTCAAATGAATCATTGATAGATGGAGACTGAAGTCGCTTCCAGGTGCCAGGTTCAAAACTCACAGCTAGCATAAAATCTCACCTTCCTGGACTCACTCGTTTAAGAAATGTAGCATGCCCTCCTTTTCTAAGCATGCCCCAAGCTGAGGTCATGTTTGACTTCCAGGCATGCCAGAAGGGAAACACGCGTGCGTGTGTCCTTCTTAGACCTATGGCCCTGGCCTCGATTGGGTTCCAGTTCCGGGATGGTCCAGATGGCCGAGGAGAGGAGGAGGTCACGTTTGTCCTGACAAGGCTTTAGCTCCATCAGACTTCAGGGAGGGCACCCACAGCCTGGTGCCCATGGTGCCTCCAGAGGCCCTGTAGAGCTTGGCAACAGTCGTGGAGACAATGCGGTGGGGCCCACAGGACAGGGGGACATGCTCCCTTTGGGATCCCAAGTGATGGACAATGCTTCCAGCCTTGGCCTCCCTCCTGACCACGCTGAGTGTTCCTTGTCTCTCCTCCTTCCTGGTCATGCTGGCTTGGCACCACTGGAGGAGAAGCCTGAATGGGGGTGTGGGAAATGATGCCTTCCTGCCCCTAAACCGGAGGCCCTGGTGAGCATTGCAGCATGTCGAGCAGAGCCTGAAATTCTTCTCCGCTGAGAAGTTCTTCCGGTGTTCCTGGAGGCTCCTCTGCCTGCAGATCCCCATTCAGAAAAGGTTGTGCCTTTTCCTGAACCTCTGCATCTGCGAGGAGTTCATCTAAGAGGCTGGAGGTTTCTGCAGAGCGCTGGTGCTGTTGGCCTGGCGCAGGAGCGGGCTCTTTGGCCGATAACACCTGCTGCTGCCACACGTGTGTGTCAGTGTGCGCAGGCTGCAGAACTGCCCTTTCCTGAGGCTCCTCTCTGGCCGTGACAACCTGAGGCCCCTCGCCCCACTGCTGCATAGCGTGGGATGTGCCTGGCTGAGCCAGATCCTGCAACTGTTGCTTAGGATTGTCAGGGTCAGGCTGAGGGGAGTCTTGGAAGGGCAGCGCTGCCATGCCAGTGTGCTCATTGTGCTCCTGGCATATTCCTCGGTATGGGGGCAGGAGAGGAGGGTGAGTAGGCGGGAGAGCCCCTCCCAGAGTTGGTCTGGTTGACCAGTGGCACGCAAGTGTCCCAGGAGGGTGAGTGTTCTCCTTTCCCTGCACAGGCTGCGTGGGCAGGACCACCAGGGGCCCCGGGGACTGGCCCACAGAGGCAGCAGGAGAAAACCAAGGAAGGAAGCACGTCGGGCAGAGAGGAGGAGCTGCTATAGCAAGCGATTGGATGCTCCTGAGAGGATTGCAGGCAGGGAGAGGAGGTGAGCTGCTGGGGACAGTGGACAGGTTGCTTTGGTCCTGCAGAGCAGCCAGAGGAGGCCTGGCATTGGGGCCTTGCATCAAGGCTTTCACGGGTCCACTCCTCGTCTGCTCTGGGTGCCGAGCTCTTCGGTTCTGAAACCATACCTGGGACAGAAAAAGAGAGACATGGACATCAGAAGAAGTAAGGGATTCCAGCTCTATCTGCCCCCCGATCTGTCAGGCAGTGGGCAAAGTCCGTGAGGCCTAGTCTCAAGGGGATTCTATCTATACCTTTCACCTGGTCCTTGCAAACTAGGTGCCCGTTCAGGGCAACTGCTGACATCTGCCTAACAGTGTGGATCCCACCTTGATTTTCTAGAATGGCAGGCCCTTCACACCCTGCTCCCTAGCTCTCTTGCCCTCTCACTCCCTGGGAGTCCATGCCTTCGTATCACCCACCTTATGAGCCTTGAGGTAAATTCTTAAGAGGCCCCCCTCCCCTTCCTTACCCAGAAGACTCCAAGCTGTCAGCTCTACAGGCCTTCCTCAAAACCAAGCTATCCCCTGTCTGCCAATGGCTGTGATGCAAATGAAAAGTCACCTTCTCTGGCTCAGATGCCTTTGCTGGTTCAGGCCTGGGTTGAAACCCATGCCTCCAGCACACATCTCCACTTGACACGTCTACAAGCCAATCAATTGTGGAGGGAGGTCCAGACACAGGCAGCCACCGAATCCGGGTGAACAACACCTGGGTCTAGAATGGGCCCTCGATTTCCATGGCTGCCTCAGAAAAGGAGCTCTCCCGAAGTGGTTCAGTTTCCTCCCCATCCATGGAGAACGGAGGCAAGAACACAGGGCCTTGTCAGCCCGTTAAAGCAGAGCCACAGGTTCTTGGATCCAAGTGAGAGTGTTTCAGAGGCTCTGTCTCGAAACAACTACGAACCTGCTTCCTAGTTTATGTACCCCAAACCACTGTCTCCATGACTTAGGGAGAGCAAGAGTTCACAACCAACCGTGAAGGTGCCCCCACCCCCAGCCAGGATAAGGCCAATGACCCTAGATGATTAGCTTATCTTCAGGGGGGAGGGGGCAGAAGGGAGGGGGAAAGGGCTAGAGTCGCGTGGTTGGCCGGGTCCCTACGGGCTCCTAGGGCCTCGAGGCCCAAGACACTGAGCAACGTGCCACCACCCACAGGACAGCTCCCCCCCTCACCACAAAGAAATCTCTGGGCCCAGATGCCAGCACTGCTAAGCTTGAGAAGCCCTGACAGACAGGGTTTTCTCAAAATAGCTAGCGGCCTTCACGGTTTCCCACTTTTGTCCTGCCACTGCTTTTACATGCATGGGCACAACCACCAATTGGATTTGGAAATTCCTCCTTCGGGTGGACTCTCACTCGCCAGGCCAGGGCTTTCCACACCATGTCTTGGCCCTGGATCAGCGGGATGACCCCAAAGAGCCCACTTTTAGCCGGCAGCAACTAAACGGCCAAGACCCCTTCCACGTGGGACAAACCGTGTGTCACCCACTGAGAACTTACCTGAATTCTCGACTCTGGGATGCCTGTTAGTCTGGCCAGTTCTTCCCTGGCAGCAATGCCGGGAAATCGGTTCTTCTCGAAGTTTTGAACGAGGATCCTGGTTTGCGATGGAGTGATGCGTGTCCGCTGTCTCCTGCCTTCTTTTGGGTGGCATTCTAAAGGGGAACAAAGGAAGAAAAGAGGCATTTTAGGCGGATGGCACATTCAACGTGAAACAGAAATTGGTGTGTGTGTGTCTGTGTGTTTGTGTGGGCACGTGTATCTACATCTATATCTTTTTTCCCACCACCTTTCCTTCCACTGAGTCCTCTGAGACAGTCATTGACCAGTGCTACGTAGCCCTTGGAGAAAACCCCCGAGGTGATGGGAGAAGAGGAATCTGCACTTCCTAGCAGTTTTGGGAGCAGAGGGTTCAAACCCTTCCTGGCCAAGAAACAGCCCGCTGGCCAAAGAGGGGCACGGTGCTCCTATCTGGAACACTGAGGGAGCCGGAAGAAGATATCTTTGGCTCTTCTCCTAAGCGCTCTTTGCCAAACATTTGGCAACCCCCTGCAGTGAGTTTTGCTTGGGAAGGAGATCCTCGGAGCAAATGCTTCTGGAATGCTGAGTACTCACTTGCAGTGCGAGCTTGAGGCTGCTCCACTCCATGCAATTGCCCTTCTCCCGCAGAGTCTGTGGACCCCAATCGGCCCTGCCTTAGATGTCTCCTGCGTTGGTTTTGAAACCAAATCTGAGTGCCAGAAGAAGAATCAATTGTTATGCAACTCTTGTCAGCAGAATTCCAGAGATCTTTTGCAGTGATTCAAAAGAGAACAAACAACCTAACTAACTAACTAAGAACTAACTAACTAACTGACTAAGGAAAACCCCGAAATAGCTGTCTGCCCAGAGTGGACACGTTTATAATTCGAAGGCACTATATTATCCAAAGGAGAATGCTTTCCTCTCCAAAGGAGAGCACGAAATGTGGGAAAAGACACCATCTGCAATCCGTGGAAAGAATCATTGCTTCTTTGGTCATCTCCCTGCTCTCCAAAGTGAATGCCCCTGATTGAGGAGACAATGCTTGCCTTGCCCAAGGCAGAACGAGCTCGCCAACGTGTCCTCACTCTCCCTCTCCTATTTTCTTGAACCATACCAGTTTCTCTCTCTGTCTTTCTGTCTCTCTTTCTCTCTGTCTGTCCATCTCTGTTTCTCTCTCTTCCTGTCCCTGTCTCTCTGTCTCTGTCTCTCTCTCTCCCCCTCCCTCTTCTCTCCCTTGCTCTCTCTGGCTCTTTGCGCCTCATCTTTGCTGTGCTCAGTGCCTGATTACCGTTTCTTCACCTGTCTCTTGTTCCCACAGGCAGTACTATTTCCTGACACACAATACATGGGGAAGTGCCCCAGTAATAAATTCACTACAGCAGGAGGTCAATAATGACTAGCCTGTGCTGTTAGGGAGAGACTCATTCAGAGTTGGCTCTTACTGAGTTCATTCCACAGTCACCTCTAGGTTAGGAGGCTCTGACATACCCATACCTATTTTGGAACCGAGTGTCACTCTCATAAACAATGGGATGAGGTACGTTTTTCCTCAGTACCAGAGACAGAAGAGCAGTCGTTTTCTAAAATTTTCTTCCACCAATCATTTCTGATGGTTTCGTGTGGAAAATTTGACGACTCTCAGGAAAAATGTCTAGAGTGAAAGACATCCAATGTCTGTTGGCCTCTTCTAATGTCCCAGGCATTGTGCTCAAGTGTTACTTCTGATTCCTTGGTGACTTACTTCAAACCTGACAGGTGGTTCCTTGGGGGCAAGGAGTAAAGGGACAAATGCCGTGGCACAGCCAGCCTCATCCTTTATGGTTTCGGGGACTTTCCTGCCTGACCATGGATTCAAATGGGCCCAGAGACACTCAACCACCTATGGCCAAGTGCTGCCAAGGGAGGCACATTCAGTACTAGGATTTGAGTCAGTGTTGTCTTGGACACCCAGAAGGGGAGCGTCAAGAGCATGAAATAGGCCTCCTCCCGAGCAGGCCCTCAAATTGAAGTCCCCATACCCCGTGGCTCATCGGGGACTAGAGCAAATCCAAAAACCCCGCCTTCAATACCTGCCTCTGCTAAGTCGCCTTAAATTCTTGGTTGGCGATCTGAAGCCGGCTTCTCCTAGAGTGAGCGTGTACTTCCCAGCTGTCTCTTTGGTCAGGGGAGACATTAGGTTGACTTTCCTTTCTCTATCGACCACTGCTTGGACAATCATTCAATATGGGGTTGGGCTTTAAACTGTCCCATGTGCCCGACCCATTTGAAACCCTTGGTAGCACTAAAGCAAGTGTCAAAACAAAACAAAAACCGCTCTGAGAACCCGGGACACCCATCAACTCTTAACCAGAGGACTCAGTGCTGCAGGGTACTCCGTCTTCTGTAGTAGCGACGGCAGTGATCAAGCGCAACATATCACGACCATGTTGACCCCATGGCTTAAATCCTCTCGAGTGACCACATATGACTGAACGTTTGGCTCTCTGGTGAATGACCCAGTGTACTCCCTTCCTCCATCAGTGAGTACACCAAACCAAGATTTCCAGCGTTGGTGAAAGGCATAGACACGTGTCTTGTTGTTGTGATTGCGTTCTTCGCATGGCATGACACAAGCAGAAAAAAAGCTTCTAAGCCAACTCCCTGACCAAAGAGACTGACTGCAGATTGCTTAGCTCCGATTGTGTCTGTACCTTGAGCCTGGGAGAGGATGAGAGAGAAACTCAAGCCTACCTGGACTCTGGCTTCCGGAATGTCAATTTCTTGGGCCAGTCGTTCTCTGGTGGCGATCCCGGGGTAGGGGTTCTGTTGAAACAATGCTTGCAGAGCATCCCTTTGACTCGGATTCAAAACGGTCCTCCTTCGTCGGGATCCTCTTGGGTGCCGGCCTGTCAGAGAGAAGAGGGTAAACGTACTAGGAAGGCTTCCACAGGGATGCAAACCGGTGGTGCAAGCCTAGCTCTTCTCTTTACGCCATTTGGAACATTTCCACGTCTGAGGAGTGCTGTCCATTTTGAACTAAAGCATGCACCTAAGGTTACGTTGACTGGGAAACAGGCCAGTCCACAAGGAGGGCGCCTTGTGGAAAGGACGAGAGTCAACGACCTAGGGAAGGTACCAACCACACGCAAGTAATCCATATAATTACATGCAAACAGAATGGGGAAGCCACAGAAACAAGGGATGTTACTGGAAATAACAAGGAGCTCCTTTAAATTTTAGACAAACGGCAAGTCCCCCTTCCACAAGCATGCAACTTTTCGTCCGTGTGAATGAAAGATATACTTCTAAAATTAGACATAAAATACTTGATAATTCATGTGCTGTTCTCTACCACCAGAGAGCCAACTTGAAGACTTTCAGTAGAGGAGCCATTGATGGAAATCACGGCTATCAACTCGGATTTTCATTCCAAGGAAGCCAGGTCCAAGCTTGTCTCGACACAATCCCTCTGTCGCCCACAAAGTGTCGCTGAAACAGAGCCCTAGACAATCGGTCCCTGCATCCAGCCTGGTAATTGATATGTTCTTGAAAGCTAGAAAAGCATGAAGGCTCTTGGATGATCTGACTACAGAGCCGAGATGCAGATGGGAACTTACCGCTTAATGAGCTGCTCGAATCCATCTTGGGAGAGTCACTTGGATTCCACAGAGACGGCTGGCCAACTGAGCGGTACCCGGAAGCACAGGGCTTATCAAGGCCCAGCTTGGCCCGCCCCTATTTCTTTCAATAGCTTCCTATGGTAGCGCTTCATTCAATATTTATGACCTTGCGGGGATCCCACCAAACAGGTGGAAGTTGACCGTTAAGGGCCAGTTGAGAGGCTAGCGGGGACCTTTGCAACCGTCATAATCCTTTTCCCAGTATAACTTTGACTTCAGGCTGACGACTTTGCACACGTAGAAACAGTTTGCTCCCTGATACGTTCCATTCCTCTGGGTTTTCCGTGATTGCGGATAACCGTCGTATATCCAATGCGGAGAGCCTTGCTTTGATCGTGTACTTTGCACATTTCCCTCAGCATGCCCCGGAATGCACTTTTTTCCAACCTCGAAGCATTTCCTTTTACTTTCGGGTGAGGAACGAATACTTAAAATTCAACAGGTGAATCGTTTTCTGGGTTTTACCCATGAGTCATGCCCAAGGGCATTGAAGGCTAGGCTGAGGTCAACCCAGGTCATGCACGTCGAAATGGAGGCTGAAGCATTGTCTGCTGTCAAAACCTCAAAAGTCGGAATGAAACATAATACTTTTTATGGTTTGAAGGAAGGGAAACAGACTATCTCTAGCTGGTTTCTACTGTTCTTGATGCCTATTGTCAGGGTAGGTCAAGAGATTCAAGAGGTCAGAAAAGGATAGCACTGCTTAACAACACGGGAGAGGGGGAAGACAATTCAAAGAACATGAGAATGCTGACAGGAGTCCCATGTCTTTGAAGATAGACCTTTCTTTCATAGAAAATGAAAACAAACTAGAAACCAAAAGTGCCGATTTATGTTAAAAAAAATGAGGGGTTTATAAAAGCAAAAGCTTAGACGGTGGATGTGACAGCTGTGGTTGAAAGGAATGGTTGGATAAAAAAGTGTTACCAGTCAATCATTTCAATCGAGTATATGCTCCAGATAACTTTTAGGAAACCCCCAAAATCGAGGGAAGCAAGCAAGGCAAGCAACCAACCAACCAAACGACCAACCTTCGAACACTAGTGTATACTTTTGCCACCCAAGGCTGTGAAACCCAACTCTGTGTGCTAAGAGGAAGAAAATCAGCCTAAGGAGAATGAAGTGAAGATGAGACTATTTATACCAGAAACTAAATGCATTCAATTATTTTAAAATAGTACTAGGGAGGAGTGTGCTTTTGTGTCTGTGTGTGTGTGTGTGTGTGTGTGTGTATTTTTAGGTAGCAGAAAGGCCACCGGCTTGACATAGAAGAAACATCGCCTATTTAAATACGAGTAAGGAGTATTCCATTGTGTATATAGACCACAACTCCTTCATCCATTCGTCCCTTGATGGGCACTTAGAAACAATGAAAGCCAGCCATTTGTGACAACATGGATGGACATTGAGGGTATTATGCCAAGCGAAATAAGTCAGAGGGAGAAGGTCAAATACGGTACGATCTCACTCATAAGTAGAAGAAGAAAACCACAACAAATCAACACATAGAGACAGAGATTAGATTGGTGCTTACCAGAGGGGAGGAGGGGGGTGGCGAAAGGGATGATTAGGCACATGTGTGTGGTGATGGACTGTAATTAGTATTTGGGTGGTGGACGTGGTGTAATCAATGCAGAAATAGCGGTATGCCTGAAATTTACACAATGTTACCAACCAATGTTACTGCAATTACAAAAACAAAAAAAGGAAGTAAATATAAATAGAAGTAAGGCGATGTGGAAGGACAGGATCCTTGCCATTTAATAGGTTGTTCTCAGACCGTGGGTTTCAGCAGGATTGTGTTAGAGAGCTGCCATACAGCAGAAGGTGTCAGGTGGGCAGGGAGGCTCCACGAAGGGGTCAATTTCGTTTGCAGGGGTGACGCCCTAACTGCGGAGCCTTCCCCAAAAGCATAAAACCCCCAACCTGGTACAGGAGCAAAGTTCTGATCTTGGCTCCAGAGGCCAAATGTCCAATCTGCCCGCTATGGCATCCTTACTCTCTGATTCTCTCTTTCATTTACTTATGTGTATATTCATTCATTTATTTATTCATTGATGTGTATATTTCTTAAACTATTTGCCCACATGTAGGTGCTCACTAGGTGGAGCCCGAGGGTGGATGCCAAGGGGACTGGACGTGGCCTAAGAGTCCCAGGAGGATGTGTTCAATATATCCGAATCCCGGACCCTAGTTGTGAGGCACGGGACATCAGAGGGCGATGCCATCATCTTGTTGGGCTCATGGCGTCTCTCCCAGGTTTGGGTGCGGATCTCCTTGCAGAGAAAAGCACCTGGAACCTCACCGTAGAGTGCTACTCCTGCAGACGTGCTAGTTGTCAGACATCCACCAGCTCCCACTAGGACACCTCGTCTGGCAGGTTGTTCGTGAGCGTGGCAGCTGCCTTATGCAGAGCAGCCAGGGCCTCCTGAGAGCGCCCAGATGTGTTTTCGCCCAGGACATCCATTGACAGTGTAGGCTCCGATGGCCCAGCCCCGGCTCTCAGACTCCTCTGCAGGAGTCAGCATTGCATCCTCACAGGACTGAAACCTGCCTCTTCGATGTAGCTACACCGTCCGCGGAAGGCCGGCACACAACGGAACTGAGGCTTCCAGGCACCCTGAGACAGCTTTCCTCTTCCCCTCTTAAAAGGGCCATTCCTCCAGGTGGCTTCCTTTGCTAAAGAGCCAGTCCCATTTGTCTTGAGCCCACCGTGGCCAGACTCTTGTTTCAGAAGCTCTATCCGAACACGTTCAGCCAGCGAAACACATTCTTTCCCTGTCTCTACAGAAATTACAGGTAGATTGTCATATAGAGAGATATGGCCAAAGGGGAACCTAGGGGAGGAGAGATGGGAAGGGATTTTTAGGACTAGATATATCTATAGAGTGATACACTCTCTAGACAAATAGAGGTGGATGCAGATGTAGACAGAGATACAGATATAGTTGTGTATGGGCTTTCATTGGTCAATATCAGAATTCTTTCATTATTGGCCAAGTCTAATCACATGGGAGTAGGAAATATGGGCATGAAGCTAGTGTGTTCAGAATGTCTTACCTCAGAGCATACTGGGGAACGGTCTTGAGACAGAATGAGATAACCAGGGAAGTGAGCTACTGGCATTCACAGTATGCTTCAAAATGCTTTTGGGTGTTTGCGTGTGTGTGTGTGTGTGTGTGTGTGAGAGAGAGAGAGAGAGAGAGAGAAAGAGAGAAAGAGACTCGGTGAGGAAGAGAGAGAGAGAGGCAGGGAGGGAGATTTAGAGATAAAGAGAGGGGCAAGGAGACCTGGAGGGTCGATTTTATGGCCTACATAATACCATGAGCCTTAGGGGTTGACATGACCTCTGCTGAGTATAATCTGTTCATAAAGAGTGTGCTGGGATTATTGTGGCACTTGTACTCAATGTATACAGCCTTGAGGAAGGCTTGCGCATTAGGCTGCCCAAATCGAAGGTAAGGTTGTTCACTGCGGGACGATTTTAGTGATTCCAATCTGGTATCTTTGTAGACAGAAGCTTTGAACTAGAGCTGGGCATCCCGACCTCCTTCTCGCACCGTCCCAGGCAAAGGAGGCATTGCCAATCTCCGAAGAATTGCATGACAGATGAGACAGAGGGCGTGTGGACCAAATCACAACCAAGAAGTCACATTACATTTTCAAAGATATTTTTATTGTACCTAAGGAGAGTCACATGCCACCTGAAAGTGCAAGAGGCATTGCTCAAAGTACCACTTGAAGGGAAGGGAGGAGCCATGGATGAAGGAAGACTGCCGAAGGGCTCTGAGATAACGGACACCTTCTCTACAAAACACTAGGAAAGAATATAGGGAGCTATTCATGCCCATACATGCACAAATGTGAAAATGACCGAAGAGTGAGCTTCATCCTCTTTCCTGAGTGATTGCTTGGTGTTGCTATTGTATCTTTCCCTGCCGTTTTCTGTACAAGTTCAATGCTCCCAGGGAAACTCCTAGGCAAAGACTCCATGGGAGTATGGACTTGATCTTCAAATGAATCATTGATAGATGGAGACTGAAGTCGCTTCCAGGTGCCAGGTTCAAAACTCACAGCTAGCATAAAATCTCACCTTCCTGGACTCACTCGTTTAAGAAATGTAGCATGCCCTCCTTTTCTAAGCATGCCCCAAGCTGAGGTCATGTTTGACTTCCAGGCATGCCAGAAGGGAAACACGCGTGCGTGTGTCCTTCTTAGACCTATGGCCCTGGCCTCGATTGGGTTCCAGTTCCGGGATGGTCCAGATGGCCGAGGAGAGGAGGAGGTCACGTTTGTCCTGACAAGGCTTTAGCTCCATCAGACTTCAGGGAGGGCACCCACAGCCTGGTGCCCATGGTGCCTCCAGAGGCCCTGTGGAGCTTGGCAACAGTCGTGGCGACAATGCGGTGGGGCCCACAGGACAGGGGAACATGCTCCCTTTGGGATCCCAAGTGATGGACAATGCTTCGAGCCTTGGCCTCCCTCCTGACCACGCTGAGTGTTCCTTGTCTCTCCTCCTTCCTGGTCATGCTGGCTTGGCACCACTGGAGGAGAAGCCTGAATGGGGGTGTGGGAAATGATGCCTTCCTGCCCCTAAATCGGAGGCCCTGGTGAGCATTGCAGCATGTCGAGCAGAGCCTGAAATTCTTCTCCGCTGAGAAGTTCTTCCGGTGTTCCTGGAGGCTCCTCTGCCTGCAGATCCCCATTCAGAAAAGGTTGTGCCTTTTCCTGAACCTCTGCATCTGCGAGGAGTTCATCTAAGGGGCTGGAGGTTTCTGCAGAGCGCTGGTGCTGTTGGCCTGGCGCAGGAGCGGGCTCTTTGGCCGACAACACCTGCTGCTGCCACACGTGTGTGTCAGTGTGCGCAGGCTGCAGAACTGCCCTTTCCTGAGGCTCCTCTCTGGCCGTGACAACCTGAGGCCCCTCGCCCCACTGCTGCATAGCGTGGGATGTGCCTGGCTGAGCCAGATCCTGCAACTGTTGCTTAGGATTGTCAGGGTCAGGCTGAGGGGAGTCTTGGAAGGGCAGCGCTGCCATGCCAGTGTGCTCATTGTGCTCCTGGCATATTCCTCGGTATGGGGGCAGGAGAGGAGGGTGAGTAGGCGGGAGAGCCCCTCCCAGAGTTGGTCTGGTTGACCAGTGGCACGCAAGTGTCCCAGGAGGGTGAGTGTTCTCCTTTCCCTGCACAGGCTGCGTGGGCAGGACCACCAGGGGCCCCGGGGACTGGCCCACAGAGGCAGCAGGAGAAAACCAAGGAAGGAAGCACGTCGGGCAGAGAGGAGGAGCTGCTATAGCAAGCGATTGGATGCTCCTGAGAGGATTGCAGGCAGGGAGAGGAGGTGAGCTGCTGGGGACAGTGGACAGGTTGCTTTGGTCCTGCAGAGCAGCCAGAGGAGGCCTGGCATTGGGGCCTTGCATCAAGGCTTTCACGGGTCCACTCCTGGTCTGCTCTGGGTGCCGAGCTCTTCGGTTCTGAAACCATACCTGGGACAGAAAAAGAGAGACATGGACATCAGAAGAAGTAAGGGATTCCAGCTCTATCTGCCCCCCGATCTGTCAGGCAGTGGGCAAAGTCCGTGAGGCCTAATCTCAAGGGGATTCTATCTATACCTTTCACCTGGTCCTTGCAAACTAGGTGCCCGTTCAGGGCAACTGCTGACATCTGCCTAACAGTGTGGATCCCACCTTGATTTTCTAGAATGGCAGGCCCTTCACACCCTGCTCCCTAGCTCTCTTGCCCTCTCACTCCCTGGGAGTCCATGCCTTCGTATCACCCACCTTATGAGCCTTGAGGTAAATTCTTAAGAGGCCCCCCTCCCCTTCCTTACCCAGAAGACTCCAAGTTGTCAGCTCTACAGGCCTTCCTCAAAACCAAGCTATCCCCTGTCTGCCAATGGCTGTGATGCAAATGAAGTCACCTTCTCTGGCTCAGATGCCTTTGCTGGTTCAGGCCTGGGTTGAAACCCATGCCTCCAGCACACATCTCCACTTGACACGTCTACAAGCCAATCAATTGTGGAGGGAGGTCCAGACACAGGCAGCCACCGAATCCAGGTGAACAACACCTGGGTCTAGAATGGGCCCTCGATTTCCATGGCTGCCTCAGAAAAGGAGCTCTCCCGAAGTGGTTCAGTTTCCTCCCCATCCATGGAGAACGGAGGCAAGAACACAGGGCCTTGTCAGCCCGTTGAAGCAGAGCCACAGGTTCTTGGATCCAAGTGAGAGTGTTTCAGAGGCTCTGTCTCGAAACAACTACGAACCTGCTTCCTAGTTTATGTACCCCAAACCACTGTCTCCATGACTTAGGGAGAGCAAGAGTTCACAACCAACCGTGAAGGTGCCCCCACCCCCAGCCAGGATAAGGCCAATGACCCTAGATGATTAGCTTATCTTCAGGGGGGAGGGGGCAGAAGGGAGGGGGAAAGGGCTAGAGTCGCGTGGTTGGCCGGGTCCCTACGGGCTCCTAGGGCCTCGAGGCCCAAGACACTGAGCAACGTGCCACCACCCACAGGACAGCTCCCCCCCTCACCACAAAGAAATCTCTGGGCCCAGATGCCAGCACTGCTAAGCTTGAGAAGCCCTGACAGACAGGGTTTTCTCAAAATAGCTAGCGGCCTTCACGGTTTCCCACTTTTGTCCTGCCACTGCTTTTACATGCATGGGCACAACCACCAATTGGATTTGGAAATTCCTCCTTCGGGTGGACTCTCACTCGCCAGGCCAGGGCTTTCCACACCATGTCTTGGCCCTGGATCAGCGGGATGACCCCAAAGAGCCCACTTTTAGCCGGCAGCAACTAAACGGCCAAGACCCCTTCCACGTGGGACAAACCGTGTGTCACACACTGAGAACTTACCTGAATTCTCGACTCTGGGATGCCTGTTAGTCTGGCCAGTTCTTCCCTGGCAGCAATGCCGGGAAATCGGTTCTTCTCGAAGTTTTGAACGAGGATCCTGGTTTGCGATGGAGTGATGCGTGTCCGCTGTCTCCTGCCTTCTTTTGGGTGGCATTCTAAAGGGGAACAAAGGAAGAAAAGAGGCATTTTAGGCGGATGGCACATTCAACGTGAAACAGAAATTGGTGTGTGTGTGTCTGTGTGTTTGTGTGGGCACGTGTATCTACATCTATATCTTATTTCCCACCACCTTTCCTCCCACTGAGTCCTCTGAGACAGTCATTGACCAGTGCTACGTAGCCCTTGGAGAAAACCCCCGAGGTGATGGGAGAAGAGGAATCTGCACTTCCTAGCAGTTTTGGGAGCAGAGGGTTCAAACCCTTCCTGGCCAAGAAACAGCCCGCTGGCCAAAGAGGGGCACGGTGCTCCTATCTGGAACACTGAGGGAGCCGGAAGAAGATATCTTTGGCTCTTCTCCTAAGCGCTCCTTGCCAAACATTTGGCAACCCCCTGCAGTGAGTTTTGCTTGGGAAGGAGATCCTCGGAGCAAATGCTTCTGGAATGCTGAGTACTCACTTGCAGTGCGAGCTTGAGGCTGCTCCACTCCATGCAATTGCCCTTCTCCCGCAGAGTCTCTGGACCCCAATCGGCCCTGCCTTAGATGTCTCCTGCGTTGGTTTTGAAACCAAATCTGAGTGCCAGAAGAAGAATCAATTGTTATGCAACTCTTGTCAGCAGAATTCCAGAGATCTTTTGCAGTGATTCAAAAGAGAACAAACAACCTAACTAACTAACTAAGAACTAACTAACTAACTGACTAAGGAAAACCCCGAAATAGCTGTCTGCCCAGAGTGGACACGTTTATAATTCGAAGGCACTATATTATCCAAAGGAGAATGCTTTCCTCTCCAAAGGAGAGCACGAAATGTGGGAAAAGACACCATCTGCAATCCGTGGAAAGAATCATTGCTTCTTTGGTCATCTCCCTGCTCTCCAAAGTGAATGCCCCTGATTGAGGAGACAATGCTTGCCTTGCCAAAGGCAGAACGAGCTCGCCAACGTGTCCTCACTCTCCCTCTCCTATTTTCTTGAACCATACCAGTTTCTCTCTCTGTCTTTCTGTCTCTCTTTCTCTCTGTCTGTCCATCTCTGTCTCTCTCTCTTCCTGTCCCTGTCTCTCTGTCTCTGTCTCTCTCTCTCCCCCCTCCCTCTTCTCTCCCTTGCTCTCTCTGGCTCTTTGCACCTCATCTTTGCTGTGCTCAGTGCCTGATTACCGTTTCTTCACCTGTCTCTTGTTCCCACAGGCAGTACTATTTCCTGACACACAATACATGGGGAAGTGCCCCAGTAATAAATTCACTACAGCAGGAGGTCAATAATGACTAGCCTGTGCTGTTAGGGAGAGACTCATTCAGAGTTGGCTCTTACTGAGTCCATTCCACAGTCACCTCTAGGTTAGGAGGCTCTGACATACCCATACCTATTTTGGAACCGAGTGTCACTCTCATAAACAATGGGATGAGGTACGTTTTTCCTCAGTACCAGAGACAGAAGAGCAGTGGTTTTCTAAAATTTTCTTCCACCAATCATTTCTGACGGTTTCGTGTGGAAAATTTGACTACTCTCAGGAGAAATGTCTAGAGTGAAAGACATCCAATGTCTGTTGGCCTCTTCTAATGTCCCAGGCATTGTGCTCAAGTGTTACTTCTGATTCCTTGGTGACTTACTTCAAACCTGACAGGTGGTTCCTTGGGGGCAAGGAGTAAAGGGACAAATGCCGTGGCACAGCCAGCCTCATCCTTTATGGTTTCGGGGACTTTCCTGCCTGACCATGGATTCAAATGGGCCCAGAGACACTCAACCACCTATGGCCAAGTGCTGCCAAGGGAGGCACATTCAGTACTAGGATTTGAGTCAGTGTTGTCTTGGACACCCAGAAGGGGAGCGTCAAGAGAATGAAATAGGCCTCCTCCCGAGCAGGCCCTCAAATTGAAGTCCCCATACCCCGTGGCTCATCGGGGACTAGAGCAAATCCAAAAACCCCGCCTTCAATACCTGCCTCTGCTAAGTCGCCTTAAATTCTTGGTTGGCGATCTGAAGCCGGCTTCTCCTAGAGTGAGCGTGTACTTCCCAGCTGTCTCTTTGGTCAGGGGAGACATTAGGTTGACTTTCCTTTCTCTATCGACCACTGCTTGGACAATCATTCAATATGGGGTTGGGCTTTAAACTGTCCCATGTGCCCGACCCATTTGAAACCCTTGGTAGCACTAAAGCAAGTGTCAAAACAAAACAAAAACCGCTCTGAGAACCCGGGACACCCATCAACTCTTAACCAGAGGACTCAGTGCTGCAGGGTACTCCGTCTTCTGTAGTAGCGACGGCAGTGATCAAGCGCAACATATCACGACCATGTTGACCCCATGGCTTAAATCCTCTCGAGTGACCACATATGACTGAACGTTTGGCTCTCTGGTGAATGACCCAGTGTACTCCCTTCCTCCATCAGTGAGTACACCAAACCAAGATTTCCAGCGTTGGTGAAAGGCATAGACACGTGTCTTGTTGTTGTGATTGCGTTCTTCGCATGGCATGACACAAGCAGAAAAAAAGCTTCTAAGCCAACTCCCTGACCAAAGAGACTGACTGCAGATTGCTTAGCTCCGATTGTGTCTGTACCTTGAGCCTGGGAGAGGATGAGAGAGAAACTCAAGCCTACCTGGACTCTGGCTTCCGGAATGTCAATTTCTTGGGCCAGTCGTTCTCTGGTGGCGATCCCGGGGTAGGGGTTCTGTTGAAACAATGCTTGCAGAGCATCCCTTTGACTCGGATTCAAAACGGTCCTCCTTCGTCGGGATCCTCTTGGGTGCCGGCCTGTCAGAGAGAAGAGGGTAAACGTACTAGGAAGGCTTCCATAGGGATGCAAACCGGTGGTGCAAGCCTAGCTCTTCTCTTTACGCCGTTTGGAACATTTCCACGTCTGAGGAGTGCTGTCCATTTTGAACTAAAGCATGCACCTAAGGTTACGTTGACTGGGAAACAGGCCGGTCCACAAGGAGGGCGCCTTGTGGAAAGGACGAGAGTCAACGACCTAGGGAAGGTACCAACCACACGCAAGTAATCCATATAATTACATGCAAACAGAATGGGGAAGCCACAGAAACAAGGGATGTTACTGGAAATAACAAGGAGCTCCTTTAAATTTTAGACAAACGGCAAGTCCCCCTTCCACAAGCATGCAACTTTTCGTCCGTGTGAATGAAAGATATACTTCTAAAATTAGACATAAAATACTTGATAATTCATGTGCTGTTCTCTACCACCAGAGAGCCAACTTGAAGACTTTCAGTAGAGGAGCCATTGATGGAAATCACGGCTATCAACTCGGATTTTCATTCCAAGGAAGCCAGGTCCAAGCTTGTCTCGACACAATCCCTCTGTCGCCCACAAAGTGTCGCTGAAACAGAGCCCTAGACAATCGGTCCCTGCATCCAGCCTGGTAATTGATATGTTCTTGAAAGCTAGAAAAGCATGAAGGCTCTTGGATGATCTGACTACAGAGCCGAGATGCAGATGGGAACTTACCGCTTAATGAGCTGCTCGAATCCATCTTGGGAGAGTCACTTGGATTCCACAGAGACGGCTGGCCAACTGAGCGGTACCCGGAAGCACAGGGCTTATCAAGGCCCAGCTTGGCCCGCCCCTATTTCTTTCAATAGCTTCCTATGGTAGCGCTTCATTCAATATTTATGACCTTGCGGGGATCCCACCAAACAGGTGGAAGTTGACCGTTAAGGGCCAGTTGAGAGGCTAGCGGGGACCTTTGCAACCGTCATAATCCTTTTCCCAGTATAACTTTGACTTCAGGCTGACGACTTTGCACACGTAGAAACAGTTTGCTCCCTGATACGTTCCATTCCTCTGGGTTTTCCGTGATTGCGGATAACCGTCGTATATCCAATGCGGAGAGCCTTGCTTTGATCGTGGACTTTGCACATTTCCCTCAGCATGCCCCGGAATGCACTTTTTTCCAACCTCGAAGCATTTCCTTTTACTTTCGGGTGAGGAACGAATACTTAAAATTCAACAGGTGAATCGTTTTCTGGGTTTTACCCATGAGTCATGCCCAAGGGCATTGAAGGCTAGGCTGAGGTCAACCCAGGTCATGCACGTCGAAATGGAGGCTGAAGCATTGTCTGCTGTCAAAACCTCAAAAGTCGGAATGAAACATAATACTTTTTATGGTTTGAAGGAAGGGAAACAGACTATCTCTAGCTGGTTTCTACTGTTCTTGATGCCTATTGTCAGGGTAGGTCAAGAGATTCAAGAGGTCAGAAAAGGATAGCACTGCTTAACAACACGGGAGAGGGGGAAGACAATTCAAAGAACATGAGAATGCTGACAGGAGTCCCATGTCTTTGAAGATAGACCTTTCTTTCATAGAAAATGAAAACAAACTAGAAACCAAAAGTGCCGATTTATGTTAAAAAAAATGAGGGGTTTATAAAAGCAAAAGCTTAGACGGTGGATGTGACAGCTGTGGTTGAAAGGAATGGTTGGATAAAAACGTGTTACCAGTCAATCATTTCAATCGAGTATATGCTCCAGGTAACTTTTAGGAAACCCCCAAAATCGAGGGAAGCAAGCAAGGCAAGCAACCAACCAACCAAACGACCAACCTTCGAACACTAGTGTATACTTTTGCCACCCAAGGCTGTGAAACCCAACTCTGTGTGCTAAGAGGAAGAAAATCAGCCTAAGGAGAATGAAGTGAAGATGAGACTATTTATACCAGAAACAAAATGCATTCAATTATTTTAAAATAGTACTAGGGAGGAGTGTGCTTTTGTGTCTGTGTGTGTGTGTGTGTGTGTGTGTATTTTTAGGTAGCAGAAAGGCCACCGGCTTGACATAGAAGAAACATCGCCTATTTAAATACGAGTAAGGAGTATTCCATTGTGTATATAGACCACAACTCCTTCATCCATTCGTCCCTTGATGGGCACTTAGAAACAATGAAAGCCAGCCATTTGTGACAACATGGATGGACATTGAGGGTATTATGCTAAGCGAAATAAGTCAGAGGGAGAAGGTCAAATACGTTACGATCTCACTCATAAGTAGAAGAAGAAAACCACAACAAATCAACACATAGAGACAGAGATTAGATTGGTGCTTACCAGAGGGGAGGAGGGGGGTGGCGAAAGGGATGATTAGGCACATGTGTGTGGTGATGGACTGTAATTAGTATTTGGGTGGTGGACGTGGTGTAATCAATGCAGAAATAGCGGTATGCCTGAAATTTACACAATGTTACCAACCAATGTTACTGCAATTACAAAAACAAAAAAAGGAAGTAAATATAAATAGAAGTAAGGCGATGTGGAAGGACAGGATCCTTCCCATTTAATAGGTTGTTCTCAGACCTTGGGTTTCAGCAGGATTGTGTTAGAGAACTGCCATACAGCAGAAGGTGTCAGGTGGGCAGGGAGGCTCCACGAAGGGGTCAATTTCGTTTGCAGGGGTGACGCCCTAACTGCGGAGCCTTCCCCAAAAGCATAAAACCCCCAACCTGGTACAGGAGCAAAGTTCTGATCTTGGCTCCAGAGGCCAAATGTCCAATCTGCCCGCTATGGCATCCTTACTCTCTGATTCTCTCTTTCATTTACTTATGTGTATATTCATTCATTTATTTATTCATTGATGTGTATATTTCTTAAACTATTTGCCCACATGTAGGTGCTCACTAGGTGGAGCCCAAGGGTGGATGCCAAGGGGACTGGACGTGGCCTAAGAGTCCCAGGAGGATGTGTTCAATATATGCGAATCCCGGACCCTAGTTGTGAGGCACGGGACATCAGAGGGCGATGCCATCATCTTGTTGGGCTCATGGCGTCTCTCCCAGGTTTGGGTGCGGATCTCCTTGCAGAGAAAAGCACCTGGAACCTCACCGTAGAGTGCTACTCCTGCAGACGTGCTAGTTGTCAGACATCCACCAGCTCCCACTAGGACACCTCGTCTGGCAGGTTGTTCGTGAGCGTGGCAGCTGCCTTATGCAGAGCAGCCAGGGCCTCCTGAGAGCGCCCAGATGTGTTTTCGCCCAGGACATCCATTGACAGTGTAGGCTCCGATGGCCCAGCCCCGGCTCTCAGACTCCTCTGCAGGAGTCAGCATTGCATCCTCACAGGACTGAAACCTGCCTCTTCGATGTAGCTACACCGTCCGCGGAAGGCCGGCACACAACGGAACTGAGGCTTCCAGGCACCCTGAGACAGCTTTCCTCTTCCCCTCTTAAAAGGGCCATTCCTCCAGGTGGCTTCCTTTGCTAAAGAGCCAGTCCCATTTGTCTTGAGCCCACCGTGGCCAGACTCTTGTTTCAGAAGCTCTATCCGAACACGTTCAGCCAGCGAAACACATTCTTTCCCTGTCTCTACAGAAATTACAGGTAGATTGTCATATAGAGAGATATGGCCAAAGGGGAACCTAGGGGAGGAGAGATGGGCAGGGATTTTTAGGACTAGATATATCTATAGAGTGATACACTCTCTAGACAAATAGAGGTGGAGGCAGATGTAGACAGAGATACAGATATAGTTGTGTATGGGCTTTCATTGGTCAGTATCAGAATTCTTTCATTATTGGCCAAGTCTAATCACATGGGAGTAGGAAATATGGGCATGAAGCTAGTGTGTTCAGAATGTCTTACCTCAGAGCATACTGGGGAACGGTCTTGAGACAGAATGAGATAACCAGGGAAGTGAGCTACTGGCATTCACAGTATGCTTCAAAATGCTTTTGGGTGTTTGTGTGTGTGTGTGTGTGTGTGTGTGTGTGTGAGAGAGAGAGAGAGAAAGAGAGAGAAAGAGAGAAAGAGACTCGGTGAGGAAGAGAGAGAGAGAGAGGCAGGGAGGGAGATTTAGAGATAAAGAGAGGGGCAAGGAGACCTGGAGGGTCGATTTTATGGCCTACATAATACCATCAGCCTTAGGGGTTGACATGACCTCTGCTGAGTATAATCTGTTCATAAAGAGTGTGCTGGGATTATTGTGGCACTTGTACTCAATGTATACAGCCTTGAGGAAGGCTTGCGCATTAGGCTGCCCAAATCGAAGGTAAGGTTGTTCACTGCGGGACGATTTTAGTGATTCCAATCTGGTATCTTTGTAGACAGAAGCTTTGAACTAGAGCTGGGCATCCCGACCTCCTTCTCGCACCGTCCCAGGCAAAGGAGGCATTGCCAATCTCCGAAGAATTGCATGACAGATGAGACAGAGGGCGTGTGGACCAAATCACAACCAAGAAGTCACATTACATTTTCAAAGATATTTTTATTGTACCTAAGGAGAGTCACATGCCACCTGAAAGTGCAAGAGGCATTGCTCAAAGTACCACTTGAAGGGAAGGGAGGAGCCATGGATGAAGGAAGACTGCCGAGGGGCTCTGAGATAACGGACACCTTCTCTACAAAACACTAGGAAAGAATATAGGGAGCTATTCATGCCCATACATGCACAAATGTGAAAATGACCGAAGAGTGAGCTTCATCCACTTTCCTGAGTGATTGCTTGGTGTTGCTATTGTATCTTTCCCTGCCGTTTTCTGTACAAGTTCAATGCTCCCAGGGAAACTCCTAGGCAAAGACTCCATGGGAGTATGGACTTGATCTTCAAATGAATCATTGATAGATGGAGACTGAAGTCGCTTCCAGGTGCCAGGTTCAAAACTCACAGCTAGCATAAAATCTCACCTTCCTGGACTCACTCGTTTAAGAAATGTAGCATGCCCTCCTTTTCTAAGCATGCCCCAAGCTGAGGTCATGTTTGACTTCCAGGCATGCCAGAAGGGAAACACGCGTGCGTGTGTCCTTCTTAGACCTATGGCCCTGGCCTCGATTGGGTTCCAGTTCCGGGATGGTCCAGATGGCCGAGGAGAGGAGGAGGTCACGTTTGTCCTGACAAGGCTTTAGCTCCATCAGACTTCAGGGAGGGCACCCACAGCCTGGTGCCCATGGTGCCTCCAGAGGCCCTGTGGAGCTTGGCAACAGTCGTGGAGACAATGCGGTGGGGCCCACAGGACAGGGGGACATGCTCCCTTTGGGATCCCAAGTGATGGACAATGCTTCCAGCCTTGGCCTCCCTCCTGACCACGCTGAGTGTTCCTTGTCTCTCCTCCTTCCTGGTCATGCTGGCTTGGCACCACTGGAGGAGAAGCCTGAATGGGGGTGTGGGAAATGATGCCTTCCTGCCCCTAAATCGGAGGCCCTGGTGAGCATTGCAGCATGTCGAGCAGAGCCTGAAATTCTTCTCCGCTGAGAAGTTCTTCCGGTGTTCCTGGAGGCTCCTCTGCCTGCAGATCCCCATTCAGAAAAGGTTGTGCCTTTTCCTGAACCTCTGCATCTGCGAGGAGTTCATCTAAGAGGCTGGAGGTTTCTGCAGAGCGCTGGTGCTGTTGGCCTGGCGGAGGAGCGGGCTCTTTGGCCGACAACACCTGCTGCTGCCACACGTGTGTGTCAGTGTGCGCAGGCTGCAGAACTGCCCTTTCCTGAGGCTCCTCTCTGGCCGTGACAACCTGAGGCGCCTCGCCCCACTGCTGCATAGCGTGGGATGTGCCTGGCTGAGCCAGATCCTGCAACTGTTGCTTAGGATTGTCAGGGTCAGGCTGAGGGGAGTCTTGGAAGGGCAGCGCTGCCATGCCAGTGTGCTCATTGTGCTCCTGGCATATTCCTCGGTATGGGGGCAGGAGAGGAGGGTGAGTAGGCGGGAGAGCCCCTCCCAGAGTTGGTCTGGTTGACCAGTGGCACGCAAGTGTCCCAGGAGGGTGAGTGTTCTCCTTTCCCTGCACAGGCTGCGTGGGCAGGACCACCAGGGGCCCCGGGGACTGGCCCACAGAGGCAGCAGGAGAAAACCAAGGAAGGAAGCACGTCGGGCAGAGAGGAGGAGCTGCTATAGCAAGCGATTGGATGCTCCTGAGAGGATTGCAGGCAGGGAGAGGAGGTGAGCTGCTGGGGACAGTGGACAGGTTGCTTTGGTCCTGCAGAGCAGCCAGAGGAGGCCTGGCATTGGGGCCTTGCATCAAGGCTTTCACGGGTCCACTCCTGGTCTGCTCTGGGTGCCGAGCTCTTCGGTTCTGAAACCATACCTGGGACAGAAAAAGAGAGACATGGACATCAGAAGAAGTAAGGGATTCCAGCTCTATCTGCCCCCCGATCTGTCAGGCAGTGGGCAAAGTCCGTGAGGCCTAATCTCAAGGGGATTCTATCTATACCTTTCACCTGGTCCTTGCAAACTAGGTGCCCGTTCAGGGCAACTGCTGACATCTGCCTAACAGTGTGGATCCCACCTTGATTTTCTAGAATGGCAGGCCCTTCACACCCTGCTCCCTAGCTCTCTTGCCCTCTCACTCCCTGGGAGTCCATGCCTTCGTATCACCCACCTTATGAGCCTTGAGGTAAATTCTTAAGAGGCCCCCCTCCCCTTCCTTACCCAGAAGACTCCAAGTTGTCAGCTCTACAGGCCTTCCTCAAAACCAAGCTATCCCCTGTCTGCCAATGGCTGTGATGCAAATGAAAAGTCACCTTCTCTGGCTCAGATGCCTTTGCTGGTTCAGGCCTGGGTTGAAACCCATGCCTCCAGCACACATCTCCACTTGACACGTCTACAAGCCAATCAATTGTGGAGGGAGGTCCAGACACAGGCAGCCACCGAATCCAGGTGAACAACACCTGGGTCTAGAATGGGCCCTCGATTTCCATGGCTGCCTCAGAAAAGGAGCTCTCCCGAAGTGGTTCAGTTTCCTCCCCATCCATGGAGAACGGAGGCAAGAACACAGGGCCTTGTCAGCCCGTTGAAGCAGAGCCACAGGTTCTTGGATCCAAGTGAGAGTGTTTCAGAGGCTCTGTCTCGAAACAACTACGAACCTGCTTCCTAGTTTATGTACCCCAAACCACTGTCTCCATGACTTAGGGAGAGCAAGAGTTCACAACCAACCGTGAAGGTGCCCCCACCCCCAGCCAGGATAAGGCCAATGACCCTAGATGATTAGCTTATCTTCAGGGGGGAGGGGGCAGAAGGGAGGGGGAAAGGGCTAGAGTCGCGTGGTTGGCCGGGTCCCTACGGGCTCCTAGGGCCTCGAGGCCCAAGACACTGAGCAACGTGCCACCACCCACAGGACATCTCCCCCCCTCACCACAAAGAAATCTCTGGGCCCAGATGCCAGCACTGCTAAGCTTGAGAAGCCCTGACAGACAGGGTTTTCTCAAAATAGCTAGCGGCCTTCACGGTTTCCCACTTTTGTCCTGCCACTGCTTTTACATGCATGGGCACAACCACCAATTGGATTTGGAAATTCCTCCTTCGGGTGGACTCTCACTCGCCAGGCCAGGGCTTTCCACACCATGTCTTGGCCCTGGATCAGTGGGATGACCCCAAAGAGCCCACTTTTAGCCGGCAGCAACTAAACGGCCAAGACCCCTTCCACGTGGGACAAACCGTGTGTCACACACTGAGAACTTACCTGAATTCTCGACTCTGGGATGCCTGTTAGTCTGGCCAGTTCTTCCCTGGCAGCAATGCCGGGAAATCGGTTCTTCTCGAAGTTTTGAACGAGGATCCTGGTTTGCGATGGAGTGATGCGTGTCCGCTGTCTCCTGCCTTCTTTTGGGTGGCATTCTAAAGGGGAACAAAGGAAGAAAAGAGGCATTTTAGGCGGATGGCACATTCAACGTGAAACAGAAATTGGTGTGTGTGTGTCTGTGTGTTTGTGTGGGCACGTGTATCTACATCTATATCTTTTTTCCCACCACCTTTCCTTCCACTGAGTCCTCTGAGACAGTCATTGACCAGTGCTACGTAGCCCTTGGAGAAAACCCCCGAGGTGATGGGAGAAGAGGAATCTGCACTTCCTAGCAGTTTTGGGAGCAGAGGGTTCAAACCCTTCCTGGCCAAGAAACAGCCCGCTGGCCAAAGAGGGGCACGGTGCTCCTATCTGGAACACTGAGGGAGCCGGAAGAAGATATCTTTGGCTCTTCTCCTAAGCGCTCTTTGCCAAACATTTGGCAACCCCCTGCAGTGAGTTTTGCTTGGGAAGGAGATCCTCGGAGCAAATGCTTCTGGAATGCTGAGTACTCACTTGCAGTGCGAGCTTGAGGCTGCTCCACTCCATGCAATTGCCCTTCTCCCGCAGAGTCTCTGGACCCCAATCGGCCCTGCCTTAGATGTCTCCTGCGTTGGTTTTGAAACCAAATCTGAGTGCCAGAAGAAGAATCAATTGTTATGCAACTCTTGTCAGCAGAATTCCAGAGATCTTTTGCAGTGATTCAAAAGAGAACAAACAACCTAACTAACTAACTAAGAACTAACTAACTAACTGACTAAGGAAAACCCCGAAATAGCTGTCTGCCCAGAGTGGACACGTTTATAATTCGAAGGCACTATATTATCCAAAGGAGAATGCTTTCCTCTCCAAAGGAGAGCACGAAATGTGGGAAAAGACACCATCTGCAATCCGTGGAAAGAATCATTGCTTCTTTGGTCATCTCCCTGCTCTCCAAAGTGAATGCCCCTGATTGAGGAGACAATGCTTGCCTTGCCCAAGGCAGAACGAGCTCGCCAACGTGTCCTCACTCTCCCTCTCCTATTTTCTTGAACCATACCAGTTTCTCTCTCTGTCTTTCTGTCTCTCTTTCTCTCTGTCTGTCCATCTCTGTCTCTCTCTCTTCCTGTCCCTGTCTCTCTGTCTCTGTCTCTCTCTCTCCCCCCTCCCTCTTCTCTCCCTTGCTCTCTCTGGCTCTTTGCACCTCATCTTTGCTGTGCTCAGTGCCTGATTACCGTTTCTTCACCTGTCTCTTGTTCCCACAGGCAGTACTATTTCCTGACACACAATACATGGGGAAGTGCCCCAGTAATAAATTCACTACAGCAGGAGGTCAATAATGACTAGCCTGTGCTGTTAGGGAGAGACTCATTCAGAGTTGGCTCTTACTGAGTTCATTCCACAGTCACCTCTAGGTTAGGAGGCTCTGACATACCCATACCTATTTTGGAACTGAGTGTCACTCTCATAAACAATGGGATGAGGTACGTTTTTCCTCAGTACCAGAGACAGAAGAGCAGTGGTTTTCTAAAATTTTCTTCCACCAATCATTTCTGACGGTTTCGTGTGGAAAATTTGACTACTCTCAGGAAAAATGTCTAGAGTGAAAGACATCCAATGTCTGTTGGCCTCTTCTAATGTCCCAGGCATTGTGCTCAAGTGTTACTTCTGATTCCTTGGTGACTTACTTCAAACCTGACAGGTGGTTCCTTGGGGGCAAGGAGTAAAGGGACAAATGCCGTGGCACAGCCAGCCTCATCCTTTATGGTTTCGGGGACTTTCCTGCCTGACCATGGATTCAAATGGGCCCAGAGACACTCAACCACCTATGGCCAAGTGCTGCCAAGGGAGGCACATTCAGTACTAGGATTTGAGTCAGTGTTGTCTTGGACACCCAGAAGGGGAGCGTCAAGAGAATGAAATAGGCCTCCTCCCGAGCAGGCTCTCAAATTGAAGTCCCCATACCCCGTGGCTCATCGGGGACTAGAGCAAATCCAAAAACCCCGCCTTCAATACCTGCCTCTGCTAAGTCGCCTTAAATTCTTGGTTGGCGATCTGAAGCCGGCTTCTCCTAGAGTGAGCGTGTACTTCCCAGCTGTCTCTTTGGTCAGGGGAGACATTAGGTTGACTTTCCTTTCTCTATCGACCACTGCTTGGACAATCATTCAATATGGGGTTGGGCTTTAAACTGTCCCATGTGCCCGACCCATTTGAAACCCTTGGTAGCACTAAAGCAAGTGTCAAAACAAAACAAAAACCGCTCTGAGAACCCGGGACACCCATCAACTCTTAACCAGAGGACTCAGTGCTGCAGGGTACTCCGTCTTCTGTAGTAGCGACGGCAGTGATCAAGCGCAACATATCACGACCATGTTGACCCCATGGCTTAAATCCTCTCGAGTGACCACATATGACTGAACGTTTGGCTCTCTGGTGAATGACCCAGTGTACTCCCTTCCTCCATCAGTGAGTACACCAAACCAAGATTTCCAGCGTTGGTGAAAGGCATAGACACGTGTCTTGTTGTTGTGATTGCGTTCTTCGCATGGCATGACACAAGCAGAAAAAAAGCTTCTAAGCCAACTCCCTGACCAAAGAGACTGACTGCAGATTGCTTAGCTCCGATTGTGTCTGTACCTTGAGCCTGGGAGAGGATGAGAGAGAAACTCAAGCCTACCTGGACTCTGGCTTCCGGAATGTCAATTTCTTGGGCCAGTCGTTCTCTGGTGGCGATCCCGGGGTAGGGGTTCTGTTGAAACAATGCTTGCAGAGCATCCCTTTGACTCGGATTCAAAACGGTCCTCCTTCGTCGGGATCCTCTTGGGTGCCGGCCTGTCAGAGAGAAGAGGGTAAACGTACTAGGAAGGCTTCCATAGGGATGCAAACCGGTGGTGCAAGCCTAGCTCTTCTCTTTACGCCGTTTGGAACATTTCCACGTCTGAGGAGTGCTGTCCATTTTGAACTAAAGCATGCACCTAAGGTTACGTTGACTGGGAAACAGGCCGGTCCACAAGGAGGGCGCCTTGTGGAAAGGACGAGAGTCAACGACCTAGGGAAGGTACCAACCACACGCAAGTAATCCATATAATTACATGCAAACAGAATGGGGAAGCCACAGAAACAAGGGATGTTACTGGAAATAACAAGGAGCTCCTTTAAATTTTAGACAAACGGCAAGTCCCCCTTCCACAAGCATGCAACTTTTCGTCCGTGTGAATGAAAGACATACTTCTAAAATTAGACATAAAATACTTGATAATTCATGTGCTGTTCTCTACCACCAGAGAGCCAACTTGAAGACTTTCAGTAGAGGAGCCATTGATGGAAATCACGGCTATCAACTCGGATTTTCATTCCAAGGAAGCCAGGTCCAAGCTTGTCTCGACACAATCCCTCTGTCGCCCACAAAGTGTCGCTGAAACAGAGCCCTAGACAATCGGTCCCTACATCCAGCCTGGTAATTGATATGTTCTTGAAAGCTAGAAAAGCATGAAGGCTCTTGGATGATCTGACTACAGAGCCGAGATGCAGATGGGAACTTACCGCTTAATGAGCTGCTCGAATCCATCTTGGGAGAGTCACTTGGATTCCACAGAGACGGCTGGCCAACTGAGCGGTACCCGGAAGCACAGGGCTTATCAAGGCCCAGCTTGGCCCGCCCCTATTTCTTTCAATAGCTTCCTATGGTAGCGCTTCATTCAATATTTATGACCTTGCGGGGATCCCACCAAACAGGTGGAAGTTGACCGTTAAGGGCCAGTTGAGAGGCTAGCGGGGACCTTTGCAACCGTCATAATCCTTTTCCCAGTATAACTTTGACTTCAGGCTGACGACTTTGCACACGTAGAAACAGTTTGCTCCCTGATACGTTCCATTCCTCTGGGTTTTCCGTGATTGCGGATAACCGTCGTATATCCAATGCGGAGAGCCTTGCTTTGATCGTGGACTTTGCACATTTCCCTCAGCATGCCCCGGAATGCACTTTTTTCCAACCTCGAAGCATTTCCTTTTACTTTCGGGTGAGGAACGAATACTTAAAATTCAACAGGTGAATCGTTTTCTGGGTTTTACCCATGAGTCATGCCCAAGGGCATTGAAGGCTAGGCTGAGGTCAACCCAGGTCATGCACGTCGAAATGGAGGCTGAAGCATTGTCTGCTGTCAAAACCTCAAAAGTCGGAATGAAACATAATACTTTTTATGGTTTGAAGGAAGGGAAACAGACTATCTCTAGCTGGTTTCTACTGTTCTTGATGCCTATTGTCAGGGTAGGTCAAGAGATTCAAGAGGTCAGAAAAGGATAGCACTGCTTAACAACACGGGAGAGGGGGAAGACAATTCAAAGAACATGAGAATGCTGACAGGAGTCCCATGTCTTTGAAGATAGACCTTTCTTTCATAGAAAATGAAAACAAACTAGAAACCAAAAGTGCCGATTTATGTTAAAAAAAATGAGGGGTTTATAAAAGCAAAAGCTTAGACGGTGGATGTGACAGCTGTGGTTGAAAGGAATGGTTGGATAAAAAAGTGTTACCAGTCAATCATTTCAATCGAGTATATGCTCCAGATAACTTTTAGGAAACCCCCAAAATCGAGGGAAGCAAGCAAGGCAAGCAACCAACCAACCAAACGACCAACCTTCGAACACTAGTGTATACTTTTGCCACCCAAGGCTGTGAAACCCAACTCTGTGTGCTAAGAGGAAGAAAATCAGCCTAAGGAGAATGAAGTGAAGATGAGACTATTTATACCAGAAACTAAATGCATTCAATTATTTTAAAATAGTACTAGGGAGGAGTGTGCTTTTGTGTCTGTGTGTGTGTGTGTGTGTGTGTATTTTTAGGTAGCAGAAAGGCCACCGGCTTGACATAGAAGAAACATCGCCTATTTAAATACGAGTAAGGAGTATTCCATTGTGTATATAGACCACAACTCCTTCATCCATTCGTCCCTTGATGGGCACTTAGAAACAATGAAAGCCAGCCATTTGTGACAACATGGATGGACATTGAGGGTATTATGCCAAGCGAAATAAGTCAGAGGGAGAAGGTCAAATACGGTACGATCTCACTCATAAGTAGAAGAAGAAAACCACAACAAATCAACACATAGAGACAGAGATTAGATTGGTGCTTACCAGAGGGGAGGAGGGGGGTGGCGAAAGGGATGATTAGGCACATGTGTGTGGTGATGGACTGTAATTAGTATTTGGGTGGTGGACGTGGTGTAATCAATGCAGAAATAGCGGTATGCCTGAAATTTACACAATGTTACCAACCAATGTTACTGCAATTACAAAAACAAAAAAAGGAAGTAAATATAAATAGAAGTAAGGCGATGTGGAAGGACAGGATCCTTGCCATTTAATAGGTTGTTCTCAGACCGTGGGTTTCAGCAGGATTGTGTTAGAGAGCTGCCATACAGCAGAAGGTGTCAGGTGGGCAGGGAGGCTCCACGAAGGGGTCAATTTCGTTTGCAGGGGTGACGCCCTAACTGCGGAGCCTTCCCCAAAAGCATAAAACCCCCAACCTGGTACAGGAGCAAAGTTCTGATCTTGGCTCCAGAGGCCAAATGTCCAATCTGCCCGCTATGGCATCCTTGCTCTCTGATTCTCTCTTTCATTTACTTATGTGTATATTCATTCATTTATTTATTCATTGATGTGTATATTTCTTAAACTATTTGCCCACATGTAGGTGCTCACTAGGTGGAGCCCGAGGGTGGATGCCAAGGGGACTGGACGTGGCCTAAGAGTCCCAGGAGGATGTGTTCAATATATCCGAATCCCGGACCCTAGTTGTGAGGCACGGGACATCAGAGGGCGATGCCATCATCTTGTTGGGCTCATGGCGGCTCTCCCAGGTTTGGGTGCGGATCTCCTTGCAGAGAAAAGCACCTGGAACCTCACCGTAGAGTGCTACTCCTGCAGACGTGCTAGTTGTCAGACATCCACCAGCTCCCACTAGGACACCTCGTCTGGCAGGTTGTTCGTGAGCGTGGCAGCTGCCTTATGCAGAGCAGCCAGGGCCTCCTGAGAGCGCCCAGATGTGTTTTCGCCCAGGACATCCATTGACAGTGTAGGCTCCGATGGCCCAGCCCCGGCTCTCAGACTCCTCTGCAGGAGTCAGCATTGCATCCTCACAGGACTGAAACCTGCCTCTTCGATGTAGCTACACCGTCCGCGGAAGGCCGGCACACAACGGAACTGAGGCTTCCAGGCACCCTGAGACAGCTTTCCTCTTCCCCTCCTAAAAGGGCCATTCCTCCAGGTGGCTTCCTTTGCTAAAGAGCCAGTCCCATTTGTCTTGAGCCCACCGTGGCCAGACTCTTGTTTCAGAAGCTCTATCCGAACACGTTCAGCCAGCGAAACACATTCTTTCCCTGTCTCTACAGAAATTACAGGTAGATTGTCATATAGAGAGATATGGCCAAAGGGGAACCTAGGGGAGGAGAGATGGGCAGGGATTTTTAGGACTAGATATATCTATAGAGTGATACACTCTCTAGACAAATAGAGGTGGAGGCAGATGTAGACAGAGATACAGATATAGTTGTGTATGGGCTTTCATTGGTCAGTATCAGAATTCTTTCATTATTGGCCAAGTCTAATCACATGGGAGTAGGAAATATGGGCATGAAGCTAGTGTGTTCAGAATGTCTTACCTCAGAGCATACTGGGGAACGGTCTTGAGACAGAATGAGATAACCAGGGAAGTGAGCTACTGGCATTCACAGTATGCTTCAAAATGCTTTTGGGTGTTTGTGTGTGTGTGTGTGTGTGTGTGTGTGAGAGAGAGAGAGAGAAAGAGAGAGAAAGAGAGAAAGAGACTCGGTGAGGAAGAGAGAGAGAGAGAGGCAGGGAGGGAGATTTAGAGATAAAGAGAGGGGCAAGGAGACCTGGAGGGTCGATTTTATGGCCTACATAATACCATCAGCCTTAGGGGTTGACATGACCTCTGCTGAGTATAATCTGTTCATAAAGAGTGTGCTGGGATTATTGTGGCACTTGTACTCAATGTATACAGCCTTGAGGAAGGCTTGCGCATTAGGCTGCCCAAATCGAAGGTAAGGTTGTTCACTGCGGGACGATTTTAGTGATTCCAATCTGGTATCTTTGTAGACAGAAGCTTTGAACTAGAGCTGGGCATCCCGACCTCCTTCTCGCACCGTCCCAGGCAAAGGAGGCATTGCCAATCTCCGAAGAATTGCATGACAGATGAGACAGAGGGCGTGTGGACCAAATCACAACCAAGAAGTCACATTACATTTTCAAAGATATTTTTATTGTACCTAAGGAGAGTCACATGCCACCTGAAAGTGCAAGAGGCATTGCTCAAAGTACCACTTGAAGGGAAGGGAGGAGCCATGGATGAAGGAAGACTGCCGAGGGGCTCTGAGATAACGGACACCTTCTCTACAAAACACTAGGAAAGAATATAGGGAGCTATTCATGCCCATACATGCACAAATGTGAAAATGACCGAAGAGTGAGCTTCATCCACTTTCGTGAGCGATTGCTTGGTGTTGCTATTGTACCTTTCCCTGCCGTTTTCTGTACAAGTTCAATGCTCCCAGGGAAACTCCTAGGCAAAGACTCCATGGGAGTATGGACTTGATCTTCAAATGAATCATTGATAGATGGAGACTGAAGTCGCTTCCAGGTGCCAGGTTCAAAACTCACAGCTAGCATAAAATCTCACCTTCCTGGACTCACTCGTTTAAGAAATGTAGCATGCCCTCCTTTTCTAAGCATGCCCCAAGCTGAGGTCATGTTTGACTTCCAGGCATGCCAGAAGGGAAACACGCGTGCGTGTGTCCTTCTTAGACCTATGGCCCTGGTCTCGATTGGGTTCCAGTTCCGGGATGGTCCAGATGGCCGAGGAGAGGAGGAGGTCACGTTTGTCCTGACAAGGCTTTAGCTCCATCAGACTTCAGGGAGGGCACCCACAGCCTGGTGCCCATGGTGCCTCCAGAGGCCCTGTGGAGCTTGGCAACAGTCGTGGAGACAATGCGGTGGGGCCCACAGGACAGGGGGACATGCTCCCTTTGGGATCCCAAGTGATGGACAATGCTTCCAGCCTTGGCCTCCCTCCTGACCACGCTGAGTGTTCCTTGTCTCTCCTCCTTCCTGGTCATGCTGGCTTGGCACCACTGGAGGAGAAGCCTGAATGGGGGTGTGGGAAATGATGCCTTCCTGCCCCTAAATCGGAGGCCCTGGTGAGCATTGCAGCATGTCGAGCAGAGCCTGTAATTCTTCTCCGCTGAGAAGTTCTTCCGGTGTTCCTGGAGGCTCCTCTGCCTGCAGATCCCCATTCAGAAAAGGTTGTGCCTTTTCCTGAACCTCTGCATCTGCGAGGAGTTCATCTAAGAGGCTGGAGGTTTCTGCAGAGCGCTGGTGCTGTTGGCCTGGCGCAGGAGCGGGCTCTTTGGCCGACAACACCTGCTGCTGCCACACGTGTGTGTCAGTGTGCGCAGGCTGCAGAACTGCCCTTTCCTGAGGCTCCTCTCTGGCCGTGACAACCTGAGGCCCCTCGCCCCACTGCTGCATAGCGTGGGATGTGCCTGGCTGAGCCAGATCCTGCAACTGTTGCTTAGGATTGTCAGGGTCAGGCTGAGGGGAGTCTTGGAAGGGCAGCGCTGCCATGCCAGTGTGCTCATTGTGCTCCTGGCATATTCCTCGGTATGGGGGCAGGAGAGGAGGGTGAGTAGGCGGGAGAGCCCCTCCCAGAGTTGGTCTGGTTGACCAGTGGCACGCAAGTGTCCCAGGAGGGTGAGTGTTCTCCTTTCCCTGCACAGGCTGCGTGGGCAGGACCACCAGGGGCCCCGGGGACTGGCCCACAGAGGCAGCAGGAGAAAACCAAGGAAGGAAGCACGTCGGGCAGAGAGGAGGAGCTGCTATAGCAAGCGATTGGATGCTCCTGAGAGGATTGCAGGCAGGGAGAGGAGGTGAGCTGCTGGGGACAGTGGACAGGTTGCTTTGGTCCTGCAGAGCAGCCAGAGGAGGCCTGGCATTGGGGCCTTGCATCAAGGCTTTCACGGGTCCACTCCTCGTCTGCTCTGGGTGCCGAGCTCTTCGGTTCTGAAACCATACCTGGGACAGAAAAAGAGAGACATGGACATCAGAAGAAGTAAGGGATTCCAGCTCTATCTGCCCCCCGATCTGTCAGGCAGTGGGCAAAGTCCGTGAGGCCTAATCTCAAGGGGATTCTATCTATACCTTTCACCTGGTCCTTGCAAACTAGGTGCCCGTTCAGGGCAACTGCTGACATCTGCCTAACAGTGTGGATCCCACCTTGATTTTCTAGAATGGCAGGCCCTTCACACCCTGCTCCCTAGCTCTCTTGCCCTCTCACTCCCTGGGAGTCCATGCCTTCGTATCACCCACCTTATGAGCCTTGAGGTAAATTCTTAAGAGGCCCCCCTCCCCTTCCTTACCCAGAAGACTCCAAGTTGTCAGCTCTACAGGCCTTCCTCAAAACCAAGCTATCCCCTGTCTGCCAATGGCTGTGATGCAAATGAAAAGTCACCTTCTCTGGCTCAGATGCCTTTGCTGGTTCAGGCCTGGGTTGAAACCCATGCCTCCAGCACACATCTCCACTTGACACGTCTACAAGCCAATCAATTGTGGAGGGAGGTCCAGACACAGGCAGCCACCGAATCCAGGTGAACAACACCTGGGTCTAGAATGGGCCCTCGATTTCCATGGCTGCGTCAGAAAAGGAGCTCTCCCGAAGTGGTTCAGTTTCCTCCCCATCCATGGAGAACGGAGGCAAGAACACTTGGCCTTGTCAGCCCGTTGAAGCAGAGCCACAGGTTCTTGGATCCAAGTGAGAGTGTTTCAGAGGCTCTGTCTCGAAACAACTACGAACCTGCTTCCTAGTTTATGTACCCCAAACCACTGTCTCCATGACTTAGGGAGAGCAAGAGTTCACAACCAACCGTGAAGGTGCCCCCACCCCCAGCCAGGATAAGGCCAATGACCCTAGATGATTAGCTTATCTTCAGGGGGGAGGGGGCAGAAGGGAGGGGGAAAGGGCTAGAGTTGCGTGGTTGGCCGGGTCCCTACGGGCTCCTAGGGCCTCGAGGCCCAAGACACTGAGCAACGTGCCACCACCCACAGGACAGCTCCCCCCCTCACCACAAAGAAATCTCTGGGCCCAGATGCCAGCACTGCTAAGCTTGAGAAGCCCTGACAGACAGGGTTTTCTCAAAATAGCTAGCGGCCTTCACGGTTTCCCACTTTTGTCCTGCCACTGCTTTTACATGCATGGGCACAACCACCAATTGGATTTGGAAATTCCTCCTTCGGGTGGACTCTCACTCGCCAGGCCAGGGCTTTCCACACCATGTCTTGGCCCTGGATCAGCGGGATGACCCCAAAGAGCCCACTTTTAGCCGGCAGCAACTAAACGGCCAAGACCCCTTCCACGTGGGACAAACCGTGTGTCACACACTGAGAACTTACCTGAATTCTCGACTCTGGGATGCCTGTTAGTCTGGCCAGTTCTTCCCTGGCAGCAATGCCGGGAAATCGGTTCTTCTCGAAGTTTTGAACGAGGATCCTGGTTTGCGATGGAGTGATGCGTGTCCGCTGTCTCCTGCCTTCTTTTGGGTGGCATTCTAAAGGGGAACAAAGGAAGAAAAGAGGCATTTTAGGCGGATGGCACATTCAACGTGAAACAGAAATTGGTGTGTGTGTGTCTGTGTGTTTGTGTGGGCACGTGTATCTACATCTATATTTTTTTCCCACCACCTTTCCTCCCACTGAGTCCTCTGAGACAGTCATTGACCAGTGCTACGTAGCCCTTGGAGAAAACCCCCGAGGTGATGGGAGAAGAGGAATCTGCACTTCCTAGCAGTTTTGGGAGCAGAGGGTTCAAACCCTTCCTGGCCAAGAAAGAGCCCGCTGGCCAAAGAGGGGCACGGTGCTCCTATCTGGAACACTGAGGGAGCCGGAAGAAGATATCTTTGGCTCTTCTCCTAAGCGCTCTTTGCCAAACATTTGGCAACCCCCTGCAGTGAGTTTTGCTTGGGAAGGAGATCCTCGGAGCAAATGCTTCTGGAATGCTGAGTACTCACTTGCAGTGCGAGCTTGAGGCTGCTCCACTCCATGCAATTGCCCTTCTCCCGCAGAGTCTCTGGACCCCAATCGGCCCTGCCTTAGATGTCTCCTGCGTTGGTTTTGAAACCAAATCTGAGTGCCAGAAGAAGAATCAATTGTTATGCAACTCTTGTCAGCAGAATTCCAGAGATCTTTTGCAGTGATTCAAAAGAGAACAAACAACCTAACTAACTAACTAAGAACTAACTAACTAACTGACTAAGGAAAACCCCGAAATAGCTGTCTGCCCAGAGTGGACACGTTTATAATTCGAAGTCACTATATTATCCAAAGGAGAATGCTTTCCTCTCCAAAGGAGAGCACGAAATGTGGGAAAAGACACCATCTGCAATCCGTGGAAAGAATCATTGCTTCTTTGGTCATCTCCCTGCTCTCCAAAGTGAATGCCCCTGATTGAGGAGACAATGCTTGCCTTGCCCAAGGCAGAACGAGCTCGCCAACGTGTCCTCACTCTCCCTCTCCTATTTTCTTGAACCATACCAGTTTCTCTCTCTGTCTTTCTGTCTCTCTTTCTCTCTGTCTGTCCATCTCTGTTTCTCTCTCTTCCTGTCCCTGTCTCTCTGTCTCTGTCTCTCTCTCTCCCCCCTCCCTCTTCTCTCCCTTGCTCTCTCTGGCTCTTTGCGCCTCATCTTTGCTGTGCTCAGTGCCTGATTACCGTTTCTTCACCTGTCTCTTGTTCCCACAGGCAGTACTATTTCCTGACACACAATACATGGGGAAGTGCCCCAGTAATAAATTCACTACAGCAGGAGGTCAATAATGACTAGCCTGTGCTGTTAGGGAGAGACTCATTCAGAGTTGGCTCTTACTGAGTTCATTCCACAGTCACCTCTAGGTTAGGAGGCTCTGACATACCCATACCTATTTTGGAACCGAGTGTCACTCTCATAAACAATGGGATGAGGTACGTTTTTCCTCAGTACCAGAGACAGAAGAGCAGTGGTTTTCTAAAATTTTCTTCCACCAATCATTTCTGACGGTTTGGTGTGGAAAATTTGACTACTCTCAGGAAAAATGTCTAGAGTGAAAGACATCCAATGTCTGTTGGCCTCTTCTAATGTCCCAGGCATTGTGCTCAAGTGTTACTTCTGATTCCTTGGTGACTTACTTCAAACCTGACAGGTGGTTCCTTGGGGGCAAGGAGTAAAGGGACAAATGCCGTGGCACAGCCAGCCTCATCCTTTATGGTTTCGGGGACTTTCCTGCCTGACCATGGATTCAAATGGGCCCAGAGACACTCAACCACCTATGGCCAAGTGCTGCCAAGGGAGGCACATTCAGTACTAGGATTTGAGTCAGTGTTGTCTTGGACACCCAGAAGGGGAGCGTCAAGAGAATGAAATAGGCCTCCTCCCGAGCAGGCCCTCAAATTGAAGTCCCCATACCCCGTGGCTCATCGGGGACTAGAGCAAATCCAAAAACCCCGCCTTCAATACCTGCCTCTGCTAAGTCGCCTTAAATTCTTGGTTGGCGATCTGAAGCCGGCTTCTCCTAGAGTGAGCGTGTACTTCCCAGCTGTCTCTTTGGTCAGGGGAGACATTAGGTTGACTTTCCTTTCTCTATCGACCACTGCTTGGACAATCATTCAATATGGGGTTGGGCTTTAAACTGTCCCATGTGCCCGACCCATTTGAAACCCTTGGTAGCACTAAAGCAAGTGTCAAAACAAAACAAAAACCGCTCTGAGAACCCGGGACACCCATCAACTCTTAACCAGAGGACTCAGTGCTGCAGGGTACTCCGTCTTCTGTAGTAGCGACGGCAGTGATCAAGCGCAACATATCACGACCATGTTGACCCCATGGCTTAAATCCTCTCGAGTGACCACATATGACTGAACGTTTGGCTCTCTGGTGAATGACCCAGTGTACTCCCTTCCTCCATCAGTGAGTACACCAAACCAAGATTTCCAGCGTTGGTGAAAGGCATAGACACGTGTCTTGTTGTTGTGATTGCGTTCTTCGCATGGCATGACACAAGCAGAAAAAAAGCTTCTAAGCCAACTCCCTGACCAAAGAGACTGACTGCAGATTGCTTAGCTCCGATTGTGTCTGTACCTTGAGCCTGGGAGAGGATGAGAGAGAAACTCAAGCCTACCTGGACTCTGGCTTCCGGAATGTCAATTTCTTGGGCCAGTCGTTCTCTGGTGGCGATCCCGGGGTAGGGGTTCTGTTGAAACAATGCTTGCAGAGCATCCCTTTGACTCGGATTCAAAACGGTCCTCCTTCGTCGGGATCCTCTTGGGTGCCGGCCTGTCAGAGAGAAGAGGGTAAACGTACTAGGAAGGCTTCCATAGGGATGCAAACCGGTGGTGCAAGCCTAGCTCTTCTCTTTACGCCATTTGGAACATTTCCACGTCTGAGGAGTGCTGTCCATTTTGAACTAAAGCATGCACCTAAGGTTACGTTGACTGGGAAACAGGCCGGTCCACAAGGAGGGCGCCTTGTGGAAAGGACGAGAGTCAACGACCTAGGGAAGGTACCAACCACACGCAAGTAATCCATATAATTACATGCAAACAGAATGGGGAAGCCACAGAAACAAGGGATGTTATTGGAAATAACAAGGAGCTCCTTTAAATTTTAGACAAACGGCAAGTCCCCCTTCCACAAGCATGCAACTTTTCGTCCGTGTGAATGAAAGATATACTTCTAAAATTAGACATAAAATACTTGATAATTCATGTGCTGTTCTCTACCACCAGAGAGCCAACTTGAAGACTTTCAGTAGAGGAGCCATTGATGGAAATCACGGCTATCAACTTGGATTTTCATTCCAAGGAAGCCAGGTCCAAGCTTGTCTCGACACAATCCCTCTGTCGCCCACAAAGTGTCGCTGAAACAGAGCCCTAGACAATCGGTCCCTGCATCCAGCCTGGTAATTGATATGTTCTTGAAAGCTAGAAAAGCATGAAGGCTCTTGGATGATCTGACTACAGAGCCGAGATGCAGATGGGAACTTACCGCTTAATGAGCTGCTCGAATCCATCTTGGGAGAGTCACTTGGATTCCACAGAGACGGCTGGCCAACTGAGCGGTACCCGGAAGCACAGGGCTTATCAAGGCCCAGCTTGGCCCGCCCCTATTTCTTTCAATAGCTTCCTATGGTAGCGCTTCATTCAATATTTATGACCTTGCGGGGATCCCACCAAACAGGTGGAAGTTGACCGTTAAGGGCCAGTTGAGAGGCTAGCGGGGACCTTTGCAACCGTCATAATCCTTTTCCCAGTATAACTTTGACTTCAGGCTGACGACTTTGCACACGTAGAAACAGTTTGCTCCCTGATACGTTCCATTCCTCTGGGTTTTCCGTGATTGCGGATAACCGTCGTATATCCAATGCGGAGAGCCTTGCTTTGATCGTGTACTTTGCACATTTCCCTCAGCATGCCCCGGAATGCACTTTTTTCCAACCTCGAAGCATTTCCTTTTACTTTCGGGTGAGGAACGAATACTTAAAATTCAACAGGTGAATCGTTTTCTGGGTTTTACCCATGAGTCATGCCCAAGGGCATTGAAGGCTAGGCTGAGGTCAACCCAGGTCATGCACGTCGAAATGGAGGCTGAAGCATTGTCTGCTGTCAAAACCTCAAAAGTCGGAATGAAACATAATACTTTTTATGGCTTGAAGGAAGGGAAACAGACTATCTCTAGCTGGTTTCTACTGTTCTTGATGCCTATTGTCAGGGTAGGTCAAGAGATTCAAGAGGTCAGAAAAGGATAGCACTGCTTAACAACACGGGAGAGGGGGAAGACAATTCAAAGAACATGAGAATGCTGACAGGAGTCCCATGTCTTTGAAGATAGACCTTTCTTTCATAGAAAATGAAAACAAACTAGAAACCAAAAGTGCCGATTTATGTTAAAAAAAATGAGGGGTTTATAAAAGCAAAAGCTTAGACGGTGGATGTGACAGCTGTGGTTGAAAGGAATGGTTGGATAAAAAAGTGTTACCAGTCAATCATTTCAATCGAGTATATGCTCCAGATAACTTTTAGGAAACCCCCAAAATCGAGGGAAGCAAGCAAGGCAAGCAACCAACCAACCAAACGACCAACCTTCGAACACTAGTGTATACTTTTGCCACCCAAGGCTGTGAAACCCAACTCTGTGTGCTAAGAGGAAGAAAATCAGCCTAAGGAGAATGAAGTGAAGATGAGACTATTTATACCAGAAACAAAATGCATTCAATTATTTTAAAATAGTACTAGGGAGGAGTGTGCTTTTGTGTCTGTGTGTGTGTGTGTGTGTGTGTGTGTATTTTTAGGTAGCAGAAAGGCCACCGGCTTGACATAGAAGAAACATCGCCTATTTAAATACGAGTAAGGAGTATTCCATTGTGTATATAGACCACAACTCCTTCATCCATTCGTCCCTTGATGGGCACTTAGAAACAATGAAAGCCAGCCATTTGTGACAACATGGATGGACATTGAGGGTATTATGCCAAGCGAAATAAGTCAGAGGGAGAAGGTCAAATACGGTACGATCTCACTCATAAGTAGAAGAAGAAAACCACAACAAATCAACACATAGAGACAGAGATTAGATTGGTGCTTACCAGAGGGGAGGAGGGGGGTGGCGAAAGGGATGATTAGGCACATGTGTGTGGTGATGGACTGTAATTAGTATTTGGGTGGTGGACGTGGTGTAATCAATGCAGAAATAGCGGTATGCCTGAAATTTACACAATGTTACCAACCAATGTTACTGCAATTACAAAAACAAAAAAAGGAAGTAAATATAAATAGAAGTAAGGCGATGTGGAAGGACAGGATCCTTGCCATTTAATAGGTTGTTCTCAGACCGTGGGTTTCAGCAGGATTGTGTTAGAGAGCTGCCATACAGCAGAAGGTGTCAGGTGGGCAGGGAGGCTCCACGAAGGGGTCAATTTCGTTTGCAGGGGTGACGCCCTAACTGCGGAGCCTTCCCCAAAAGCATAAAACCCCCAACCTGGTACAGGAGCAAAGTTCTGATCTTGGCTCCAGAGGCCAAATGTCCAATCTGCCCGCTATGGCATCCTTGCTCTCTGATTCTCTCTTTCATTTACTTATGTGTATATTCATTCATTTATTTATTCATTGATGTGTATATTTCTTAAACTATTTGCCCACATGTAGGTGCTCACTAGGTGGAGCCCGAGGGTGGATGCCAAGGGGACTGGACGTGGCCTAAGAGTCCCAGGAGGATGTGTTCAATATATCCGAATCCCGGACCCTAGTTGTGAGGCACGGGACATCAGAGGGCGATGCCATCATCTTGTTGGGCTCATGGCGTCTCTCCCAGGTTTGGGTGCGGATCTCCTTGCAGAGAAAAGCACCTGGAACCTCACCGTAGAGTGCTACTCCTGCAGACGTGCTAGTTGTCAGACATCCACCAGCTCCCACTAGGACACCTCGTCTGGCAGGTTGTTCGTGAGCGTGGCAGCTGCCTTATGCAGAGCAGCCAGGGCCTCCTGAGAGCGCCCAGATGTGTTTTCGCCCAGGACATCCATTGACAGTGTAGGCTCCGATGGCCCAGCCCCGGCTCTCAGACTCCTCTGCAGGAGTCAGCATTGCATCCTCACAGGACTGAAACCTGCCTCTTCGATGTAGCTACACCGTCCGCGGAAGGCCGGCACACAACGGAACTGAGGCTTCCAGGCACCCTGAGACAGCTTTCCTCTTCCCCTCCTAAAAGGGCCATTCCTCCAGGTGGCTTCCTTTGCTAAAGAGCCAGTCCCATTTGTCTTGAGCCCACCGTGGCCAGACTCTTGTTTCAGAAGCTCTATCCGAACACGTTCAGCCAGCGAAACACATTCTTTCCCTGTCTCTACAGAAATTACAGGTAGATTGTCATATAGAGAGATATGGCCAAAGGGGAACCTAGGGGAGGAGAGATGGGCAGGGATTTTTAGGACTAGATATATCTATAGAGTGATACACTCTCTAGACAAATAGAGGTGGAGGCAGATGTAGACAGAGATACAGATATAGTTGTGTATGGGCTTTCATTGGTCAGTATCAGAATTCTTTCATTATTGGCCAAGTCTAATCACATGGGAGTAGGAAATATGGGCATGAAGCTAGTGTGTTCAGAATGTCTTACCTCAGAGCATACTGGGGAACGGTCTTGAGACAGAATGAGATAACCAGGGAAGTGAGCTACTGGCATTCACAGTATGCTTCAAAATGCTTTTGGGTGTTTGTGTGTGTGTGTGTGTGTGTGTGTGTGAGAGAGAGAGAGAGAAAGAGAGAGAAAGAGAGAAAGAGACTCGGTGAGGAAGAGAGAGAGAGAGAGGCAGGGAGGGAGATTTAGAGATAAAGAGAGGGGCAAGGAGACCTGGAGGGTCGATTTTATGGCCTACATAATACCATCAGCCTTAGGGGTTGACATGACCTCTGCTGAGTATAATCTGTTCATAAAGAGTGTGCTGGGATTATTGTGGCACTTGTACTCAATGTATACAGCCTTGAGGAAGGCTTGCGCATTAGGCTGCCCAAATCGAAGGTAAGGTTGTTCACTGCGGGACGATTTTAGTGATTCCAATCTGGTATCTTTGTAGACAGAAGCTTTGAACTAGAGCTGGGCATCCCGACCTCCTTCTCGCACCGTCCCAGGCAAAGGAGGCATTGCCAATCTCCGAAGAATTGCATGACAGATGAGACAGAGGGCGTGTGGACCAAATCACAACCAAGAAGTCACATTACATTTTCAAAGATATTTTTATTGTACCTAAGGAGAGTCACATGCCACCTGAAAGTGCAAGAGGCATTGCTCAAAGTACCACTTGAAGGGAAGGGAGGAGCCATGGATGAAGGAAGACTGCCGAGGGGCTCTGAGATAACGGACACCTTCTCTACAAAACACTAGGAAAGAATATAGGGAGCTATTCATGCCCATACATGCACAAATGTGAAAATGACCGAAGAGTGAGCTTCATCCACTTTCCTGAGTGATTGCTTGGTGTTGCTATTGTATCTTTCCCTGCCGTTTTCTGTACAAGTTCAATGCTCCCAGGGAAACTCCTAGGCAAAGACTCCATGGGAGTATGGACTTGATCTTCAAATGAATCATTGATAGATGGAGACTGAAGTCGCTTCCAGGTGCCAGGTTCAAAACTCACAGCTAGCATAAAATCTCACCTTCCTGGACTCACTCGTTTAAGAAATGTAGCATGCCCTCCTTTTCTAAGCATGCCCCAAGCTGAGGTCATGTTTGACTTCCAGGCATGCCAGAAGGGAAACACGCGTGCGTGTGTCCTTCTTAGACCTATGGCCCTGGCCTCGATTGGGTTCCAGTTCCGGGATGGTCCAGATGGCCGAGGAGAGGAGGAGGTCACGTTTGTCCTGACAAGGCTTTAGCTCCATCAGACTTCAGGGAGGGCACCCACAGCCTGGTGCCCATGGTGCCTCCAGAGGCCCTGTGGAGCTTGGCAACAGTCGTGGAGGCAATGCGGTGGGGCCCACAGGACAGGGGGACATGCTCCCTTTGGGATCCCAAGTGATGGACAATGCTTCCAGCCTTGGCCTCCCTCCTGACCACGCTGAGTGTTCCTTGTCTCTCCTCCTTCCTGGTCATGCTGGCTTGGCACCACTGGAGGAGAAGCCTGAATGGGGGTGTGGGAAATGATGCCTTCCTGCCCCTAAACCGGAGGCCCTGGTGAGCATTGCAGCATGTCGAGCAGAGCCTGAAATTCTTCTCCGCTGAGAAGTTCTTCCGGTGTTCCTGGAGGCTCCTCTGCCTGCAGATCCCCATTCAGAAAAGGTTGTGCCTTTTCCTGAACCTCTGCATCTGCGAGGAGTTCATCTAAGAGGCTGGAGGTTTCTGCAGAGCGCTGGTGCTGTTGGCCTGGCGGAGGAGCGGGCTCTTTGGCCGACAACACCTGCTGCTGCCACACGTGTGTGTCAGTGTGCGCAGGCTGCAGAACTGCCCTTTCCTGAGGCTCCTCTCTGGCCGTGACAACCTGAGGCCCCTCGCCCCACTGCTGCATAGCGTGGGATGTGCCTGGCTGAGCCAGATCCTGCAACTGTTGCTTAGGATTGTCAGGGTCAGGCTGAGGGGAGTCTTGGAAGGGCAGCGCTGCCATGCCAGTGTGCTCATTGTGCTCCTGGCATATTCCTCGGTATGGGGGCAGGAGAGGAGGGTGAGTAGGCGGGAGAGCCCCTCCCAGAGTTGGTCTGGTTGACCAGTGGCACGCAAGTGTCCCAGGAGGGTGAGTGTTCTCCTTTCCCTGCACAGGCTGCGTGGGCAGGACCACCAGGGGCCCCGGGGACTGGCCCACAGAGGCAGCAGGAGAAAACCAAGGAAGGAAGCACGTCGGGCAGAGAGGAGGAGCTGCTATAGCAAGCGATTGGATGCTCCTGAGAGGATTGCAGGCAGGGAGAGGAGGTGAGCTGCTGGGGACAGTGGACAGGTTGCTTTGGTCCTGCAGAGCAGCCAGAGGAGGCCTGGCATTGGGGCCTTGCATCAAGGCTTTCACGGGTCCACTCCTCGTCTGCTCTGGGTGCCGAGCTCTTCGGTTCTGAAACCATACCTGGGACAGAAAAAGAGAGACATGGACATCAGAAGAAGTAAGGGATTCCAGCTCTATCTGCCCCCCGATCTGTCAGGCAGTGGGCAAAGTCCGTGAGGCCTAATCTCAAGGGGATTCTATCTATACCTTTCACCTGGTCCTTGCAAACTAGGTGCCCGTTCAGGGCAACTGCTGACATCTGCCTAACAGTGTGGATCCCACCTTGATTTTCTAGAATGGCAGGCCCTTCACACCCTGCTCCCTAGCTCTCTTGCCCTCTCACTCCCTGGGAGTCCATGCCTTCGTATCACCCACCTTATGAGCCTTGAGGTAAATTCTTAAGAGGCCCCCCTCCCCTTCCTTACCCAGAAGACTCCAAGTTGTCAGCTCTACAGGCCTTCCTCAAAACCAAGCTATCCCCTGTCTGCCAATGGCTGTGATGCAAATGAAAAGTCACCTTCTCTGGCTCAGATGCCTTTGCTGGTTCAGGCCTGGGTTGAAACCCATGCCTCCAGCACACATCTCCACTTGACACGTCTACAAGCCAATCAATTGTGGAGGGAGGTCCAGACACAGGCAGCCACCGAATCCAGGTGAACAACACCTGGGTCTAGAATGGGCCCTCGATTTCCATGGCTGCCTCAGAAAAGGAGCTCTCCCGAAGTGGTTCAGTTTCCTCCTCATCCATGGAGAACGGAGGCAAGAACACAGGGCCTTGTCAGCCCGTTGAAGCAGAGCCACAGGTTCTTGGATCCAAGTGAGAGTGTTTCAGAGGCTCTGTCTCGAAACAACTACGAACCTGCTTCCTAGTTTATGTACCCCAAACCACTGTCTCCATGACTTAGGGAGAGCAAGAGTTCACAACCAACCGTGAAGGTGCCCCCACCCCCAGCCAGGATAAGGCCAATGACCCTAGATGATTAGCTTATCTTCAGGGGGGAGGGGGCAGAAGGGAGGGGGAAAGGGCTAGAGTCGCGTGGTTGGCCGGGTCCCTACGGGCTCCTAGGGCCTCGAGGCCCAAGACACTGAGCAACGTGCCACCACCCACAGGACAGCTCCCCCCCTCACCACAAAGAAATCTCTGGGCCCAGATGCCAGCACTGCTAAGCTTGAGAAGCCCTGACAGACAGGGTTTTCTCAAAATAGCTAGCGGCCTTCACGGTTTCCCACTTTTGTCCTGCCACTGCTTTTACATGCATGGGCACAACCACCAATTGGATTTGGAAATTCCTCCTTCGGGTGGACTCTCACTCGCCAGGCCAGGGCTTTCCACACCATGTCTTGGCCCTGGATCAGCGGGATGACCCCAAAGAGCCCACTTTTAGCCGGCAGCAACTAAACGGCCAAGACCCCTTCCACGTGGGACAAACCGTGTGTCACACACTGAGAACTTACCTGAATTCTCGACTCTGGGATGCCTGTTAGTCTGGCCAGTTCTTCCCTGGCAGCAATGCCGGGAAATCGGTTCTTCTCGAAGTTTTGAACGAGGATCCTGGTTTGCGATGGAGTGATGCGTGTCCGCTGTCTCCTGCCTTCTTTTGGGTGGCATTCTAAAGGGGAACAAAGGAAGAAAAGAGGCATTTTAGGCGGATGGCACATTCAACGTGAAACAGAAATTGGTGTGTGTGTGTCTGTGTGTTTGTGTGGGCACGTGTATCTACATCTATATTTTTTTCCCACCACCTTTCCTCCCACTGAGTCCTCTGAGACAGTCATTGACCAGTGCTACGTAGCCCTTGGAGAAAACCCCCGAGGTGATGGGAGAAGAGGAATCTGCACTTCCTAGCAGTTTTGGGAGCAGAGGGTTCAAACCCTTCCTGGCCAAGAAACAGCCCGCTGGCCAAAGAGGGGCACGGTGCTCCTATCTGGAACACTGAGGGAGCCGGAAGAAGATATCTTTGGCTCTTCTCCTAAGCGCTCCTTGCCAAACATTTGGCAACCCCCTGCAGTGAGTTTTGCTTGGGAAGGAGATCCTCGGAGCAAATGCTTCTGGAATGCTGAGTACTCACTTGCAGTGCGAGCTTGAGGCTGCTCCACTCCATGCAATTGCCCTTCTCCCGCAGAGTCTGTAGACCCCAATCAGCCCTGCCTTAGATGTCTCCTGCGTTGGTTTTGAAACCAAATCTGAGTGCCAGAAGAAGAATCAATTGTTATGCAACTCTTGTCAGCAGAATTCCAGAGATCTTTTGCAGTGATTCAAAAGAGAACAAACAACCTAACTAACTAACTAAGAACTAACTAACTAACTGACTAAGGAAAACCCCGAAATAGCTGTCTGCCCAGAGTGGACACGTTTATAATTCGAAGGCACTATATTATCCAAAGGAGAATGCTTTCCTCTCCAAAGGAGAGCACGAAATGTGGGAAAAGACACCATCTGCAATCCGTGGAAAGAATCATTGCTTCTTTGGTCATCTCCCTGCTCTCCAAAGTGAATGCCCCTGATTGAGGAGACAATGCTTGCCTTGCCCAAGGCAGAACGAGCTCGCCAACGTGTCCTCACTCTCCCTCTCCTATTTTCTTGAACCATACCAGTTTCTCTCTCTGTCTTTCTGTCTCTCTTTCTCTCTGTCTGTCCATCTCTGTCTCTCTCTCTTCCTGTCCCTGTCTCTCTGTCTCTGTCTCTCTCTCTCCCCCCTCCCTCTTCTCTCCCTTGCTCTCTCTGGCTCTTTGCGCCTCATCTTTGCTGTGCTCAGTGCCTGATTACCGTTTCTTCACCTGTCTCTTGTTCCCACAGGCAGTACTATTTCCTGACACACAATACATGGGGAAGTGCCCCAGTAATAAATTCACTACAGCAGGAGGTCAATAATGACTAGCCTGTGCTGTTAGGGAGAGACTCATTCAGAGTTGGCTCTTACTGAGTTCATTCCACAGTCACCTCTAGGTTAGGAGGCTCTGACATACCCATACCTATTTTGGAACTGAGTGTCACTCTCATAAACAATGGGATGAGGTACGTTTTTCCTCAGTACCAGAGACAGAAGAGCAGTGGTTTTCTAAAATTTTCTTCCACCAATCATTTCTGACGGTTTCGTGTGGAAAATTTGACTACTCTCAGGAAAAATGTCTAGAGTGAAAGACATCCAATGTCTGTTGGCCTCTTCTAATGTCCCAGGCATTGTGCTCAAGTGTTACTTCTGATTCCTTGGTGACTTACTTCAAACCTGACAGGTGGTTCCTTGGGGGCAAGGAGTAAAGGGACAAATGCCGTGGCACAGCCAGCCTCATCCTTTATGGTTTCGGGGACTTTCCTGCCTGACCATGGATTCAAATGGGCCCAGAGACACTCAACCACCTATGGCCAAGTGCTGCCAAGGGAGGCACATTCAGTACTAGGATTTGAGTCAGTGTTGTCTTGGACACCCAGAAGGGGAGCGTCAAGAGAATGAAATAGGCCTCCTCCCGAGCAGGCCCTCAAATTGAAGTCCCCATACCCCGTGGCTCATCGGGGACTAGAGCAAATCCAAAAACCCCGCCTTCAATACCTGCCTCTGCTAAGTCGCCTTAAATTCTTGGTTGGCGATCTGAAGCCGGCTTCTCCTAGAGTGAGCGTGTACTTCCCAGCTGTCTCTTTGGTCAGGGGAGACATTAGGTTGACTTTCCTTTCTCTATCGACCACTGCTTGGACAATCATTCAATATGGGGTTGGGCTTTAAACTGTCCCATGTGCCCGACCCATTTGAAACCCTTGGTAGCACTAAAGCAAGTGTCAAAACAAAACAAAAACCGCTCTGAGAACCCGGGACACCCATCAACTCTTAACCAGAGGACTCAGTGCTGCAGGGTACTCCGTCTTCTGTAGTAGCGACGGCAGTGATCAAGCGCAACATATCACGACCATGTTGACCCCATGGCTTAAATCCTCACGAGTGACCACATATGACTGAACGTTTGGCTCTCTGGTGAATGACCCAGTGTACTCCCTTCCTCCATCAGTGAGTACACCAAACCAAGATTTCCAGCGTTGGTGAAAGGCATAGACACGTGTCTTGTTGTTGTGATTGCGTTCTTCGCATGGCATGACACAAGCAGAAAAAAAGCTTCTAAGCCAACTCCCTGACCAAAGAGACTGACTGCAGATTGCTTAGCTCCGATTGTGTCTGTACCTTGAGCCTGGGAGAGGATGAGAGAGAAACTCAAGCCTACCTGGACTCTGGCTTCCGGAATGTCAATTTCTTGGGCCAGTCGTTCTCTGGTGGCGATCCCGGGGTAGGGGTTCTGTTGAAACAATGCTTGCAGAGCATCCCTTTGACTCGGATTCAAAACGGTCCTCCTTCGTCGGGATCCTCTTGGGTGCCGGCCTGTCAGAGAGAAGAGGGTAAACGTACTAGGAAGGCTTCCATAGGGATGCAAACCGGTGGTGCAAGCCTAGCTCTTCTCTTTACGCCATTTGGAACATTTCCACGTCTGAGGAGTGCTGTCCATTTTGAACTAAAGCATGCACCTAAGGTTACGTTGACTGGGAAACAGGCCAGTCCACAAGGAGGGCGCCTTGTGGAAAGGACGAGAGTCAACGACCTAGGGAAGGTACCAACCACACGCAAGTAATCCATATAATTACATGCAAACAGAATGGGGAAGCCACAGAAACAAGGGATGTTACTGGAAATAACAAGGAGCTCCTTTAAATTTTAGACAAACGGCAAGTCCCCCTTCCACAAGCATGCAACTTTTCGTCCGTGTGAATGAAAGATATACTTCTAAAATTAGACATAAAATACTTGATAATTCATGTGCTGTTCTCTACCACCAGAGAGCCAACTTGAAGACTTTCAGTAGAGGAGCCATTGATGGAAATCACGGCTATCAACTCGGATTTTCATTCCAAGGAAGCCAGGTCCAAGCTTGTCTCGACACAATCCCTCTGTCGCCCACAAAGTGTCGCTGAAACAGAGCCCTAGACAATCGGTCCCTGCATCCAGCCTGGTAATTGATATGTTCTTGAAAGCTAGAAAAGCATGAAGGCTCTTGGATGATCTGACTACAGAGCCGAGATGCAGATGGGAACTTACCGCTTAATGAGCTGCTCGAATCCATCTTGGGAGAGTCACTTGGATTCCACAGAGACGGCTGGCCAACTGAGCGGTACCCGGAAGCACAGGGCTTATCAAGGCCCAGCTTGGCCCGCCCCTATTTCTTTCAATAGCTTCCTATGGTAGCGCTTCATTCAATATTTATGACCTTGCGGGGATCCCACCAAACAGGTGGAAGTTGACCGTTAAGGGCCAGTTGAGAGGCTAGCGGGGACCTTTGCAACCGTCATAATCCTTTTCCCAGTATAACTTTGACTTCAGGCTGACGACTTTGCACACGTAGAAACAGTTTGCTCCCTGATACGTTCCATTCCTCTGGGTTTTCCGTGATTGCGGATAACCGTCGTATATCCAATGCGGAGAGCCTTGCTTTGATCGTGTACTTTGCACATTTCCCTCAGCATGCCCCGGAATGCACTTTTTTCCAACCTCGAAGCATTTCCTTTTACTTTCGGGTGAGGAACGAATACTTAAAATTCAACAGGTGAATCGTTTTCTGGGTTTTACCCATGAGTCATGCCCAAGGGCATTGAAGGCTAGGCTGAGGTCAACCCAGGTCATGCACGTCGAAATGGAGGCTGAAGCATTGTCTGCTGTCAAAACCTCAAAAGTCGGAATGAAACATAATACTTTTTATGGTTTGAAGGAAGGGAAACAGACTATCTCTAGCTGGTTTCTACTGTTCTTGATGCCTATTGTCAGGGTAGGTCAAGAGATTCAAGAGGTCAGAAAAGGATAGCACTGCTTAACAACACGGGAGAGGGGGAAGACAATTCAAAGAACATGAGAATGCTGACAGGAGTCCCATGTCTTTGAAGATAGACCTTTCTTTCATAGAAAATGAAAACAAACTAGAAACCAAAAGTGCCGATTTATGTTAAAAAAAATGAGGGGTTTATAAAAGCAAAAGCTTAGACGGTGGATGTGACAGCTGTGGTTGAAAGGAATGGTTGGATAAAAAAGTGTTACCAGTCAATCATTTCAATCGAGTATATGCTCCAGATAACTTTTAGGAAACCCCCAAAATCGAGGGAAGCAAGCAAGGCAAGCAACCAACCAACCAAACGACCAACCTTCGAACACTAGTGTATACTTTTGCCACCCAAGGCTGTGAAACCCAACTCTGTGTGCTAAGAGGAAGAAAATCAGCCTAAGGAGAATGAAGTGAAGATGAGACTATTTATACCAGAAACTAAATGCATTCAATTATTTTAAAATAGTACTAGGGAGGAGTGTGCTTTTGTGTCTGTGTGTGTATGTGTGTATTTTTAGGTAGCAGAAAGGCCACCGGCTTGACATAGAAGAAACATCGCCTATTTAAATACGAGTAAGGAGTATTCCATTGTGTATATAGACCACAACTCCTTCATCCATTCGTCCCTTGATGGGCACTTAGAAACAATGAAAGCCAGCCATTTGTGACAACATGGATGGACATTGAGGGTATTACGCCAAGCGAAATAAGTCAGAGGGAGAAGGTCAAATACGGTACGATCTCACTCATAAGTAGAAGAAGAAAACCACAACAAATCAACACATAGAGACAGAGATTAGATTGGTGCTTACCAGAGGGGAGGAGGGGGGTGGCGAAAGGGATGATTAGGCACATGTGTGTGGTGATGGACTGTAATTAGTATTTGGGTGGTGGACGTGGTGTAATCAATGCAGAAATAGCGGTATGCCTGAAATTTACACAATGTTACCAACCAATGTTACTGCAATTACAAAAACAAAAAAAGGAAGTAAATATAAATAGAAGTAAGGCGATGTGGAAGGACAGGATCCTTGCCATTTAATAGGTTGTTCTCAGACCGTGGGTTTCAGCAGGATTGTGTTAGAGAGCTGCCATACAGCAGAAGGTGTCAGGTGGGCAGGGAGGCTCCACGAAGGGGTCAATTTCATTTGCAGGGGTGACGCCCTAACTGCGGAGCCTTCCCCAAAAGCATAAAACCCCCAACCTGGTACAGGAGCAAAGTTCTGATCTTGGCTCCAGAGGCCAAATGTCCAATCTGCTCGCTATGGCATCCTTACTCTCTGATTCTCTCTTTCATTTACTTATGTGTATATTCATTCATTTATTTATTCATTGATGTGTATATTTCTTAAACTATTTGCCCACATGTAGGTGCTCACTAGGTGGAGCCCGAGGGTGGATGCCAAGGGGACTGGACGTGGCCTAAGAGTCCCAGGAGGATGTGTTCAATATATCCGAATCCCGGACCCTAGTTGTGAGGCACGGGACATCAGAGGGCGATGCCATCATCTTGTTGGGCTCATGGCGGCTCTCCCAGGTTTGGGTGCGGATCTCCTTGCAGAGAAAAGCACCTGGAACCTCACCGTAGAGTGCTACTCCTGCAGACGTGCTAGTTGTCAGACATCCACCAGCTCCCACTAGGACACCTCGTCTGGCAGGTTGTTCGTGAGCGTGGCAGCTGCCTTATGCAGAGCAGCCAGGGCCTCCTGAGAGCGCCCAGATGTGTTTTCGCCCAGGACATCCATTGACAGTGTAGGCTCCGATGGCCCAGCCCCGGCTCTCAGACTCCTCTGCAGGAGTCAGCATTGCATCCTCACAGGACTGAAACCTGCCTCTTCGATGTAGCTACACCGTCCGCGGAAGGCCGGCACACAACGGAACTGAGGCTTCCAGGCACCCTGAGACAGCTTTCCTCTTCCCCTCTTAAAAGGGCCATTCCTCCAGGTGGCTTCCTTTGCTAAAGAGCCAGTCCCATTTGTCTTGAGCCCACCGTGGCCAGACTCTTGTTTCAGAAGCTCTATCCGAACACGTTCAGCCAGCGAAACACATTCTTTCCCTGTCTCTACAGAAATTACAGGTAGATTGTCATATAGAGAGATATGGCCAAAGGGGAACCTAGGGGAGGAGAGATGGGCAGGGATTTTTAGGACTAGATATATCTATAGAGTGATACACTCTCTAGACAAATAGAGGTGGAGGCAGATGTAGACAGAGATACAGATATAGTTGTGTATGGGCTTTCATTGGTCAGTATCAGAATTCTTTCATTATTGGCCAAGTCTAATCACATGGGAGTAGGAAATATGGGCATGAAGCTAGTGTGTTCAGAATGTCTTACCTCAGAGCATACTGGGGAACGGTCTTGAGACAGAATGAGATAACCAGGGAAGTGAGCTACTGGCATTCACAGTATGCTTCAAAATGCTTTTGGGTGTTTGTGTGTGTGTGTGTGTGTGTGTGTGAGAGAGAGAGAGAGAGAGAAAGAGAGAGAAAGAGAGAAAGAGACTCGGTGAGGAAGAGAGAGAGAGAGAGGCAGGGAGGGAGATTTAGAGATAAAGAGAGGGGCAAGGAGACCTGGAGGGTCGATTTTATGGCCTACATAATACCATCAGCCTTAGGGGTTGACATGACCTCTGCTGAGTATAATCTGTTCATAAAGAGTGTGCTGGGATTATTGTGGCACTTGTACTCAATGTATACAGCCTTGAGGAAGGCTTGCGCATTAGGCTGCCCAAATCGAAGGTAAGGTTGTTCACTGCGGGACGATTTTAGTGATTCCAATCTGGTATCTTTGTAGACAGAAGCTTTGAACTAGAGCTGGGCATCCCGACCTCCTTCTCGCACCGTCCCAGGCAAAGGAGGCATTGCCAATCTCCGAAGAATTGCATGACAGATGAGACAGAGGGCGTGTGGACCAAATCACAACCAAGAAGTCACATTACATTTTCAAAGATATTTTTATTGTACCTAAGGAGAGTCACATGCCACCTGAAAGTGCAAGAGGCATTGCTCAAAGTACCACTTGAAGGGAAGGGAGGAGCCATGGATGAAGGAAGACTGCCGAGGGGCTCTGAGATAACGGACACCTTCTCTACAAAACACTAGGAAAGAATATAGGGAGCTATTCATGCCCATACATGCACAAATGTGAAAATGACCGAAGAGTGAGCTTCATCCACTTTCCTGAGTGATTGCTTGGTGTTGCTATTGTATCTTTCCCTGCCGTTTTCTGTACAAGTTCAATGCTCCCAGGGAAACTCCTAGGCAAATACTCCATGGGAGTATGGACTTGATCTTCAAATGAATCATTGATAGATGGAGACTGAAGTCGCTTCCAGGTGCCAGGTTCAAAACTCACAGCTAGGATAAAATCACACCTTCCTGGACTCACTCGTTTAAGAAATGTAGCATGCCCTCCTTTTCTAAGCACGCCCCAAGCTGAGGTCATGTTTGACTTCCAGGCATGCCAGAAGGGAAACACGCGTGCGTGTGTCCTTCTTAGACTTATGGCCCTGGCCTCGATTGGGTTCCAGTTCCGGGATGGTCCAGATGGCCGAGGAGAGGAGGAGGTCACGTGTGTCCTGACAAGGCTTTAGCTCCATCAGACTTCAGGGAGGGCACCCACAGCCTGGTGCCCATGGTGCCTCCAGAGGCCCTGTGGAGCTTGGCAACAGTCGTGGAGGCAATGCGGTGGGGCCCACAGGACAGGGGGACATGCTCTCTTTGGGATCCCAAGTGATGGACAATGCTTCCAGCCTTGGCCTCCCTCCTGACCACGCTGAGTGTTCCTTGTCTCTCCTCCTTCCTGGTCATGCTGGCTTGGCACCACTGGAGGAGAAGCCTGAATGGGGGTGTGGGAAATGATGCCTTCCTGCCCCTAAATCGGAGGCCCTGGTGAGCATTGCAGCATGTCGAACAGAGCCTGAAATTCTTCTCCGCTGAGAAGTTCTTCCGGTGTTCCTGGAGGCTCCTCTGCCTGCAGATCCCCATTCAGAAAAGGTTGTGCCTTTTCCTGAACCTCTGCATCTGCGAGGACTTCATCTAAGAGGCTGGAGGTTTCTGCAGAGCGCTGGTGCTGTTGGCCTGGCGCAGGAGCGGGCTCTTTGGCCCATAACACCTGCTGCTGCCACACGTGTGTGTCAGTGTGCGCAGGCTGCAGAACTGCCCTTTCCTGAGGCTCCTCTCTGGCCGTGACAACCTGAGGCCCCTCGCCCCACTGCTGCATAGCGTGGGATGTGCCTGGCTGAGCCAGATCCTGCAACTGTTGCTTAGGATTGTCAGGGTCAGGCTGAGGGGAGTCTTGGAAGGGCAGCGCTGCCATGCCAGTGTGCTCATTGTGCTCCTGGCATATTCCTCGGTATGGGGGCAGGAGAGGAGGGTGAGTAGGCGGGAGAGCCCCTCCCAGAGTTGGTCTGGTTGACCAGTGGCACGCAAGTGTCCCAGGAGGGTGAGTGTTCTCCTTTCCCTGCACAGGCTGCGTGGGCAGGACCACCAGGGGCCCCGGGGACTGGCCTACAGAGGCAGCAGGAGAAAACCAAGGAAGGAAGCACGTCGGGCAGAGAGGAGGAGCTGCTATAGCAAGCGATTGGATGCTCCTGAGAGGATTGCAGGCAGGGAGAGGAGGTGAGCTGCTGGGGACAGTGGACAGGTTGCTTTGGTCCTGCAGAGCAGCCAGAGGAGGCCTGGCATTGGGGCCTTGCATCAAGGCTTTCACGGGTCCACTCCTCGTCTTCTCTGGGTGCCGAGCTCTTCGGTTCTGAAACCATACCTGGGACAGAAAAAGAGAGACATGGACATCAGAAGAAGTAAGGGATTCCAGCTCTATCTGCCCCCCGATCTGTCAGGCAGTGGGCAAAGTCCGTGAGGCCTAATCTCAAGGGGATTCTATCTATACCTTTCACCTGGTCCTTGCAAACTAGGTGCCCGTTCAGGGCAACTGCTGACATCTGCCTAACAGTGTGGATCCCACCTTGATTTTCTAGAATGGCAGGCCCTTCACACCCTGCTCCCTAGCTCTCTTGCCCTCTCACTCCCTGGGAGTCCATGCCTTCGTATCACCCACCTTATGAGCCTTGAGGTAAATTCTTAAGAGGCCCCCCTCCCCTTCCTTACCCAGAAGACTCCAAGTTGTCAGCTCTACAGGCCTTCCTCAAAACCAAGCTATCCCCTGTCTGCCAATGGCTGTGATGCAAATGAAAAGTCACCTTCTCTGGCTCAGATGCCTTTGCTGGTTCAGGCCTGGGTTGAAACCCATGCCTCCAGCACACATCTCCACTTGACACGTCTACAAGCCAATCAATTGTGGAGGGAGGTCCAGACACAGGCAGCCACCGAATCCAGGTGAACAACACCTGGGTCTAGAATGGGCCCTCGATTTCCATGGCTGCCTCAGAAAAGGAGCTCTCCCGAAGTGGTTCAGTTTCCTCCCCATCCATGGAGAACGGAGGCAAGAACACAGGGCCTTGTCAGCCCGTTGAAGCAGAGCCACAGGTTCTTGGATCCAAGTGAGAGTGTTTCAGAGGCTCTGTCTCGAAACAACTACGAACCTGCTTCCTAGTTTATGTACCCCAAACCACTGTCTCCATGACTTAGGGAGAGCAAGAGTTCACAACCAACCGTGAAGGTGCCCCCACCCCCAGCCAGGATAAGGCCAATGACCCTAGATGATTAGCTTATCTTCAGGGGGGAGGGGGCAGAAGGGAGGGGGAAAGGGCTAGAGTCGCGTGGTTGGCCGGGTCCCTACGGGCTCCTAGGGCCTCGAGGCCCAAGACACTGAGCAACGTGCCACCACCCACAGGACAGCTCCCCCCCTCACCACAAAGAAATCTCTGGGCCCAGATGCCAGCACTGCTAAGCTTGAGAAGCCCTGACAGACAGGGTTTTCTCAAAATAGCTAGCGGCCTTCACGGTTTCCCACTTTTGTCCTGCCACTGCTTTTACATGCATGGGCACAACCACCAATTGGATTTGGAAATTCCTCCTTCGGGTGGACTCTCACTCGCCAGGCCAGGGCTTTCCACACCATGTCTTGGCCCTGGATCAGCGGGATGACCCCAAAGAGCCCACTTTTAGCCGGCAGCAACTAAACGGCCAAGACCCCTTCCACGTGGGACAAACCGTGTGTCACACACTGAGAGCTTACCTGAATTCTCGACTCTGGGATGCCTGTTAGTCTGGCCAGTTCTTCCCTGGCAGCAATGCCGGGAAATCGGTTCTTCTCGAAGTTTTGAACGAGGATCCTGGTTTGCGATGGAGTGATGCGTGTCCGCTGTCTCCTGCCTTCTTTTGGGTGGCATTCTAAAGGGGAACAAAGGAAGAAAAGAGGCATTTTAGGCGGATGGCACATTCAACGTGAAACAGAAATTGGTGTGTGTGTGTCTGTGTGTTTGTGTGGGCACGTGTATCTACATCTATATTTTTTTCCCACCACCTTTCCTCCCACTGAGTCCTCTGAGACAGTCATTGACCAGTGCTACGTAGCCCTTGGAGAAAACCCCCGAGGTGATGGGAGAAGAGGAATCTGCACTACCTAGCAGTTTTGGGAGCAGAGGGTTCAAACCCTTCCTGGCCAAGAAACAGCCCGCTGGCCAAAGAGGGGCACGGTGCTCCTATCTGGAACACTGAGGGAGCCGGAAGAAGATATCTTTGGCTCTTCTCCTAAGCGCTCCTTGCCAAACATTTGGCAACCCCCTGCAGTGAGTTTTGCTTGGGAAGGAGATCCTCGGAGCAAATGCTTCTGGAATGCTGAGTACTCACTTGCAGTGCAAGCTTGAGGCTGCTCCACTCCATGCAATTGCCCTTCTCCCGCAGAGTCTGTGGACCCCAATCGGCCCTGCCTTAGATGTCTCCTGCGTTGGTTTTGAAACCAAATCTGAGTGCCAGAAGAAGAATCAATTGTTATGCAACTCTTGTCAGCAGAATTCCAGAGATCTTTTGCAGTGATTCAAAAGAGAACAAACAACCTAACTAACTAACTAAGAACTAACTAACTAACTGACTAAGGAAAACCCCGAAATAGCTGTCTGCCCAGCGTGGACACGTTTATAATTCGAAGGCACTATATTATCCAAAGGAGAATGCTTTCCTCTCCAAAGGAGAGCACGAAATGTGGGAAAAGACACAATCTGCAATCCGTGGAAAGAATCATTGCTTCTTTGGTCATCTCCCTGCTCTCCAAAGTGAATGCCCCTGATTGAGGAGACAATGCTTGCCTTGCCAAAGGCAGAACGAGCTCGCCAACGTGTCCTCACTCTCCCTCTCCTATTTTCTTGAACCATACCGGTTTCTCTCTCTGCCTTTCTGTCTCTCTTTCTCTCTGTCTGTCCATCTCTGTCTCTCTCTCTTCCTGTCCCTGTCTCTCTGTCTCTGTCTCCCTCTCTCCCCCCTCCCTCTTCTCTCCCTTGCTCTCTCTGGCTCTTTGCGCCTCATCTTTGCTGTGCTCAGTGCCTGATTACCGTTTCTTCACCTGTCTCTTGTTCCTACAGGCAATACTATTTCCTGACACACAATACATGGGGAAGTGCGAAGTAATAAATTCACTGCAGCAGGAGGTCAATAATGACTAGCCTGTGCTGTTAGGGAGAGACTCATTCAGAGTTGGCTCTTACTGAGTTCATTCCACAGTCACCTCTAGGTTAGGAGGCTCTGACATACCCATACCTATTTTGGAACCGAGTGTCACTCTCATAAACAATGGGATGAGGTACGTTTTTCCTCAGTACCAGAGACAGAAGAGCAGTGGTTTTCTAAAATTTTCTTCCACCAATCATTTCTGACGGTTTCGTGTGGAAAATTTGACTACTCTCAGGAGAAATGTCTAGAGTGAAAGACATCCAATGTCTGTTGGCCTCTTCTAATGTCCCAGGCATTGTGCTCAAGTGTTACTTCTGATTCCTTGGTGACTTACTTCAAACCTGACAGGTGGTTCCTTGGGGGCAAGGAGTAAAGGGACAAATGCCGTGGCACAGCCAGCCTCATCCTTTATGGTTTCGGGGACTTTCCTGCCTGACCATGGATTCAAATGGGCCCAGAGACACTCAACCACCTATGGCCAAGTGCTGCCAAGGGAGGCACATTCAGTACTAGGATTTGAGTCAGTGTTGTCTTGGACACCCAGAAGGGGAGCGTCAAGAGAATGAAATAGGCCTCCTCCCGAGCAGGCCCTCAAATTGAAGTCCCCATACCCCGTGGCTCATCGGGGACTAGAGCAAATCCAAAAACCCCGCCTTCAATACCTGCCTCTGCTAAGTCGCCTTAAATTCTTGGTTGGCGATCTGAAGCCGGCTTCTCCTAGAGTGAGCGTGTACTTCCCAGCTGTCTCTTTGGTCAGGGGAGACATTAGGTTGACTTTCCTTTCTCTATCGACCACTGCTTGGACAATCATTCAATATGGGGTTGGGCTTTAAACTGTCCCATGTGCCCGACCCATTTGAAACCCTTGGTAGCACTAAAGCAAGTGTCAAAACAAAACAAAAACCGCTCTGAGAACCCGGGACACCCATCAACTCTTAACCAGAGGACTCAGTGCTGCAGGGTACTCCGTCTTCTGTAGTAGCGACGGCAGTGATCAAGCGCAACATATCACGACCATGTTGACCCCATGGCTTAAATCCTCTCGAGTGACCACATATGACTGAACGTTTGGCTCTCTGGTGAATGACCCAGTGTACTCCCTTCCTCCATCAGTGAGTACACCAAACCAAGATTTCCAGCGTTGGTGAAAGGCATAGACACGTGTCTTGTTGTTGTGATTGCGTTCTTCGCATGGCATGACACAAGCAGAAAAAAAGCTTCTAAGCCAACTCCCTGACCAAAGAGACTGACTGCAGATTGCTTAGCTCCGATTGTGTCTGTACCTTGAGCCTGGGAGAGGATGAGAGAGAAACTCAAGCCTACCTGGACTCTGGCTTCCGGAATGTCAATTTCTTGGGCCAGTCGTTCTCTGGTGGCGATCCCGGGGTAGGGGTTCTGTTGAAACAATGCTTGCAGAGCATCCCTTTGACTCGGATTCAAAACGGTCCTCCTTCGTCGGGATCCTCTTGGGTGCCGGCCTGTCAGAGAGAAGAGGGTAAATGTACTAGGAAGGCTTCCATAGGGATGCAAACCGGTGGTGCAAGCCTAGCTCTTCTCTTTACGCCATTTGGAACATTTCCACGTCTGAGGAGTGCTGTCCATTTTGAACTAAAGCATGCACCTAAGGTTACGTTGACTGGGAAACAGGCCAGTCCACAAGGAGGGCGCCTTGTGGAAAGGACGAGAGTCAACGACCTAGGGAAGGTACCAACCACACGCAAGTAATCCATATAATTACATGCAAACAGAATGGGGAAGCCACAGAAACAAGGGATGTTATTGGAAATAACAAGGAGCTCCTTTAAATTTTAGACAAACGGCAAGTCCCCCTTCCACAAGCATGCAACTTTTCGTCCGTGTGAATGAAAGATATACTTCTAAAATTAGACATAAAATACTTGATAATTCATGTGCTGTTCTCTACCACCAGAGAGCCAACTTGAAGACTTTCAGTAGAGGAGCCATTGATGGAAATCACGGCTATCAACTCGGATTTTCATTCCAAGGAAGCCAGGTCCAAGCTTGCCTCGACACAATCCCTCTGTCGCCCACAAAGTGTTGTTGAAACAGAGCCCTAGACAATCGGTCCCTGCATCCAGCCTGGTAATTGATATGTTCTTGAAAGCTAGAAAAGCATAAAGGCTCTTGGATGATCTGACTACAGAGCCGAGATGCAGATGGGAACTTACCGCTTAATGAGCTGCTCGAATCCATCTTGGGAGAGTCACTTGGATTCCACAGAGACGGCTGGCCAACTGAGCGGTACCCGGAAGCACAGGGCTTATCAAGGCCCAGCTTGGCCCGCCCCTATTTCTTTCAATAGCTTCCTATGGTAGCGCTTCATTCAATATTTATGACCTTGCGGGGATCCCACCAAACAGGTGGAAGTTGACCGTTAAGGGCCAGTTGAGAGGCTAGCGGGGACCTTTGTAACCGTCATAATCCTTTTCCCAGTATAACTTTGACTTCAGGCTGACGACTTTGGACACGTAGAAACAGTTTGCTCCCTGATACGTTCCATTCCTCTGGGTTTTCTGTGATTGCGGATAACCGTCGTATATCCAATGCGGAGAGCCTTGCTTTGATCGTGTACTTTGCACATTTCCCTCAGCATGCCCCGGAATGCACTTTTTTCCAACCTCGAAGCATTTCCTTTTACTTTCGGGTGAGGAAAGAATACTTAAAATTCAACAGGTGAATCGTTTTCTGGGTTTTACCCATGCGTCGTGCCCAAGGGCATTGAAGGCCAGGCTGAGGTCAACCCAGGTCATGCACGTCGAAATGGAGGCTGAAGCATTGTCTGCTGTCAAAACCTCAAAAGTCGGAATGAAACATAATACTTTTTACGGTTTGAAGGAAGGGAAACAGACTATCTCTAGCTGGTTTCTACTGTTCTTGACGCCTATTGTCAGGGTAGGTCAAGAGATTCAAGAGGTCAGAAAAGGATAGCACTGCTTAACAACACGGGAGAGGGGGAAGACAATTCAAAGAACATGAGAATGCTGACAGGAGTCCCATGACTTTGAAGATAGACCTTTCTTTCATAGAAAATGAAAACAAACTAGAAACCAAAAGTGCCGATTTATGTTAAAAAATGAGGGGTTTATAAAAGCAAAAGCTTAGATGGTGGATGTGACAGCTGTGGTTGAAAGGAATGGTTGGATAAAAAAGTGTTACCAATCAGTGATTTCAAGAGAGTATAAGCTCCAGATAACTTTTAGGAAACCCCCAAAATCGAGCCAAGTGAGCAAGCAAGCAAGCAACTAACCAAACGACCAACCTTAGAACCCTAGTGTATACTTTTGCCACCCAAGGCTGTGTAACCCAACTCTGTGTGCTAAGATGAAGAAAATAAACCTAAGGAGAATCAAGTGAAGATGAGACTATACCAGAAATTAAATGCATTCAATTATTTTAAAATAGTACTAGGGAGGAGTGTGCTTTCGTGTGTGTGTGTGTGTGTGTGTGTGTGTGTGTGTATTTTAGGTAGCAGAAAGGCCACCGGCTTGACATAGAAGAAACATCGCCTGTTTAAACAGGACTAAGGAGTATTCCATTGTTTATACATACCACAACTTCTTCATCCATTTGTCCCTTGATGGGCACTTAGAAACAATGAATTCCAGCCATTTGTGACAACATGGATGAACATTGGCCTCCTTTAACCACTAAACCATAAGAAATGTAATACTGTGGGCAAACACTGGAGCGTTGCCACCTGCACATGTCCCCAGCGCTGTCGCCCCATCAGGGCCACAGATCAGTGGAAGGAGTCGGCAGAGAGGAGACAGCTGTGCACTCAACATCCTTCCTTTCTGGGTCAGAACTCGGTCCCAGCTGCTTGCTGTCTAGTCTTCTAGGGAAGCAGAGAATTCTGGGCACACAACCCACTTTGGGTGTTAAGGATGTCATTGTTCTTTTTCAAACAAATGTTAGATAGTGGGACATGCTTCTCAGGACACGAGAAGCCCCCTCAAGGGAAGGCAGATCTTCTCCAGGAGCTGACTGTCATCCAGGGAAAGCAGAGTCAAAGGCTGCACAGCGCCAGCCAACTCCTGCTCTCTGTCTCAGTGACACCTCAGTTCCCATCCCCCCAACCCGCTCCCGGCAGCCCCCTGTGGTTCCCATTGTATCCTCGGAGGCCCACGCATGCGCAGGACCCGCGATCGGAGCGGCAGAGGGGTCGGCAAGCTGGAGAGCTCTGGGGCAGTTGCACTGGAGGCGTGGTCCCTGGTGCGGCGGTGTTGGCCGTGCTGGTTTGTGTGGGAGGATTGGGGGTTTCTGGATCCTTCCTCCAGGATTTTCAGCGCTGGGGAGCTCTCCTTTCTGCGGTGTGGAGGAGCGCTGGGCAGGAGCGGCGCCGAGGTGGGCGGTGGGCGGTGGGCGGTGGGCGGAGGGCTCCGCGTGGAGAACTCCGCTGCAGATGGCGGAAGCGCGGTGGGGGGGGCCGGCGGATAGGGTCGGGAGCCGGGGCTGCTGGCGGGCTGCCTCAGGCAGGGGCGCCCAACCCCTGTCCCTTGGAGGAGCAGAGGATCGCCCCCTGGCTGGCCGGTCCCTCTGCCTTGGGGGGTGCCCCACCTCAGCAGGGCCTCCTGCCCACCCAGCGGAGGTGCAGGGGGCGGCAGGGAGTCGCCTGCCCTCTGTGTGCGCCCTTGAGTTCGCGCTCCCCCAGGACCCCGTCTAGGCCAGGTCGCGACATCCCGGGGTGAACGCTTTCCTTCAGAAGACAGCCAGTGGTCAGCGCTCCTCTGCCTGACTCCGCGCAGGCTATTGGGCTCCTCACTGCGTTCTTTAAACAAATAAGCGTTCCTGCTTCCTTGGGACCACATTTATGGAAAAGCCTAATCCCATTAATGGTTTCTGATAATTGACTCTATATTTGCAAGGGGAACTTTGAAGCCTGTGAATTGTTGTAAACTGCATTTAATGAAAGGATCTTTAAACAATCTTTGGTGCAAATTATGTAGCTTCCTAATAATAACTCACCTTTGGTTAAGATAGATTGATGACTGATCAATTGATGATTGACATAATGTGTATGGAATTTAGGTTTCAGTGGAAAGGTTTTTCTTGGCAGTTGGTACTAAAATTAAAATCGGATAAGGAGGAGGTTTTTAGAAGTAGTATGTAGTGTGTGTTTTGTCTCCGTACTCATTTAGAATCGTAAGAATTTAGATTTGGAAAGCCCATAGAATAAGAATTTTGAAATTTTGATTTGACTGACATGGTGAAAGGTCAAAAGGCCAAATACGGTAGGATTTCATTTATATGATATTCTAGAAAAGATAAACCATAAGGAAAGACAACAGATCGTTAGTTGTCATTAGTTTTAATATTTAGTTAATCATTTAATTTAATAGTTTAATCATTAGTTTTAATATTTCTGATTAAAAAATTACATTTTAATGACAGCATCCTAATTATGCTTTTGGATGATACCAGAAGTTCATAACCTATTAAATTCTGCAGTAGGAACAAATGACATGTTGGTTATTGGTGTCTTTGAAGTGTAAGTATTGGTGGTAATGAAATTTTTACCTAAGCATTTTTGGATTCTGAACTACTGATTTTTTTACTAGATCCTGTTGGACATGGCATATTACAAGTTTCAAAAGGCTCTTTAAATTATTGTAGCAAGCTGAAGCTATTAAATTATAATGTAAGATCTTTATAGATGAAACAGGCAAAATACAAAAAGCCATTCATCATTTTATCTTTGTTAAAAAATCAAGTAAATCTTATCATATACATGAGTGACTTTTGGCTAGACAGACCTGAACTTGACAAGATGGACTCATTAGTATGGGGAACTTGTTTTGGAATGTTAAAATGGGAGAAGATATATTAGTTTTACTTGAAGGTGACCCGAGTCAATATGGTGGGTTTAGCTGCTTATATGCTCTTTCTGAGTTACGATCTTGATTAAAAAGCTGGTCATAGACATACCAAGAGATTTGGACCATTTTATGTATCAACATATTAAGATGTCCTATTTCTCTGATAGTTTCTGATTTCAGGCTGTCTGGGAAAAATAGTTTCTCAACATAGGTACTTTGGAATACAATTTTTGATTGTTGACTTATTGAATCATAGAATTGTTCAGTTGGGAATAATTTTAGTGGTTGTCGAGCCTAACCTCTTCAATTTCCAGGAAATGGAAAGTGAGGTTTCTCGAGTTAAGTCGTCCATAGTCTGACTGCTACTTAGTGGCAGAGTTGGAACTAAATGCTCAGATGCTTGTCTCCAGATTCCTAGTACAGTGCTCTCTGTGCTACGTACTATTAAGGAGACAAACTAATGAGTTGCCTTCTCAGATCATATATGTAGCCAGAAGAGTTGATTCTTTTCCATGTGCATTTTTTCCTTTCTTTTTCAAATAACTACTAACCACAATTAATTCATTCCCCTACCATGTCTAATGACTATCCTTATGTGTGTCTCCTCGAGCACACATGTAGACTCCCTAGAATGGACACCTGCCGATGAGTGGATTGCTGGGCCAAAGGCTGATGTGCATCTGCAACTTGACGAGCTGCAGTCAAATCATCCTCTGAAGTTAATTTCCATTCCCGCCAACAGTGCCCTGGGAATTGTCAGATTGGCATTGTCAGATTTTTAAAGTTTTGCCAATCTGATGGGTGAGAAATGATGTATTTGTTTTCCTCTTGTTACAACTGTTTTGACAAACACATAGAGCTGTGCCACTACCAAAATCAAGATACAGAACAGTTCCAGCACCCAGAACTCCCTTCAGCTGCTCTTTTGTAGTCAACTCTTTCTCCACCCTTAACCCCTGCTGACTAATGATCTGTTGTCTTTCCCTATGGTTTGTCTTTTCCAGAAGATCATATAAAAGGAATCCTACTGTATTTGGCCTTTTGAGTCTGGATTCTTTCATTTAGCACAATACATTGATTTGAGTGTTCATCCATGTTGTTGCCTGTATCAGCAGTTCCTTCTGTTTTATTGCTGAATGTAGTATCCACTGTATGAATGTACCACAGTTGTTCCATCCACCAGTTGAAGGACATTTGAGTTATTTTCAGTTTTGTCTTTTTTGACTATGAATAAAGCTGCTATAAATTTTTGCAAACAAGTTTTTGTGTGAACGTAAGTCTTCTTCTCTTGGGTAAGCACATAGAAGTGGGATTGCTGGGTCACGTGGTATGTGTATATTTAACTTTATTTTAAAACCGGTTTGTGGTAGCAAAGTCATAGCCCAGAAAGATGTGCTAATCCCTGGAACCTGGGAATACATTAGTTTACTTGGCAAAGGTGAATTAAATTTGCAGATGGAATTAAGGTTGCTGATCAACTGACTTTAAAATAGGGATATTATCCTGGATTATCCAGGTGGGCCCAATGCATCACAAAGGCCCTTAAAAGGGAAAGAGAAGCAGCAGAGTAGAAAAAGATGCAATAAGGGAAGCAGGGCCAGAGAGATGCAGAGTTTCTGGTTTTGAGGGTGGAGGAGGGGGGCCATAGGCTAAGGAATGTTGTGGTCTCTAGAAGCTTGAAAAGGATAGGAAATGGATTCACCTTTAGAGTCCCCTAAAAGAACCTAGCTCTGCCAACACCTTGATTTTAGCTCAAGGAGAACCATGTCAGACTGCTAACATACAGAACTGTAAAACAATAAATCTGAGTTGTTTTAAGCCATGAAATTTGTGGTAATTTGTCACAGCAGCATAACAAACTCCACTTTAAAACTGTTTTCCAGGGGCCGACCCTGTGGTTTAGTGGTTAAGTGCATGTGCTCTGCTACTGGTGGCCCGGGTTCGGATCCCGGGCACGCACCAACACACTGCTTCTCCAGCCATGCTGAGGCTGCGTCCCACATACAGCAACTAGAAGGATGTGCAACTATGACATACAACTATCTACTGGGGCTTTGGGGGAAAAAAAGGAGAAGAATTGGCAATAGATGTTAGCTCACAGCAGGTCTTCCTCAGCAAAAAGGATTAGCATGGATGTTAGCTCAGGGCTGATCTTCCTCACAAATAAATAAATAAATAAATAAATAAATAAATAAATAAATAAATAAAACTGATTTCCAAAGAGGCTAAACCACTTTGTGTTCCCACCAGCAATATAGGAGTGTTCCAGTTACTTTCCATCCTCATTAACACTTGGTATGGTCAACCTCTTTAATTCTAGTCATTCCAATAGGTACATAGCAGTATCTCAATGTCGTTTATATGTGCATTTTTCTCACGATTAATGACGTTGAGCATCTTTTCATGTGCTTATTGGCCATCTGTTTATCTTCTTTGGTGAAGTGTCCAAATCTGCTGCCCATTTTAAACTTGGATTTTCTTGTTGCTGAGTTTTGAGTGTTCTTTATAGTCCTGTCAGATATGTGATTTGCAAAGGTCTTCTCCCAGTCTGTGGCTTGCCTTCTCCATCCTCTCACCAGTGTCTTTGGAAGGTCTGTGTAACGTAACTCAAGAGGCTCCACCATGACCTTATTTTCCTTCATTGAGAAACAGAGTGAGGTTGGAGCACCTGAGTCCAATCAGACATTGATCAGAGTCGGGGCCGGGTCTCACTTTTAGTAAACCCAGCCCTTCCGCTTTCCCCGTTCCTGTTTGCTCTGCTCCCCTCCCCTGCACAGGCATTTGGTTCTAAGTCTGGTAGATTTCTGTCTTTTCAGGTTTGGGCGCCCATAGAAAATTCAGCTATGCCCTTCAGACATCTCAGCGCAGCTCTCCAGCCTCCTACCTTACATTGTTCACAATATGGCAAATTCCCTGAAGGTGAGACTAGCAGTATGTTGGACTTAGGCCACTTCCACCACTTCTGGAGGTTTCACTTTGTTTTGTGGAAGCTTTTGGCCTAGTTCCCCAGATTCCTGTGTGGCACCAAAATGTAGCACGGGTGCTGTGAGGAAGAGCAGTTGTGTGTCTGAAAGCCCTCAGGTTTCCTCTGCCACACCAGTCCTGCAGAATCACTACAAGTTTGGCTAGTTTCTCTTTTCCCTAGTCGAGGCTCTGACTGAGCAAGCCAGATCCTCGGCAAACACCCAGAATCAGAAAACGCCTCTGGGGGAAAGAAAGATAAAAATCCTTGCTCAACATAAAAGAGTTTTTCTTCTTTGTGGAATTTTAGTTGGTTGGTTCTGAAGCTCTCTGATGCTCTAAAAATATATCTATAATTTAGCTGGCTTTGTCCAGTTTTGCAGCAAGAGTGCTTTCCTGTCCTAGTCTCCTCTAAAACAGATGTTCGCTTGTCAGTAGTTTTTAACTCCATCAGTTATACATTGTCAATATTATTATTGTTTGGTAAAATCATGCTTTCAATGATTTATTTAGATGTTTACCCTTTTTTATCCTCACGATCCATTTTTATCTCTTAGCATTTCTTCTTCTATCAGTTTCTTTCTTCTTAAAGTACATTCTGTTTTACTTTTTAAGTTTTTTCCTTGAGGAAGATTAGCTCTGGGTTAACATCTGTGCCAATCTTCCTCTATTGTGTATGTGGGTCACCACCATGGCATGGCTGATGTGTGGTGTAGGTCCACGCCTGGGATCCAAACCCACGAACCCAGGCCTTGGAAGCAGAGAGTGCTGAACTTAAACCACTACACCGGGTGGCTGGCCCCCTTAAAGTACATTCTTTAGAAGTTCCTTGATGAGCATTTGTTGGTGGTAATACTCTTAGTAAATGTTTGCATAAAAATATCTTTAATTCACCCCAGTTCTTGAGATATGGTTTGATTGGGTATACACTGAAAGTTATTTTCTCTCTGTACCTTGATGATTTAATCCAACTCTCTTTTGCCTTCCATTGTTAAGAAATGTATCATAGGTCTAAATGTAAGTCTCCATAAGTGTTCTGTTCCTCTGTGGGGCTTTGAATATCTTCTTTTGTATTTGGTGTTCTTTGCTTTCCCTGGATGGATCTGGCTCTAGATTTTTTTTAATTGTGCTTGAGATATATTCAGCTGCCTGAATCTAGAGTAGAAGTCTTTTATCAATTCTGGAAATTTCTGTTATTATGTCTGAATATTCCTTTAAATCATATATATATATTTGTATTGTTTAATTCAAATATATACACATACTTATACACATTCAATATATATTCATTAAATATATATTTATATTATTTAATTCAATATATTATATTATTCAATATAGTGATTTATATTGTTCAAAAAATATACTTATATTATTTATATATATAGTTTCCTGTACTTGACAAAACTCAAGCCAGGCTCCTTTGAGCCCTCGTCTTGACTAGGCCTCAATCTTGGCCTATAATAACTACAGCCTCTCAGCACAAATGATTTCACCCACACACACACACATTATAAGACTTAAACACTGACATAGTTTCTAACAGCTGAAATCCACATCCTTAGGATGACCCCTGCCCCCTTAAAGTGCTTGCCTGAGAAAGTTCAAGGCAGCCAAAAGAATTGACTGTGTGTTCTGGCCAGCACTCGATCATTGGCCCCTGATGTCCCTTTCTTAGAGCATTTACCCAAAAGTGGTTACAAATGTGACTATTTCCTCTGTCCTTTGAGTTGTATGTGTGTCTCCTATAACTCAGGAGTGCATTTCTAAAGGTTCTGAGAGCCATTCCTTGAGATGAGGAAAAGGTGTCTGTCTCCCAGACTCTGTGAGAGGAGAGAAGCGAAACTTTGATCATTTCCAACTAGCAGACACGACTGGCCAGATCACACTGCACTAACCGACACTCTGTAACTTTTCTCTCCCTGACTCTACTGAGCCCCTGCTCACCCCTCTGCCTGCTCCCTCATTCTCCCTTTCAAATGCCCAGTAACCTCTGTACAAATCAAATTGAGTTCAGTTCACTCTGTTCCCTCTTCCCTATTGCAGTGGTATATTACTGATTAAAATCTGTCCTGACCACTTTAACTAGAGCCTGGATTTGTGTATACTCTACATTTAACACACATGCAGATAATGTCATACATATGCATAGATACGCATATACCAACATAACCATGGGCCCTCCAGGACCAGTTCAACTGAAGCCATCTTATCAACAGAGTAGTTAAGGTTTTCTTTCAGGAACTGAGACCCCTTTTCAAGTTCAGACCAGTTGGGACTACCAACTCATCAACTGAGAGTGCACAAATGCTTTATAAGTGACCTTTTGGACATCAAGGAGCTAAAAACTCCATTCTCTGATCATGGTAACACTGCCAATTTGTGAACACACATCCGATGAGGAGCCATGAAGCTTGACTTTGCTTGTGCAGATCATCAATTACCTGACTTCTCCTTACTTCCAATCATGTACCTCCACATGTCAGACCACCCTGCCCTTCATTCCATAAATTGTGCCCCAAGACCTGGATCAGGGAGACAGATCTGAGACAGACACTTCCCCCTGTCTCCTTGCAGATTAATCTCACAAAATAAAGCTACACTTCATTTCCCAAAAGCTGATGTCAGAATAATTGTATTTTTTAATGTGCATTGGGCAAGAGAACCCCAATATTGTGCAGTAACATCCATACATATATATGCACTTACTGGTTATTTTATCTTTTTTATTTTCTTTTCTGAGGAAGATTCACCCTGAGCTAACATCTGTTGCCAATCTTCTTCTTTTTGCTGAGGAAGATTCACCCTGAGCTCACATCTGTGCCAATCTTCCTCTATTTTGTATGTGGGTTGCCACCCACAGCCTGGCCACTGATGAGTGGTGTAGGTCTGTGCCCAGGAACTGCACCTGCACCACTCAAGTGGAGATCTCTGAACTTAACCACTAGGCCATGGGACTGGCCCATCTCTAATTGTTTTGAAGATGTTACTAGATATGCAATTGAAGTTTCACTATGATCTCTGGATTTCCTTGCGCTCCTTTAGTCCCTCACTTGAGTGTATGTGTTTCGTGCTCCATCTTTCATGCTAGAGGATTTCCTCAAATATCAAGTGGTCCTTGGTTACCCATTCATATTTCTGTGATGGGAAGAAAACAGCTGAGTAGGATCTCTGTGGGCCTGATGGGGCCTGTGTCTGTCTGGACTCAATATTTCTTCAGGGGTGTTGAGTGTTGAACTAGTAACAGACAAACAGTGTTGGTGCCCATGCTGATCTCTAACAAAATACTTATTCCACACATTCCCACAATGACAGACATCCTCTGAACACATGGAAATCCTGACAACACACCCACACCGACATACACACTATTTGCAAATGACCATCAGCATTCATACTGTAAACTACACCTGATAATGCACACTGATACTCAGAACATACACACAAACACACACACATACAGACCACTCACTGTCTCAGAGCCCACAGTGACTTGAACTCTCTAAACACACACAAAGATCAACAAAACACACCTTCACATAGATGCCATAATAGCCATGCACACTGTGGCCATACAGAATTGCTGAACACACACACATCCACACAACAAGGAGCATCGCCATGCACGTGTGGGCTTGATCAAGGGTTTTTCACACCTCAGCATCAACATGGACACCCCAGGGTGAGACGGAGAGGCAGAGGGCACAGGGACAAAATGTGGGGAGCAGTCAGGAGAAAACTGCATAAAGCAAATGTGATAACTGTAAAGCTGGTTGCTAAATGACATGTGACTCAATGGTACGAGGAGCCAAGAGGATCTGAAATGGTACAAAGGAGGTGACTGATACAAACCCATCACAAGATATTGAAATGTAAGGAACAGTGATATTTTAAAAGGCACTGAGGAGAGTGCATCAAAGCTTAGATATAATGCCAAACAATGAATGACATGGAATTCTAGCCAAAGAACAGCCATTATTGCTGTTAAAATTCCTATGTAAATGTTTCTTATAAAATTATAGAAATACTCATTGAAAAATGACAAATATTCATTAGTTTAAAACATTTCAGGGTAAAATTACTGCAGGTTCCACTTTTATTGAGTAGCTTTCCTTGGGCAGCTAGAAAAGCAGGACAAAGCACACAGAACAGCTGTGTGAAGGGTCAGAGAACATCATGTGCAGACAGGACTTGGGGATCTACAATCTCTGAGACAAGGGAAGCACAAGATTGTGAGCACCAGCTCCATGCGGCTTCTCCCTTAAGGCATTTGCTATTTCAACAGTGAGAGAAGAGAGTCTGAGTAGAAAGAGGAGGAAAAATGAACTGAAATTTGGTTCCAGCTAAGTCCAGTAACTTCTGCTTCCAGTCAGATGTGGTAAAGGCAGAGCAACAATTAAACATTGATTTAATAAATACTGTATGTTTACAAACACCAAAGGGATGTGGAAGCAAAGAGGACTAGATGAAATAAAATTTCAAAAAGGGAAGAGCCTTTTTAGGTGAGATTGCCAGACATGCCCTCAGCTGGGGGAATTTGCTGAATCTGGACTCTGATAATCAGACCTGTCTTACCAGAAGATGATTGTAAGTACAATCTGTCATAATTGATCTGTGTTAGCTTTTCAATATCACAAGCTTTGTTTGGCTGTTAATTTTTATTGTCTCCACTAGAAGACTCTGTGAAGGGAAAGACATTGTGTCATTTGCCACATGATCTTCAGAACATTCTTCAGTTGGGGCTGTATGACTTCTATAAATATTTGTTGTTGGTTTCATGAATGCTATGGACTCAATGTCTAAGTAACCCAATTTCATACGCTAAAATCCTAATCCTCAACGTGATGGTATTTGCAAGTGGGGCCTTTGGGAGTTAATTAACTTAGATGAGGCCGTGAGTGTTAAGCCCCCATGATGGGATTAGTGCCCTTCTAAGGAGATGGAGGGCCAGAGCTCCATCTGCTAGATGAGAGTAGAGCAAGAAGCTGTCCTTCTGCAAAACAGGAAGAGAGCTCTCACCAAAAACAAATCAGCTTGATCCTAGATCTTGAACATCCCATTCTTCAGAAATGTGAGTAATGCACTTCTGTTGTTAAAAGTGCCCAGTCTATGGATGGCCTGGTGGTGCAGTGGCTAAGTGTGGGTGCTCCACTTTGGTGGTCCGAGGGTTTGCAGGTTCAGATCTCAGGCATGCACCGATGCACAGCTTGTCAAGCCATGCTGTGGTGGCGTCCTATATAAAAAATAGAGGAAGATGGGCACAGATGTTAGTCCAGGGCCAATCTTCCTTAGCAAAAAAGAGGAGGATTGGCATCAGATGTTAACTCAGGGCTGATCTTCCTCACACACACAAAAAAAAACCCCAAAAGTGCCCAGTCTTGGGGCCTGCCCCATGGCCTACTGGTTAAGTTCAGTGAGCTCCTCTTCGATAGCCTGGGTTCAGTTCCTGGACACAGATCTACACCACTCATCACCAGCCGTGCTGTGGGGGTGACCCACATACAAAATAAAGGAAGACAGTCATGGATGTTTGCTCATGGTGAATCTTCTTCAGCAAAAAAAATAAATAAAGTGCCCAGTCTATGGTATTTTTCTTACAACATCCCATATAGACTAGCACACTGAGTGTGTGAATAAGTTCATTTAGATTGACGATCCTTCTTCTACATGACACATTATTGCCAATGATCCCTAAATTGGTGTGAGTCAAATTTCCCTTAAGGATCATAAAGACGTTAGGGCCCTTCTCCCTAGTTATGCACATATTGATACACATGAAAACATGTTGCATCAAGTGTTTTATATACACCTTAGTGTTACACCTCATCCCATTGGCCTTCAGTGAACTTCAGTGTTACAGCCAGTGCTTTGGGCCTTAAAGGAAAGTCCCTGGACTGAAGAGGAGCCGGTATCCATCGTGCAGCTCCTGTCCTCTGCCCAGCCAGCTCCAGCGCAGGGTCAGTTTACAAGATGGGCTTTCCTCCAGGCAGCTCTGTCTTCCTCCCAGCCTGTTCTCATTTAGGATAATCTCACAGTAGCAATGACTGTAAATTTGGAGGGAAGAGCTACAGAAGACATCTCCCAGGGGAAATTCTTTGTGGTTACATGATAACCACATATGGACACTCAGTTGCTCTAAGTTGTCCTGAAAATGGAACCCTTCTTATGTCTGCAATATCCTTCCATGTCCTCTTTCCCTTCCATCTCTCTGTTCTTGGTGGTCAAATTCTCTTGGCAATGACAATAAAAAAATGAAAGTAGGGAATGGCCCATTTCCAGTCTCAGAATTCTGTGAAATTTTACTGCCTATCCCCAATCTCCCAGGACTGACACCCTGTTTACTCTTTTAAGATTAGATTACATTTTAATCAAAGTTTTCTCTCATCTTTGTTATGTATATACATATTCTAATACATAATATTGAAAACATTATTTTTGGCCCTACAACTTCCAGATTCATTCATAGTTATTTTCTGATGGATGCATGCCTTTGTAATTATGTTTATAACTCCATTAACTATAGAAATTGACTAAATTATGAGTATTAATGTACTAACACAGGAAAATGGCCCATTTTTATTCAACATAAAGTTTCATGTTTTCATCAAGACAAGTACACGCATACTTAATTGTTCAGCAAAAACTCTTACTGTGTACATGTAAGCAATTATAAATCTATTGGTGTTGGTTTACCTTGTCAGTTATTCCTTGTTTCCGAATTGTGCATTCAGCATTTCCATGAACACTTTAGAGTCCTGCATCTTTATCCTACCATTTTAAATACTAGGTCATCGACAAAAGTCCACATGACTTCTTCAGTTGTGTGCTAGTGGGTCCTTTGTAGGGTGTTTTCCCAGGTACGTTTTCACATGGTCATCGACAAAAGTTCACCTTACTTGTTCTGTTGTGTGCTAATGGGTCCTTTGTAGGCTGTCATCCCGGGTACGTTTTCCAATGTGAACTCCAGCTGATGTCCTTGTGACACTGACATAAATACTGGTGTCTCCACAGATCATGGGGCCAATGATGTGTGGTCCTTTACAGAGTGATATATAACCTAATACTTTTCATTCAATTAGTGTAAGAAATGCTATGGAAAGTAGATTGGGGACAATTAATAAAAGATGATTGATTATGAACATGCCGTTAGGGAGAAAAATTGAACCTCTGGCTATAAAGGTTTACGTTTCATGAAATTAATCAGCCACTCTAACAAACCCTGTTCATAGGCAGGGCTATATACATATATATATATTAGATTAAGATTATATCATCTGTTAGTTTGAATGTGCTTTTGTAAAGTATGCCTTGTTTCTCTTGCCCTTTCTTACTGGGAGAAATACGGAATAGATAGAAATTGACTGAATTACTCTGGTCTGAACTCAGATCACGTAGGACTTGAATCATTCAACAAATGAGCCATTAACAGTGGATACACCACTGGGATTTCCTGATCCAACATCGCGGTCATACACCCTATTGTGGATATGGACTCTAGAATAAGATTGTGCTGCTATCCAAAGGTTAACTTGTTCTGTGGATCAATATTTTGGATCAATAAGTGATGAAATATTTTGACTAGTTGGCCTAGATTTTAATCACTCAGAGTTTATTTTATTCTCTGAGGTCACCCCAACCAAAATTGTTAGTCCATTTAAGTTTTGTTATCCCTCGATTTGGCTTACCTTTGTTTTTTTGGAATTAATTGAAGCTCCATAGGGTCTTCTCCTCTTATTTTGTCATTCCCGCCTCTTCAGGGAAAGGTCAATTTCACTGATTAAAAGTAAGAGAGAGAGAGAGAGAGAGTGATGTCAGCTTCATGGCAGAGTAAGCTTTCCCTCGAACTCTTCCCCCAATAAGATACAACAAAAGGAACAGTCACAGACCAACAACAGAATCCCAGACAGTGAAAAGCTAGATCGAAAAGATCCACACTGCCGCACATGTGAGAGTGGGATGTGCTGGGCCCCCGGAGGAAGTGGGGAGAGGTAAGGAGAGCTCCTCTCCCTCCCCATCAGATCAGCGATCCCATTCAGTGCAGCTCCCAGAGAGGGGGGAGGGGCGGCCCTCAGCAGGGAAACCGTAGCTCTTCGGGCTCTCTCAGCCAGTGGGAAACTCCCGCACAGAGGACTCAGAAGAGCCACAGGGCTACCATCAACATCTGAGCACCACAAAGAGCAGATAAAGAGGGGCGAACGAGAAGCCCCCCATGTCAGGGACCCAGAGGGCAAAAGAGAGAGCTCCTCCCTCCCTGCAAACCAGACTCTGCAGCTCCACCGACCAGACCAGACCAAGTGATCCGTGGCAGACCAGATCAAACGACCTGACCCGTGAATCGCAGCAGGAAAAAAAAAAAAAGACAAAACTGTGGATCGCAGCAGAAAAACTGGGGCAGAGCACAGGGGGCTTAGACTACACAGCCCTTTACCACCACACAGTGCTGGCGGGTGGAAATTGCAACCAGAGATTTCCAGGATGAGGAAAAACAAAACCAACACAGGAACCACAATGCAAAGATATATGAAATCACCAGACCAGAAACAAAATGACAAACACACAGAAATCAACCCCAAAGACACAGAAATCCATAATCTAAATGACAGAGATTTCAAAATAGCTATCATAAAAACACTCAATGAAATACAAGACAACACAGACAAACAATTCAATGAGATTAGGAGTTTCTTCACAAAAGAGATTGAAATCATAAAGAAAAACCAATCAGTGCTGATGGAGATGAAGAACACAATGGAAGAGATAAAGGAGGATCTGGAATCTTTAAAGAACAGAGCTGACAATATGGAGGAAAGAATTAGCACTTTAGAGGCTAGGAATACAGATATGCTCCAGATGGAAGAGGAGAGAGAACTAAGACTAAAAAGAAATGAAGAAAGACTCCGAGAAATATCTGACTCTATTAGAAAATGTAACATAAGAATTATAGGTATTCCTGAGGGAGAAGAGAGGGAAAGAGGAACAGAGAGCCTATTCAAGGAAATAATAGGTGAGAATTTCCCAAATCTGGGGAAGGAGCAGGAAATACCAGTAAGCGAAGCCAACAGGTCACCTAAATATATTAACAGACAAAGATCCTCTCCACGACACCTAGTGGTAAGGCTAGCCAGGGTCAATGACAAAGAAACAATATTAAGGGCAGCTAGACAAAAACAAAAAATAACGTACAAAGGAACTCCCATCAGGCTCTCAGCTGATTTCTCAACAGAAACTTTACAGGCTAGGAGAGACTGGAATGATATATTCAAAATACTGAAAAACAAAAACTTTCAGCCAAGAATACTCTATCCAGCAAAAATATCCTTCAAATATGATGGAGAAATAGTAACTCTCCCAGATAAACAAAAGCTAAGGGAGTTCATGGCCATGAGACCCCCACTACAAGAAATACTCAAGAAGGGCCTTAGGCCTGAAAAAAAGAAGAGAAAGGGAATACAAAGCTTGGAGCAAGGAGAAAAATAGGTAGATAAACTCAGAAAAATAATAGATCTTTACCAGAATAGGTTAGCCACCACTTAAATACTAAATTCAAAGATCAAAGGAAGAAACTCAGCAAAAATAAATTTAACCTCATCACTGTAAACACACAGCCACAACACAAGATAGAATAAGGTATAACAAGAACAACTTAGAAGGGGAAGAGGAAAGTGATTGAATTGACTTTGTATAAGGAAATAGGAGGCCATCAGATAATGGACTACCTCATACACAAGATTTTTTACCCAAACCTCACAGTAACCACTAAACAAATAATCAAAGCAAAACCACATATGATAAACAAAGAGAAAACTAGAAGAGTCATAATACAGAACAACCAAACTGAATTGGCAGTCCAAAACAAATGGGACAAGAAACAAAGGAAATGCAAAAGAACCAGAAAATAAGTGACAAAACAGCAACATTAAGCCCTCATACATCAACAATTACCCTAAATGTAAATGGATTGAACTCTCCAATCAAAAGATACAGAGTGGCAGGATGGATTAAAAAGCAAGACCCAACAATATGTTGCCTTCAGGAAACACATCTTAGTACTAAAGACAAGCACAGGCTCAGAGTGAAAGGATGGAAGACAATACTCCAAGCTAATGGCAAACAAAAGAAAGCAGGTGTTGCCATACTCATATCAGACAAAGTAGACTTCAAGATAAAACAGGTTAAGAAAGACAAAGAAGGGAAATATATAATGATAAAAGGGACACTCCATCAAGAAGATGTATCACTTATAAATATATATGCACCCAACATAGGAGCACCAATATACATAAAGCAACTATTAACAAACCTAAAAGGAGACATTAACAACAACACAATAATAGTAGGGGATCTTAACACCCCACTTACATCAATGGATAGATCATCCAGACAAAAAGTCAATAAAGAAATAGTTGACTTAAGTGAAAAACTGGACGAAATGGACCTAGTAGACATATACAGAGCACTCCATCCAAAAACAGCTGACTACACATTCTTCTCAAGCGTGCATGGAACATTCTCAAGGATAGACCATATGTTGGGAAACAAAGCAAGCCTCAATCAATTTAAGAAGATTGAAATCATAACAAGCATCTTTTCAGACCATAAGGCTATGAAACTGGAAATGAACCATGGAAAAAAAAACTGGGAAAGTGACCAAAATGTGGAGATTAAACGACATGCTACTGAACAACCAATGGATCATTGATGAAATTAAAGGAGAAATCAAAAACTATCTGGAAACAAACGAAAATGATAATATGCCATATCAAACCATATGGGATGCAGCAAAAGCGGTCCTGAGAGGGAAACTCATAGTGATACAAGCCCACCTTAACAAACAAGAAAAAGCCCTAATAGGCAACCTTAAATTGCACCTAACAGAACTAGAAAAAGAAGAACAAACAAAGCCCAAAGCCAGCAGAAGGAGAGAAATAATAAAAATCAGAGCAGAAATAAATGAAATTGAGACCAAAAAAACAGTAGAAAGGATTAATGAAACAAAGAGTTGGTTCTTCGAGAAGATAAACAAAATCGACAAACCCTTAGCCAGGCTTACTAAGAAAAAAATAGAAAAGGCTCAAGTAAATAAAATTAGAAATGAAAGAGGAGAAATTAAAATGGATACCACGGAAATACAGAGGATTATAAGAGAATACTATGAGAAATTATATGCCAACAAATTGGACAATCTAGAAGAAATGGATAAATTCTTAGACTTATACAACCTCCCAAAACTGAACCAAGAAGAAATGGAGAATCTGAATAGAACAATCACAAGTAAAGAGATTGAAATAGTAATCAAAAACCTCCCAAAAAAATAAAAGTCCAGGACCAGATGGCTTCTCCAGTGAATTTTACCAAACATTCAAAGAAGATTTAATACCCATCCTTCTCAAACTATTCCAAAAAATAGAGGAAGACGGAACACTTCGTAAATCATTCTACGAGGCCAACGTCACCCTGATACCAAAGCCAGACAAAGACAATACAAAGAAAAAAAATTACAGGCCAATATCGCTGATGAACATTGATGCAAAAGCCTCAACAAAATATTGACAAACCGAATACAACAGTACATTAAAAAGATCATACACCAGGATCAAGTGGGATTTATACCAGGGACGCAGGGATGGTTCAACATCCGCAAATCAATCAACATGATACATCACATCAACAAAACAAAGAATAAAAACCACATGATCATCTCAATAGACGCAGAGAAGGCATTTGACAAGATACAACATCCATTTATGATAAAAACTCTCAATAAAATGGGAATAGAAGGAAAGTACCTCAACATAATAAAGGCCATATACGGCAAACCCACAGCCAACATCATACTCAACGGGGAAAGACTGAAAGCCATTCCTCTGAGAACAGGAACGAGGCAGGGCTGCCCACTCTCATCACTCCTGTTCAACATAGTACTGGAGGTTTTGGCCAGAGCAATTAGGCAAGAAAAAGGAATAAAAGGAATCCAAATAGGTAACGAAGAAGTGAAACTCTCACTATTTGCAGATGACATGATTGTATATATGGAAAACCCTAAAGAATCTGTTGGAAAACTATTAGAAACAATCAACAACTACAGCAAGTTGCAGGGTACAAAATCAATCTACAAAAATCAGTTGCATTTCTGTATGCTAATAATCAGCTAACAGAAAGAGAGCTCAAAAAGATAATACTATTTACAATTGCAGCAAAAAGAATAAAATACCTAGGAATAAATCTTACCAAGGAGGTGAAGGACCTATACAATGAGAACTACAAGACATTATTGAAAGAAATCCATGATGACATAAAGAAATGGAAAGATATCCCATGCACGTGGATTGGAAGAATAAACATAGTTAAAATGTCTATATTACCTAAAGCAATCTACAGATTCAATGCAATCCCAATCAGAATCCCAACGACATTCTTCACAGAAATAGAAAAAAGAATGCTAAAATTTATATGGGGCAACAAAAGACCCCGAATAGCTAAAGAAATCCTAAGAAAAAAGAACAAAGCAGGAGGCATCACAATCCCTGACTTCAAAACATACTACAAAGCAATAGTAATCAAAACAGCATGGTACTGGTACAAAAACACACACACAGAAGAATGGAACAGAATTGAAAGCCCAGAAATAAAACCACACATATACGGACAGCTAATTTTCGACAAAGGTGCTAAGAACATGCAATGGAGAAAGGAAATTCTCTTCAATAAATGGTGTTGGGAAAACTGGACAGCCACATGCAAAAGAATGAAAGTGGACCATGTGCTATCGCCATTCACAAAAATTAACTCAAAATGGATCAAAGACCTGAAGGTGAGTCCTGAAACTATAAAACTCATAGAAGAAAATATAGGCAACACACTATTTGACATTGGTTTTAAAGGAATCTTTTCGGATGACATGCCTACCCAGACTAGGGAAACTAAAGAAAAAATAAACAAGTGGGACTTTATCAAAGAGCTTTTATAAGACAAATGAAACCAGAATCAAGACGAACAGACAACCAACCAGCTGGGAGAGAATATTTGCAAAACATACATCTGACAAGGGGTTGATCTCCATAATATATAAAGAACTCACACAACTGAACAACAAAAAAACAAACAACCCGATCAAAAAATGGGCAGAGGAAATGAACAGACACTTCTCCAAGGAAGATATACAGATGGCCAATAGGCACATGAAAAGATGTTCAACATCACTAATCATCAGGGAAACGCAAATCAAAACAACACTAAGATACCACCTCATGCCCGTTAGAATGGCTATAATCATCAAGACAAAAAACAACAAGTCTTGGAGAGGATGTGCAGAAACAGGAACCCTCATACACTGCTGGTGGGAATGCAAACTGGTGCAGCCTCTATGGAAAACGGTATGGAGATTCCTCAAAGAATTAAAAATAGAGATGCCCTATGACCCAGCCATCCCACTACTGGGAATCTATCCAACGAACCTGAAATCAACAATCCAAAGAGGCTTATGCACCCCTATGTTCATTGCAGCATTATTCACCATAGCCAAGAAGTGGAAGCAACCTAAGTGTTCCTCGTCTGACGATTGGATTAAGAAAATGTGGTATATATACAATGGAATACTACTCAGCCATAAAAAAAGACAAAATCGTCCCATTTGCAACAACATGGATGGGCCTGGAGGGTATTATGTTAAGTGAAATAAGCCAGAAAGAGAAAGACAAACACTGTATGATCTCACTCATATGTGGAATATAAACCAACATATGGACAGAGAAAACTGTACTGTGGTTACCAGGTGCAGTGGGGGTGGGAGGTGGGCACAAGGGGTGAAGGGAGTCATATATATGGTGATGGACAACAAAAATGCACAACCCAAAATTTCACAATGTTAAAAACCATTAAAACATCAATAAAAAAAAAAAGTAAGAGAGAGTAAAACCCTCAAGTGGCTGTTCATACAAGTCCTCATTTAGACAACAAATGATGCCTTTGCAGAGTCCAGTCACTGTGGCCTTTACAGCGTGTCACTGGGTAAGCAGTGCCTGTAACACCAGAAATACCAGATGAGATGCTTTAGGTAAACAGGTGGGGGCTGTGTTTGTCGAGTTTGTTTTACTTTTTTAAATCTTTCCTTGAATGCCTACCTGTGTTGGGTTAACAATTAATGTAATAAATAATTGTTGGGTTGAATTTATTTTATTGTCAACTTTCGGTGATTATCTGTTCTGATATAAGATTATGCAAGGAGAAATAATTCTTATTCCTCATAGTAACAGTACTACTTCCATGAATTAGTAGATTAATGTAGTATTAGATTAGGAGTTAGTTTCTGAGATTGAAATTAAGATAAGTATATTGTTGAACCTGAAGGCTTTCTTAATTGGTGTCTGAATTTAGGCCAACTAGGGTATTGTTTGTACTCCCTCTCTAAGGAAGGTTGTATCCTGTATCTAAAAGGCTGTACCTCTTTAGGGCTGGGTCTGGGGAAGGCAGGAGGCTGGACAAGTGTGGAGCTGGCTCTGGCCCAGAGGGATGAGCAAGAGACACAGGGCACCTGCTGCCACACACAGCCGCAGCAGACATCACCAGTCAGTCATGACGTGCTGGGCTGCAGAGCCCAGAGAGCCCCCCAGTCCTCGACAAGTGCACACAGAAGCCACTCCCGGGCAGAGCAGGGGACTGTGATGAGCCCATTTGCCGACCCCACTCCCCTAAGACATGCTCCAGGCCTCCTCTCCCCACTTACTCCGCCAGCTCCTCACTGTCCTCGGGACTCAGGCCTTCAAGGCCCGCCAGCAGGCTGCTCCAGCTCTTCTCCCTCCTTCCCATCACCTCCCCTCTCTGCTCCCACTCTAGTTCCAGGGCAAGTTACCTGTGGCTCCTGAGTGCTGCTCCTTGGCCTGGAAGGGCCTTCATTCACCCCATCCACCCTGTGCACTCCTACTTACCCTTCAAGACTCGACTCCAGTGATGCCTCCTCGGGAAGAACTCCCTGATGCTCCATCTCCCCAGGCATGCTCTGGGCCACCACTCTGCCTCCTGCCCACGTCCATCACTGCCTGGAACCTTGCTGGGCTCCCTTGTCTGTTCTCCATGTCCAGCCCAGCCCCTCAGGAGAGGAGGAAATGCTTAGGCTCAGGGCAATGGAGCAGATTCCTGGACTGTGGTGACGCTGCCCACCCTAGGAGACGTCATTCTTTTGGCCTCTTCCAGCTTGGGCCCAATGCAGCTCAGGGGGAGCCAGGACACAGGGAGGCTGGCTCTGGGCTCAGCAGGTCACAGGGTGGGCCTAGGGAAAAGGCACAGGGGGCCACACAGAGGGGCTCGGTACAAAACTCCAAGTCGACGATACCCTTACTAAGGGCAGCAGGAGCCAAAGGCAGCTGCACAGGCCGCAAGAGGTGCTGGCAAGCCTTTCCTCTGTTCAGAGAGTCCCAGGGCTGGATAGAAGGAACTCAGGAGGCCCATCTGAGGTGCAGGTCACCTAGGGGGCATGCAAGCAGAAGCTGAGGGTCCCACAGCAAGTGGAATCTGAAGAGGTCACCCTCAGACGCCTGGCAGTTCTAACGTTTCCGAGTTGGAAGTCAGTCCCCTGAGTCACAGCCTCTAGCTGCCCCCTCACAGGGCTGCCTCTCAAACACCGCTCCCAAGGAGAGTGGAGGCTGAGGGTGAAGGCAACCTCCTACCCGTGAGAACCGCTGTGATCACAGCCTCCCGCAAGGGGCCAAGGATGATGAGCAAGGGACAGAGGGACTGACCCACAGGACTTCCCCTCGGATGCTGAACATGCTTGTGATTCACGGGGCCAATCAGTATCTGTCCTCATCCTCCACTCCTCTCTCCCCAAAAGGACATGTCAGTGTTTACTATGACATCCACAGACACACCAAGGGCATCTGGGAAGAATCATGTGTACATCTGGAGAGAAGGGAACTGTGAAAACCAGTAATATCTGCATCCATGTGTGCAGATACCGACATCTACATACAGCTGTCCCATTCCTCCAGCAGCCCTGGAATACTCTGCAATCATGCTGGCATGATTGGCATGGCTGGCACATGACAGCCAAACCAACTGACGGTGTCCCCACGTGCCACCACTGCTGGGGCCTTCCTTGAGGTTCGGGGGAGGCAGGGTGCCATTCCCCATCTCACAAAAGTCTGGCTGGTGTCCAGGAGGGTCTCACAGCCTTCGACAATCATGCCCTTCATGGCTATGTTTTCCTGGATGCTCTCTGTCTCGTTTACTTCATTGTACATTAACCTGGGGAGACAGAAAATTTCAGAGACAGGCTGCCCCCTCCTCTCAGGGGGAAGGGAATGACGGGCATCTGGCCAGACCTAGGAAGAAAGCCTGGCACCCAGGATTCTCAGGTGGAGACTGTGATCATGAAGGGAGAGAGAGAATGCATATTGAATATCCGCTGTGCTGGCCACTCTATGAGCACGATCTCACATCTTCCCTCTGACAGCCCAAGGAGAAAGCTGTTCTTATTTCAGAGAAAAGGAAATGGAGATTAATAGCTAGAAAGCAGGTCTGATTTAAAAGTCTGAACCAAGTGGAACAGAGATGGCAAAACTGGGAGGAGGACAGGAGTACAGGAAACAACCTTTCTTCCCTACTCTGCCCTCCATACCACTACTGGCCTTATCTCCATCCATAGAACTCCACCCACCCATCCTGCTTCAGGGCCTTTGCACTTACTGTCTCCACACTTCCACCAGTGCACTTTATACAGTTGCTTCCTTAATGTTCGGGCCCTGGAATGGCTTAGTTTTGGACCTGGCAATCCCAGGTTCCAGCTCACGGAAAGACTGACTCCAGTAGGCTCCAGCACGTCTGGGGGAAGCAAGACACACGTTGCCCTTAATTTGAGAAGAAGGACAGCTCTCCTATTTGTCCTGTTCTGATTGTTGCAACACCCCTCCTCCAGGAGGTGGCGCCATTTAACTGCTTTTTAAAAATAGCATTGGTGGGAAAAGAGGCCTGTGAGTTGTCAACTTTGCTAAGAGCCTTGGTGGGTTTTCAGGAGTCTTAGGAAGATAGTAATTTTGTGGGGAGGAGCATCTGGAGAAAGTACCCAACCTACTCCAAGAAAAGCACAAAACCTCTTATTTGTCTGCTGATGCCTCAAATTCTACAACCACGACCAGATCACCAAGAGGGCTGGTTAATATGCATGGCTTAACGAAGTTCTCTAGTAGACACTCTCCAATTTAACCCTCCCAGCAATGAGAGATGACACTGGTCGAGCTGGATCGGTGATTAACGAACTTAGCGTGATAAGCAAATTACTGGGCCCGTCTGACCCTCAGTTTGCTCATCTGTAGAATGTCGGAGTGAGGATGGAAGAGAATGCATTTCATGTGCTGACCTCAGGCCCAGCACATGGCAGGTGCTTGAGTAAAGGGCAGTGATCACTATTGTTAGTATCACTGGTTGCAAAGGTGTTATTATCAAACTATTATTATCCGTTGTTTTCTGGTTACCAGACTGGGGCATGGAGATGGGGTCTCTTCCTTAGAAGCCTCAGTCTGTCTCTCCCAGCAATGCTCTTCTCAGCAGCCCAGGCCCTAGCCCTCTTCTGGAAGGGACGGGGCACAGGGAGGCACCTTACAAGGATATGCTAGTTCCCTGGATATGGACTCATTTTTGCAGGTTAGCAAAGGTAAGCAGAACCATTTCTTTTGATGAGGGTGGGGATTTTGCTGAGGAGGGCTGTATTTGCTACAAACAAGGGGGCGATCCCGGAGTAGCAACGCTAGTTTCACTGTTAGACAAGTGCCAGCTGCAGCTGCTCAGGACGGCTGCCAGCCCCGGCTGGGGTTTGTGCTGAGAGCCACACTGTCACCGCAGCTGGGGAGGAGTGCCCAGGGCCGCAGTCTGCCAGGGGAGCTGGAATTGATGACCTGGGTTACAGTGAGCCCAAGAGATGAGGTTCAGAAGAAAAAGCGGGACAAAGGCCAGAGGTAGGAGAGAGTCAGCCCCAGGGGAGGAGTGTTTCTGAGCACAGCCAGGGAGGGTTTGTTATCTGATGGCTTCCTGTCAGGCTGGGAGCTTTCCTCAGTCCCCCAAGGGGAGAGAGGAGGATGAAAGGGCTGCTGTCAGGGCGACAGGAAAACCCTCTTCTGTGCCACTAGGGCTGGGTTCAGGCCAGGTGCAGGCGATCAGGTGGGACAAAGGACGAGTAGGCTGCGGGAAAGGGGATCAGGATCTTAGGATAAATGCCTTGGCACCCATGTGCCTTCCTCGCCCTTGCCCACACCGGGACAGGGCATCCCACAGGGATGAGGAGCCTCGTTGGAGCCCCAAGTCTTCTCCTTGGGGAAGTGTGCAGGATTTGGCTCCTTGGGGCATGAGAGGACTGGGGTCTCCACCCCACAATGGTTTTTGTTAGTCTGCTATCACGCTCTGATTACATCTGCTCCCTGAATGACCCTCCACTCCGGGGCAAGTGCCCTGCCCTAGTCCAGCCTGGTCCTCCCTCTGCCCAGCTGGGAGCTGTGGCCCTACTGGCTGCCTTTTGCTGGACTCGGGAAGCCATTTAGAGCACTGAGTGGTTGGCAGGGTTGGGGACTGGACTCCACATGCTGCAGACCGACCCTCCTTTGCAGCTTCTGGCAGCCCATCACTGACTACCAGGCTGCTCATCATCTCTTGGCCTCCATAAGGTGCAGACCCCAGGGCTCAGCTCTTGGTGAGCATCTCGTTCCTGCCTAAACTCACTCCCCTGGTGATCTCACCAGTCTTGTGACTATAATACCATCTCTGAGCTGATGGCTCCCCAATGGCTCACTCAAACTCCAGACTCAAACGCCCTCCTCCCTTCTTGTCCTCTCCACCACTGTTGTACATCTCAAGTTCAACATGCCCCCAGTAAAGCTCCAGTGAAGCAAGAAAGACTTCCCCTCCACACCTACCCCTCTTGCACCTTTCTCCATCTCGGTTAGCAGCAACTCCAGCCTTCTGCTTGCTCAGCCAAACCTCTGGAATCTCCTTTGACTCCCATCTTCTCTCCCCTCACATCTAATGCATCAGAAACTCCTGTTGGCTCCATCTTCAAAACACATCCAGAATCTGAACCTTCTCCTCACCTGCACTGCCACCACCTGGTGCAGGCCACCATCAGCTGCTGCCTGGGCTCTTGTAGGCACCTCCTGGTCCCTTTGCTTCTGCGCTGACAGAGGAAGTTTCCCCCTGGGCTTTGGGGACTGAAAGGGGCAGCAGAGAGACCTTGACAAGAGGGCTGGGGCTTCTGTCACTGGACAAGTCATGGGCATCACCCATGACACCACCTGTTGTTGACTGCAGCCTTGGGCACATGAAGGCCTATCACCCAGGACCCCCTCTGGGGCTCCTATACTACAGGTTGTGACACATTGATACTGGAGAACAGAGGAAGTTGGCAGAGGGCCTGTGAGTCCCCGGGTGGATCTCTGTCCTGGCAGATGGGCCCACGTGAGTGCCCAGGGCCCTTCCTCAAACCCCATCTGTGCCAGGGACAGCACACCACCCACACCATCCCACCAAGTGCCCCCTGGGCTTGAGCTGTGAACTCCACAGATTGCTACGGGGACTCTGCTTCCAGGTGAGGCAGGCAGGGGGTCCCCCAACCACCACCCCTTGGGATCCTAACCTGAACATGAGATTTTACCATCTGGGTCTCAGGAAACTCCCACTGGGGAGCATCCTAAGTCCTGGCCTGTCCACTGGTGGGGGGACCCGGGAGCCGGGCTCACCCAGACAGCTCCTCCAGTTTAACCTTGGCGTCATCCAGGCTGTTGGCTCGATGTGCTCGTGAAAAGTGGGCCAAGAGCTCGTGCAGTGTCAGAATGTGCCTGGGAATCTGCAGTAGGCAGAGGCAGGGGTACAATGACAGACGCAAGGATGGGGAAGGACAGAGGGACAGGGAGACAGAGGCAAGGAGAGAGACAGTGATGAAGCTAGTCAGAGACAGAGCAGCAACGTCGAGAGGGAGAGAGAGACAAAATGGACGGAGAAGGGTTCTCTCAGCTCCCAGGACTCCCATGAGCAAGGCTGAGGATGGACACCCAAGGCACTTCTGATCTCAGACTCTAACGTGGAGGTTCTTCCAGGGTCTTGTCTGGGCCAAGATCCCAGAGCTTGAGGCTCTAAGCTGGCAGGAGGAAGGGCCTGGAGGTGGGCTCAGGACCAGGAGCTCACCCTCACCTTCCCACACTGCCTGCTTTGGGGAGCTGGAGAGCCCTGAGGTCCACTGGATCAGGGGAAGGCTGTAACCCCATTCTGCAGGCAGACCAGAGCTGGGGCCTGTTAGGGCCTGGGCTCTCCTGGTCATAGCCCCCTGGTTCCCCCAGCTGTGGCTTCCTCCCAGCTGTGGCCCTCACTGCCATGGTCCCCCAGCAGGATCCCCAGGCATGCGCCCTCAAGGACAGGGCTAGGTGCCAGCTGGAACATGGGGTCAGTGAGGAAGGTCTCCAGCACCCTCTCCTTGCAGTCAGTTTGGCCTCATAGTGCTTCAGCAGCTTGTCAAAGTCACTGTTCTGCTTGCAGTGGGCCGGTATCTGCAGGCTGTACTGGTGGTTGGAGACCAACTCCTGATAGAAACTGACCATGGGCAGCAGGATGGCCAATGGGCCTGCACAAGGAGTTGCCCCACGGGCCCTCGGTCACCCAGCCCCACCCATGGAGGTCAGGGCCAGGCTCAGACCTCCCACCCAGAGACATCCTTGTCTTTGGGGATGACTCTGGCACCACTGCCCTATCCAGGGCCAGATAGGTGGCCCTAGGCATCGGGACCGCATCAGAGTCACAGATCTTTATAGAGACGGGGCCCCTGACTAGTCTGACACCTGTGTATTGGAAGGTCGGAGAGGGCTGTCGTGGCTGCTGTGGTGTGACCCGCCACCTGAAGTGTCTGAAGGGCCACCCAGCTCTGGAGCTTTGGGGCTGTCGGCTGAGGCCTCTGTGGTAACTGAATTGCAACTCCATGTCCCCCTCCACCTTGGCTACCCCAAGAGGCCTCCCCCCAAGAGTGCCTCACCAGTGACAGAGGTGACCCATCCGAGGTCATAAGCTGAGTCAGTAGCTGGCCTGGAACCAGGTCTCCTGAGTCCCCTACTCCAGGGCTTCCCCCCACATGACATGCCCTCCCGAGTCACGTCCCTTCAGCTGTCTGTCCCTTTATCCGTGTGTCCCTGTCGTTCAGCAAGGTGGGTCTGCTGCTGGCCCGCTCTGTCCCAACCTGCTGGATACACAATACCCTGCCTTCCAGCCCCCAAAAGCCCAGCCAATCTCCCCAAACCTGCCCTTCAATGCTTGATAGGCAGGGATGGGCCCACCGAAACATGCTTATAAACTCTGATTATAAACTTATAAATTAAAAAAGAAAAATGTGCCTCCTTTGTGATAAACTCTAAGGGGAAGCTCTTACACAGAGCATTCCACTACCCAAGGGACAGCACCTTCAACCACACAACTACAGGAAGTGCAGAACTCGTCTTTCTAGGGCCTCTTCTCATTGTGACCTTGGGGAAAAGCGGGGCTCTCTGACTTAGGAAAGTGAACAACAAAAGGGTCACACTCAGTGTGGGAGAAGCGCGATGCAGGGGTCCTGCTGTGCAGCCCTCGGGGCCGTCAGGGCGGTGCAGCCAGCTCGGAGAGCAGTGACGCAGGGTGGACGGAGTGGGAGCCTTGACCGTGCTTCTACCTATTGTTTCAGTCATTCTACTTTTGGAAACCTGTCCCAAGGAGACGCTTTCTCATATGAACATTTCAGATGCAGAGATGAGTGTTTCTAGTAACAAAAAGTTGCAGCAACTTTAAGAGTCAAGGATGGGAGATGTCTGCATGGATGATGGCATGCTCACAGGTACTGGAGCATCATACAGCCATCAAAAAGCATACTTTCAGCATGAGAAAACACTTGTGCTACAATGTTAAATTAAAAAAACACACATCAAGATTGAAATTCAATATTCATATGTATGACATTATGTAAATAAAATGAGGGAAAAAACCCAAGATCTGTGCATAGAAAATATTTGAAGAAAACACACCAAAGTGTTTATAATGGTTGTCTTTGGGAAGCAGAACTATGGTTGATATAGCTTTCAACATTTGCTTCTTCTCTAGATTGTCAAATTTTCTCAAATGTGTTCATATATATTATTTTCAAAAGGGAAAAGTAGATAAGAAACTAAAAATGTATCAACTTCCTCCTAGAAAAAGTTTTTGCCAACTTGTCTTTCCGCTTCTGCTCCCTCTGAGGGATTCTGCGGGTTTTTAAGCGGCCACTGTTACACTCTGGGAGGATTGAAGTGCTGCCAGCCTGGAGGAGTGGGCCCTGGAGAGGGACTTCTCAGGTGGAGGCAGGGGCAGGAGGGGGTGGGGACCTCTGCCAGGGCTGCCTGCTCACCCAGGACCCAGTGGGTCAACTGGAGATGCAGGCCTTCGGGCCTTGGTAAAGATCTGGTGCAAACACACGATGACCTCACTGACAGAGGAGACACAGGGTAATCTCCGGCCATGGAATTCCTGCCCCTCCAAGGCCCCGCCCAAGTCCAGCAGAGCTGAGGGGACTAGGGAGAGGGCAGGGGCTGCCACCACCGGTGTGACTCTAGCAGAAAACACCTTTCTCAAGTGACACCTTATGTGAAAACCCCATGAGCAGGATGGACTATGTAACTTGTGGGGCCCAGTGCAGAGCAAATACGCAGGACTCCTTGTTAAAAAATGACAAAATTTCAAGATGGTGACAGCAGAGCACTAAACCAAACATAGACTTTTCTAAACATGGTCACACGCCCCAGAAAGCTGGCAGAGGACGGGAGCTACTCTTGCTGCCAGCCCTCCTGGCACCATCAGTGCCCACCTGCTCGGGTGACCGTAAGGGATCTTAGAGGAACTCAGGGCTCTGGAGAATTCAGAGGAAATGCCACTGATGATGTGAAAAGAGCCAGGGCTTTAGACCCACTGAGAGCAGGCTCAAATCCGCCTTATGCTCCTTCTCAGTTGTGTGACCTCCAGCAAGATGCCTAACATCTCTGAACCACAGGTCTTTCCTGTAAAATATGAAGGTGAAATGAGATCACCCCTGCAAGTAATGGGACAATTTGAGGGCCTGGTGCAGAGGAAGAGCTCAGTAAATGCTAGCTCTCCACCACCCCCTTCTGGGGGAAAACTTAGAAAAGCAGAAACACCCAGATTCTCCCAAGCACCTGCCCTGTCACCACCTAAAGAGCACTGTGGATCATGCCTTCTCACTGGCAGCTTAGCACCAGGCTGGGCAATGGCCCCCTGAGCCCCCTGGCAGCCACATTTGCCGTAGCTCTCCTCCCAGCACCGTCTTCCCCGCCCATGCTCCCCAGCCAGCCAGCTCCAGAACACAGCCCAAGTCTTCTCTCCCAGGATGAGCTGTAAGGATGCCAGAGAGACTTCCTGCAGCCCCCTCCCCTCCCAATTGTTCCTCCTCTGCCCCTGCTCATCACCCCCAGCTCCTACCACCCTGGAGACCTGGGAACTTCCCCAATGTGTCTAGGGTTTGAGCTGAACGACAGAGGGAAAGCCAACGTTCCCTCAGAGGGAACGACAGAGGGAACGACTCTGTCTTGCACTCCATTTGTGGACAGGAAAACAGTCTCAGAGAGAAAGGGTGAACCCCCTCGGGAGTCAGGGCAGCCCCAGCCTAGGAGCCTGTCCCTATATCCCTGCCGTGGTCTCTGTCTTTTTCTGCCACATCAGATGCCCCTCCCTAGTCCCATTCTCCACGTGTGCTCTCTGCTCCCTCCATCTGTGATGACCCAACACTTTGGCTGTTGGAGGCCCCTGGTGCTTTCCTCCTCCATGAGTTGTCGCAGGGGGCTGTCCCCTCTCCCAGCAGTTTGTGCCCTGAGGGCAAACCCCCACCCTGGGGTCTCACTCCCTCAGTACAAGAGCAGGAGGTGGAAGGTGCTGAGTGGGCACAGAGACACCCTTGAGCTGTGTGGCACACATCCAAAATAGTAGCTCAGGAAATCACAAACATGTCACAGAGCCAGCTCACCTCACTTTTCAGGGCACGTGGCTTTGTCCTTCAAGGCCACTTGCTGAACTGCAGGATGAATGGGCTCTGATAGTTGAGGGAATGGAGCACTTTGAAAGTGAAATAGGACAGTTACCCTCTCTCCACTTCTGGGTTGCTAAAACTACCCCAGCCTGCCCTTGAAGAGTGGCTGAAAATATCTAATAGAGAAATATTCAGTGTCGATGCAGGCTTCTTTATCTTTTTGATTCTCTGAGAACCTTGGCACATGAAATAATGGCTGTTCTTGGATCTGAACTCTAAAGAGCTAAGAGACTCACACACAGGTTCATGGAGAGCTCTGAGACACGTGGATGCCCAGTCAGCACCCTCACTGCCCTGATGTCATCACCCCCATGCCAGTCTGCTCTCTTTGACAGTTCTGGGATTTGCACGTGGTATCCTTTTCTCTTTAGGATGGTGATGTGTGTGTGTGTGTGTGTGTGTGTGTGTGTGTAAAAGTAGTCTGTATGTAAAACTGATGGCGCTCTTCTCAGAGACATCTACTCCCCAGGGACCAGAGCAAAAACCAGATGCAGTCAGGTCAGGCACTCTGCTCCCTGCACAGGCAGCACCAGAAGTGTGGGAGCCTGATATAAGGATCGGGCCAAGTGGGCAAAGATCTGGAGAGCTGTGAACCTGGGGACCCTGCAGAAGCCTTGGGCCACGGCCCATCCCTGCTGTGAGCCAGTGTCAGGATGGCGGCAGGAGCCCCAGCCCCGCTGAGATCCCAGAGGCTGCCTTTCCCTTATCCTGCAGGTCCCTTCTGGGGCTGCATTTGCTTTGGATCCGGGTTGGCTTGGCTGTCATCCAAGGCCTGCTCAGTTGACCCTTGTCAATGATGGCCATGGAGAGTTGGGACTTTGGCTTATTACCCCAACTCGCCTGCTAGAGTCTAGCTCTGGCTACCCAACTTAGCTCAATGTCTGGCATCTCAGCTGAGCCCTGCTTACTTGCCACCCCACAGTTTGGCCTTCTTGGCCCATCAGAGGCAAACCCTCATTTACCACACTCCTCAGTGGCACTTCTCGTTGGCTCCTACCCCACCCCACTCCCCTCCCTGGAGAATGCATTTAGTCAGTGCAGTCATTGGTGGAGGAATTAGTCCAGGGTTTTTCCTTGTTTGTTATCAGTCAAGGTTTTGCTAAACATCTCTGTACTTCTTGCTTTTCAAACAGCTGCTACACAACTCGGTTCTCTCTCCTTCCTTCTTGATTCCCTCCTTCCTGTTCCAAGCCTAAGAGATACCCATCTCTGTCTATCTTTGTGCCAATCCTGTCAGCATGTCCTGATGGAGTTTCTGTGGTGGGCATCATGCTGGGCATGGGTGAGACACAGCTGGAGGTGGATAAGTCAGATCCCTTCCCTGGAGGAGCTTCCAGCCTAAGAAGGGTGTCAGATACCCACAGAGGTAACTTATACTCCAACAAGGTGAGGCCAGAACAGAGGTGCACACCTACTGCAGTGAGAGGGTCTCACCATGGAAGCCAGAAGCGCTACCCAGAGGTTTTGCAGGACAAAACAGGAGCCCAATTGGGCCGGCCCTGTGGTGTAGCGGTTAAGTGCACGTGCTCCGCTGCTGGCAGCCCGGATTTGGATCCCGGGCCTGCACCTGCACCCGCTTCTCAGGTTATGCTGTGGTGGCGTCCCATAAAAAAATGGAGGAAAATGGGCACAGATGTTAGCCCAGGGCCAGTCTTCCTCAGAAAAAAGAGGAGGATTGGCATGAATGTTAGCTCAGGGCTGATCTTCCTCACAAAAAAATAAATAAAAAGGACCCCAACAGGTGTGCTATGGGATGGAAGGAATTGGGGCAGATGGGATGGTGTGAACAAAGATGCAGGGTACGACAGGATGTTGAGTGCAGGGCAGCAGGGGTGGGGATGGCAGGAGGAACACGGGAAACTAGACTCAAGGCACAGAGTGGGCCCTGCAGAGGGGCTGCCTGGGGAGAGGTCAAGGCGGCCCTCTCCATGTCAAAGGTGGTTTGCAACCCTGATTCCACGGCTACAGTTTTACCTTAAACCCTGAGCTAAGGATCTCTGCAGGTTCTTGCAGAGTCAGCCTTCCAGGATTCTGAGTGTTCCCAAGCCAGGAAAATACCACGACCATCTCTAAACTCCTACCCTTCCCTCTAGGGCTGCCTGAGCCGTCCCAACTTACTTCCAATCATAAATGGGAGAAAAATAGCTATTAAAACAGTGAAATGGTGCCAAACTGAGGATTCTAGAGGAGGGGAGGATTCTTCTCAGAGGAGGATGCTCCCTTTGTTTTAGATGGTCCTTGGAGATTTTTGGTTACAAAAGATGAGGCCCAAGAGGGCTGTTTAGATGGGAGAGAAGAGACTGAGCAGAGCTGGATAGTTTTTCTTAATAAATTTTGTGGAGACTTTTGTTTGGTTGTGATCTCCCATTACCTCTAGGGAGAGATGGCTGCGGGTGGGGGGTCCGGGGCTGGAGAGTATAGAAGGAGTAGAGACAGGGTCGGTGTCCTCGATGTGTGACCTGTGCACAGCCTGCTTCGAAGGGCCTAATGCCTGGTTTAAGGCTCTGCTGTTGCTGCCTTGAAATTCTTAAGAGCCCTGCATTTTCATTTTGCACTGGGCCCAGCAAAGTATTTAGCTGGTCCTGAAAAAATGTGTAGACAAGTGTATATTGGTAAGGGATTAATGACCAGTTCTCTGAAAGAAAAATTTTGACTGGTAGCACTGGCTGATTTCCGTGGTGTAAACATTCCTACCTTGGCTCATTTTAAGCTACCAAAGTGTGAATAACAAGCTTGCAAGATTCTTGAAAATTTCACAACCGACTTGCAAGTTGGTATGAGTCAGCTCCAGCGTATCACTGGAGTGGGGCGAGGGTCTTGGCAGATAAAGGGATTATGAACACCCCCACCAAGAACAAAATGGCAGTTGGGAGCGTATGGAGAGAGGCCACTCTGAGGAGAAGAGGTCAACAAGAAATCCCTGTAGCAGGAAAGGCTGAGTGACTGGAGGGCAAGGATGTCTTCTATTCACCTTTAAGACATTTTCTGTTTTAGTATTGGAAACACCCTCTACTGTATCTAACTACGCATTTCAGAAAGTCTGGTCCATACTTGACTGGTGTCGGGGGCTTGGGTACTGAAGAAGGAGCCAGTTAGGTGTCATTAGGACTTGCCTGGATACTCTGGTTCTCCTCCTGGGACATGGCAGGACTGTACTTCCCAGGCCCCTGAAGTCGAGTGTGGTCATGTGACTCGCTTTGTCCAATGAAATGTGAGCAGAGTTGTCAGGCACCATTTGCCACGTTGCTCCCCGTGCCATGGGACTGGTGAATTTCCTGATGATGGGAGCCCTGTCAGTCTGTGTCCCTGACTCTGAGTGATAATGTTGTGGAGCAGAACCCACAATGGACACACAATGTGAGAGAGAAAGCAATCTTTGTTGTTTTAAGCCACTGAGACTTGGGAGCTGTTTGTAATTGCAACAGAATCTAGCTCCACCTGATGGGCACATGGAATGACCACACGGGGGTAAGGAGCAGTCAAGACTCAGTGAAGACAGCCACTGTGAGAAGTGATACAAGAAGTCAGGAGAGCAGAATTGGAAGCCAGATGTGGCCAGGAAAATGGAAGACCCTGAAAATCCTCAGGAATATGTGGGATGGGGCTTGAGAAATTTGTCTGGCTATCAGGTGGACCATGAGAGCTTGAGCCCATCCAGGTGACACAGTGGTTTCTGAACATGCACCTTTTATCTGGCCCGTCTCCCCAGCAACGAAGGAATAAGTTATGGGGCAGGCACAGGCCAAGCATCTACACCAGGAGACCCAAGGATAAGCCTGGATTCCAGTGCTGAAAGTGACCTTGGGGTGACCTTGGATAAGTCCCTTCCTCTTCTGTGGACCTCCAAGTTCTCAGATCCCTTCCAGCTCTGAAGTTCTAAGACCCTCTGTCTTTGTCACGGGCATCACTCATCACTTACTTGGCTCCTCAGCACCTCCTGCCTACCTGATGGCCTACTTCCTGGGAAATGAGCTCTGTCTCACCTTCCTGGAGCCCCTCCAGAGCACACAGCTGCCCTCTGCCCTGCAGGGTGTGTGTGTGTGTGTGTGTGTGTGTGTGTGAGTGAGAGAGAGAGAGAGGGAGTGAGAGAGAGAGAGACTACAGCCAGAAAGCTTTACCAAGTTAATCTTTCAAATTCTTCTTTAAAAAAACTGTTTTCCCTGGACAGTAATGCACTCAGTTGGAAACGTTGCTCCAAATTCCCACCAAAATGGTGGCCACACTAACACACACACATACACACACACACTTTCACTCAAAACTGACCAGTTTTGTGCTCCCCAGCACCAGAGAGGGCCCTGCCCTTTGCACCCATCCTTGTCTGTCCTACCAACCCCTGAAACCTTTCAAGGCCATATGCGACATGAACCCGCACCCACTTTGGCCATAAAATGACTCATTTTCTTCTTGCGTTCACACTGCAAGCTCTATTATGGTGCCAATTACACTCTACCACAATCAGACCTTAAGCGTAGAAACTTCCATCTCTTTCCTGCCTACCACACAGCCTGATGCCCATTCATTCATCAAGCCCTTACAGAGTACCTACTATGTGCGAGGCAGAAGGGACAGAGTGATAAAGGACACCCCTGCCTTCAAGGAGGTCACACCAGGCCGGGTGGGGGACAGACATCTGAGGAGCCGGCTCTGACGTGGCATGCTGAGGGTGGGAAAGCCGTGGGAGCAGGGGGCACAGAGCACATTCTGGGATGAGAGTCCCCAGGAGGAAGCATTTGAGCTTGGTAGGATTCCACCAGACAGGGAAGCATGGGAGTGACAGGGGCACTCCAAACAGAAGCCCCAGCATGTGCAAAGGTCATGAGGTGCACAGCTCAAGACCATGAAGCACTGGCTGGAGCCCCATGTGATGGGGGAAGAGGAGCCTGGGGAAGAGGATGAGGCAGTGGTCAGCTGATCTTAGGCAGTTAGTGAACGAGTGAGTGAGTGAATGACACTCTTGATCATGAAGCCACTAACCTGGTACTGGTCCCCAGACCTATTCCCTGGCCCCTAGCAAGGACTCAGCTTGGTTTCAGGGCTATGTGTAGGGCTAGGATAGATCTCAGAGTGAACCAGATAGTTTAGACACAGGACAAGCCCCCATCCCAGGAACCAAGTGGGAAGAGGCTATGAGTAGAGTGAGAAGACTGGCAAGTAGACACGCATACCTGGGTTCTAGTCCTGGCTCTGCCACCTCCCAGCTGCGTGAGCTTGGGCAGGTGACTTGAGTTCTCTGAGCCTGCTTCCTCATTGGATCCTATGAGGATGGCTATGGAGACTGACGAAGGAAGCTTGTCTGACAGTGCCTGGTGCAGGGTAGAAGAGGTGTATGGAATCTGCAACTTTTGTTCAACCTCAAGTCCCAAGCTGATGTGACCATTAGTTCAGAGCTTGGCAGCGGCACCATTATGTGGAAGTGGCAACTTCATATCGTTGAACATTCCAGGCAGAGTGGCCACCCAAAAGAAGGCAGGAGACAGCGGACACGCATCACTCCATCGCAAACCAGGATCCTCGTTCAAAACTTCGAGAAGAATTTTTAAGGAGCTTGAGGTCTGCAAAAGCTTCTGCTAAACACTTCACTGAGAATTTTCTTGAGAGTGCTTTTTCTTCTCCTGTGATTTCCTTTTCTCCTGCCTCTTCTTCAGCTATGCGTTCCTGTTCCAGTTTTAACAACTCCTCCTCAATAACAATTCCCCAGGAACCATTTCTAGGAACTCTTCAATGTCATCCTCATCCACACTCTTGTTAAAGTTGTTTGACATCTCAACCACAGCCTTCTTAATTTTGGCAACCACCTCATCCTTGGCAAATCCTTTGAAGTGATGTATGAACCTCTTGAGAGTATTCTTCCAGGTGACTTTCATACACTCCTTGATGACATCACCCCAAGCCCAAGCAAAGTTCTTGATGCAGTCACAGATGTTGTAATCCTTCCAGAATTGCATCAGTGTCTTCTCAGTGTCTTCCTCAGTTGCAGCAATAGCCTGGGCAAAGGTCCTTCTCAGGTAGTATGCCTTAAAAGCTGTTATAACTCCTTGATCCATTGGTTGGATCAAAGAAGTGGTGTTTGGAGGGAGAAACATGGCTTTGATATTGGAATGAAAATCACCAATAAAAGGAGGATGTCCAGGAGTATTATCAATAATAAGGAAAATCTTTAAAACTATGCTATTCTCCCAACGGTACTTCTCCATTTTACTGGCATAGCAATTCAGGAAGGCATCTTGGAAGAGGAGTTGTGTCAGCCATGACTTCTTATTGCTCCTGTAGTACACTGGTAGTGAGTGCTTATTGATATTCCTGAAGGCCCTGGAGTTCTCACTGTGCTAGATCACAAAGGGTTTCAATTTGTAGCCTGCAAAATTGCCCCCAAGCAAGACTGTTATCCTGTCCTTAAATGCCTTGAAGCTGGCATTGACTTAACCTTCTTATGGATGAAAATCCTTTCAGGAATCCATTTTCAGAATAAGGAGGTTTTATCCATAGTGAATATTTGCTCTGGCAGGTAATTTTCCTCCACAATCAGCTTATCTAGAGTTTCCAAAAATTCATCAGCCACTTTCACATCAGCATTCACAGGCTAACTACTTACTTTCACATTATGTAATAAATAACGATTTTTGAATTGTTTAAACCACCCAGAGCTAGCATTAAATTCAACATCATAGTTGGGTTCAGACTTTTCTTTCAACATCACAAACAAAATTTTGCTTTGGCCATGATCATCATGGTGCTGAGAGGGATATGTTTCTGTGTCTGGTCTTCAATCCAGGTCATTAGAAGTTTCTCCATGTCTATTATGGTCTCTTTTCAAATTTTCATTAGTCTTGTTGCTTTCAATAAAGCAGATCCTTTAACAACTTCCATCACGTTCTTCTTGTTCTTCAAGATTGTAGCTATAGTGAAATGGGACATGCCTGACTGGCAAGAAATAACCATCACAGATTTTCCACCTTTGTACTCCTTAATCACTTTTAATTTTGTTTCCAGATCAATCAATCAATGTTGCCTATTACTGGCAATATTAACAGTGTATTTTGTAAGCTTAGGGGCCATGATGAACTAAACAGCATGAGATTAAGTCAAGCATAAGAGAAAATAATGTAATCAAGAGATGCAGTAAACACGAGATGTATGAGGCTACTGCAAGTTTAGCATGGCATATTGTTTTACAGTAAACTTTTCTATAAGTATAAAAAGTACACTCTAAAATAATAATAAAAAGTATAGCATAGTAAATACATAAACCAGTAACATCGTCATTTATTGTCATTATCAAGTATATTATGTACTGTACATAATTGTATGTGCTATACTTTTATGCAACTGGCAGCACAGTGGGTTTGTTTACACAAGCATTACCACAAACACAGGAGTAATGCCTTGCACTACGATATTACAATGGTTATGACGTCACTAGGCAATAGGAATTTTTCAGTTCCATTATAACCTTGTGGGACCACCATCGTATATGTGGTCCATCATTGACCAAAAGGTTGTAATGTAGTGAATGGCTGTATATCTTCTCTGGTTCTTACAATTCACCAGGCTGGCTGCTGGAAACCTCTATTTTGTTTTCCAGAAGATGGCACTGCAGGTCAAGTATGAGTTTTCTCTCTTTCCCAAAGATCCTGGTCTGTTTTTCTGACAGCACTCCATTTACTGTTTACTGGACTCTTGTTGCTTCATTCAGGAGTTTGTATAAGGAGCCCACTGTAGAGTGGGTAGATGTGTGGGTTTAGCACTCAGAGCATTGAGTGTGGCCATGGACCCAAGGGAGAGATCCCCCGTTGAAGTTCTGCCAGAGTGGCTGGTGTGTGGACTTCCTACTGAAGTTCTGAGTGCAGTCAGCAGAAACCACATCCCTTTGATGCCCTTTGATGTTCTTCTCTCCCTCTTTCCTGATCTCCTCCCTCCTCTCAGTCATGGATGTCTCATCTCAGTACTCTGGGTGCTGCTGGGGAGAAATGGGTTTCTCCAGCATTGTCCCACGAAACAAGGGTCACTGCACACTCACTCATCACCCTCCTATTTCCCCTCAGTAAAGGTCATTGCCGGCTAGTTCATCCTTGCACTGTGTCACCTTGGGGGATGGGTGGCTCTGGCAAAGTTCTTCTTACCTTCTCCACTGGGTGCAAACTCATTTTTTTGCTCCATTGGTGGGATAGAATCTACTTTCAGAAAGATTGAATTTCTACCAAGGCTCTTATTCAAAAGTATCTGCCCAGGTCAGCACTCTCCAGGTTTTCCCTTACTGAGGCTGAGAGAGGTTGGGGTAGATTCACGGCTCTGGTTGTTTCCCAGCTGTACTGAGGTCTATCCATCTATTACCAGATGCACAGGTGGAAAAGACTTCTCTTTAGTCCCTCAGCCTATAATGGTGGATCCCACAATTCCCACAAAGTCATGTTTGTTCATGGATGAATGCCTAATTTGTTGTTTTAAAGGGAGGACAAAAAAGAGGAATGTCTAATGCCACCATGATGCTGATGTCACCCCTTTTCTTTTTATCATTATTTTTGGAAGTTTTTCTTCTCTTTTGGGGCTCTGTTGTTAGGTGCACACATGACTAGAATTGTTATACTTCCCAATGAATTGACTCTTTTATCATTATAAAATGTTCCTCATTGTCTCTAGTAACTTTTTTTTCGTCTGAAAGTCTATTTTACCTTATATTAATGTAACTACTTCAGCTCTCTTTAGGCTACTGTTTGCAGGGTATATATTTTTTCTATTCTTTTATTTTCAACCTACTTATATTAACCTAAAATTTGCCTATTATAGACAGCAGAAACTTGGATCCTCTTTTTACCCAGGGTGAAAATCTCTGCCTTTGTTTGGAGTGTCTAATCCATTTATATATAATATAATTACTTGTATAGTTGTATTTATGTCTGTCATCTTCCTATTTGTTTTCTATATTTCTTGAGTCATTTTGTTCCTATGTATCTTTTTTATGGCTTCCTTTTCTGTTAAATAGGTATTTTCCAGTGTGCCACTTTAAATTTTTTTCCTTATGGAATTAATATTTGTTGGAAAACTGACTGTGTACTAGACACTGTGCTAAGGGTTAAAATATGCCATCTTCTATAAGTCTCTTAGCAGCCGAAAAGATACTTAAGTATTATCCATACTACCTAGATGAAGCTGAAGGGAAAAAAGTCCAGCTCAAGTGTCCAAATTCACTCAGATAAAAAGCAGAAGAGGTAAAATGAATCCAAGTCAGCTTGACTTTAAAAATCACATCTTTATATTGGTTCTTGTGAAAGGCCTCAGTAGAAGGAAGGGCTATGCAGCAGGCAGACTGGGCTGGAGCATGAATCCTCAGTCATAAACAATATTCCATGGGGAAGGAACCACATGAGGGACATGAGATGGAGAGTCTGATATTTAGGCATTTGAACCAACTTGGGTGGCAAGCTAGGCTGATAGAATCTTCCCACAGAAGAGACATTCCTTTGGAAGTATCTGGAGGCTATATTTGCAGTTGTGCACTTGTGGGGAGCTCTCATGTCAGCCCAGGAGAGGCTAGGGAAGAAAATCAGTGATGCCATGCCAAGCTCCTGCTCTTCCCTTTGCCAACTTCACCACCTGACAACCATTCAGAGAGGTGAAGAAATCATCCATGCATCACTAAATTGCCTTTCCACATCCATGCACAGCTTTCCATGACAACACCTTCAGACAAGGAGGAGTTTTCCATTTGCCAATCCCCACCTCCCATGCCAGGTCACCAATGCTGGGAGTGGAGAGCGGACGGCTGTTGACCAGCTAGAACAGAGAAACTATTTCTCCTCCCCCTCCCCCTGACATCTAGATGGTACAGATTTTTGTTGTTGTTGTTACTAACAGGTTTATTGATATATAATTCACATACCATACAAATCACCAATTTAAAGTATACAATGTAGTGGTTTTTAGTACATTAAGAGATATATGCACTCATGACCACAGTCAATTTTATAACATTTACATCACTTCAAAAAGAAGCCCATAGGGGCCAGCCAGGTGGCTTAGTGGTTAAGTTCACATGTGCCACTTCAGTGGCCTGGGGTTCATGCGTTCAGATCCTGGGCACAGACCTACACACTGCTCATCAAGCCATGCTGTGGTGGCATCCCTCATACAAAGTAGAGGAAGATTGGCACAGATGTTAGTTCAGGGACAATCTTCCTCAAGCAAAAAGAGGAAGATTGGCAACAGAGGTTAGCTCAGGGCCAATCTTCCTCACCAAAAAAAAAAAAAACCCATAGATTTTCAGCTAGTACCCTCTTTCTCCCCCAGCACTAAGTAACCACTACTCTAATTTCTGTATCTATAGATGGCCTTACTCTGAATATTTCATATAGATTGAATCATGTAATATGTGGTCATGTCCCACTTAGCATAAAGTTTTTGAAGTTCATCCATGTTGTATCAGTAGTTCATTCCTTTTTTGTGCTTTTTGGGAAAAAATATATATAACAAAATTTACCATTTTAACAATTTCTATGTGTAAATATCAATAGCATCAAGTACATTCACAATGTTATGCAACCATCACCACTACCCATTACCAGATGTTTTCATCATCCAAAACAGAAGCTCTGTACCAATTAAACAATAAATCATGACTCTCCATTCTCCAACCCGTGGTAACCTCTATTCTACTTTCTTTTTCTATTTAATTTACTTATTCTAGTTACCTCATATCAGTGGAATAATACAATATTTATTCTGTTGTCTGGCTTATTTTACTTAGCATAGCGTTTTCAAGGTTTAACATTTTAGCATGTATCAGAATTCTATTTCTTTTTATCGCTGGATGTATTTTATGTATATAACACATTTTGTTTATCCGTTCACCTGTTGATGGACAATTGGGTCGTTCCATCTTTTGGTTATTGTGAATGTTATTATATAGTGTACATTGGTGTACAAGTATCTGTTTGAGTCCCTGCTTTCAATTCATTTGGGAATATACCTAGAAGTAGAGTTGCTGGATCATGTGATAAATTTGACCAAGAAGTTTTCCACAGCTGCTGCACCATTTTACATGCCACCCACAATGAGCAAGTGTTCCAATTTCTCCACATCCTTGTCAATACTTGTTATTTTCCTTTTTTTGATAAGTGTAATGTATGTGAAGTGGTATCTCATTATAGTTTTTATTTACAATTCCCTAAAGACTAATGATGTTGAGCATCTTCTCACGTGCATATTAACCATTTACATGTCTTCTTTGGAGAAATGTCTATTCAAGTCCTTTACCTTTTTTGAATTGGATTGTTTGTTGTTGTTGAGTTGCAGGAGTTCTTTATAACTTCTAGATATTAATCCCTTATCAGATGTATGATTTGTAAATATTTTCCCTCATTCTCCGGGTTGTCTTTTCACTCTATTGATACTGTCTTTTCATGAACAAGTTTTTAATTATGATGAAGTCTAATTTATGTATCTTTTATTTCATTGCCTGTGCTTTTGGTGTGATATCCAAGAATATATTGCCAAATTCAATGTCATGAAGACTTACCCCTATAATTTTTTTCTATGTGTTTTATAGTTTTAGCTCTTAAATTTAGGTCTTTGATACATTTTGAGTTAACTTTTCTGTATACTGTAAGCTAAAAGTCCAAATGCGTTGTTTTGCATGTAATTACCAAGTTTTCCCAGAAACATTTGTTGAAAAAATTGTCCTTTCTCTATTAATAGTGTTGATACTTTTGTTGAAAATCAATTTACTGTATGTGTGAGAATTTATTTCTGGGCTGTCTATTCTATTCTATTGGTATCTATGTCTGTCCTTATGCCAGTACCACACTGTTTTGATTACTGTAACTCTGTAATAACTTTTGAAATCAAAAAGTGTGAGTCCTCCAATTTTTTGCTTCTTTTTAAAGATAGTTTTGGCTATCCAAGTTCACTTGAGATTCCATATGAATGTTAGGATGTGTTTTTTTTTCTGTGAAAATCACTATTGAGATTTTGATAGGAATTACATTGAATCTGCAGATAGCTTTGGGTAGTATAAGTCTTCCAATAGATGAATACACGATGTCTTTACATTTTTTTATGCCTTCTTTAATTTCTTTCAACAATATTTTGTAAATTTCAGCATATAAATCTTTTATCTCCTTGGTTAAATTTGTTTCTGAGTATTTTCTATGTTATTATAAATATAATTGTTTTCTTAATTTGAATAAATAAAAACCTCCTAAAAAAATCTCCAGGTAAAGAAAATACTATAATATTACATATACATACAATGGAATATTATTCAGCTTTAAGAAAGAGATCCTGCAATATGTGACAATATGTGTAAAACTTGAGGCCATTATGCTAAGTGAAATAAGTCCATCACAGAAGGACAAATACTGCATGATTACTTATTTGAGGTATCTAAAATAGTCAAACTCATAGAATCAGAGAGTAAAATGGTGGTTGCTAGGGGCTAGGTAAAGAGAGAAATGGAGAGTTTCTAAGCAACATCATAAAGTCTCAATTGTGCAAGATGAATAAGTTCTAGAGATCTGCTGTATCACATTCTAGCTATAGTTAACACTACTATATTGTACACTTAAAAATTTGTTAAGAGGGTAGATCTCATGTTAAGTGCTCATAACACAATAAAATAAAATTTTAAAGAAAGAAAAAGTGACATTTTAAGGCCCTGATGGTTTCACTGGAGGATTATTCCAAGCTTTTAAAGAATAATTAACACTAATTTTCCACAGTCTTTTCCATAAAAGAGATTCAATCACTTCCCAAGTCAAATTATGAGGCCAGTATTACCCTGATATCAACACCAAAAACAGTACAAAAAAAGGTAAAATGTAGACAATAACTTAATCTCTGATATGTGAAGAACTTGGCAGTCATCACTACTATCTTTACCACAAGAAAAAGCTGAAAAAACTGAAAATCCATCAGGTGACTAACATTCCAAGGCAAACCTCCACCCAGAAATCTATAAGGACAGACAAATCCATAGGCTACAGCTGAGATCTGCTGACCTGGAGCAGAAGCCATCGGAGCCATAAGCTGGTAGAATGCTTAATTTGTGACTTTGATGCATTTATGGAGGTTGAGCTTGGACTACTTTTGTAGTAAGAAACTCCTGGAGGCTGGACTCTTATGGGCCCTCACAACATTAGTGGGTTTTACCTTCAGATATCCACCAGGCTTTTATGGTGAAGAGCCAAAAAGGATATCCTCACAACTGTAGTAGGAGGAGAGAAAGAGTAATCATTGAGAAATATGCCCAGAACATTGTTCATAACAAAGGCCTACACTTCAGGGAAAAACACTTTAATAGAGTTTTATCCAACCTGTAGAAGGCCATTTGTCCAACTACAACCCCTATAGCCTTCTTGTCATACCTAACTGTCAAGCTGCCAGGTGTCAAGGTGGTCACTTTCAAGAATGAGACTAACTGAAAGTAAAAACCAAGCCTTAATCATTTACTGCAACAGTGCAGGCAAGAGGCAAAAGAAAAAGGCAGGAGTTCCCCAGTGTTCCATTTTCCCCCACAGAATGGCACCCAGCAAGGATCAGATGACATACAGCAAATGTGAGGGTCTTCTCACTGCTGAAGACCCCTGAACTAAGGGCTCCTTCTTTTTATGGACCTGGGGAGCTGGAGGGGTGGGGGGAGACGGAGGGGTGGGGAGAGACAAGGGAAGAACAAAGACTGGAAAGTACTGAGAGTAAGGAAAAATGCCTTAGCCAAGACCCTCCCCTAAGTAAGGAGGTTTCAGCAGAGGCACCTGAAAAGTGCCTCTGGTGAGGCCATAATAAGGAGACCTCTAAGTGGATATTCCTTAGCTAGGAATGAAGGTATGCCTATGAGCATGTCTGGCCTGGGGAGAACCTGAGCCCTTAACTGCAAATCCCTCCAGAGAACTGAAATACACTAGTTGTACATTAAGTCTGTTGTGAGGAAAGCTAGTCTTCCCAACAGACCTGTCAGGCAAAGACTTCTAATTGTCTATGGTTGGACCTGAAGAATCACACATAGGATTTTGATCTGGAATTAGACTCCTCACTAAAAGTGGGAAAAGCTGAGACACACTTGTAAAGATCATATATTTGGGAAACAATGCCACTAAAAGAATGAGATTTAATCATAAGATTATAGAATGATTCCTTGCCTCCACACCTTATCACCATACCAGCAGGGCTCTAGTACAATGACAGTGGATTACACCAGAAAGAGCTGCAAAACACAGACTCTGAGGAGGAATACTTAAGGAAGCTCAAAGTCAAAGGAGGGGACAAAAACAAGGACCTTAGATAAATCAGGAACTTACAACACCTATAGCTACAGAAAACATTTTTAAAAGCCCAATTCCTAGCTATATTTACATAAATCCTGATGCTTCAGGCCTAATTACCACAGTTCATATTACCAATTAAAATATGTCTGGCTTTCAACAAAAAGGTTACATAACAGGCCAAAAGGCAAGAAAAAACTCAATCTGAAGAGATAGTTAGCTTACAACCAACTCAGACATGATTCAGATGTTGGAATATCCAAACAGAAGATTTAAAATAACCATGATTAATATGTTAAGAGCTCAGGAGATGAAGTCAAGATGGTGGCGTAGGCAGAATCTCAACTCACCTCCTCCCGCAGACACAGCCAATTTACAACTACTCGTGGAAAAATTACCCCTGAGACAGAACTGAAAACTGAGTAAGAGGAACTCCTGCAACAAAGGACAATCCTAATTGAGGTAGAAGAGGGAGAAACTCCCTTCTGGAGAGCAAAAATGCCTCCTTCACAAGCTGCAGCACCTCATGGTCACCTGGGAGCAGCCCAAAGTTATGCAGCCCTCCCTGGAGGAGTGGGGCCCTGAGCTGGGAGCGCCCCCGCTGTGGGCATTTTGTGGACCCAGCACAATCGAGATGAGTGGCATAATATCTGACTTTGCCTGCTACTAAAACATTGGGGAGTACCCTCAGAAAAGCTGGTTCACAAAGAAATTGAAACTGGCTCTTAAAGGGCCCACGCGCAAACTCACCCATTTCAGAAGCAACCTAAAATCACCAGAAAGAAAGGTGCACAGTGCTTTGGTGAAAAGAGACTCACCTAATAGGCCCTGAGTGCATCTCAGTGAGAGGTGAGACCTCTCCAGGGACTGGGACATTGGCGGCGGCCATTGTTGTGGCCTGGTGAGGGCGTGCTGACACAGACGCCATTGGAGTTCTCCCTGAGGCCTGATAGCCCAGGATCTGCCCCACCCGCTAGAGCACCAATTTAATCCAGCTCAACCAGGGCAGGCAGCCCACCCTAGAGACTGGCCCCATCAAACAACAAGCCCTCGGGCAACTTGTGGGCCTGCATAGATTGGTGATTGGATTTTCTGCAGCCTGGCAAAGGAGCCCACTTCAGTGGGGCAGGGCATGCACAAGGAGCAGGTGGAGAGTGAGGGGCAGTGGTGGAGTGTGAGGGGCTCCCACCGTGGAGAGACTGGGTCCGCTTCAGGAGGTCGGGGTGTGCACACAGGGCAGGACTGTGTTGACTGTGTGTGAGAGGACCTGTGGGCAGCAGAGCTTGTCAGCTGCAGAAGACTTGTGCTTCTCAAAGGCCTACATAGGGGGTTTGCCCCACCTTTCATAGCCTGAAACAATTGCGTGCTCCCGTGCCTGAGGCCAGCCCCACCCAGCTGCAATCCTCAGAGAGCTGACAAGAGACATAAAGCCTGGAGGCTTATAGCAATGGTAAGCCCCTGCACCTAACAACATGCTACTCTGGGGGCCTACTCACTTAAAAGAAATACTGCAAGACAAATGTGGTATTGGAACTTGCAGCCAACTGTGCTGGAACTCCCCACACCTGATAAAGAGACTGAAGGGCCCAAAACAACTACAAGGAGCTGAGCATTACAACGGCTGGCAAAGAGCATAACTCGGCCTCCCTGGGCGCCTACAGGGACAGCAAACATGCCACAACAGAAGGACACACGTAGCCCACATAGGGGTCACCCCTGGAGCATTGAGAACTGAGGGAAGCACACTGGAAGCCTCCTAAGGCATCACTTACATACAGTCACCTATCCAAGAGCAGGAGACGTAGCTGACCTACCTAATACGTAGACACAAGCACAGGGAAAGAGGCAAAATGAGGAGGCAAAGGAATACATTCCAAGTAAGGGAACAGGACAAAACTCCAGAAAAGGAACTAAGTGAAACAGAAATGAGCAACCTACCCGACAGAGAGTTCAAACTAAGAGTGTTAAGGATGCTCACTGATCTGGGGAGAAGAATAGATGAACTCAGTGAGAATGTCAACAAAGGAATGGAAGATATAAAAAAGAACCAATCAGAAATGAAGAATACAATACTGGAAATGAAAAATTCATTAGAGGGACTCAAAAGCAGAGTAGAGGATACAGAAGAACAGATCTGTGAGCTGGAAGAAAGACTAGAAGAAATTACCCAAGGTGAACAGGTAAAAGAGAAAAGAATTAAAAAGAGTGAGGACAGTCTAAGGGATCTCTGGGACAACATCAAGTGCACTAACATCCGTGTTATAGGTGTCCCGGAAGGAGAAGAGCGAGACAAGGGGGCAGAGAATCTATTTCAAGAAATAATAGATGAAAACTTTCCTAACCTAAGGAAGGAAACAGACATCCAGGTACAGGAAGCACAGAGAGCCCCAAACAAGATAAACCCAAAGAGGCCCACACCAAGACACATCATAATCAAAATGTCCAGAATTAAAGATAAAGAGAGAATCCTAAAAGCCGCAAGAGAGTGTCAAGTTAAATACAAAGGAAACCCCATACGGCTATCAGCTGACTTCTCAGCAGAAACCTTACAGGCTAGAAAAGAATGGCATGATATATTTAAAGTGCTAAAAGGAAAAAACTTACAGCCAAGAATACTCTACCCAGCAAGGTTATCATTCAAAATGGAAGGAGAGATCAAAATTTTCCCAGATAAGCAAAAATTAAAGGAGTTTGTCATCAAGAAACCAGTGCTATAAGAAATGTTAAAGGGACTGATTTAAGGGGAAAAGAGAAGACCACAAATAGGAAAAATTATCTATTTCCATGATTAGAACGTAATGGATACAAATGCACAAAAAAGAGGTTAGATATGATATCAAAAACATAAAAGGAGGGAGGAGGGGAGTTCAAGAGTACAGCCTTCAGACAGAGGTCAAACTAAAGTGACCATCAATTCTGTATAGAAGAAGTAAGGAACAGAGAAGGACTACTAAAACACTGAGAAAAAAAAAAGTTAAAAAATGGCAGTAAGTACATACTTATCAATAGCTACTTTAAATGTCAATGGACTAAATGCTCCAATTAAAAGGCAGAGGTGGCTGATTGGATTAAAAAAACAAGACCCATATATATGCTGCATACAAGAGACACACTTCAGACCTAAAGACACTCACAAACTGAAAGTGAAGGGATGGAAAAAGATACTCCACGCAAATGGCAATGAAAAGAAAGCTGGAGTAGCAGTACTCATATCAGACAAAATAGACTTTAAAACAAAAACCGTAAAAAGAGACAAAGAAGGGCATTACATAATGATCAAGGGAACAATCCAACAAGAGGATATAACACTTGTAAATATCTACGCACCCAATGTAGGTGCACCTAAATATATAAAGCAATTATTAACAGACATAAAAAGAGAAATAGACAGTAACACAATAAGAGTAGGGGACTTTAACACTCCACTTACACCAACGGATAGATCATCCAAACAGAAGATCAATAAGGAAACATTGGCCTTAAACGACACACTAGAACAGATGGACCTAGTAGATATATACAGAGCATTCCATCCAAAAACCAAAGAATACACGTTCTTTTCAAATGCACATGGAATATTCTCCAGGATTGATCACATATTAGGCCACAAAACAAGTCTCCATAAATTTAAGAAGATTGAAATAATACCAAGCATCTTTTCTGACCACAACAATATGAAACTAGAAATCAACTATAGGAAGAAAATCAGAAAAGCCACAAATACGTGGAGATTAAACAAAATGCTAGTGAACAACGACTGGGTTAACGAAGAAATCAAAGAAGAAATCAAAAAATACCTGGAGACAAATGAAAATGAAAATACGACATGCCAGAATTTATGGGATACAGCAAAAGCGGTTCTAAGAGGCAAGTTTATAGCGATACAGGCCTATCTCAGCAAACAAGAAAAATCTCTAATAAACAATCTAACAATGCACCTAAAGGAACCGGAAAAAGAAGAACAAACCAAGCCCAAAATCAGTAGAAGAAGGGAAATAATAAAAATCAGAGCAGAAATAAATGAAATAGAGACCAAAAAAACAATAGAAAAAATTAATAAAACCAAGAGCCGGTTCTTTGAAAAGATCAACAAAATTGACAAACCTTTAGCTAGACTCACCAAGAAAAAAAGAGAGAAGGCACAAATAAGTAAAATCAGAAATGAAAGAGGAGAGGTTACAACAGACACCTCAGAAATACAAAAGATTATAAGAGAATACTATGAAAAGCTATAAGCCAACCAATTCGACAATCTGGAAGAAATGGATAAATTCTTAGACTCATACAACCTTCCAAAACTGAATCAAGAAAAAATAAAGAATTTGAATAGACCAATCACCAGTAAGGAGATTGAAACAGTAATCAAAAACTTCCCCCACAATAAAAGTCTAGGACCAGACGGCTTCCCTGGTGAATTCTACCAAACATTCAAAGAAGACTTAATACCTATCCTTCTCAAACTCTTCCAAAAAATTGGGGGGGGGCCCTAACTCATTCTACGAAGCCAACATTACCCTGATACCAAAACCAGAGAAAGACAACACAAAAAAAGAAAATTACAGGCCAATATCACTGATGAACATTGATGCAAAAATCCTCAACAAAATACTAGCAAATAACATAAAACAATACGTTAAAAGATTATATACCATGATCAAGTGGGATTTATTCCAGGGATGCAGGGATGGTTTAACATCCACAAATCAATCAACGTGATACACCACATTAATAAAATGAAGAATAAAAATCACATGATCATCTCAATAGATGCAGAGAAAGCATTTGACAAGATACAGCATCCTTTTATGTAAAAACTCTGAATAAAATGGGTATAGAAGGAAAGTACCTCAACATCATAAAGGCCATATATGACAAACCCACAGGTAATATTATCCTCAATGATGAAAAACTGAAAGTTATCTCTCTAAGAACAGGAACCAGACAAGGATGCCCACTGTCACCACTCCTATTTAACATAGTACTGGAAGTCCTAGCCAGAGCAATCAGTCAAGAGAAAGAAATAAAAGGGATCCAAATTGGAAAGGAAGAAGTGAAACTCTCACTATTTGCAGATGACATGATTTTATATATAGAAAACCCTAAAGAATCCACTAAAAGACTTTTAGAAGTAATAAACAAATATGGTAAAGTTGCAGGATACAAAATCAACATATAAAAATCAGTTGCATTTCCATACACTAACAACAAAGTAGCAGAAAGAGAAATTAAGAATACCATCCCATTTACAATTGCAACAAAAAGAATAAAATACCTAGGAATAAACTTAACCAAAGAGGTGAAAGATCTGTAGAGTGAAAACTACAAAACATTGCTGAAAGAAATTGAAGAAGACACAAAGAAATGGAAAGATTTTCCATGCTCTTGGATTGGAAGAATTAACATAGTTAAGATGTCCATACTTCCTAAAGCAATCTATAGATTCAATGCAATCCCTATCAAAGTTCCAACAACAGTTTTCATAGAAATAGAACAAAAATTCCTAAAATTTATATGGAACAACAGAAGACCCCGAATTGCTAAAGGAATCCTGAGAAAAAAGAACAAAGCTGGAGGTATCACACTCCCTGATTTCAAAATATACTACAAAGCTATAGTAACCAAAACAGCATGTTACTGGCACAAAAACAGACACACAGATCACTGGAATAGAATCGAAAGCCCAGAAATAAACCCACACATCTGTGAACACCTAATCTTCGACAAAGGAGCCAAGAACATACAATGGAGAAAGGAAAGTCTCTTGAACAAATGGTTTTGGCAAAACTGGACAGCCACATGCAAAAAAAAACAAAAATGAAACTAGACCATCACCTTACACCATACACAAAAATTAAATCAAAATGGATTAAAGACTTCAATGTAACACCTGAAACTATGAAACTTCTAGAAGAAAACACAGGCAGTACACTCTTTGACATCGGTCTTAGCAACATATTTTCAAGAACCATGTCTGACCGGGCAAGAGAAACAATAGAAAAAATAAACAAATGGGACTACATCAAACTAAAAAGCTTCTGCACAGCAAAGGAAACCATCAACAAAATGAAAAGACAATCTAACAATTGGGAGAAGATATTTGCAAACCATACATCTGATAAGGGGTTAATGTCCAAAATATAAAAAGAACTCATGCATCTCAACAATAAAAAAACTAACAACCCAATTAAAAAATGGGCAAAAGACCTGAACAGACTTTTCTCCAAAGAAGATATACAGATGGCCAACAGACACATGAAAAGATGTTCAACATCATTAACTATCAGGGAAATGCAAATCGAAACTACAATGAGATATCACCTCACACCTGTCAGAATGGCTATAATTAACAAGACAGGAAACAACAAGTGTTGGAGAGGATATGGAGAGAAGGAAACTGTCATACACTGCTGGTGGGAGTGCAAACTTGTGCAGCCACTATGGAAAACAGTGTGGAAATTCATCAAATAATTAAGGATAGAACTACCACACAATTCAGCTATTCCATTGGTGAGTATTTATCCAAAGAACATGAAAACACCAATGTATAATGATACATGCACCCCTGTGTTCATTGCAGCGTTATTCACAATAGCCAAGACTTGGAAGCAACCTAAGTGCCCATCAAGGGACGAATGGATGAAGAAGCTGTGGTATATATACACAATGGAATACTACTCAGCCATAAGAAACGATGAAATCCAGCCATTTGTGACAACTTGGATTGATTTTGAGGGTGTTATGTTAAGTGAAATAAGTCAGAGGGTGAAGGTCAAATACCGTATGATCTCATTCATTAAGTAGCAGATAATACCAACAACAAACAAACACATAGAGACAGAAATGGGATTGGTGATTTCCAGAGGGGAAGGGGGAGGGAGGAAGGAGAAAGGGATAATTAGGCACATGTGTATGTTGATGGATTTTAAGTAGTATTTGGGTGGTGAACATGAGAACATGATGTAATCCATGCAGAAATAGAAGTATAATGATGTACACCTGAAATTTATACAATGTTATAAACCAATGTTACTGCAATAGATAAAAAATAAATAAATAAATAAATGAAATAGAGACTACAAAAAACAATAGAAAAAATCAATGAAACCAAGATCTGGTTCTTTAAAAAGATGAACAACATTGACAAACCTTTAGCTAGATTCACAAAGAAGAAAAGAGAGAAGGTTCAGATAAATAAAATCAGAAATGAAAGAGGAGAAATTACAATGGACACCTCAGAAATACAAAAGATTATAAGCTATGAAAAGCTATATGCCAACAAACTGGATAATGTAGAAGAAATGGAGAAATTCTTAGAATCCTACAACTTTCCAAAACTGAATCAAGAAGAAATAGAGAATTTGAATAGACCAATCACCAGTAAGGAGAACAAAACAGTAATCAAAAACCTCCCTAAAAATAGAAGTGCAGGACCTGATGGTTTCCCTGGTGAATTCTACCAAACTTTCAAAGAAGATTTAATGCCTATCCTTCTCAAACTCTTCCAAAAAATTGAAGAGGAGGAGAAACTTCCTAACTCATTCTAGGAAGCCAAAATTACCCTGATACCAAAGCCAGAAAAGACTACCACAAGAAAACAAAATTACAGGCCAATACCACTGAGGAACATTGATGAAAAATCTTCAACAAAATCCTAGCTAATCACATACAACAACACATCAAAAAGATCATACACCATGATCAAGTGGGATTTATTCCAGGGATGCAGGGATGGTTCAACATCTGCAAATCAATCAATGTGATACACCACATTAACAAAATGAAGAATAAAAATCACATGATCATCTCAATAGATGCAGAAAAAGCATTTGACAAGATACAGTATCTATTTATGATAAAAACTCTGACTAAAATGGGTATAGAATGAAAGTACCTCAACATAATAAAGGCCATATATGGCAAACCCACAGCTAATATCATTCTCAATGGTGACAAAGCTATCTCCCTAAGAACAGGAACAAGACAAGGATGCCCACTCTCACCACTTCTATTTAACGTAGTATTGGAAGCCCTAGCCAGAGCAATCAGGCAAGAAAAAGAAACAAAAGGAATCCAAATGGAAAGGAAGAAGCAAAACTGTCACTATCTGCAGATGACATGATTTTATACACAGAAAAACCTAAAGAATCCACAAAAAAACTTTTAGAAGTAATAAATTAATATGAAAAATTTCCAGGATACAAAATCAACATACAATAATCAGTTGTGTTTCTATACACTAACAACAAAGTAGCAGAAAGAGAAATTAAGAATACAATCCCATTTACAATTGCAACGAAAAGTATAAAATACTTAGGAATAAACTTAACCAAAGAGGTGAAAGACTCGTACACTGAAAACTACAAAACATTGCTGAAAGAAATTGAAGAAAACACAAAGAAATGGAAAGATTTTCCATGCTCTTGGATTGGAAGAATTAACAAAGTTAAGATGTCCATGCTTCCTAAAGCAATCTATAGATTCAATGCAATCCCAATTAGAAGCCCAACTACATTCTTCACAATAGAATGAAGAATCCTAAAATTTATATGGAACAACAAAAGACCTCAAATAGCTAAAGCAATCCTGAGAAAAAAAGGACAAAGATGGAGGCATCACAATCCCTGACTTCAAAATATACTACAAAGCTATAGTAATCAAAACAGCATGGTACTGGTACAAAAACAGAACACAGATCAATGGAACAGAATTGAATGCCCAGAAATAAAACCACAAATCTATGGACAGTTAATCTTTGACAAAGGAACCAAGAACATACAATGGAGAAAGGAAAGTCTCTTCAATAAATAGTGTTGGGAAAACTGGACAGCCACATGCAAAAGAAAGAAAGTAGACCATTATCTTGCACCATACACAAAAAATAACGCAAAAAGGATTGAAGACTTGAATGTAAGACCTGAAACTATAAAACTCCTAGGAGAAAATATTGGCAGTACACTCTTTGACATCAGTCTTGGGAGCATCTTTTTGAATACCATGTCTACTCAGGCAAGGGAAAGAAAAGAAAAAATTAACAAATGGGACTACATCAGACTAAAAAATTTCTTCAAGGCAAAGGAAACTATGAACAAATCGAAAAGACAACCCAACAATTGGGAGAAAATATTTGCAAATCATATATCCAACAAGAGGTTAATTTCCAAAATACATAAAGAACTCATACAACTCAACAACAACAACAAAAAAAACAACTCAATCAAAAAATGGGCAGAGACTATGAACAGACATTTTTCCAAAGAAGATATTCAGATTGCCAATGGACAAATGAAAAGATGTTCAACATCACTAATTATTAGGGAAATGCAAATCAAAACTGCAATGAGACATCACCTTACACTGGTCAGAATGGTTATAATTACCAAGACAAAAAATAACAAATGTTGGATAGGATGTGGGGAAAAGGGAACCCTCATGCACTGCTGGTGGGAATGCAAACTGGGGCAGACACCATGGAAAACAATGCAGAGATTTTTCAAAAAATTAAAAATAGAAATATCATATGATCCAGTTATCTCACTACTGGGCATTTATCCAAAGAACTTGAAATCAACAATCAAAAGATATTTATGCCCCTCTATGTTCATTGCAGCATTATTCACAGTAGCCAAGATGTGAAAGCAGCCCAAGTGCCCTTCTACAGATGAATTGATAAAGAAGATGTAGTGTGTGTGTGTGTGTGTGTGTATAAATACACAATGGAATACTGCTTAGCCATAAAAAAGACAAAATTGTCCCATTTGAAACAACATGGTTGGTCCTTGAGGGTATGATGTTAAGCAAAATAAGCCAGAGAGAGAAAGAGAAATGCTGCATGATTTCACTCATATGTGGAAAATAACCTAACACAGGGACAAAGAGAACAGATTAGTGGTTACCAGAGGGGAAGCAGGCCAGGGACGGGTGAAAGGGGTAAAGGGGCACATATGTATGGTGATGGACAAAAATTAGGCTACTGATGGTAAACATGATGCAGTCTATACAGAAATGGATAAATAATAATGTATGCCTGAAACTACACAATGTTATAAACCATTATGATCTCACTAAAATAACTGAAAAAAAAACAAAAACAAATGAACAGAAATCAACACAAAGACCAGAAAGAATCATGAAAACATAATACCAGCAAATGAACCTAACAAAGCTCCAGTAATCAACCCCAAAGAGTGGAAATCCACAAACTGCTTGACAAAGAATTTGTCTTTAAAGACAAAATAATCATTTTTAAGGAGCTCATTGAGCTAAAAGGGAACACAGTCGAATAAATAAACTCAGGAAAACAATACATGAACAAAATGAGAAGCTCAACAAAGAAACAGAAATCATGAGAAAAAAACAAACAGAAATTTTGGAGCTGAAGAACACAATGATTGAACTCCAAAATTCAATACAGAGCTTCTACAACAGACTCAATCCAGCAGAAAGAATCAGCAAACTCGAAGAGAGGTCATTTGAAATTATCCAGTCAGAGGAACAAAAAGGAAAAAGAAGGAAAAAGAATGAAGAAAGCCTACAGGACTTATGGGACTGCATAAACAGAATCAATATATGCTTCATGGGAGTCTTAGATGAGAGAAAAATGGGGAAATGGAGCAGGAAGTCTATTTAAAAAATAATAATAATGGATGAAAACTTTCCAAATCTAAGAAGGGAAACAAACATCCAGATTCATAACGTCCTGAAGTCCCCATGTAGGTTAAACCCAAACAGGTCAACATCAACATACCTTATAATTAAACAGTCAAAACTCAAAGACAAGTAGGAAATTTTGAAAGCAGCAAGAGAAAAGTGACTTGTAACATATAAGAGACCCACCATAAGACTATCAGTGAATTTCTCAGGAGAAACCTTGCAGGCCAGGAGAGAGTGGGGTGATATATTCAAAGTACTGAAAGAAAAAATAAGATGATACATTTTGAGGGTCTAATGTTCAGCATGGTGACTATGGTTAATAACATGGTATTGTATACTCGAAATTTGCTGAAAGTAAATCTTAAGTGTTTTTACCACACACACACACACACACACACAAAATGTTAACTATGTGATGGACGTGTTACTTATCTTGATCTTGATAATTACTTACAATGTATGTGTATATCAAATCATCACATTTAACACTTTAAATATATACCATTATAATTGCCAATTATTACTCAATAAACTTGGAAAAATATTTTTTAAAAAAGACAAGAGATAACAAATATTGGTAAATATGTGCAGAAAATAGACCTCTTGTACACTGTTGGTGGGAATGTAAGTTGGTACAGCTATATGGAAACCAATATAGAGGTTCCTCAAAAAATTAAAAATAGGACTACCATATGATACAGAAATCCTACTTCTGTGTATATATCCAAAGGAAACAAAATTAACATCTCAAAGAGATATCTGCACTCCCATGTTCATTGCAGCATTATTCACAATAGCCAAGATATGGAAACAAACTAAATGTCCTTCAATGGATGAATGGATAAAGAAAATGTGATATATATGTATAATGGAATATTATTCAGACATAAAAAAGAAGTAAATCCTGTCATTTGCCATTTGCAACAACATGGATGAAACTGGAGGGCATTAGGCTAAGTGAAATAAGCCACAGAGAGGAAAATAAATACTACATGGTATCACTTTTATATGGAATCAAAAAGAAATTGAACTCATAGAAAGAGTAAAATGGTCATTACCAGGGACTGGGAGATAGAGGAAATCAGTAGAGACTTTCAGTTATAAGATGGATAAGTTCTAAGGATCTAATGTATAGTGTGGTGACTATAATTGATAATACTGTCATATAGTTTAAAAATTTGCTAAGAGAGTAAATCTTAAGCATTCTCACAAAAACAAAACAAACCAACAAAAAACAAGTAACTATGTGAGGTGATGGCTGTGTTAATTAACTTGATTGTAGGAATCCTTTCACAATGTACATATACATTTGATGTATATGTACATCAAATCATAATACTGTACATGTTAAATATATTACAATTATATTTGTCAATTATACTTCAATGAAGCTGGATTAAGAGAAGAATCTGTGGTATATACATACAATGGAAGATTATTCAGCTTTTAAAAAAGAAGGCAATCCTGTCATTTACGACAACATGGACAGAACTGGAGAACATAATGCTAAGTGAAATAAGCCAGACATAGAAGGACAAATCCTACATCATCCCACTCTTATAAGGAATCTATAATAGTCAAACTCATAGAATCAGAGAGTAGGATAGTAGTTACTAAGGGCTGGATAGACAAGGAAAAATGGAGGTGTCAGTCAAAGGGTACAAAGTTTCAATTATGCAGGATGAATAAATTCTGGAGATCTGCTGTACAACATAGAACCTATAGTTAACGATACTCCATGGTATACTTAAAAATTTGTGAAGAAGATAGATCTTATGTTAAGTGCTCTTACCATAAAAACCTAAAAATTAAAAAATAAGGGACAGGAGGAAACTTTTGGAGATGATGGATAAGTTTATGGCATTGATTGTAGTAGTGGTTTCACAGGTGTATACTTATCTCCAAACTCATCAAGTTGTTTATATTAAATATGTACATCTTTTTGTATGTTAATCATACGTCAATTAAGTGGTTTTAAAAAAAAAAAGAGGACCCTACAGTCTCAGAGAGGAGGCAGAGAAAAAAATGATAACACAAGTCACAAAAGAAGATAGCATTAAGTGACTGAAAATGAAGATGCATGGTCATCTTGGGCTGGAATTGTTGGGTACTCTCTTGTGGAATGGGGCAAGGAATGGATACATCGAGTATACAATTCAGTGGAATTTACTTCAAGGGAGGTAAAAGGGAATGGGTTGGTGTTGATGCAATTGTTGTTGGTTTTAGAATAAACAGATTGAAATGTCTCCAAGAAGTCAGGCTGGACAAGTTCCCATCATGCCATACATCTAGCCCCACTTTCTTCCCCAATCATTAAACACATAGTTAGGGTGTGCTGACTCAGTTCACAATCAGGCAAAGATCTGCAGTGAGTTTCAGGTCTATAGTCCAGGCCATGAATAGAGACCAGAAATTCTCCAAGAAAATAAGATAAGCTTAGAAGTCAGAGAAAAGTATCAAGCCAGAAATACAGAAGAATCAAGGTCCAAATATCAGGGAGAGTAAGTGAGAACAATACTGTGGCACCTATGGGGCAAGATTTGAAGTCAGGGTTATGGGCCATGTGTTTGGAGCCAGGAACCAAGATCAGACAAAAGATAATCCAGCTAAGGTGGAGAGTCCAGAACTATTGTCTTGAATGTCTACTAGTGTCCAAAGTACCCCTTTTGCACTAGCAGTGATAAGACATTAAATGGGCCCGTTCAGCTGGGAGTTTCAACAGTGATGTGAGCAAGCAGCTAGTAAACCAAATATCAGACGCCACAGCTTAGTTCTGACAAAAGTGCAGCTAATGAAGTCCACCGGTGGTTGCAGATAGTGCTGAGGCTGCAGTACAGCATCAGTGGCTAGCTCCCAAAGAAACCGTGTAGTCTTCCTGGACCTTGTCTTGGGAAGAGAGGGGGCGGTCCAGAGGTCCTCTGCATGAAAGCTATTGTGATTACCATTTAAAATCTGATTCTTCTCACCTGTGTCAGTGTAACTGAGGAAAGCGAAGCTTATCACCAAAACATGAGTCTCTGGGTTGGATCATAAATAAAACTAGACTCTGTTGGAATATCGAGTTAGACAAAGGAAATACCATATTCTGTGCCATAGTGGGGTCCTAGGGCATTGTGAGGAATGTATTTGACAGGCTAGGATGTGGCAGTTAATGGAAGCCAGCCTGCAAAGAGAGAGAAAGTATAGGGCTCCTGACATAAAAGTCAGCATAAATAAAGAAAGGATAAGACTTGACAAGTAGGGTTTGTTGGGGAGGGAAAAGCAATGGTTCAGTTTAGTCTCCATGCTGATCTAGATCTCTAGGAGGTACATGAACATCCTAAAATGGACAGGGCCATGTGTTAATAATGAAAAAGCTCTATCATTAGAGGTCCAGGTGGCTCTACTTTGGGATCCTGTTTCAAAAAATTGCAATATGGGAAACAGAAGACATTTCCCTACCAACGGAGGAAATCTGACATTATAGATTCTGCAATATATGAGGAGATGCCACAAGGAGCGTCAAAAGCCAGGAGCAAGTCAGCACCACCTATGCAGAGGCCAAAGGACCAAGGGAGAGAACTGGAGATGTGGGGCAACTAGCGTGTAGACCTAAGTAAAGGGTTGATGCAAGAGATCAAGTCACAGGAATCTAGAAGCAAGAGATGATAGGAATGGCAATAGGGCAGGCAACGGCCCCACAATCCCTGGTAGCTAGTTTCCTTGGGGATGGCTGCAACAGTGTATCAGCAGCCCAGGGGTCCAAATTGGTCACTAGAGCAATGCACAGGGCAAACATCAGCTAAGAAGGTGGAGAGGTGAGGGCGAGGAAGTTAAGGGAAGGCTATCCCACAAAAGGCAAGTGGGAGGCTATCCAAGATCTACAGCAGAAAGCCAAAGAGTGACTCCTAACAGGTGGCAGCTCCCCCAGCCACTGCCCCCACAGGCTGCTCCTCTGCAGCCCTTCAACCTTCACCACCCCTGCCTGGGTATGCTAAGGAGCTCCCAGCTCTTTCCCAATATCTGTGCAATAATACTGAGATGAAGGAAGAAGAGAAGTGAGCATAGCATGTCCGGCTCTTGGAATCTGCAAATACAGGTTGCTTGCAATAGTTGTAGGTCATTGTGCAACTTGCTGGTCTTCTCTGGGCCTCAGATTCCCTGGACCTCTGCAAAATACAAACACTGATCATGCCGCTTAACTCACAGGGCTGCAGTGAGGTATAGATGACATCACGGACTGAGGGTGTTCTATAAACTCTAAGGAGATATGTGTGTAGTGTTATGAATATCAGTGGCAGGTTTCCAGAACCAGATGAGGGTGAGTAAACAAGGAAGAAAACTGCCCCACTTCTTGAAGAGAGTTCTCAGAAGACTGGGGCTGGGAAGATCAGGTTACAGGGCAGGCATAAATAGCCAGTGCCTGCCAATTAAAGGCTAGTTTGCCTGGAGATCCTGGAGTCCTAGAGGAAGCAACTGTGAGTGCCTCTGTCCTTGCCTCTCATTTTGTTTTCCCAATGTCCGGTGAATATCTCCCTGCCCATACAGGTAGTTTATCCTACTGGTGTTGAGGAGGGCGGAGTCTGTGTAACTATTCTAGTCTAGGGGGGGTGGGTGTGGGAGGTGGAGGGCAGAGTAGGGTAATAAGGAGAGCTCTTCTGCCCCTCATTCTGCTCCTTTGGCCCAGTGGGAGATTTGCTTTCTGGGCTTGGGGAGGGTGGGGAAGTGGGACGTGACACCAAGCCAGACCTCAGATGCGGCTGTCTGGAAGCCTCAGTGAAAAATGCAATTCCAGCTTCTCTCTTGGCTCCTCTCCATCTCTGATTTCTTCAGACAGAAGGGTGGTGGTGGAGAAACAGACCAGGCATTCACAAGCCTGGGTTCTAAGTCCATTCCAGTACCAACTGCCTGTGGGACATGGATAAACATACTTCTCTCTTAGCCTCCAGTCTTTACTTAAAAAAATATATACTTGCTGGACTAGGTCACTGATTTTCCAACCAATTTTCAGAGGAGTCATTTTTTTAATAAAATCTTAGTCTGAAAGATTTGCATAAACTGAACACTACATAGGTTGAGAGGGCTGTGGCTCTGCCCACACCTTCTGTAGCCCCAGCCAAGATGCCTCCTCTGGATCCCAGGTCTGAAAACTTGTGAGTTAGCTCTCTCCAAGGCCTCTTTCTGCTACAATGGGCAGTGGCGCATTCTGTGCCATCTTGAACTGTTGGGCAGAACACCTATTGCTTTTCGTTCTTCCCTAGATTGGATGCAGGGCCCCAGAGCTGAGGAAGCTGCAGACCAGGGGACAATACCCTTGCTCTGGCATGGGTCCTTTGGTGCTCCTGACTGAGACTCTGCCACAGCAAGTGCAGTGACACAGCCACTGAGCCCACCTGGGTGTTTCTGGAGATTCCTAGAATGCCTGAGGAAATCATAAATTCAAAATTGAAAGAGGCTAGTACAAAATAAGGATCATCCACAGCCCAGAATCACCAGTAACTGAAGAAGAAGGCACTTTTCTGGCCAGGAAGTCCTTCCCATGCTACCACCCCAGCCTGCCTGGTGACCCCCGTCTCCTTTGCACAGGTCCCTCAGGCTTTGTTCCTAGCCTCTGCAACTCCTACAGGCTCTTTTCATGTTCAGAACTTTACAGTTTCTCTCTGAGAGAGGAAAGAAGCCCAACATTGGGAGTGACCCAGACTCTGCATCTACCTCGATCTCACTTAGTTCCTAAGTCCCTCTCAGATGGTAACTGGACGCCCTGTTGGACATTCGCTCTTTCCTGCCTCCGAAACTAGCCTTCCTATGACTGAGTCCATCTCACGTGTGCCCTTCCTCCATGAGGCCCCTCTTCCAAGTCCTCTCAGGTGGTCTGGGCAGAACTCTAGCTGTCCCATGGTCTCTCCAGCTGCTAATTAAATGTCTCGGAGAAATTTCACCTAGGTCCTCTCTGGGAATTTGCTCTTGGAGACAGTGTCTAGTCTAGGGATGACACATCACCTGGCAAACACACAGCCATGCACCCATCTTGTGCTCAGCATTCAGGACTTTGGCTCCTTTCCAGACCAGCACTGCAGACCACCAGTGCTAGTCCAAGGCAGCAAGTGAGAGGAAATGGATTTGCCTCGTCAGAGCTAAGTCAACCACCTTAATGGTACAGACAGGGAGAAGGAGGTCCAGAGGGATGAAAAGTCCTGCCCAAAGGCACTCAGTGAATCCTTCCTGATGTGACAGATGGCCTCAGTGAGGAATTCTACATCCTAGCCACTGTGCAGATGGCAATGACCAAGGGAAGACACAAGAAGGGATGACATGGGGTATCTGAGAATAGGTGGATGTCAACCCATGTCAGAGTTCCATGGGAGCCCTGGGAGGGTGACTTATGCCCTCCCAGGCCAGGCCATATGCTCACCTTGTCCCTAAACTGCTTTCGGAGCCCTGATGTTCTTGGCCCCACAGGAGGGGAGAGTAGGTGGGGGAAGTGCTTCTCCTGACCTTCAGGAGCTGGGCCAAGCCCTAACCCATGTCCTAGAACCAAAAGCATGTCCTTTCTCTTTCTCTTCATCTGCCCAGGCCATGCTTCTCCTCCGTCTCTCCATGCTGATTCTGCTCACACAGCCTTCAAGGTCAGTGGGAGCAGAAATGAAGACCTATTCCCAGAGAGCAGTGACCAACGCCTGTACCCTCGTCATGTGTAGCCCCGTGGAGAATGGCCTACCTGGTCGCGATGGACGGGATGGGAGAGAGGGCCCCAGGGGCGAGAAGGGAGATCCAGGTAGAGCTGGGACCATGGGCTTGTCTTGGTGGGAAAGGGTGGGCTTTGGAATTGTAACCAACCCAGAAACTCTGGATATTTTGCTGTGGAAGGCTTGGAGATGGACTTCTTCTTCCCAAGGGGGTGGGTTTCCCCCAGACATTCAGTCTACCTAAAACACTGCTTACTGCTTGGCAAATAACTGGCTGTCCTGAGCCCCCAGTGCCTCCCTCCATCATCAGCTGCCCTGATTCCTCCCCTGGGATCTTCTGATTCCTCTCACCCCAAGAATGAGCAAACAGTGGATAAATGACTGGTATTTGGAGCCCTTAGAACCCTGCTCCAGCACTTAGCAGTTGTTCATTCTGATTAAATGGTACCTGTGTGGGGAGTTAAATATTTTTCATATTTAATTAAACTCTGCATGAAGGGTGGGAAAGCATAAGGCCCTGCAGCCCCATACTCAGGCCTGATCCAAAGGATTTGCCCTCAATACCTTATGGAGAGAAGGAAAGGGAGCTCATATGTCTTTGTCCAGCCCTGTGCTTAGGTGTTCACTTAAGTAATGCATTTAATCCTACCAAAAGTCTTACAAGGGACATATTCATCTCATTTGACAGGTAAGAAAATTGTGATGCAGAGAGGCTAAATGACACCCAATCCAGAAGGTGAAAAAGACATGGGCTTCTGCATCAGACAGATCTGTGCTTGACTGCTGGCTCCATCTCCACAGCAGGGATCCTTGTGAGACAAGCCACTCAGTGTCCTTGAGTCTCAGTTTGCTCATCTGTAAATGGGAATAATATCTACCATGCAGTAACAAATAATTGAGCCAAGGCTTTATTTTTTGTTGAGTCTTCAGGATAAAGTTGCATCTTCCCACTGTACCAATCAGGAGAATTTTCCTGAGGTTTCCAAAGGTACCGCTTATTAAGCGAATTATCTGAGAAATACTGTCCCATAGGGGAGCATCTGGGTTTTATTGGCAAGAAGTGATAATTCAGTGGACCAGCAGCAAGGACAGAAGGACCACCATAGCACTGGGTTAGGGTTTCAGAGGGATCAACTGTGGTCTTTATCTTTCTGGAGTTTGCATTTTGGTTGGAGTGGAAAGAAAACTAACATTTAAACTGGAAAGAATACGTAACATCCCGTGGCTTTGTACAGTAAGGGACAAGCTAGTATCTGTGTCCTTTCCAGACAGACAGTGGCTCCCAACATCAATGGGCTGGGGCTTGGGGAAGGCCGCCTGGAAGTGAACTCACAGTAAGGGTGGTATTCAAGGTGCCAGCTCTCTCTTGGAGAACCCCAGTTCCCTCTACCTCCTGGAGGCTCCCTGAATTGAATCCTGAGGGGTCTTTCCTACAGTAGCCCTCCTAGCCAGAGGCATGGAGTGTGGCTGAGACCTCCCTTTCTTGTGCAGGTGCCTCACCCCATGCACTTTTCAAGCCTGGTCTTGGATCAGTGCTTGGAGACAGAACAGTGCACAGTTGAACTAGCCAATAGGCTCCACTCTGGTTTCTCAATTCCAAACACTTTAGTCACAAAACTGTTATGGCTCTGAGAATTTCCTGGAGAGATTGGAGCCTCCTCAGAATCTTGACCCAAGTAGGTCTGGGTGGGGCCAGAGTCTGTACTTGTGACAACCTCCCCTTGCAGATCCTAATGCACATGGTCCCAAAAGCCTTCTGTAAAGGACAAGATGGGTCTAAGAGGAGATGCCTTTGAGCAGAGGTGGAGGGCGGAGCCAGGGTCACTGTGGTTATGCCCCAGGTGTGTCACGGAGGGCCGATAAGACCCAGACCGCACTTTGAAAGGTTGTATTTCCAGGGACAATTCCCTTATTCTTCAGCACTTGCAATATTTCTGACCAAAAGGATTCAGCAAAAGAGTCCCTCCAAGGGCACGCATCTCCCTCAGAGTAAAACCGCTCACCCACGGCAGCCCAAAGGCCACACTCCATCCCTGCTTACTTCTCTAATCTCACCTCCTTCTACTTCTCCCCACACTCACTCAGCTCTGACCACCCTGGCTCCTTGCTGGTCCCTAATCACACCCAGCCCCCTGCCTCCTCAGGGCCCTTTCATTGCTCTTTCCCTACACATCCCTATGGCTCATTCCTTACCTCCTTCACCGGGTCATTCACAGACCACCTTCTCAACAAGTCCTTCTCTGACCACTCTACTTAGAAGACACCCCCACCAACACTCTCTATGCTTTATTTTTCTTCTGTGGCACTTATTCTGATCTAATAAAACATATGTTTTACATTTTAATTTTTATTATCTGTTTCTATGTAGTTGAGTTTAAGCTCCATGAGGAAGGGATTTGATTTCTTGTCTGTTTCTTTCACTACTATATCCTAGCATTTAGGACAGTGCCTCCTACGTATAGAAGCTCAAGGGATTCTTGTAGAATGAATGAATGTAAAATACAAGAGGAGGAGGAATTTTAGTACAGTTAAGACTGGCCAAACTGCTGGTCCATAAAGCTTCACTCCAGGTGGCACGAGGGCAAAGTGCTAGATCTTTGGGGGATACTAGGATGCAGAGTTAGTGCTTTGGGAGGCATAGGGGCTTGCTGCTGATGAAGCTGTCCCTTCCCTCACCTCAGTGCTCTCATGGCCTCCACAGTTTATGCACCAAGGATGGGCAACCTCCAACTTGCCCTTCTAGGGAGTGGCTTTTTCCCTTCGCCCATCTACCTGCTGTCACCCTGGCCAGGGTGGAGCCCAAGAGAGGCTCAGCCTGGCGTCAGGGCATCTCTGCTCCTAGAACAGTGCACTGTTGGGCGTGGGATGTGATGCCCATCCTATAGCCCTCAGTGCTTCCATTTCATTCCTAGTGAGGATTGTAACTAAAATCAGGGCACAATGCCCAGCACAGAGACTCTCAGCCACCCATCAAATGCACCAGTCCCACGCCACCAGCACATTCTTGCCCCAGGCAGGCCTGGCCCCTCCTGCCCTAGGAGCATGGTTTCCAAGTCTGAAATGTCACCTCTCCTTTACAAGTCTATCTAAATCCTCCTCACCCTTGAAGTCCCATTTCCTCCTTCAGGAAGACAGCTTTGAGTATATGTGTGTGTGCTGGGGTTGGGTGCTGTGATGGGACAAGGGACATCTCATGACTTGTGTTCCTTACTCATCACCCGTACCTCACAGTTTAAAATTCTATTACAAATAGACCTGGTGCTAACATTTGCATCTCACCCAGTGCTAAGCATAACATTATGTTCTGTAGGTAGTTTCTTAGTGAACAAATAAATGAGATAATGATCAAATAAACAAATGAGAGAATGAATAAGTTAGCACCACCTGTCAGATGTCATTTCTTTTCTTCTGTACATGAATGTTTATAGCAACTTTATTAACAATAACCAAAAGATGCAAACAACCCAAATGTCCATCAACTGATGAATGGATAAACAAAAGGTGGTCTATCCATACAATGGAATATTATTCAGCTATATAAAGGAATGAAGTACTGAGACACACTACAAAGTGGATGAAGCTCAAGAACATCACTCCACATTAAAAAAGCCAGACATAAAAGGTCATAAATTGTATGAATATGTTTATATGAAATATCCAGAATAGGTAATACAGACAGAAAGCAGAATAGTGGTAGCCAGGCCCTGGGAGGAGATGGGGATAGGGAATGATTGCTTAATGGGTATGGGGTTTTCTTTTGGGATGATGAAATGTTTTTGAGCTAAACAGACGTGATAGTTGCACAACATTGTGAATGTGCTAAATGCCACTGAATTGTATACTTTAAAAAGGTTAATTTTATATTAAATGAATTTTACTTCAATAAAAAAAGAATAACCAAACTAACAGAATTGATGTAAAATTCTTAAATCTTGATAGCCATTTGCTCCCTTTCATCTCTTTGCATAAATCTTGTATAATTTTAGGCTTAGGCAGCCTTTCTTGAGGTAACATGTCTTTTTTAAAACGTTTGATCATTTTTCCAATACAAAAATAATATGCGGTCACTAAAGACAAACAAAAACAAGAAAATTAAAATTACCATATTTGTACACTTTAGAAGGAACAACTGTTAACACTTGTGTGCATGCCTTTCCTGTGTTTTTTCCAATGTGTATTACATGTACCCACACCTTACAATGCATGTACCTATTTATGAAACAGAATCATACTGAACATAGTGTTTATAACATACTTTTATCACTTAATGATGCATTAGACAATAATTTGGCCTATTTTCTATAGTTTCAAGACCATGTCACATAGCTTTTTTTAAATTGAGATATAACTGACATACAACATTATATTAGTTTCAGGTGTATAACATAATGATTCTATATTTCTATATATTGCGAAACAATCACCACAATAACTTCAGTTAATATCCATCACCACACATAGATACAATTTTTTTTCTTGTGATGAGAACTTTTAAGATCTACTCTCTTAGCAGCTTTCAAATATACAATACAGTATTATTAACTATAGTCACCATACTGTACATTATCTTTTGACCACCTTCACCTATTTCTCCCACCCACCACCCTTGCCTCTGGCAACCACCAATCTGTTCTCTGTATCTATAAGTTCAATTTTTTTTAGATTCCACATATAAGTGAGGTCATATGGTATTTGTCTCTGTCTGACTTATTTCACTTAGCGTAATGCCCTCAAGTTCCACCCATGTTGTTGCAAATGACAAGATTTCCTTCTTTCTTATGGCTGAACAATATTCCATTATCTCCAGAGAAGATATACAGATGGCCAACAGGCACATGAAAAGATATTCAATATCACTATCAGGGAAATTCAAATCAAAACTACAATGAGATATCACCTCATGCCCGTCAGAATGGCTATAATTAACAAGACAGGAAACAAGTGTTGGAGAGGATGTGGAGAGACGGGAACTCTCATACACTGCTGGTGGGAGTGCAAACTGGTACAGCCACTATGGAAAACAGTATGGAGATTCCTCAAAAAATTAAGGATAGAACTACCATACAATCCAGCTATTCCACTGCTGGGTATTTATCCAAAGAACATGAAAATACCAATGAGTAAAGATACATGCACCCCTGTGTTCATTGCAGCATTATTCACAATAGCAAAGACTTGGGAGCAACGTAAGTGCCCATAAGGGACGAATGGATGAAGAAGATGTGATACATATACACAATGGAATACTACTCAGCCATAAGAAATGATGAAATCCAGCCATTTGTGACAACATGGATGGACATTGAGGGTATTATGCTAAGTGAAATAAATCAGAGGGAGAATGTCATATACCATATGATCTCACTTATCTCACTCACTTATAGAAGATGAAAACCACAAACAAACACATAGAGTCAGAGATTGGATTGATGGTTACCAGAGAGGAGGAGGGGAGGGAGGAGGGTGAAAAGGATGATTAGGCACATATGTGTGGTGATGGATTGTAATTAGTATTTGGGTGGTGAACATGATGTAATCAATGCAGAAATAGAAGTATAATGATGTATGCCTGAAATTTATACAACTTTACAAACCAATGTTACTTCAATTAAAAAATAAATTAAAAAATAATAATAATAATAATATTCCATTGTGTATATATATCACATTTTTTTTATCCATTCATCCATCGATGGACACTTAGGTTGCCTCCATGTCTTGGCTATCGTAAATAATGCTGCAATGAACATAGGGGTGCAAATATCTTTTCAGGTTAGTGTTTTCATTTACTTCAGATGAAAATGCCCAGAAATGGACTTTCTGGATCATGTGGTAGTTCTATTTTCAATTCTTTGAGGAACCTCCATACTGTTTTCCATGGTGGCTGTACCAATTTACACTCCTACCAACAGTGCACAAGGGTTCCCTTTTCTCTACATACTCGCCAGCACTTGTTTTTTTGTTTTGTGTGTGTGTGTGTGTGTGTGTGTGTGTCTGTGGTAATATTGGTTTATAACATTGTATAAATTTCAGCTGTACATCATTATACTTCTATTTTTGCATAGATTAAATCATGTTCTCATGTTCATCACCCAAATACTAATAACAATCCATCACCACACACATGTACCTAATCATCCCTTTCATTCTCCTCCCTCCCCCCTTCCCTTCTGGTAACCACCAGTCCAATCTCTGTTTCTGTGTGTTTGGTTTTTGTTGTTTTTATCTTCTACTTATGAGTAAGATCATACGGTGTTTGACCTTCTCCCTCTGACTTATTTTGCTTAGCATAATACCCTCAATGTCCATCCATGTTGTCACAAATGGCTGGATTTCATCGTTTCTTATGGCTGAGTAGTATTCCATTGTGTATATATACCACATCTTCTCTATCCATTCGTCCCTTGATGGGCACTTAGGTTGCTTCCAAGTCTTTTGCCAGCACTTGTTATCTCTTGTGTTTTTGATAACAGCCAGCCTACCAGGTGTGAGGTGATATCTCACTGTGGTTTTGATTTGCATTTTCCTGATAATTAGTGTCAGGTATCATTTCTGATATAAACTTTGGTTCTGGGAAGGGGAGAGAAAGGAGTCCATGATCCAGGGTGAATGCCAACAGGTTGCCTGCTGTAAATACTCCAGCCTTGGGGCAGGGGAAGGTACACTGCATGGACAGTCAGACACATCTTGTCTTGAATCTGCCTCCAACTCTGGAAAACCTGTTTCCTCACCTGTAAAATGGGGATGTGGACATCCATTTCCCGGATCACCGCTGGACCAAGGACTGTGGAGGTGAAATGTCTATGCCCTGTAGAACCCGGAAGATATGACAGCGGCCTGACTCTGCAGGCAGCTGGCTCCTCCTGGGCCTAGGGCCAGGTTTATGCTCATTTCTTCTGCTGCTACAGGTGTGCCAGGAGCTTTAGGGCGAGCGGGGATGCCTGGACCAGCTGGACCAGTTGGTCCCAAAGGGGACAATGGGTCTGTTGGAGAACCCGGACCAAAAGGAGACACTGGACCAAATGGTGAGAAGCTGGGCATGTATTGCAGATGTCTGTAGGTTGTGCTGCTGCCACTAGGATATGCCAGTAGGCATGCACAGATCCTATCCCAGGAAGAAGGAAGAAGGTCGTTCTGAAGGTAGCACTGGGTTATTTCAGGGAAGACTTGAACTACTGTCGGGCATCATCTTTAGGATAATGCTGCCTCTCTGACTCCTATTATTGCTCTCATCTTATCATGCACTTCCACTTCCAAGAAGATTTAGTGTCACTGCCTGGGCTGGGCCTTTTCCCCAGGACCTCCAGGACCTCAAGGTATGCCTGGTCCAGCTGGAAGAGAGGGTCCCTCAGGGAGGCAGGGGAACGTAGGACCTCAAGGAAAACCAGGCCCTAAAGGAGAGGTTGGGCCCAAAGGTAGGTGGTTTGTATGTGGCCTGTCTGGGAGGGCAGAGGGAGGGATGAAATGGCAGTGCATGATGTGATGTAAGGCACGCTCAGAGTGCCAGGAAAAGCCCAGACCATCAGCACTGGGAAGGCCTTGCCGTGGCCCCTTCCCCCCACACTCTCATATTGACATTACTCCTGTTACCCTCTGGACAGTAAGGAGCAGTCTCCCCAGTTCTCTCTCTCACCCTGGAGCTGTGGGTAAAAAGCTCCACTACTGAGGGCAATACATGCTGAACTACTCTCAGCAGCATTTGTCCCAATTTGTTCCTCCCTCAGGAGAGGTGGGTGCTCCAGGCATGCAGGGCTCTGCAGGGACAAGAGGCCCCACAGGTCTTACAGGAGAGAGAGGAGCCCCTGGTGAGCGTGGAGCCCCTGGCAATGCTGGGGCAGCAGGTGAGCGACAGAAGAGGCTGGCGCTGGGCACCACTTGTGATGCTGTTAATGCCTACCCCCTCCACCACCTCACCCATCAAGTCAGAGCCGGTATTACTAGACAACAGGGAGAGTCTATATCCAAGAAGGATACATTGTTGGGCTCTGGGACTTTCTGTATCTAGGGAGAGCGTGGTGTGAGAAACAGAGATAGTCTGTCTACAGGCAAGGTTGGTTGTTGAGTGATGGGGAAAGTGTCAGAGAGGGTGCATGGCTAGGTCCTGGGAACAGTCTCTATATGGGAAAGACGTACTGCTGGGCGATAGGACAGTCCATGTACTCGGAGGGTGAAAATGCTGGGAAATGTGTACAGAGCTCACCCAAGTCTTCTCTGATCCCAGGATCTGCTGGAGCCATGGGTCCACAGGGACCTCCAGGTGCCAGGGGACCCCCAGGACTGAAGGGGGACAGAGGTGTTCCCGGAGACAAAGGAGCCAAGGGAGAGAGTGGGCTTCCAGGTAAGGTAGCCTCCCCTAGCTCTGGGAGCCTCCACTAGGGAGGGAAAGGAGGAGGCCCTCTGGCCCTCTTCAGCTCATGACAGCCCCTCCTCTTAGATGTTGGCCCTGTTAATTAGGCTGGAAGGCAGAATTAGGCTCTGGTTTTAAACTCTATTACTCACTGGAGGGCAGCGCTGAGCAGTTTTTCCATCTGATCATTGGGAAAAGCACAGCTCCCTTCCCAGTTCACAGGATAGCTTTGAGCATCAAATAACCCAGTGGATGGGAAGTGCCTGAGGAACCTGTATTCCTGTCTTCCCCAAAAAGGAGGTGCTCCCAGATTCCCAGAATTTGGAGTTAAAATGTCATCTGATTCAGTGTCAGCGAGGTGCAGGGACCTGCTCAGGGGACAGTTAGTTCACAGTAGAACCACAGGAGATCCCGTGAACAGCAGGGGCCAGCTCTGTGTCAGCAGATATGGGCTTCCTGGGGGTCATTTCCAGCAATTACCACCACCTCCAATATGTGCCTGCAACTGGGCACCCTTCCTTTGAGGCCCAGGCTCTGAGCTGATCCTGGGCTGTGCTGGACTGGTTTTCACTCAGCCTCTCTCCTGCAGATATCGCTGCTCTGAGGCAGCAGGTGGAGGTCTTACAAAGACAGGTACAACACCTCCAGGATGCCATCTCTCAGTATAAGAAAGGTGAGTTCCTCACCTGAACCTGAGCCAGGCACTGAGGAGAGGTGCCAGACAGGGTCTGGGCCTTTGTTTAGAGTTGGCTGGGCCTGGGCCTAGGATTAGAATGGGCTGGGACTATGTTTAGGGCTGGACCTGGGACTGGGGCAGGGAGTGGGGCTAAGGATAGGGCTGGGACAGAGAAGCACATCCACATGCTCCAGGAGCTGGAAGTAGATGTAATGCACAAGTTGGAGGACGTGGTTCATATCACCAGTTCAGTGGGCTAGTGGAAACACAGTCAAGGATATCAGGCTCCAGGACATCCCCCAACATCACAGCCACCTGTAACCTGAGCCAGATCAATGCCCCGAGCCCAGTGCCATTCAGCAGACCTTCACTCCTGCCTACCCTGTGCTGGTCCCGAGACAGACACGGGGATACCCAAGCCAGGATGCATTTCTTACCTCTGTGGGGCCCGGTGTGCAAGTGCCCAGAGATGTTGCTGCACAGACCTAGGCAGCAGAGAATTCAGACAGTGTCCTGAGAGTTGGGGCTGGGATGTTGCCCTTGGGGTTCAAGGCTAGTGGGGGCCTGACTTTGGTGTGTTGCCATCAAGTATCTCACCCTAGACATGCCCATGGGTGTGGCAGGGGGCAGGCTCTCTCTGGGCTCTGGCCAGTGCCAGGCTCTCCCTGCACATCCCAGAGTGTTTAAAGCAGAGATTCTTCCCTAACTTTGGAATCCTCGAGTCAGAGGCCTCCAGGAGCACACGATTGAGTGCCCTGTGCCTTTTGGAATCTCCACCTCCATCCCTAACTGCCCCTCCTCCTCCTCTGCTCTCCCTGACATCAGCTTTGAGTCCACATCATTCAGCAAATCTCATTAATCCAAAAAAAGAGGAGTTTTCTGAAGGAGTAGAGCATAAAGGGGACTGACTGGGCAAGACATAGGGTTGGCTCCTAAATCCTCAAGCTCAAGGATGAGAATCTGTGGCATCTGATATGTCTTCCTCCCTCCACAAACATATTTGCATATGTAGTCACTCACTCATACACACACTGCTGCAAGCCAAGGAGAACACGTGCATATGTACTTGCACACATATGCACTTAAATACCATCACTCTCTCCACACTGTCTTCACACACGAGCACACACACGTATGCACACACATCCAGATAGCCCTTAAGTGTTCCCTTGTCCCTTCAAATGGATACAGGGACATATTCACGTATGTACACGCATACCCACCCAGATGCATGGAACATAACCCAGTGATGGCACATGAACTCTTTCACTGACCTTGTCCAGGGCTGCTTTGGGTGCCACCTTGAGCCTGTGGAGAAACTGCCTCCTTAGTCCTTGTCAATGCTACTCAAAGGAGAAGGACAGTGGGGTCAGGGCGCAGCCTGGGCTCCTGATCAGCCCAGTAAGGCTGGGGCACAGCCCTCTCTGGAGCCCTGAAGATTTCCATCAATGAGCCCAAAAGTCAAAGAGATGGGGATGGGATGGAATAAAAAGATATATTTGAATGTCACACAGGTGATGCTTTTATATAGTGTATCCCCACTTTAGAGATAAGGAACTGGAAACCCTGAAAAAGGAAGCAACTTCCTCTTGCCCACTCAGACAGTCATTGCCAGGGTGGGACTTAACGCCTGGCCTCCTGATTCCCAGACAGGGCCCTCTCCAGCACTGGTCCTGCCCCTCCCTCCACTTCCACACACTTCTCAGATGCCTTCCTCCCCTCACCCGGCACTCCAGGGGAGGCATGACTTGGCACTTGCATTCCAAGAGGGCAGCACTGGGCTACCCTGGTGCAGAGATTAGCATATCACTGCTCTCAGATATCCCATCTCTCCTCTCCTTTTCCCTCACCCCATGACACAGCACAGACCTTTTCTAACAACCCACGTGCCCTGCTGTTATGTGGAGATGAAAGTGAGCCCCCCAATTGTATTTTCCATACTCAGAAACTGCCCCAGGCTGCACAGTGTCATTTCCCTGCCCAAAGTGACTCTAATTCTACACAGTAATTAAAAAACTGATTCTGGCATCAGATAGAAATGGAAAGAGCATGTCTAAGCTTTGGTGTCAGATCAAACAAGGTTTAATCTCTACCTCTACACTTGATAGCTGAGTGACTTTGGGTCTCTTACTTACTCTCCCTGAGTCCCAGTGTTCTCGTCTGTAAGCAGAGAGCACAGTACCACCTCGCAGGGTGCATTGCAGAGCTGAGGCTGCTCTGGACACAAGTGTCTCACTTTTATCCTATTTGGTGCCCTGATACCCAGTACAGGAGGCCTGGGGGGCTCTGGTTGGACCACAAAGGTTTCAGAGCCCCTGAGCGCTGGCCAAGTGCTGCCACAACCTGAACCTGTCTCTCCTTTTCTCCTAGTGGAGCTCTTCCCCAACGGCCGAGGGGTCAGCGAGAAGATCTTCAAGACGGGAGGCTTTGAAAAAACTTTTGAGGATGCACAGCAGGTATGCACACAGGCCGGAGGACAGATGGCCTCCCCACGCTCTGCAGCTGAGAATGAGGCCTTGCAACAGCTGGTCACAGCTGAGAACAAGGTTGCCTTCCTGAGCATGACCGACACCAAGACGGAGGGCAAGTTCACCTACCCCACAGGGGAGACCCTGGTCTACTCCAACTGGGCCCCCGGGGAGCCCAACAATGATGGCGGGGCAGAGAACTGTGTGGAGATCTTTACCAATGGCAAGTGGAACGACAAGACCTGCAGAGAGCAGCGCCTCGTGATCTGCGAGTTTTGAGCCACCAGGGGTGGGTGGGCCAGTGCTTGGCCCAGGAGCCTGGCCAGCGAGCCAGGGCCCAGACCTGTGTGCTGCCAACATACCAATAAAAGATGACACCTCTCTTGGCCAGGGCTTCTCCACAGAGCTGGGGGAGGAGGCCAGAAGGCAGGGCTCCTATGGAACACCTGTCTCAGAATCAAGTACGAAACTGGCTTCACACACTGGAAGACCTGTCAGAGGAGGAAAGGGCCAGCCTGCTTTCCCCGCTGCAAGGGATAAAATTAGGTCTCCAAGACCTCCTGTTGCAAAATCCAATGGCTCCGCCTCAGCCCTCCTCCTCCTCCTCGAGCTATCAGCTGCATTTGAGCCAACTGATCACTCTCTCCTCCTTCCCTCTTCCTCTTCGTGGCTTCCAGGACACCACTCTTGCTGGCTTTTATCTTATCCTTATGGCTTTTCCTTACCAGCCTCTTTTGCTGGTCCCTCCTCCTGTTCTTGACCACTTAGTGGTGTGGTGCTCGAGCCTCAACTCTCGGTTCTCTTCTCTCCTTACACTCACTCCAGGGGAGAGCTCATTCTGTCCCATGGCTTCAGATTCCTTCTACTTAACGGTTTCCACAAGTATATCCCTGTTCAGGACCTCTCCCTGAACCCCAGACTTTCTAGCCAATGCAAACTGGAGCCCATTGGGGGCTGGAAGTCCTCAGGGGCTGCCTCTTGCTTCAAGGCCTGAGCCCAGAAAGGTACCCAGCATAGTGGGATGACCCGGCAGGGAGCGTCTGCCTCCCCAGCCAGACTGCATGGCCTTACACCCAGTGGACTCCTCATCCTTGCACAGCCCAGGATCTCTCTCCATCTGTGTCAATATGACTATCTCCTGGCTTAGAGGAGGGAGTACCATCTGCACAATCCTAATTCCCTCTGAAATCTCAGGCACAGATTCATCTCATGCCCAAATTCATCCCCAACTCTCCTGTTGCCTGGCAGTTCCAGAGTGTTCTTTCCCCACTCTGCTTCAGAGATGATCTAGTCAAATCCTCTTCCTCATTTGACAGATATGGAAACCAAGACACAGAGAGGGAGCGACGCACACAGGCCACAGACGGTGCCAGTGCTATAGCTCCTCATGAGAAAGCTGACCCCGAGCTTATACTTCGGGCCTGTAAATCTTTAGGCCAAAGGCTTCTTTATATTTAGTTGATTTTATTGACAGACTACTGTAAAAATGATGTAAATGACACCTGTGCTTAAGAAATCAGAATGACACCTGCATGAACCACTGGCTCATGGGGGCAGAGGGGGTGGGCAACAAACACCCCTCCTCCAGACAGGAAAGCAACCATCTCCTTTGTTCTCAGGAAACAGGAGGACTGCCCTTTCTGGCCCTTCCTGAACGGGACCCCCAAGACCCACCTCTCTTCCCAACACTCCTGCTGTCACACCTCACGTATAGGACAGCATGTCTGAAAACAAAAGCCACTCCTCCAACAGCCTGCAACTCAGGCTCTCTGCTAAGATCTCTCTCCTGTTACTGGAAAAACCTCCATTTCCTGGCAGCTTCTGAAACATGTCAGTTACACAATAATGAGCAAACAACTCTCCAGTACAGAGGCCACACCTGGACACACTCATTGAGGGAGCTTAGAAAGGTCACTTTTTTATATAACAAACAAGAGACAACAACTGGATGTAGTTTAAGCCAGAGAGAAGAATTTTTTCTAAGAATAGAGTTCTGAATTAGCTTGAGAAGGACTAAGGGGAGCACAGTCAGTGTCATGCTGCACCATCTCCCCCCGCACCGCCCCGCCCCAGCTTCTGCCTCTGTCTGTGCATCTTCACCTCTCTTCCTCCTTTACACACCAGTTTCCTCTGCTTCCAAGTTTCTTGACTGCCCAAGCATAGGGAATCGTGTGTCACAGAGATTGCCACACAGAGATCAGAAACTCTTGCTTGATATCAATTCAAAACTCCTGTAGAAATAAATCTACCTGTTTCAGATGTCCACCTCTGGCCCAATCAACTAAACCTGGGGGGTGGTACAATACATGGCCACTGGGACCCATGCAAGGTCATGGTGGTCTGGCAGACCCTCTAAAAGTGATCATTATCCATTCCAATATTTAAGGTAAGCCTATTTCTTGACAAGAGGGAAGGAAAGAGTGACAGAACTATGTGACTTAGTAAGGAAAAAAAAAAAATCTCCTGATATTGAAGGCAAGGAATGTTGAGACCCCAAACCCTAGGAAGAAGCTTCAGATCCACCTGCACCATGGGCCATGGGGGTCTGGTTTGCTCTTCAGCACAGAGAACAAGTAAGGAGATGTCAGTTGGGCTCTGTAGACACAGCCTGATTAAAGTAAAGGACTGAGGCAAGTATTTCAGACAACACAGGTCCTAGGCCATTCTTGAGTATAGAGGCCTCTCCTGCACTAACATTCATGGGCAACGATCAACACAGACCTTAAACATATCAGCCCCACCCCAACCATAGTAGCCATGGTTTCTAGTTTAGTAGCATAGGTGCCAAGTGAAGCCAGGATTGTGTGACTCTTACATTCTCAGGAATGTTATGACCCTCACAATGCCAGGTGACATCATGGGAGCAGACTAGGATCCTTCCATTCTCTGGAGGGGGGACAACCACAGCAGTTTCATAAGGAAGCGCCTGCTTAGTTTAATGGCATATTCTCAAATCTCCTGGTTCTCGCCCCTCCTGTCACCAAACCAGCCCACATCACATAAGGAATGGCCAGTGGGGAGCCCTCTGATTTGCTTTTCTAGGATCCTATCTTTGTTCTGAATTCCCTTGATATAAAACACTGACAACGGAGTTGCTTAAGTTCAGGGCATTCTCAAATGGCTCTTACCTTCCGGATGTCCTTAATTCAATTTCAGTGGTGTGCTTGACATTTTCAAGTTTCCTATGTCTTATATATGAGAGCAAAGAAACCAAGCATCTGGGGATAAAATATTAATTTATACGTCAAATATTTATCCAGGCAATGGATGGAAACAGCTGGTCATGCCCTCTTGGATGCTTTAGCCCTGCATGTCCCTAACATTAGAGATAAGCTGTAGAATTGTGCTCCAGCAATGGGCAATAGAAGTATCCGAATCTACTTGTGTTCAACAAGTAGATTCGGAATGAGTGGATGATTATAAAACCTTTGAACCAGGAGAATAGAGGAGAGCCATCTGCTTGTGTGATTACCAAGACACTCCTTATTATTGTTCAGTCTGATTGTCTGTGACTATTAGGTCTCTGTATGGCTAATAGCCAGTATATAGTGACATATTTTACTGTTTTTTGCCCACTTTTTAATAATAGAGGCCTTATGAAGGCAGGCATTACTTTGTGACGTGTCGCCTCTGGGTGGAAGCACATGAGGGCCAGTGCACATTTCTGAAATGCCCTTTTTTCTGCTGCCATGGTGATCACAGTAGCATTGGTGGATATAAAGTTGCTGTATATCCAGCAATCTGGAAACCTGAGCAAACGCATGGAAAGCAACTGCCCTTGGGGATTGCCTGGACCCACGCAGACTGAGGGTTGTGGGTTGTTCCTCAGCACATGCGGCCCATCCTTGCTGGATAAATTTTGAACATTAATGTGTTTGACCTCCGTTTACTCAAGCAGTGCAGTGGCTCTCAGGCTTCCCAGCTCAAACACTGTGAGCCATATAGGGACCCGTGAGGGCCCTGCCTGAGCAAACGGTACTTTTTATATTTATTTAGTAAGTAGACAGAATAAATTAAGTGAATAAGTGAAAGAGTTGAGCAAATGAAATCCTTAATTCCTACTTGTAAGTCTGTTTGTAGGACTGAATAAAGTGTTTTCAAGATGTTTCCAGGTCCTTTGATCTGAGAAAATAGCACTATGACGTCAGTGCCAGCCTTTCTGAACTTTTATTAATTCCCTGAATACTTCATTTCAGATGTAAGTGGTTGGGACCAGGCCAGGGCTGAAAGGTCAGATGGCAACTTCAGGCCAAGAAAAGGCATTTTCTCATCAGAGGGCTGGATCTGAGACAGCCTGAGAGAGCGGAAAGAGGATGAAGGGGATGTGAATTCTCCAAAGACTCAATCTCAACAAGGAGTGATGGAGGCTGCAAGCACTTCATCAAATGATTCCAAAGCTCTTATGAAATAAACACCCTAGAATAGTCAGGAAAATTACTTTAAAAAAATATAACGAACTATAGAAATGATCCCTGAAAGTATAGTCTAGTATATACCTGGAGGGTATTATGTTAAGTGAAATAAGCCAGAAAGCAAAAGACAAATACCGTAAGATCTCACTCATATGTGGAATATAAACAAACACATGGACAGAGAGAACTGTATTGTGGTTACCAGGGGCAACGGGGGTGGGGGGTGGGCACAAGGGGTGAAGGGAGACATGGATATGGTGATTGACAAACAAAACTGCACAACCAAAATTTCACAATGTTATAAACTATTAAGACATCAATAAAAAAATATAAAAATAAAATATGTATATATATATAATGAGAATGCAAGAATAGTCATCTTATGTTAAAGGGTTTTATAAAGCTAACATAATTACAATAGCGTATTACTGACACAGGAATAGATAAAACAATGTAAAAAAAACCCCACAAAATCCAAAACAGGTGCAAGTTTGTATAGATACACATATATATCATATATGCATGATAAAAATAGGATACTAATATTATAGGAAAATAATGAATTGTTCAATTAATAGTGCTGAGTTAAATGGTTAAGCATTTAGAGGAAAAATAAAACCAGATTCTTTCAGTTACATATAAAAATCAAAACTGGAAGAAAATATAAGTAATCGTTTATGTAGTCTTAGAGGCAGAAACAGCTATCTAAGAATGATATCAGAGAAGAAAATCCAAAACAATAATATTAATACATCTGACTACACAAAAAATATATAAAACTTCTCTGGCAAAAAGTAAAACACAGCATAAAACTAAAATTAAAATGCTGGTTTAGGGGCCAGCCTGGTTGTGTAGTGGTTAAGGTCGTGTGCTTTGCTTCGGCAACCCAGAATTCACAGGTTCAGATCCCCGGCATGGACCTACGCACTGCTTATCAAGCCGTGCTGTGGGAGGCGTCCCATATAAAGTAGAGGAAGACTGGCGCAGATGTTAGCCCAGGGCCAATCTTCCTCAGCAAAAAGAGGAGGCTTGGCATCAGATGTTAGCTCAGGGCTAATCTTCCTCACACAAAAAAAGAAAAACTGCTGGTTTATTTGTAAATTACATAAATAAATCAACAAGAAAAAGATGAATATATAAATAGGAAAAATGGGATAAAAATGAGAAGAGGAAGTTCATAAAAGAAGAAAAACTGACAGCCAATAGTATTGAAACATGGAAACTTGCACAATTGTAGTAGTCGTTAAAGAAACTCAAATCACAATATGTATCCAAAAATCTATGGGCTAGAGTTAAAGCTATACTCAGAGGAAAATATACTTTCATTATTAAAAATCTAAAAAACATAAAAGCATGAACTGAAAATAATTAAACTAAGTGTTCATCTTTTTAAAACAAAATTTCAAAACAACAGAAAATAAAGGACAAAACAAATAAGCATAAAAGTGAAATAATGAAATATAAAACAAATAAAAATAATAGAAATGACAAATTAACCCAGAAACCAGACTTTCTAAAAGTCAAATTAGAAAAATAATAAGAAAAAAAAAAGACAAAACACCAATTTGTAGAGAAGTGGCAGTAAGAAAGGCACTTATAACCACAGATATGAAAAAGATTAAAAGAACTTTAAGGCGGGCCGGCCCTGTGGCTTAGTGGTTAAGTGCATGCGCTCTGCTGCTGGCGGCCCGGGGTTCGGATCCCGGGTGCACATTGACGCACCGCTTCTCCGGCCATGCTGAGGCCGCGTCCCACATACAGCGACTAGAAGGATGTGCAGCTATGACATACAGCTATCTACTGGGGCTTTGGGGGAAAAATAAATAAATAAAATTATACAAAAGAACTTTAAGGCAATCTATTCCCCTCCTTTTACGCTTCCCCCGTCAGGACTGAGTGAGGGAAGGACTGAAGGAGTTTGGCGGCCCCCCTGAATCCTCCCTCACAGTTGCTCTGTGGTCTGGGGTCAGGTTCTACGCCCCTCGCCTTGAGGATCTGGGTAGTTTATAGCTTCCTGGCCAGGGATAAGGAAGGGGGCACCGCTTTTCTTCTGACCTGGAATTAGCCCAAGAGCTTGGTGTATTAGTCAAGAAAGACCACGTGACAGTGAGTGTGGTGTTAACTCCGACACATCCATCCATCTTCCCTTCTCCGATTCACCAGGTGCTTCCACCTCTAGGCTCCCCAAACCCCTTTCACACAGTGAATCCAAAATACACACCACTTTTTCTAATGCCTGTCCCTGGAGTGCCAGGGAATCAGACTCCTTAGCATAAGGGGAGATGTTCACCCAGGAACTGCTCCTAGACAGTGGACGAGAAGGAGTCAGCACAGCTGGGCAAGGTGAGCTCTCCAAAGGATGTTCTCACTGGGGAAAGGTTACATGTGTGACACTGCACACAGCATCTGATGGTAGTTCTGTGATTGCCAAGGCCGCAGGTTCTTATGTGAACACAAAGCTGGACTTGTCAGGAGCACCAGGCGGGGCTAGAGAATGAGTTCTTTTCTACACATCATCTCAGAGCCCTTGGTAATAACTGCCGGGTTGAAAAGGCTTCCGAGGTCACATCTGGGCTGAGTAGGAGGTAGCTGATTAGCTATGTCTGCCACCAACATGGGGGAGGAGAGAGGCAGCATGTGTGCCAGTGTTTGCCATTCTTGGCTTAAGAGGGTAGTGCTCTGCAGGACCTAAGGGAGCCCAGCAAGGGGGATGCCCCTGAGCTTCACCAATGAGCCAAGGCACCTCTGGGACCTCTGCAAGAATCCTGGTACTTCCATCAGCTGGGCTTCCTGAAGCCCGAGGACAGAGTTACAACAGAGACTGACAGCTGGGGGGACAACAATATCATCTCCATCTGAGACCTGTAGGAGATCCCCACCACCTCTCTGCTGGTGCCCTCATGGGTCCCAGGGCAGTCTCTAAAGTCCTTAATTACAGGTCCCCAGCCTAAACTACCCCCGTACTTTTGAGATGATGTGGAGTCACCACAAAAATCACAAGTAAACACTTAGCAGACTTCTCCAAAAGAAACTGATTCTAAGAAAAGTCCAGACTCTCTCCCTGCTGATGCTGGGGGTGGGGGGTAGCGGGGGAGTCCAGGGCTTGGTTCTTACTGGACATCAGAAAGATACCCAGAAAGTCCACAGGTGAGAAGCCTACAAATCCAGCCTCCTGAGGGCCCAGGCAATAGCAGCAGTGCTGCCCAGTCCTTGAGGGGATTCTGAAATGCCCTGGACACAGAGATCCGAGGTGGGCATACAAGGTGGAGGATGGGGTGGCACACGGGTCCTGCCCTGAAGAGCTCACAGTCTAGGTTTGGAAAGGAGACAGACAAACAGACAAGGAGCAGAGAATTCCACCAGTATCGAGGCCTTGCAGGATGGTGAGGGCTGTCCAGATCCAGTGTGCTGGAACTGTGCACCTAGCGGGAGCGTGCAGCTGGCCCTGGCCCTGCAGGGTAGGGGCTTTGGGGAAAGGCATTCCAAGTGGGGGCAGCATTGAGTGAAAAGGGGAGAGGAGTAAAGCAAGAGCACCTGAAGTTGCAGACAAGGGGATCACCTCGCTCCCCCTGTGATCTCGTTGAGTTTGTAGCTCTGTCTTAAGACAACCAGCAGAGGGCAGGAGGAGGCCACAGTGGCACAAGGCCACTAAATGCAATTACTGGAGCAAGGAGGCTGTGCCCAGAGCCATATTCCAAAATAAGCTTGGCTGCTTCTCTCCGGGATCCAGCCTGGAGCTGAGTCAAGCTCCAGAGAAGGGAGTTACCTCACACATTTGGGAGAGGACTGAGATTCAGTCATTCATTTGTTCATTCAACAGTTATTGAGTGTGCTTGTCGTTCCCAGCCCTTTTCTAGATCCTGGAACTGCAGAGGTGAATGATACAGTCTTGTAATAATCGCGACAACAATAAGAATGAACACTTGCTTGGCATTCTATTATTATCCCAATTTTACCAACAAAGGAACTAAAGCACAGAGAGTGCATGTGACTTGCCCAGGGTCACACAGCTGCAAAGTGGTGGAACCAGGGTTTGAATCTAGGCAGTCTGGCTCCAGAGTCCTCTTGATGACTTTGCTATACTGACGTAACTTAAACAAGTAAATGGTCAAGATGATTTCAGATGACTATAATTGCTAGTAAGAAAACGAAACAAGGCTTTGAAATCATCACTGGGCTTGGGGCAACCTTAGATTCAATGGTCAGATGAGGACTCTGGGGAGGGAGGGATAATGGTGACAAATGATCCAAGCCCTGGCAAGAGAGGAAGATCATATTGGTGCCCAGACAATCTCTGTTGAGCCCTAGTTGTCCCAGTGCACAGCTCAGGGCCTTTGTGGACTCTTTTGTCCATGACCAAGCACCCACACACCTCACCCTGAGCCTCTGAAACCACCCAAAGCCAATGCTCCCAGCGAGAGGTGTGCAGACAGAGGCCTGGACTCAGGCTGAGGGGAAAGCAGAGGCTGAGCTCCTAATAGCAAGATGCTGGGAATTTCAAGCCCTGGGTCTATCGGTTTCCATACAGACACTCACACACTCACATGTGCACGGAAATACATACAAATAGCCCCAAATCTATATACACACACTTCGCCACTCAGAGTCTCACCTGCCCAGTGCCTCACCTTCTCTGACACTCCCCAGAGCTGGTCCAGGCCCAGACCCACTCCCTGAAGTCACAGGAGGCAGTAAGACCCTGGAAATGCATAGGGAAGGATTTTGGCCAGCAGTCACTTTTCACTATGGGGTATCGATCAGTTGAAGGAGATTTGGGGTTGGACATACAAGGAATGGAGAAGCCCTGGCTTCCTGGCTCTAGGGCCTCCCTGCAGAGGTGAGATGCAGGCAGAAAGCAGCTATGGTGACTGTATTTCTTGGGGCAGTGGTTTCCAAAACTGGCCAAACATCCAGATCACCTAGGAGCCTTGTGAAGATGACAGATTTCTGAAATTTTTGATTCACTGGGTCCAGAGCAGGGCCAAGATCCTACGATTTTGCCAAGCATTCTAGGCAATTCTGCTGGTCACAACTCACGAGCCGCATGATGACACAAGCACTCTGCTTGCCAGGACAGGGCAGGCTGGATCTGGGGTTGGTGGTGGATAACCTAGCCCAAGGCATTTGTTTACTTTATAAATGGCTATGTGCATCCCACTTCTTTTGAGCAAAACACCTGTGTTTTCCTGGACAAACCAATGGTCCATAGTTGGAGGCACTGTCTCTTCTCTACACAAGTTGCCACCAGGGTTGAGAGCACTCCTTCGCAGGTGGACCCCTGCCCTGAGCTCCTCCTCTCCTCCCAGCACTCCATCGGCCACTCAGGGTTACTGAGACAACATCACTTGACAAAGTCCACTTCATGACACCCATAGCCCAGGCCCCATGATGACTTTTGATCTCTTCCTGGTTAATGAAAGAAAAAATCCCTGATTCCTGGCAGGTTCCAAAGCACAGATCAGTTACACAATAATGAGCAAACAACCAGGTCAGAGGCTCTCTGCCATAATACCTATACCAAGTGGGTGAGGCCAGAGTCTGACCGTGGCCCCTGGTGCTGGTCAATCTCTGACAGCCACAGAGAAGGGAGACAGGCTGGTCCCAGGGAAGAAAGGAGATTTGAGGAATGTGGATGCTAGGCCTTCAGCTGGTACCCCAAGCCCCCATGGCTAAAAGTGACTCAGAGTGTTCCTGGAAGGGAAGCTGGTGTTCAGACCTCTGTGGAGCCTGAGTCCCTACTCTGGGGTCATGCCCAGGGGAGATTAGGGCCTGGGTCTCTGTGAGCCATGCTAGGGCTGAAGGAGAGACAACCGCCTCTCTGGTCGGTGGGAAGTTCAGGATTTGGAGGCAGGAAGCTGCCATTTGAGGTCAGCTCCCTGACTAGTGCACCAAGTGTCATGTTGGCAACCCGGACCTCAGTCTCCCCATCTGCAAATTAGTCTGTAAAGACTTCTCTCTTCAAAACCTGGATGAATTGATGGTCATACACAGATTCAGACCTGCAGGGCCTATTTCAGGAGCAAAGCTGCAGGATCTGAGAACAGTTTTCAGTGTTTGTTACCTGTCAATTTTGTCCAAACTAATTGTGGCCTAGCACTTACCACCTATTTCTCGAGTCCATAGAAAGCCAGTCTGAGTAAGTCAGAATGGCAAATACAACTTGCTCTCGGGATGGGAACGCTGAGTTTAAATTACATCTGTAAGTCAATGGTCTCCTGTGGAAGTGCAGACACAGCCAATTGTGATTGCACTTTGCTTCCTGGGCCAGAACGAAAACAGTTGCTAAAGCTTGCAACCTTCCAGGCCCAGGCTCCAGCCTAGGTGCTGGATCCTGGAATCACAGGGGCTTATTCCTACAGGACCATCTTTCTTTGGAATCTGACTGCTCTGCTGTTCTCACTTTTAGGGCGGTGGTTGTCTCAATTCTAGACTGAGGGGAGAATGGTGGCAAGAGGATACATTCAGAGAGAGAAGCTCTGAAAAGATTATCAGGTGCTGGATCAGGGGAAGAAGCAGCTTGAAAGGGGAATGGAAGAATTTGAGCTTGTCCTATAGATTTTTATTACATTTCCTTGACTGGAGGGGAATCATCAGCTACTGAGAAACAATCCATGTGAAGGACATGACTGTATCTTCTACAATTTTACAGCTAAGGTACTGTCATTTATGCACGGTATAAACAAAGGAGACACTCATCTCAGGCTAGAACATGATCCCCCCCCCTTACATAAAATAGAAAAAATTATATAATAGCTACCTGTTTGATTTCTCATTTTTGTCTTGGTTATGAGAAAATTCAGATGTAACTAACTTTCATGTTTGATTATGTTAATTCTCTTGTTCTGGGTTGTCTTATGTGTATCTTTTTTCCTTCTAAAAAGTTTCTGGTCTTTCCTTTTCCTATTTGCCTTATAACCCATGGTTTCATATGTGCCTCTAAGTTTTAAGAAGTTTCTCATTCCTTTGGTAGGCAGTCTGGATTCGAATTTAAAATAGTGAATTGTTCTGCTCTACATCACAAAAATACCCTTCTCATTGTCCCCAAGTGCAGTGCCTGAAGAAAAGCCTTGCGGGATTGAAAATTGAGCGGTGTGACAGCCTAAGTGTGCTAGAGGTCAAGGACACAGGTCCTGTCACCCTCACCTTGCCAGCCCCAGTGCCTTCAGCATGTCCAGCCCAACTGTCTTCCCTGCCTGATAGTCCTGCAGAAGAAGCATGACTGGGAGAGCTCTGCTCTATATTCACTCTCAGTATCCAACCTGCTCATCCATTTGGTAACTCTTCAGTGAACCCATTCAACAAATACTCATCAAGCACTTACTAGGTATGAGGTGCTCTCTCTGGTAGTTCAGATACAAAGAAAAATGAAATGGAAGACTAATTTTAACAAAAAATATTTCATTACGTTAAAGTGGCCCTTGGCCCATTCATGAAATATTTTCCAATCTCATTTTGTGAATGGCATACAGTTGGAGCTGTAATTCACTCTCTTCCCCCAGTTTGCCACACGGATTCTATATAATCTCAGCCCCACCTACCCTGAGATTGCTGAAAAACATCCATGGCCATGAGCAGGACTGTGGGCCAACACAGCGTCAGAACCGGGCTCAAAAGGAGGTTGTGTTTGCTGACTGGATGACACTGCATAATTTGACCCACAGGGTGTGAAACTCACCTTTGGGGAGTTTTCCCTCTTGTCTCTACTAATAATGGGCCCATTGACCTATAAGGGGATGAGGATGTCACAGAAGGAAGGGGTTGCTGAATGTGGAGGGACTGAAACTGATGATCCCCTGCGGAGAAGGACACAGCCTGCCTGCCTGTTTGCCTCTTGCCATGTTGCAAGCATATGCTACAATATCCAGTCAGTCTCCTAGAAATATTCAGGAGTAAAGGGTTGCCTTTTGTCTTCAAAATCACCCTAGTGACTATAGGGAGGCCACAGCCACTTGGGCAGGGTGAGGGGATTTCTGGGACTAATAATTGTTGTCCATGTAGGATATTACCGGGCATTACGGTCTGGTGGTGAAAGGTTTCCTGGTGCAGCTCATGAACAACTTTAAACAATACCCATGTGATAGACAGGGCTGGGCTAGCCATGGGAAAGAACTTAGGTCAGGAGAGTTTGGTATCAAGTAGTGGCAACACTTGGAGAAAAAGGAATTGGATCTTTTGGAGGCTGAGATCTATTGCCTACTCTGACACAGATGTGGTCCTCCACTGGTCCTCAGGTGGGCTGCAATGTCCTCATTGTAAAAGGACAGGGTTTGACTGTGCCCTTTCCATGGTTGAATCTGACCCAACGCTATGCTCTTAGGCAGGACAGAGGGTGTCCTTTGCCACGAGTGGACCAGAAACTCTCATGCCCCTCTGTCAGCATATATTCATTTCCTCATCCCATTCCCTTCATTTTCCTCCCATCCCCATGAAGGAATGAGCCAACGCCAGGCATGGAAAACCAGCACTGAATTCTCTTTCAGAGCAACAAAGAGCTCTGCAGGGAGCCAAGAAGAGGGCTGAGGAATCTTCCTCTTCAGGCTGTGAATTCACAGATGGCTTCAAAGAAGGAAGAGCAGGCGATGTCATTCCAGAGTCCGTTCTTTGGGATGATCACACAATCCTCCTGCAAGCCATGGTCATTGGGTTCATTGCTCCTCCAGCTGCTGTAGATCAGCCTCCCTCCTGTCACATGCTCAAAGTGGCCTTCAGTCCTCTCATCTGTGATGCCCAGGAAGGCAATGTCATTGACCACATCCTGAATGTCTGTGTTCTTCTCGGCATTCTTAGGAGTGGCCACGGTGGCCCGGAGCTCAGCACACAGAGCCTTCATTTTGGAAAAAGTCATCTTTTCACCACTGGTCACATAGAGCTTCTTCCCAGACTTTTTGCCCAAGGAGAAGGTTTGCACTGAAATCACAAATGGTGGGTAAAGTTAACTTGGCTTGGAGCCCAAGTCAGGATAGTAGGTGAAAAAGTCCTTCTCTGGGAACTCAGGACTCTGAAAAAGAGCCCCGTGCTCAACCACCTCAGATCAGATCCTAGTAAGGAAGCAGTCCTCAGTTGTAGAGCAAGCCCCTGGCAGAAAGCCTGAACTCTCCTGGGATTCCCACCCTTGAGACAAACATATGTTAAAAACTGTCCCAGTAGGAGCACATAGGAAACATGCTTGGGCCCTACTGCCAGGCTTGGGCACCAGGATAAGGAAGAATCATGGATAGCCATCTGAGAACAGTGGATGCTGAGAAAGGACCAAAGATTCTGGAGCCAGCAGACCTCCATGCAATCCTTCCTCCACTATTTCCTAGCTGTGTACTGTTGAATGAATTATCTACCCTTCCTGGACCTGTTTTTTTCTCACCCGTAAATAAAATGGGTCTAATACCCACAAATAGGGGTAGTGAGAGGACTGAATGAAACCATATAACAAGAAAATGCCAACCTAGCACAGGCTCTGGCATATAATAAGTGTTCAAAAATATTAGTTCTACACCTGAAATTTATACGTTATAAACCAATGTTACTGCAATAAACAACAAAAAATATATATATTAGTTCTCTTCTATCTTCCTCAAAACCTCGAGTACTCTGAAAAGAATGATGACAGCCAAGAAGACACTGGGGCAGGAAAAAAGCTTACACTTTTTGATGTGGTCCAGTTCTGATTTCAGGCGCCTTAGTTCTCTCTCTAAGTTAGCCAGCTTAGACTCAGCGACTACAAAGTAAGAGGGAGAAAAGTATGTATTTATTGAGAAGAAGACTCAAAGTTGGAGAGCAGAGTATTTTGCAAAAAAAAAAATATATATATATACATACACACATACACACACACACACATATAGCTTACTAAAAATTATGCTTATGCCAGAAAAATAAGAAAACAAAAAGAAGCAACAGGGGGAAAAAAACTGTATTTCTACCTTCCCAGATACATTTCGTAATTCTTGTAAACTATAACTCTGGAACTAATAATAATAATAATAACTTACAAACTATAGCTATGGATTTTTTTCTTCACACATTGCTTAAATAGTTCAATATTATAATTATTTACAAGAAAATGCACAACTCATTATTCTCCTTTTTTGAAAATTTTTCTTGATTATTCTCTTTCATTTGTTATTTCAGGCAAATCTTTAATACTTTTATAATTTTGAAGGGCTAGTGGATAAATATTAACAAGAGGTGATCATTTTTCTTTTGTTGTTACTGAATGTACTTCACTTTACTCTGACCTAAATTGCTACGATGTTTCCCATTATCTAGGGATCCCATGAGGCAGACCATTTTCATGCTACTCTGGTGACAATAGACAGAAACCCAATACCCGAGAGGACCCATTTTCTCCTTCACAGCCTGGAACCACACAGCAGACCAAGTCAGCTGAAGAAGAGCCAGGACCCACCTCCTACAGAGGCCTGCTGAGGGAGTGGCTGGGCAGATTTGGAAGTCTGTACTCAGGCACCGGTCGGAACCCCTCAGGCCCCAGTAACGCTGAGAGGAACGGGGGTGCTGGGTCAGGGAGCAACTTGGGCATCTGCCAGGAAGGCAGCAGGAGAAAGGGCACCTCCCACCTGGCCCTCGCATTCCCAGTGCCCTGGGTCCCTCAGCCCACACTGTACTGGGTGAGCTCCTTAGCCGTACTGTCTCCACGACCTCCTTTGCGGCCCTTTGGTCCTGGTAACCCAGGAAACCCTATATTTCCTTGGGGCCCCAACTTCCCTGGGGGGCCCTTCAGGCCTCTGAGCCCTTGCCCTGTTGAAAGACAAGGGAAACGTGACTCAGTGGCTGATGTTCATTCTTTTTCTCCAAAAGCTCAATACTCGATTCACATTGACCCCAGGAAACCATCAGCGAACTAGTGGTGACCCAAAGAAGAAAGATCTTCTTGCATCCCAGGGGACAGCCTGTCCTGAGGGCCAGCCCCTGAGCAGGCGGGACACCTCCCTCTATGGACAAACACACATTTCCACTTCCTGTGTGGACATATGGGATCCTGGAGAACCACCTTTGTTCTGGAGAGAATGACCTTTTACAGGAATGATTCTGAGTGAATCATCATCCACCCTAATGGAAGGTGAGCCTCCTCACATGTCTGTGCTAGATCCCTTATAGGGAAGAGTCTCTCGTCGAGGGTAAAGTTTTAAGAAATCAGAGCAGCCAGTCTCATACCTGGTTCCCCCTTTTCTCCCTTGGGTCCATCTCGCCCATCTCTGCCTGTGGTGCCGTTGGTGATGGGGATGCCACAGGTAATCACTGAACAGGTCTTCTGGGCATCTTCACAGGTTTTTGTTTCTGAGCCGGACACAGCCACCACACAAAGGCGAAGGACAGGAAGTGATGAAAATAGGAACATGGTCCTTACCTTAGAGTGGAGAAAGTCAAGGAAAATGATTCTATCTCATCTTGTTTAGTCAGCGTTTACTATGACTTCAGGTGTGCTGGGCCCTGTGCCTGGGCAGCCACATAGAGGGGAACATCACAGCCCTCAGCTCTGAGTTACTCCCAGGCTACGAGGGAGACAGACAAGTGAAAAGTATTAAAGTTAGATCAGTGTTAGAACAAAGGCAGATGCAAGAGTAATATAACAGGGCCCATTCTCCCTGGGCCCCCAGTGCCCTATGAGTACAAGGCCTAGTGGGTTAGGTAGTCCCTGTGCATGAGAGCCCACAGGGTCTGGAAATGACAGATTAGCCCTGTTTCTGGTGGGCTGGCACAAAGGCACAAAGCTCCTTGTCTGTGTGAGCTTTGGCTCCTCTTTCTTGCCTCCCTTTCTTGAGGGCCAAGGGAGTCTCAGTTTCTCCCCTTTACCCTTCCTGTGGGTCCTAGAGCTAGACTCAAACTATAGCAGGTGACCCAAAGTCCCACAAGACCTATTTCTTGGCCTGACCTGGTTTACAACATCCATTCTCTCATTTCACATAAAAATCTCTGTTTTTTACACTCCAGGGCCCCAGCTACCCTCAGAACCACAGCTGTTTCCCCAATAGCCTGTCAATCATTTTGTATAAAGTCTCTATTTTGTGACGGGCACTTGCTGGGGGCTCAGGACCCAGAATGCCCTGAGGCAGGGTTCTCACCCTCAGAATGGAACCTTCTTTGGTCATTGATCCTGGCTAGATGAGACTTAGATTTGCCTCCTTCCCTTGGTTTGAGATTTTTCATTGAGAGGCCATTTTTGCCAGCCAGAACCCAGGCTCCTAAAATTTCTGTTCATGCTGGCCCCGGCAGGATGTCAGCTCCTTCTCCTTCTCCTGGCAGGATTCTCTGCATGCTGTCCAGATACCTCCCCAGCTCTGAGCCCCCATCCAGCTGTCAGATTCTCATCCAGCCGGCCCAGCCCCCATGGGCCTCTCCCTCTGCTCCTTTCTTTCCTCTAATCCTAACGTCCCTGGCCCTTGCTGCATAACTATTGCATCTGCTCTTGCCTACCCTGGCCAGTCAGCTCCCTTAACCCTTCTCTTCCTCCAGGACTCAGTGAGAAGTAGCGAGTTGGAAGGGAACTTTTTGGATCACATTTTTCTCTACCTTTCTTCTTTCTATCTTTCCTGTTTTTACCTCCCCTGATCATGCTGAAGGTCAAGGTCAGGGCTTCAACATGTTTCTGGCATACACACCTCACTTCCATTCTTCCCTTTGGCTGAAAAGACCACCCTTCAGTTTGCAGATGGTCGAGTGGATCCAGGAAGGACACAAATGCCCCAGGTCAGAGACAGAGGCCCTGAGTGGGCTTGACAACCCTACCAAAGCCCCTGCCTGGACCTCACCAGAATCAAGTTGAGTGGCCAGACTCTTGGCCCAGGCCCCCACCTCTGTCCTCCAGAAATGACTTACTAGGGCTCCCTCAGAGCACGGAGGCTGTGGCAGGGAAGCTGGTCCTCCAGCCCGGGCCTCTGGCAAATGCCTCACCACTATCAGGCCCAATTAGCCTGGTAACCAGGGACAGTGCCGGACTGGCCTTCAACCCCAGATAAATGAGCAACCATCCTTAGAACTGCTTTATGCTGGGCAGCTCCGCAGGGCAGTGGTGGGGTCTCCAACATAGCACTGGACAGCTTACTACTCTAATACCCTAAACTTCTCTTTCTACTGACCCCTCCCACACATCCATCTCTACAGCTCGGCAACTCAGATCCTCTAGAATCACAGATTATTGGGATAATTCCCTCCAGGTATTTTTTTCTAGAAGAGACACACATGGACATTCTACCAACAAACACACACTCATGCACACACAGGCATACACACATGCACAGGCACACCCCTCTGTATCAGTCGCTCTGACTAGTCCACCCCTCAATTTGTGTTTAGTTTACTCGGGGATGGGGGGCTGGAGAAGAGATTAAAGACGTACAATGCTGAGTCACCTCGTTCCTCCTTCTCATGCAGAACATTTATCCACTGTCTTTGTTGGGCATGTCACAGGGCTAGGCACAAGGGGAAGAGGTATTTGTAGATAACTTAAATTCAAAGCTGAATGTGGGCATTTGCATGAGCTGTTTCTGCCCAGAAAACTTCCCTCTATCATGGCATAATTGTTTGTTGTCATTCAGATTTCAGCTTAAATATTATCTCTGGAGAAAGGGCTTTCCCTAACCTAATTTAATTTTAAGTAGCCACTCTATCATGAAATTGTAATCCTCGTTTCAATTCTCTGCCTATAACTTATCTCTGTGTAAAATTGTCTTATCTGTTCGGTTGCATATTTATTGACACACCCCCCACTCCTGTAGAACAGGAACTTCATCAGAAAAGGGGTCTTGTTCGCGGCTGTTGTAGCCCCACCTAGAAGAGTGCCTGGAAACAGAGTCAATGGTCAATAAACATTTACAGAACGAATGAATCCTCCAGTATCATGCCCTCAAAGCAGCCCTCTTGACCTCTCTCCAGCTAGAGCTGTCATCAGCGTCCACTTTCTCCATGTTTTTGCTTTTCTAGGACAGGAGCTGTGTTTGATTCACCTCCTTGTCTCTAGGGTGTAGCCCGGGGCTGGGCACACAGGAAGGGTCCATTGAGAGAGGAGGAGAGAAAAGAGACCATGAGCAGGGGCAGATACCAGACCAGTCCATGGCTCCTCCACGCCTGGGTTTCCAGGAGAGTCCAGAGCCTGATTGAGTGGCTGTTTTCAAGTCCCTGACATGATCTTTGATTCCAAACTTTTCACTCTTTGAAACATTAAGCCTTACCAAACAACTCGAGAGGTTTGCTTTATCCCTGGTGGGGAGCAGGGAGCCAGGCCACTTCTCTTGGACTCTGCCTGGTGATTGGCGTTTTGGTTTTTCAAGGGTCATCACCCCATGTGTATGGAAGCCCATGCCCTGTTTAGCAGTCCTCCCACGTTCCTGTTGTAGAGGATCCTGCCAGGCACTAAGAGGGGGCCCATTGCAAAGAAGACCCCTCTCAGGGCTGTGTTTCCTGATGCCATTGACACAATTTTGAAGGGTCCATAGGCTCAGAGGACAAGGAATATTCAACCCATACAGTAAATGGACAGGCTTCCCAGAAAGGTGGAAATTTGAAACTGAGAGATTACATAAAGCCAGGATTCTATATGTGCTACAGACTTAGAGGAAGGGTGGCTTGGGAAGGAGGGGAGAGGATAAGGCAGGAGGAGGGAGAGATGTGCACTGTGAGCAAAGGGACAGTAAGAAAGCTTTGACTGGTGGGGAAAAAACACTCCCTTAAGGATGCATACCCGTAAGTCTGTCCTCTCATAGATCTCAGGCTTGAACGTATGTTATTATTATCTTGCTATGATTATTATTATCAAATTTTGCTATTTATGCCAAGATGAAAAATTGTTTTTCAAGTGTCCCAGCTCCTCAGAACCTTGTGCACCATGGGGACGTAAAAGCAGTGGAGGACCTTACCCTTCACTCGGGCTCCTCAGGATTTTCTCAGATGGAAATCAGGTAAATTTGAGTTCACTCTGTAAAAATTACCAAACACAGTAGGAAATAAGCAGAGTGAAAGCTGACTGATATAACAAGCCTCAAAAATAGTCCGCCAAGGACAGTCGACTCTATGCAACAGATAAATTGATATTTTTTAAAAGACAGTATAAATAAGGAATAATAAATGAGAAATAACTAAAAATTAAATAATAAAATTAGTGAATAAGGAAACAACTAGAGAGCTAATAATAATATAAATTATAACTGGTTCTTTGCAAAACAAAATAATAAATTTGACAAATATGACCATAGGAGTTTGGGTTATTGTTCCTGATTTTTCACTTCTTCTTATCAGAGAATTATATATCCATGCCCTTTGCCATGGTACTTTGCAGAGCCTCCCACTAGAATATGTAGAGTAAACACCCCAGCCCCTTTGATATTTCGCTTGGCCATGTGACTATGAGCAGACAAGAAGGGAGCAGTAGCTTTAAATGTGTTTGCAGGTTTAACCTGGCCTCTTCTTGTTTTTCCCAATCATGGGGAAGAATATGTCCCTGGTAGCCACTTATATCAGAATAATGAAATGATGTGGAGCAGACATAAACCCAGCTGCAAGCCTGAAGTGAAAAATAGCTATTAAAGTCCAACCATGCGTTCGTGGTTAACAGCACAGTCTCTGGAATCTGACTTCCTGTATTCATAGTCCAGATCTACCATGAACTGTCTGCACAATCTTTGGCAAAACACTTTAACCTCTATGTGCCTCAATATTTTTATTTGTAAATGGGGGATAATAATAGCATCTACCTAATACGGTTAATGAGGACTACATGGGTTAATACAAGTATAGTGCCTGGCACATAGTAAGTGTGATGAGAGTATCCGCCATTAGACCAAACAGGGTGTATCCCAGGAACGCAAGGATGGTTCAACATCAAAAATTGAATTCCTGTGACTTATTAATTTAATGTGTAACAAATTTAAGAGTCTTAATGCAGATAGGTACAATCCTGAAGCTTGAAGCTCACCTTGTTCTCAAAACTAAACATGGTCTCAAAATTCTTCATACATATTCTTCCCAGACCCCTGCAATGCAAACTTTCTAGGGTTTATTTAAAACATAGTCCAAACAAATTATTACTCTCTTCCAGTTTTGTCATTACAAGCTCAGTTTCATCTCTGATTCGTCACCACCCTGGTCATAGAGCGGTGGGTTCTTGAAGTGAAGGGTGGGCAGTGGCCTTATCTCTTATTTCTTTGTGTGAGGGGGGAGAGGGGATAAAGAGAGTGATGGTGCTAAGGGTGAAATACCTGTTTACAGGAAGAACCATGTGTCAATGGGGACTCCGCTGCTTCTCATCCCATCCTAACTGGTTGTTGGGTCCCTTTGTATGACCAATTACAAATGACAGCTCCTCTCAGGAACTCTGTAAGAGCCTCCAGCTGCATGCTCCCTACCCTCAACATCACATCAGTGGACATTTCAATTCTTAGTCTCCTGTTCTTCGAATCCTTATGTTCAAAGCAGCAACCTGCTCATGAGTAGGTTTAAAACCTAGCTAGCTTCCATGACATTGACATTCACACAGCCCCTGGGAAACTCCATCCAAGTGGTGGAAATCCACATTGCCCCAGAACACTCCTGTTCACAGTTCTATTTTCCCCCTCCTCCATCTCCCCATGCCTCAGCGTGATCAGGACTTTTGCTGGTTCAGTACTTCAGCAATTTTTTGTGTGTGTGAGGAAGATTGGCTTTGAGCTAACATCTGTGCTCATCTTCCTCTATTTTGTATATGGGACGCTGCCACACATGGCTTGAAGACCAGTGCATTGGTCCCCGCCCGGGATTCAAACTTGTGAACCCCAGGCCACCGAAGTGGAGCGCACAAGCTTAACCATTACGCCACCAGGCCGGCCACAGGAATTTTTGAACAGGAGAGAATCCCCAATTCCTGCCTTAGGTGAGTTAATCAGAGAAGGTGAAGTAATTTGGGCATTCCTACTTGCAAGGATTAGGAGGAGGACAGTCCCCTCGCCCACTACACAGGGAGAAGAGAGGAAGAGATAATTTTCACTATGAGAGTACAAATGTCACCCAACGTGGGTCAGCCTCCTTTCCCTTCTTTAGTCTTCTTTATACTAGCTAAGGAAATGGGAATTACTAAGCCATTCATGCTGAACAGCCCCTCCTTGCAATTTCCATGGTGGGATCCCTGGGGCTTTCCTTCAACCCTAACAGATGAGGCACTTAGAGCCTCTTAGTCTCACCTGACGGCTCTAGAGGCTAGCTCCCAGGAATCGGAAATAATTCACACTGACAGCCTGTGATGTTAACAGAACAAAGGAAATGCCCTCAAAAAATATTCAGGAGAAAATGAATCTCAGCAAACCACAAAAACAGAAGGAACTTCTTTGCCTTGATAAAATGTATCCATCAGAAACCTAAAACAAGCAATATTTTCCATGGTGAAATCTTGGAAGTGTTCCCATTATACATTCAGTGCCTCAAAAGAAATATCATTTATCATTGAGTGTCTCCAACAATATATAGGGGCTCTTAGCTCCTCTAAAAAGATAATAATGACATATAATAAATATAAATATCATAAGGAACAGGCAACACTTCTGTCATTTGTAAATAAAATTATATATTTATAAAATATAAGAGAATCAATTATATTAGAAAAATTAGGGGGAAAATGAGAATCCTAAAAGATGGTTAGATATAAGATCAACAAAAATAAACCAATAGTTTCTTATAAGCTAGCAATAATTAATTTAAAATGTGATAAAAATAATATAGTAACAATAGCAAATAATACCATAAACTAAGTAAAAATAAACCTAACAAGAAATGAGAAGACATCAGTTTTCAGAGGCTTGGACTGTTCATCTGTAAAATATGGAAAATATGCTTCTCCTTCTTGCTTTTTTTGAGTTTGGGGGAAGACTCACTAATTTGTGTGCTGTGCTCTAAGCACATGTGGCAGGGTGACCAGATTAAAAATTAACATTCATGAAAGAATGAGAAATATTTCTGCTCATTCCTATCTGGTTTTGTGGGTTTTGATCCAGTGATTCTTCTTGCCCAGGAAAAGAAGTATATGCGATGGGGGAAAATGTTTAAAGATGTGAAGGTGGGAGAAGTAGGGACTCTTCTGGAGATGGGACATATATGTGGTTGTCTCCTCAAGAAAGCAGGGACATGGTCTGATTCCCACACAGCTCTGGGGTGTGGGGCCATGGTCCCTTTCCACACAGACCTGAGACTGAGGTGGCTCACAGAGGTCTAGGACATAGCCCTGAACAATTCCACCTTCAGGCTACAGAAAACATCCACGTGGCTGAGTGGGGAATGGAAGGCATGACTCACCATCCACAAATGGACCATATGGACTTAGAGCAGGAGTTATCTTAATGCCAGCCACCAACACAGATGCCCATATGTTCTTTCAGATGTTTTCTGTAGTTCTCCATGTGCCCATACAAACTGAGGGTGGAGACAAGTTTGCCCCTCCCACCCAACAAAGAAAGCATAATCTGAGATTGAATTTTCCATTTTTCAGGTAAGTGGGGGCTCAGAGCCAGAGTTAATTTGATTTACAACAATACAGAAATGTGATGTATCTTAGAACCAAAACAATGATTTATGTTAACATATTAATGATTTATTACACTTAAATCATCTCTGTTCAGCGAGAGGGTGGGGTGGTTATGAGCATGAGCTTCAGGTCCAGGTGGATGGATTTGAATCTAGCCTCTGCCATGTGCTCCATGTAATAAAACTCAAAACATTTAACATCTCTAAGTTTCAGTATCCTCATATAGAAAATGGGGGAAATAATGCTGGTCCCATGGCATTGTGTAAAAATTAAATAATATTTTATAAGATGTATTGGAAGTGCTTGTCAAGGTACTTAGCATGTAGTATGTGCTCAATAGTCAGTTGTATGGCGAGTGGTGTGGAGATTTGTCCAACAGCAGGAAGTTTCTTGGGTTATGTCTGGGGTGGTGGGCGAGATCTTCCCTGGAGATGTAGGCTGGCTGCTTTTATGTCAGGGAGTTGAGTTGGTACCCCAAGACTCGAGGAATTGGATAATACATGACAATCACTAGGGTTGGGTTGGCCTCCACCATGCTGGAGCACCACCTGGCCTTCTGACCGCATGGAGAGAATGACCAGGTGTGCTCCCAGAGGCCCCAGGCTGCCAGATAATCCCAGATGTGGCCTTACGTCCACACATTTGGAATTTCCCAGAAGTATGCCTGTCTCTATCATTATGCTTGATCAGAATTGCTAAATCTTGAGGCTGAGCAGGTGGTAGGCTGCAGAGAAAGAGTAGAGGGAGCCTGGAAGCAGGCACCCTCTGTGTGTGTGGAGGGTCCTTCCATCCCAGGACCTCATGTTGCCATCTATAAATGAAGGAATTGGACAAGAAGAATAAGAAGGAAGTATCCATCTCTCGCCAAAGGGCAAAGCTAGAGTGGCTGCCTAGAGTGCAGTGCTGAGAAAGGGCCCCAGGGGAGTGTCAGACTGATTAGTGATCATGTGGGAGGAGTCAGGGCCCACCCGGGGAGTGGAGTGGCTAAGAATGCCTCCAACTCTAATAGCCACAAAAAAATTTTGTTGAAAAGGAGTTACAGCATCTCATAGATAAGGTGGATCCTCAGGATGGAGGCTGAAAGGCAAGGCAGGACCCTATATATCCTGTGGCCTCAGTGCCTGCTCAAAACTCGCAGATGGCCAGTCGGTACTGCAGGCAGCTCTTGTCATTCCACTGCCCATCTGTGTACATCTCCACACACTTCTCTTTGCCACGACCCCTGGGTTCCCCTGAGTACCAGTTGGTGTAATTCACAGGAGCCCCATCCAAGTAGTAGAAGTCTCCAGGGGTGGGGCCCTCTTCCAGGCCCAGGTAGGCATAAGTATTGTGCTTCTTCACAATGCTTGCAATGGCCTCATTCTCCTCTGGATTCCTCGGGACAGCAATGCGGCCGCCAACTCTGGCACATGACTCTCTGATGGCATCAAAATCAACCGACTGCCCACTGGTGGAGAAGACCTTCTCTCCCACTGCCAGCATGGACCCCTGCAGACTGAGGACTGAGAGCACAGGAATCCGGGTCAGGCCGCTGACTTCTTTGTCTCTGAGTCCTTTTCCCTCACTTGGGCTCTCTACTTTATGCTTTCTCCAATCTCTTCATCTCTGCCTCTCTCTCTGTCTTCCCTCCCTCTTGCAAACCTAGTCTTTCTAAATTCCCCTCTATGCTCTCACCATTCTATTCACTCATTCATTCATTTATCCATTGAACAATTACTTATTGCCTGTCTATTATGTGCCAGAAACTGTGCAATTTCCTGATATTCAATAGAAAACATGATAGGCAGAGAACTTTCTTCCCCAGGACACAGCGAGCTAATCCATGTCTACTTCTGCCTCCTCTGGGCCGTTCCAGAACATCAGAAATACGAAGCATCATTCTTTTCCCCAAAACCTGCATGTCCACAACTGTTTATCAAGCAGTTCTGGAGCCTGGTGCTGAGGATGAGGGGAACTTATGGCAGACCCCCTACCCTATAAGGCCTCAAGGGGTTCCCTTACCGCCCATCAACTGCAGGATCTGATGTCTGAAGTCGTGGAGTGTGGTTTGGAGCTCCTCATCTAGATAAGCTGGAAGTCCTGTAGACAGACCCCCACCCAGGATGAGGGGCAAGCCAACAAAGACCCTTGCTGCCAAGCAGGTGTTATGCCAGCTGCCAGCCTGTCCATGCCCACTTCCCAGGCCCCAAGTTATAGGGGTCCGTGACACTCAGACACACTTGTCCTTTAATGCAGCCCTGCACTTGCTGAGCCCCCTCCCTGCTCTTCTTTCCTGCCACATCCTTTAATGGCTCTGTCTGCCCACTTGTGTGGGCTTGTGTGGTTTCTGGGCAGGGCCCCCTCTGCCACCCTCCACCAAGGGCAAACGTGGTTCCATCTGCACTCTCCTGATGGATCTTGATTACTACTCAGAACTTCAGGGTTCCCCTCTGTGGGGGGAAGGGGGCTCCCAATCATACCATCTGCCTGGATCCTTGGTCTGTATAACCCCACACTCCTCAGAATGCCCCCAGTGCCTTAACCCTAGGAAGTGCCTCCCCTGCCTCCCAGTGCTGTCCCATTTGCCACACCTGACACCCTGTGTCTCCCCATCAGCAGTTGTGATGCATGGAGCACTTCTAACACCCGTCAGTCCCTGCCTTGTGGCCTCCTACCCAGATCCAGATGTCTCTCCTCAACCTCATATGCTCTTATTTAGGTTGAGCAATATGCCCTTTGGGGGCCTCCACAGGCACTGTGCCCATGCTGCCACTGCCCACTTGCCCCACCCTGCTCACCTGGAGGGCCCCTCTCGCCAGGCTCTCCCTTGTCTCCACGCTCTCCAGCGGCACCAGGGGCTCCAATTGGCCCATCACGGCCAGGGGGGCCTGGCATTCCTCCAGGGGGGCCCATGGGGCCTGCAGAGAGAGGGGGACATGGATGTATGGTACCTATCACCCACAACTGAGTTGGAGCTGATATGACTGGACCTCCATGATCAGCCAGGCTGACTTACCCGTCACTCCATGGGTACTTTGAGGAAGGACCCTCCAGGGCTGCTCCAGTCTAAGGCCCCCAAGAAACTTCCACCACATCCCACCATCTAGCTGACCCTTGGACCCAGCCCAGAGCCCTGCAGAGACAGGCCTTCTGAAAGATCACTGACCCTTATCTAGTACCTGGAGGTCCAGGGTCTCCTTTGATACCATCTCGCCCATCTCGGCCAGGCAGGCCATGGGATCCCGGAGTTCCAGGACTGCCAGGGCTTCCAGCACAAACTTCCTTCACATCACACTTGATGCCAGAAACTGCCAGCAATATGAGGGTGAGGGCCAAATAGCACAGCAGCATGGCTCCTGCCCCAGCTGCTCCTCCTACAGAAAGGAAGGGCCGTTGGCCCATCTGAAGCATTTGCCAAGGTCTCCCCTAGCTGTACGTTGTCAAGACTCAGGCGTATGGCAGATCCTGAGGGCCAGGAGGGCAGGGACAGAGAGGAGCTCCGGGAAGACCCAAACTATTCCTGGAAACTCCCAGCATCATCTGGTATCTAACATGGTCTCACTCCCCATCACTCTGGCTTGAGGTGGTGTAGCACCTGGGCAGGGGAGGAGTAGAGGAAAGAACTCTGGAGAGTCAGAGGACCCAGGTTCTAACAGAGTCTCTGTTCATACCGCGCTGTGTGACGTGGGGAACTCACTTCACCTCTCTTGACTTCAGCTGAAACTTCTGTGCTCTTTTTTTTTTTTTTTGTGAGGAAGATCAGCCCTGAGCTAACATCTGCCAATCCTTCTCTTTTTGCTGAGGAAGACTGGCCCTGGACTAACATCCATGCCCATCTTCTTCCACTTTATATGGGACGCCGCCACAGCATGGCCTGACAAGCAGTGCATCGGTGCGCACTGGGATCCGAACCCGGGTCACCAGCAGAAGAGCACTCGCACTTAACCACTACGCCACCGGGCCAGCCCCTTCTGTGCTCTTGAGACAATATGATTTGTCCTTGACAGGTTGTTGGGAGGAAGGATGTGGTCACTCACTCACTCTGTCTGTCCCTCACACCCTCAACTACTCTCTAAGGATTCATGTCCCTGAGGATGAACTAAGATGACCAGGGCCCACAGCTTGGCCACCCCAAGGTGGTCACCCACTTTTCCCCTCGCCCCAAGGAGAAGGGGGTGTCCCCTTCTCCTTGACGGGCTGTTCTCTGCCCCCTGGCAGGCCCTGCCTAGTCCCTGTTGGGAAAGGGCCTGGCCAAGGAGCACAGCAAAGTATGAAGATATTTGCAAGCCCATCTTCCGCACCCATAGTTATGATTCTGTGAAACAACTCCCACTAGTGCATGGGGAGGCCCCCTCCTTCCCAGTCTGGCCCTTAGTTAAGCCTGTGACTGCTGGGCTGGTTCTCACTGCCTGCAGCCCATGTCCTGGGGAAGCCCTCGGGGATGGGGCTAAACTCACCCAAACAAACAGAGCCCAGGTGGATCTCTGCCTCCAGGTCAGAGTGCAGAGATGGACAGCACCATTTATATGGACGTAGGCTACCAGGCTTCCTCTCCATACCGTAGAGCCTCCCATCACAAGGGCCTCTACTCCAGGGAGGGCCAGGCCGGAAAAACCATCTTGTTTACACAGCACACTTCCTAACAGAGCACTCACACTGGAGGGGCACTTAGGAAACCTGCTAAAGAGAAACTTCAGGTCTGTAAGAAGGGAACTTTCCCCTGGGCTGGAGGTCCCCCACTCTCCCCCCAACAGCTTCCCAAACAGCAAAGGATGAGAGCACTTGCAGAACCCAATGAGGGCACGTGGCAAAAGGAACCCTCTCCCTCCCATGCCTCAACCCCCCAGTCCTGGCTGATGACACATTCTCAGTCCCAGGATTACCATCCCCAAACGCCCACCAGCAGGAGAGAACATACCAGGGCTGGACTCCTTTCTGGAGGAGCAAAGAGACAGATCAGTGACATAGGAGTGTCTCCATGTGACTCCTTCCTTGGGGCCATTCCAGCTCCAGAGCCTCTTTAGCTCTTGGAAGGGTCCATGTAGTTCCAGGCAGTGCAGCAGCCCTGGCTCAAGCTGAGGGTAGTCAGGTCGAGGTGGAACAAACTGTCTGTTGTGGGACAAGCCTCACCACTGAGCCCCCCAGGCTGCCCAGCTACTGCTCTGGAGCCTGCAGCTGAGTTGGTGGGCACATGGTTCAGAGTCACAGGTAAAACCACTGCATGTTCCCCTTTCCTCTGCCCTGGCAGGCTCAGCTGTGGGGAGACAGGACAGTGCCTGGAAGGTCACAGGAGAGCAGCAGTTTCTGGCATTGGCTGTGGGTGACATCTGACAACCTGCAACGGGGATTTCTTTAAGTAGTAGAATGCTTTGTGAAGCTGATTTGATGAGATTTCCTATTCAAGCCACTTGATTGGGAGGGGATCTCTAACTGTAGGGATGGTAACAATGGGGAATCAAGACAAGAAAAAATCACCAGGCTTACCACTTGCAACTGGTTTGAAAAATATTGAGATCCTCAGAGAGAGTGGGAGCTCGGTAATGGAACCCACTCTTGGAGCAGGAGGCCAGTCGAGCCTATTGGGAGCACTGAGTGCTTTCAGCTGCCCTACTGCTGCCTGCCACATGCCCCAGTGTGGGTGTTGGGCCAGGCACGGGATAGGAGAGCCAGGGCCAGTCCAGAACTGGGTAGGTGGGGGAGCAGCTCCATCAAGAGGACCTGAAATCAGCTTGGGGAGGGAGAGTTGTTCTGCAGGTGAAGGAACAGGACAGACGTCTTCTTGGGTAGATTTTGAAGGGTCTAGGGGAGGCAGCTGGGATGTCCAGAGCCATGTGGTTGGTGGGGAGGATGTAGATTTAGGAATCAGACACACCTGAGTTGCAATTTGAAATTTTTGCCACTTATTATCCATGTGGCCTTGGTCAGGTTATATAACTTTTTAAGCCACAGTTTTCTTCTGTTAATTATTATTTTGAAGAAATAGCAAACTTGTAGCAAAGCTGCAGGTACAGTACAAATGTTTTTCTGAACCTATGACAGTAGGTTGCCAACATGGCACTCTATCACTCTGACACTTTTAATTTATATTTCATACAAAGATGTTTTCCTCTACAACCACAACATAATCATCAAAATCAAGAAATTAACACTGATTCAGATATTATTTTTATTAAAAAGTGATAGAATATTATGGAGTATTTTATTTAATCATTTAAGTCACTCATGTAGCTTAATGCCAATATATAAAAATGTGTCATATAAAATTCTAATAAAATGACTAATCTAATTAGCTGCCTGGCCTTACCTCCTTCTCCATCCTGTGTCCCACTGCTCTTCCTTCTGCCACCTCTAAAAGAGAACGCTCCCAGTTCCCAGAACTCAGCTGATTGTTATGTCTCTCTTTCTTTTTTGATTGATTTTGTTCTTGTCTGGAGTGTTCTGACTGCCTTTTCTGCCACGCACAAACACAAAAAATATAGTGAGGGAAGGTGGGAGAGAGAGGGAGGGAGGGAGAGAGAGAGTGAGAAAGAGAAATTATGAAGGGAAAAGAAGGAAAGAAATTAGCATTGATACAATAACTTGAAATAATCTTCAAGCCCCATACAAAATTTGCCAAATGCCCCAATAATGTCAGTTATAGAGAAAGGAGCCAGTTTAGAATCACATGTGCCATTGCATTGTCGTGTCTCTTTAGTCTCCTTAAATCTGAAACAGTTCCTAAGTCTCCCTTAACTTTTGTGACCATAACACTTTTTGGAGACGTCAGGGTTAGTTATTGTGAAGAATGTCTCTCAGTTTGGGTTTTCCTGATGCATTGCTTCGTGACTAGATTCAGGTTCTGCAACTCTGGCAGGAATGTCATAGAAATGACGCCTTGTTCTCATCACATTTAGCAGGTGGCACACAATTTCGATTTATCTCAATTATGGTGATGTTCACTTTGGTCATTTGATTGGCACGGTTTGTGCCGGACTTCCCCGCCACAAAGTTACCTCTTTTTCTCTTTTTAACTAATAATTCTTTTGTGGGGAAGTACTTGAGTACTGTGTAAAGATCTCATTGCTCCACAAACTTTCTCTTTGTATTTCATTTATTTATTCATATCAGTATGGATTCACGCCGGAGGCACACCAAACACAGGCCAGAGGGAGGAGGATGGGAGAGGCTGTCCCCTCAGGATGCAGGTAATAAGGAGGTGCATTACCTGTAGATAATTTTAAAATGACACTATCTGTAGAGCATTTATTAGCACATGGCACAGCAACTCTTAGTGATGTCATCAATAAAATAATCCTTCCCCTAAAATATCATTTGTCTCTCTTAGCTCTAGCACCCCATTCCGGGCCAGTCCCCTGTGAGGACATCCTCTCCACACTGCCCAGGCTCAAGCAGCCCACACCAAGGCACCTCACTGTGGGCAATCTCCCTCTACCCAGTGCCCGCCTCCTTGTGGCAGGACACCCTCCCATGCAGACACCTTCCTCACTGTGACTGAAACCAAAAAGAAAACACTTTCATAAAGTAAGACTGAAGAAGTGCAAAGTGGAGGTCATGCACTCGCCTGAGGATGGGCATGGACATCTATGCAGATTTAAGACCCCCATCTTAGCTGCTCAGAAAACTCCTTGCCTTCCCCACTCTCCAACTGCCCTGGGTTCTAGCTGAGTAGGGAGTCTGTATGTGGCTGCCTTGAGATCTCATTTTGGATCATCACAACAATGCTATGAGGCATGCAGAAAGTAAATCCTCATTTGAGAATTAAGTCAACTGAGGCTGAGAGAGGTTGCATAAATTGCCTGCCTCACCCACAGGACTATTACCCAGGTCTCCTCCAATCCACTTTAAATCCTCTGCCATAACATTCTCACAGTCACCCTTCATTCTACTTGTACCTAAAGACAAAGAGCTAAACAAGTTAATTTACTGATTACATATAGGTCACGGTCTAATCTCAGGAATCTAGGGATCTCAGCTCAACAACATGAAGGAAAAGAGAATTAACACCGTTATTCCCTGACGCTGTCAACACATTAAGTAAATATCACAGAAACGCACATTACATTGGTGCCTCTCCAATAAATGTCATTTCATTAAAAAATAATACATAATAAATAAATCTATTTCTATTACCTAAAAATGACAATTTGTTTAAAAATTTACATTACTTGTTTTTCTTTAAATTTTTACCAACACAGCCTTCTCATATTTCTCTCTACCCTTAGCATCTTCAATACTATCCTGTGTGCCTTCCAAACTACAGAGAAGTACATCATATTTTACACTTTTTTTACCTCTATTGAAATATAATTGACATATAACATTGTGTAAGTTTAAGGTGTACAACGTGTTGAGCTGATACATTTATATATTGTGAAATGATTACCACAGTAATGTTAGTTAACACCTCCATCACCTCACATAATTACCGTTTCTTTTTGTGGTGAAAACATTTTAGATCTACTCTCTTAGCAATTTTCAAGTATATTATGCAGTATTCTTAACTATAATCACCATGCCGTACATTAGATCCCCAGAACTTATTTATCTTATAAATGGAAGTTTGTACCGTTTGACCAATATCTCCCCATTTCCGCCATCCCCCAGCCTCTGCTAACCACCACTCTACTCTGTTTCTATGAATTCAGGGTTCTTTAGATTCCACATGTAAGGGAGATCACACTATTTGTCTTTCTCTCTCTTACTTATTTCACTTAGCATAATGCCCTCAAAGTCCATCCACATTGTTGCAAATGGCAGGATTTCCTTTTTTTCTCATGGCTGAATAATATTTCATTGTAGATATATACTACATCTTCTTTATCTATTCATCCGTAGACAGACATTTAGGTTGTTCCCACATTTTGGCTACCATGAATAATGCTGCAATGAACACGGGGGTGGAGATGTCTGTTTGAGTTCCGCATTGTTTCATGTACCTGTTGGCCATTTGTATGTCTTCTTTGGAAAAATGTCTGTCAGTTCCTTTGCCCATTTTTTAATCAAATTGTTGGGGTTTTGGTTTTTGAGTGGTATGAGTTCCTTGTATATTTTGAATATTAATCTCTCATCAGATATATAATTTGTAAATATTTTCTCGCATTCGGTAGGCTGCCTTTTAATTTTGATGATTGTTTCTTTTGCTGTGCAGAAGCTTTTTAGTTTGATGTAGTCCCACTTGTTGATTTTTGCTTTGTTGCTTTGTAGTGTAGTTTGAAATCAGGAAGTGTGGTGCCTCCAGCTCTGTTCTCCTTTTTCATGACTACTTTGGCTATTCAGGGTCTTTTGTGTTCCATGCAAATATTAGGATTTTTTTTCCTATTTCTTTGAAAAATGCCATTGAAATTTGGATATGGGTTGCAGTGAATCTGTGGATGGCTTTGGGTGGTATGGACATTTTAACAATATTAATTCTTCTGATCAATAAATGCAGGATATCGTTCCATTTATTTGTGTCTTCTTAAATTATTTCATCAAAGTCTTATAGTCTTCAGTGTGCAGATCTTTCACTTCCTTGGTTGGATTTATTCCTAGGTATTTTATTCTTTTTTATGCAACGGTAAATGAGATTGTTTTCTTTATTCTTTATTTCTCTTTCTGATAGTTAGTTATTAGTGTATAGAAATGCAACAGATTTTTGTATATTGATTTTGTATCCTGCAACTTTACTGAATTTTTCTATTAGTTCTAACAGTTTTTTGGTGAAGTCCTCAGAGTTTTCCATATATAATATCATGTCATTTGCAAATAGTGACAGTTTTACTTCTTCCTTTTTGATTTGGATGCCTTTTATGTCTTTTCCGTGCCTAATTGCTCTTCTCTGGCTAGGACTTCCAGAACTATGTTGAATAAAAGTAGTGAGAGTGGGCATCCTTGTCTTGTTCTTGATCTTAGAGGAAAAGCTTTTAGCGTTTCACCATTGAGTATGACGTTAACTGTGGGCTTGTCATATACGACCTTTACAATGTTGACGTACTTTCCTTCTATACCCACTTTGTTGAGTACCCACTTTTTGTTTTTTATATAAATGGATGTTGAATTGCTGGAATTTTGATAAGAATTGTGTTAAACCTATATATCAACTTGGAGAGAAATGCCATATTTATGATGTTGAGTTTTCTAGTCCATGAACACAGTACATCTCTCCAGGTGTTTGGTTCTTCTTGCATATGTGTATATGTTTTTTTTTTTTAATTTTTTGTTTATTGCAGTAACATTGGTTTATAACATTGTATAAATTTCAGGTGTACATCATTATACTTCTATTTCTGCATAGATTACATCATGTTCACCACCCAAATACTAATTACAACCCATCACCACACACTTGTGCCGAATTACCCCTTTCCCCCTCCTCCCTCCCCACTTCCCCTCTGGTTTACTTAACTATTTTATTTTAAAGCTGATTGTAAATGGCATTGTATTTTTTATTTGTTGTTCCTGTGTTCATTGCAATTATATAGAAATACAACTGATTTTTAATGTTGTCTTGTATCCTCTGATCTGGCTGAACCCACTTATTATTTCTAGGAGTTTTGTAATCTCTTTGGCATTTTCTATGTAAAGGATCATGTCATCTGCAAATAGGAACGGTTTTATTTCTTCCTTTCCAATCCGTATGCTTCTTATTTCCTTTTCTTGCATTATAGCACTGCTGGAACTTCCAACACTATATTGAATATTAGCGGTGAAAGCAGATATCCTTCTTCTTTTCACTCTTAGGGGGAAAACATTCAGTCCTTCACCATTAAGTATAACCTTAGGTGTAGGGTTATTTTAGATGCTCCGTATCAAGTTTAGGCAATTCCCCTCTATCCCTATTTTTCTGAGAGTTTTTATAGTCAGTGGAAGTTGAATTTTGTCAAGTAATTTTTCCACATTGATTGATGTAATCATGTAATTTTTCTTCTTTAGCTTGCTAATATGGTGGATTACATCAATTGATTTTTAAATATTGAAGCAGCCTTGCATCCCTGGAATAAAACCTAGGGTTGTCAAGAGTTTTTGTCTATAAGGAATATTTGTCTGTAGTTTTCTTATTTTTGTACTGACTTTGTATGCTTCTGGTAACAGGATAATACTAGTTTCATAAAATGTGTTCTTTACTCTTATTTTTTGGAAGAGATTGTGTAGAATTGGTGCAAATTCTTCTTTGAATGTGTGGTAGAATTGTCCAATGAAATCATCTAAACTTGGAAATTTCTTTTGGGGAGTTTTAAAATTATGAATTCAGTTCCATTCAGTTATAGGGCTATTCAGATTAACTATTTCATATTTGGTGAGTTGTGGTAGCGTGTGTTTTTGAAGAATTGGTCTATTTCATCTACATTGTCAAATTTATGTATATAGAATTATTTATAGTATTTCCTCTTTATCCTTTTGATGTCTGCAGGGTCTACAGTGACATCCCCTGTTTCATTCCTGATATTGGCAACTTGTTGAGCTTTATTGAGGTACAACTGACAATTAAAAACTATATCTATTTAAGGTGTACAACTTGATGATCTGATATATATGTATATCTCATATATATATACACATTGTGAAATAATCATCAAAATCAAGTTAAACATATCCATCACTTCACATAGTTACCTTTTTTATGTGATGAGAACACTTAAGATCTACCCTCTTAGCAAATTTCAAGTGTACAATGCAGTGTTGTTAACTAAAGTCACATTGTTGCACATTAGATCTCCAGAACTAATTCATCTTATATAACTGAAACTTTGCACCCTTGACTAACATCTCCCATTTCCCCCTCCCCCAGCCCCTGGCAACCATCATTCCACTCTCTACTTCCATAAGTTTGACTATTTTCGATTCCACCTATAAGTGAGATCATGCAGTATTTGTCTTTCTGCGTCTGGCTTATTTCAGTTAAAGTAACGTCCACTTCCTCTTTGCTCTCCCCTCTCTGGAACTCAGTTTCCATGTGTGTACACAGGGCCCCCAGTTCTCTTTGTGCAGAGCCCCATGGAGCTTAGTTTTGGTTCATAGGATGACTACCTCCTTCCCACCCACTCCACCAATCCAGCAAGGAGCCAATGGATTGCCTTCAGGAGGTGTACACTCTGCTGGAGAAAATCATCTGAAATCTCCTCAGAGCTAAAGCTTTACATCCTCAGAAACACCAAATTTTGGCTTTTGCTCTCTCACTCACTCACTCATTCATTCATTCTATAAACACACGTGGAGCATGCAGCACTTACTCTGTTTAGGACCTTGCTCTGGGGTTTAGGTGGGGTGTGCTGGTGTGATTATTGTGGGGTTGGAGGGGGGCATAAGACTATTTCAGAGTCTGGGATTGCATGGGGGTGTGGCAGATATTTTGAGATTGTCTTTTTTCTCATGGCTGAATAATGTTCCATTGTACATATATATATATATATATATATATATATATATATACACACAACACACACACACACACACCAGATCTCCTTGATCCTCAGTTTCCAGTGGGCCAGGCAGGGAATATCCAGAGCTGTGACCTACCCTTCAGCCTCCCATGGAGCTTTTGGAATTTGACATGGTGACTCTTCTCTGCCCCAGGTCAGCAGGGGGAATGAGGCTGCCCTGCCCTATGGAAGGTCTTCCTAGGCCAAGCTCCTGGGTCCTGCCTGCGGCCTGATCCCTGGGTTCCAGAGGGGCTGGGAACAGAATGCCAGGAGTGTCTCGCACTTACAGAAAAAACTAGAGAGGGTAGTGGGTGATGGGAATGGTGGGTGTGGACTGTGCTCTCTAGGGCCTGGGGGCTTTGCCTAAGGGAGGTTCTCTGAGAGCCCAACCCGGCTCCACACTGGCTGGGTGACCAGGGAGCAGCATCCTGGGTCCGGGCTGCCTGGCTGGCAGAGGTTCCATCCTCAGGGTTTGGCTTATTGTGCACACATGGCCAGCTGTCCCCTGGCATTGGCTTTAACACAGTCAGGGTTTAGGGGAGGGAAAACATCTCCTGTAGGAGCCCCAGAGCCTGTCATGCCTGAGAAGCAGATGTGGGCAGGGAGGAGCCCAGGGACCCAAAACCTTCCTTGGCAGTGCCAGCTAAGAGGCTCAGGGGTCCCCAGACACCAGGTAGGTGGGACTTCCCTTCTCCACTCAGAGATGCACCAGTTCTCTGGAGGGTTCCCTGGGTAAGGAGCTCCTAGTTCAAATCCAAGCCTCTCCCCAGATTTATGTGCTCCTTTCAGAGGCCTTGGAAGGGATCCAGAAGAACCTTCACTCAACCTTCAATGTCAGCTCTACATTCTCTCCTCCAGGAAGCCAGTGCTGACTCCAGAGCAAAGCGAGTGGCCCTGCCCGGCTCCCTGTGCTCTGAGTCCACTGTTGGGAGCAGCAGCCTCTGAGCCACCTACTACCGTCTCCTGGTGCTCAAGCTGGAGTCTGTGGTCCCTGCGGGTCCTTCCGTGGGCCCCATGCCCCTTCAAGAAGCAGTCCAATGAATTCTATTCCATCTGAGCCAATGCCTTCAGCCCTGACCCCCGTTTCTACTGCCCCTGCCTCCATGTGGGGTCACATCTCTGATCAAGCCAGTGCCCTGCCCAGAACACTGCAAGATCCCCAGTACTAAGGGCCCATTTTTGCCATTCAAGGCCTCCCCCCAGGGGTCCCTCTCACTGCCCCTTTCAGCACCCACTGCTGCCAAATTGGCCTGCCCTGCACTCTCCCCTCTGGCCCTTTGTTTAGGCTGCTTCCTCGACCTGGAGGGCACCTTTTTCCATCATTCATACCAAATCCTTCCTAAATTTAAGTCCAGCTCATGTCTTTCCCTCAAAGGAGTCATCACTGATGCTGCACACCACCCCCCAGAGCTGGATGGGCCTCTGCTTTCTGAGTCCTCTGTCCCCACTGCCATAGTCACTCACATTCACGTCTCATCTCCTCATACACACCTGTGGACAGGGCGTCTGGACCAGTCACCCTATGGTCCTCCTGGCTCAGAGCCCAGAGCTAGACTACAGCAGGAGTGCAGTGAACAAGGGTGCAGAAGGGACTGGGTGGGGCACCCCGCTTCCTCCTTCCAATCTTGGGCCTGGGATTGGAATGCACCCTGAGTTTCTCTATCTTATCTGCTATGAAGCCTTCAACGAGAGACGGTGAGGCAGGAGTGATATGGGAGGTTTAGGTAACAGAAGCCCTCATGAACACAGTAAGATTTTGGTTTTTCCATGATGGAAACAGGAAACTCTGAAAGAATATTTGAATTCAGGCCTGACCTTGTCATTTTACACTGCTTGATGCACCAAAGGCAGGCTTGAGGACAGCAGGACGAGGTGCTGAGAGACTGCCCCAAACAGCTGTAACAGTCTAATGGTCTAGCTAGGATGTTTTTTTTAGTTAGAAGGACATGGACCCAAATAATGAGTCATGGGCAATAGTTATTAGTTACTCCTCAATTATCTGTACTAATGGTGGCCCACTAATGGCAGGGTTGCCAGATTTAGAAAATAAAAATACAAGACACCAAGTTAATTCGAGTTTCTGATACATAACAAGTAATTTTTAATATAAGTATATTACATGCAACATTTGGGACATACTTATACTAAAAAACTATTTATTGTTTATCTGAAGTTCAAATGTAATTGAGCACCCTATATTTTACCTGGCAACCTGACCTGTAGGAGCTTGCTTTTGCGGAGGCTTCTGATGAGGCAGGAGAGACTTCCCTGGGCTTGCTGTTGTGTTACAATGTTTCGTTTGGGACCACATCATCACACTTGATGATTTGGGGCTCAGAAAAGGCTTTCCTGAGCTCTGTGTGGCTGGTGAGCAGGCGCTCTGAAGCATGGGATGTGTGGGCATAAGTGAGGCTGGTATTTAAAACAAGCCCCAGCTCTCTCCAAAGCTGGCAGGGGACACCCAGGAGCCAGGGCAAGAATGCTCAAGATTTGCTTCACGTCCATCCACTGCGGCTGCACGGCCTCCACCTGGACTAGAGTGCATCTCCTGGGGTCTTCGTGGGGAAGTTTCCATGAGTAAACAGGAAGGGCAGCAAGGTAAGACACAGTAGAACAGAGCACAGGAAGCACCAAGTGTGGCTGGGGTGTCTGGCCAGACTTCCTGGGTGTCAGTGTCTGTCAAAGCAGGGCATGTTAGTGCTGCCTAAATAGCTACGGTAGATATAGCCAAAGGTTAGCATATGTTAGCATAAGGGAAGTTATCTTGTAGAGGGGAACCATGTTGGAGCTATAAATAACCCAGATCCACAGGCACCCCTCTGTTGAGTCTGCAATGCTTTACTTTGCACGTAGCCTGGATAAGTCCACCCCTGCTTGTGAGCAGTATGCATGCTCTGCTACCTTCTCAGGCTTAGCTTATACATAGACCTCCCTATTGTGATAAGACAGTAACTTTTTGTTCTTTAAGTTTTCCCAGGAATGTAATGACCTTCAGAAAGCAGCCCTATGCTGGTACCCAACGCCGGTGAAAAGGAAAAGGGATGATGCAGTGTCTCAAGGACTGCACCACCAGACGGTCACATTCCGAGACCCCCTCCTTTCAGCCCGTTTGCCCTATATAACTGCTTCACAATTTTGTAGTTTTAAGATGGTTCTTTAAGGACACGAGCCCGCCATCTTCCCCCTTGCTAGCAAGCTATAATAAAGACTCTTTCTCTCCTACCACCTTGCCTCTGGACGGTTGGCTTCTCTTTGTGGTGAGTAGAGGACCCCTATTCGGCGTTGACAGGCAGAGGCTCGAGTTGTCCCCTTCTCTGGGACAGCGGGCTCTAGATATGCACACAGCCCAGGGATGAGGTGCCCAGCCAGGCTCAGGCTCTGATGGCTGATTGCCTGAGGCTGCCTGGTGGAGGCAAAGCTGAGCAGTGTCCGTGGGATGGGACAGGCAGATGGCAGGGACAGGAAGGGATTCTGCCTCCACTCGCCTCCCCAGGAAAGAAGCAGGGGGGCTGCACCTGAAGCCCAGCCCAAGGGAGTTAGAGAAACCGTCTGCTTCCCAAGCTGTGGCAGGAGAGAACTTTCAGCTGACTGCAAGCTTCGTCATGGACAGCACTGTCTAGGGTTCAGCCTCAGCCATCCCAGGACGAGGGAGATCCTGGTCTTCACAATCATACACGCACATTAGCATGTGCTCTAAACACCATAGCTGTTCCCCTAGGAGAAATTCCAGGCTCAGTACAACGTGGGACTCTCTTTTCTCCCTGCTTCATAGAACAACCAGCCTCTAAACTGGCTGATTCCACCCACATGTCTACACTGGAATTGAAGGGACCATTCCCACTATGGATCTCTCTGTTCTACCTCCACTTACATTCATCCACAGCTTCCACTGTCCTTAGGGAAGGTCTGAGCCCAGAGTCTGACACATACACAACCCTCCCACATCAGCCGTGGCCTGCCCCTGGCTCACCCTGGAGCTCAGTGCCCCAGAGCCATCGGGTCAGCTCTGTGGATTTCCACAGAACTCCCTAGAGAGGCTTGCTCTTCCTGGTCCTATGGCCTGGACATGTTCTATTTCTTCTGTGTGCAATGGCCTCCTGTGAATCCTCCTAGATTTAATTAACCTCCAGTTACAGCAATAACATCTGAATACATTCTTCCTAGACTTTTGAGAGCATTTCAGAAGGGACCAAAGCCTCTCTTCATAAAGGTGTGTATGGCTGTCCCCCGTGTTCTGGGACGTTGGAGCAATATCTCCTTAGACTGAGATTTGTGGCCTAATATTGGCTCTGGCCTGGGTTTCATTTTCTAAAAGACCTGAATGTCTGAGAAGAGAAGAAGTTCTCTGGTGCTTCCAGCTTAAACTGGCTCAAAAATGGGGCAGGGAAGGAGGCCGAGGTCTCAGCACCACTCACCCTGCTCCCTCACAGCATCCTGAAGGACAGCCAGACCACAACACGGGGTTCCTGACCTCAAAAAGGATGCCACTCCCATCCTTGGCTGAGACATACCTCAACAGGCAGACAGTGAGACCCAAGAGTGAGCATCACTATTAGAAATAAAATACAAGCTGCATATATAACTTAAAATTTTCTGGTATCCACATTAAAGTAAATTTTTGAAAATAGGTGAAATTTGTTTTAATGATATTTAACCCAATATATTCAAAATATTATCATTTTAGCATGTAATTGGTATAAAAGCATAACTAGTTACATAGTTTTCATTCTTTTTTTTCTTACCAGATCTTCAGAATCTGGTGTGTATTTTACACGCGTAGTACATCTCCATTTGGATGAGCCACATCTCAGGTGCTCATTGGGCACAGGTGGCTGGTAGCTACAGCACTGAACAGCACAGGTCCACTGGGAAAGTCTTGGCACAGACTGTTTTGGCCACTTAGGAAGAAGCTAACTGTCCTGAGGAAGAAAATGACACTAAGGGACTCACTTCAGGAAAGGCATCAGGAAAGGAGTGCTCTCAGAACAGGTGACATTTCAGCTGAGACCTGCGGGATGAGAGGAGGCAGCCATCTGGAGAGAGCATACGAGCATCGCTGGCAAAAAGAACGATGGGTGCAAAGGCCCTAGAACAGGACAAGCTCCGCTTGATTGGGAAACAAAAGAAGACCAAGGAGGCTGGAGTGTGGTGGGTGATGGGGAGAGGAACCCAGAATGAGGGCAGAGAGGTGGGCACTGGCCAGGCATGCGGGGCCATGGATTCTATTCTGAAAAAAAAAAAAAAGAGTTTATTGCATCAGATATGAAAGTGATCAGATTTACACTTATTTTGAATTACTCCGCTCCTATCCAGATCACCAACGACCTCCCCGATGATGAATCCAATGAGCACTGGCCAGGCCTTCCATCCTGGACCATCAGCATCATTTCTTGTTGGGCCTCAAGTCCCCCCAACTTTTCCTAGAACCTCTGTCCTCGCTTCACTCCAGGGCACCAGACTCTCCTTGCTCCTCCAGCCTGCCAGCCACTCCCTTGTGGTCTCCTGGTCTCCTTTGCTGGTTCTCCCTCGTCTCCCAGGCTTTTACTACTAGAGAGCACCAAGAAGCAGCCTGTGGTGCTCTCTACCTCTGTGACACCTGAGGTAGAGCATCTCCCAGGCACACAGACTTTCTTCTCACCACCACCAGCCTCCTATCCTGTCAAGGTCTTGGTATCTTGAGTCCATCTCAGCAAAGCCCATCATTCCCTCATGAGGGGAAGAGAGAAAGAAAGAATCAGCGATAGAGACAAACAGCACCACCAAGCTGCCACCCAGATGTTCACAGTGGAGAGTCTGATGCCTGGCCAGAAGATGCCTTCACTGCTGCCACCCTCCTGAGCCCACTGACTGATAGTGAGAGTGTGGTCAGCATTTCCCTGGCTGCTCTGGCCAAGCCTTCAGGGTCACATCTCAAGGGCCTACTTTAAAGGAAATCCTCTCCTAAGGAATGATCTTCTCTTTTTTGCTGTACTCATAGTTCAAGGATTTGTATGAAACAGTCAAGTGGGGGCCAGACATCAGATTTCGAAAACACTTGACCAGTTCCACAATTCTCATTCCAAAATATGGCCCAATCCTGTGCCACACGACTTCCTTGACCAGATGGACTTCATTCACTCACTTGTTCAAACTTTCACCAATATTTCCCAAGTACCTACCTGGTACCAGCCTGGGTGTGGAGACACACAATAAGGAAGGGACAGCAGAACCGGACACAGACAAGGAGTCAGGGCAGCAGTGCATGAGGGTAGAAGCAGGCTCTGGAGAAGACAGAGGGGCCACTTGCATTGTGGGCCCTCGGTGAGGACCCTAAACCTCTTGGAGTCTCACATTCCCATCTAGAAAGTGGGCACACTAAGAGTATCTACCTCTGGAGCTGAAGAGATAAGACAAGAGAACAGTTCAGGTAGAGCTCCTGGCAGAATGACTGGTGTGGAGAAGACTTGGTCCTTGCTGGAAGTGTTGCACAGCTATGGAGTGGCAGGCACCTGCTCCCCACGCACCAGCCCAACGTCCGCCCTCTGCTGGGGACACAGGGCTTCCCCGGCACCTGTCTTACCCCTAACTCTAAGATCTTCTGAAACCACCCCGTGGTGTGTTACTGCTGCTTTCCAGTCCACTCGTACCAGAGGATCTGTGGGGTGGGTGCTGGCTTGTTATTCACGACTCAGGAACTGGCTATGAATAAATAAAGACTACAGCTTCAAATCAACATTTATCTAAAACAACTTTGACCAAAACATCTCAGTTTTCTTGGGGTGGTGTTAATATAAAAATTATAAAATGAATATAAATTTATGAATATAAATATAAAAAACTGAATTTCTGCTTGTATATGGCATGAGTCAGAGGAACACAGCCCCCTGCAAACCAAGTGCAGGTTTCACCTGCTGCTGGAGCTGGGACTCTAACTCCAGCTACATAGCCATGTATTCACCCGAGATCAGAGGGGACACACTAGGCCATGGATCCCACAGTGCCCAAGGCCAGGAGCAAGGCCTAGGGGGACTTTTGCAGAGGACAGGGCCTTCAGGAGTACAACTATGGCAGGAGACCACTGCAGAGACACTGGCCACTAGCCACGTCTGCTTCCACCACAAAGCCTTGTCCAGGCAACCCAGCAGCACTGTCCCTGGGGCTGTACCCACTGCCATGGCTCTGTCTGCCCATGGCCCTGCAGGCATCCATAGGACAAACAAGGAGCTTGTATGAGATTGTTACCCTGCATCCAGCCTGACCCAGGGAGCAATAGGGATGCAGAAGGAGGAGCAGAGCCCCCACCCATGTGAAGTGTGGAAGAGTCACCTGAGGATACGTGTTTGAGATAATTAGGAACCATGGGAGGCAGCAATGGACTAACCCGCAGAGACCCACAGGGATGTGAGCACACACCACTGGTCCAGAGGGAATCGAGAGGCCAGCAGAGAGCCATTCTACATATACTTGATGTCCTGCCCCAGACAACCAAGGAGAGTTGGCTGGGTTGGGAGAGACACATGAGAAGGAATAGAGGGGCCCAGTGTGGGGAGGGAGACCCAGGTCAGTACACATCATAAAAGGCCAGCGGGGTGGCATGTTTGTGTCCATGTCGACACAAACTCTGCTGCATGTGCCTCAGATGCTTGTGACCCTGGAGGGAATCCTCACTCAGGAAGTCCCCCGATTCCTGGCTATGCCCCCAAGTTCTGGCTCACTGCAAGGTGGGAGATGGTGCATGGAGCAGGGCCTTCAGTGTCCTTGATCAAGGATTCCCACTCTCTTCTAATGGAAACCATTAGCTGAGACAGAACGACTATGTGGCATCGGTGTCCCCTATGGTGTCCTGAGGAACCTGAGGGTCAATTTCTTATTGGAGAAACAACAGCAAAGACAGAGAGGCAGACAGACAAACAGAGCAATGAACATGGCATTTAGTGCATTTTTATTCTTTACTGTCCAATAGGAGACCCACTCGAGGGCTCTCCAGGATATCTAGGGAAAGGCAAGCCCACTGGACACCAGGGCACTGGAGCATCCACGGGGAGGAAGGAGAGAAAGAAACACATCTAGAGAGGAACCTCAGAATCCAGTGCTGCCCTGAGCTGGTGAGAGTAAGAGAGAGGATGGGAAGGAGAAGATGGAGGGAAGAGTGAAGATAGACCAAGGTCTTGTCTTATACCAACACACCAACAAGGAACAAGTGGAATTTGAAGTTAAAAACCCAATACTGTTTACATCAGCACCCAAAAAAATCAAATACCTAGATATAAATCAAACAAAAATATGTACAAGAACAGTATGAGGAAAACTACAACCCTCTGATGAATGAAATCAAGGAAGAACTAAATAAATGGAGAGAGAGTCCATGTTCATGGATAGGAAGACTCAATATCATCAGGATGTCAGTCTTCCCACCTTGATCTACAGTTACAACACAACCCCATCAAAATCCCAGCAAGTTATTTAATAGAGATCAACAAACTGATTCTAAAGTTTATGTGGCAAAGCAAAAGACCCAGAGTAGCCAACACAACATTGAGGGAGAAGAACCAAGTGGGAGGACTGATGCTATCTGTCTTCAAGACTTACTATAAAGCTACAGTAATCAAGAATGTGACCACACAAATGGGTGAGAGACCTCCTGACCTCCTCGCCTCACTCTCAAATAAGGAACTCACTTCTCAAACACCTGAGAAAGTGGGAACAATCAGAAGACGCTCTCACACAGTCCCTGCATCAGATCCTTCAAGCTGCCCACTTCAGTGCCCACTTGTGCTCATTCTACCTTCTGTCTTGGATGTCATCCCTTCTCTGCTCCTCAGGGACCTCTCTCTGGCAATCATCCACTTTCTCACCATCAATTTGTTGGTCTCCACTTGGTCATTCACGGCAGCGGCCTAACAGGCCCTCATACTTCTCATGTGAATGGAAAGCTCTCCCTGCCCAGCCCACCCCCCAACTACAGTGCCAGCTCTTTGACACCCCAAACAGCCCCCTACCCGCTGGGTGATTCTCTGTGATCCTGTGAGACCACATGGTCACCACATGGGATCTTCCTCCTGGGCACACAGGAACACAGCAGATTCCAGCCTCCCTCATGCATTAGGTTGAGGCCCTGTGACTGAGTCCTGGGATCACTGCCTGGTGAGAGAAAATGCAGAAGCATGGCCCAATGCTTACCCCACAGAGCAATCATAGAGTGTGTGTGTTTGCATGCCATGAACATGTCTGTTGTCTGTGTGACTGTTGTGTTTGGGGGGTCATGGAGAGCACATACGTATTATATCAACTCTGTGGGTTTGTCCATGTGTGTCTCTGCCTGTGTCAACGTAGGAGTGTCTGAATGTACGTCACGCCTGTGTGTGTGTGCGCGCACGGGCGCAGTGGCCAGCTCCCCAAGGAGGGGCCACTAGACCTGGAAAGGGGGTGCCGCCTGACCAGGTTGTGACCCCTGAGGCTACTTCTGAGCCTCCCCCTTGCCCAGGAACAACAGAGAGTGCACTGCTGGCCTTGTTGCATGTGTCGTGGGGCCCACACCCACCTACAGGCCCACTGTGGTCAAGGCGGACAGGTCAATTCTGAACAAGGGATTATAGAACCCCAAGAAGCTATGACATGGCATGGGCATGGGTTGGCATCTTCAAGCAGAAGGATCCTGGGAGGCCCCTTGCAAGGACTGGTTTCCCTCTCCCAACCCTCACCCAACATGAGTATTTTACACTCAAAAATAACTCTTCCCCTCCCAGCAGAGCCTGATGCCGGTTAAGAATTCTCCCTACCCAAGAGGTGTCCAGCCATCCCTCTCCCTCTCCCATCACGGGCACCAGCCAGTATCACACCAGGTCAGGTAGAGAAGGGGTGCACAGAGAATGCACACACACACCAAATTCCACTGCTTGCTCAACTGGGACTCTGCTCCTCAGATAATGGGGATAATCATAACAGTTACCCTGCGGTGGGTCTCACTTTTTACACCTGTAAAATGGGAATAAACACAGCTCCTAGCTGACAGACACTGGTTGCAAGCACTGCATGGGACCACATTCATGTGCATGATCCTTTTCCCCTGAGGAAAGTCCTCCCCTAAAAAAGGAGAAAGAGGGAGCACTCCCCAGGACAAGAGGGGGCACAGGCACACTGAAGCCCTGAGAAATCTGGTCAGATGGATACATGAACATTTGCCTCAACTGGACTTCCCTGTTCCAGAGAGAGAGAATGTTGGCGAAGAGGCTGTGACCTCTCAGGGGCTCTGAGCAGCTTCCCATACCTATGGTGAGGGATGGGGCTGCCTGAGTCCGGAGGCTCATCATCCCCAGTGGAGCTCACAAGAGGGGGCCCGTCTTCTACCCCACGGGGACTGTGTGGTCAGCTCTGCCCTCTGGTGGCTGCATGAAAGACTGCAGCCAACGGAGGGCTGTGCAGACAAACGTCACTCATCATGTTCATTCATTCCACCTTCACGGAGGGCTACTTTGTATCAGGTGCCGTCATAGGATAGGAAACAGTTTAATGCTCTGACTCCCCCAGGCTGTATCTATGAGAGTCTCCCCTGCTTCCCCCATGACTTAGTCTGATACAGAGTCTGCACTCTGTGTGCCTCCCTTTGTCAGGGCCCTTCTGGCTAATTGTTCCATCCCTATTTGTCCACAGGGGTCAGCTCAGTGCTGTGTCCCCAGAGCGAACCACTAACGTGAACCACTGTCCATTCCTGAGCGCCTGCTAGGTACCAGGCATTACCTAGACCCTTTACATCTACCTTGTCTCTCCCAGGCTCACTGGAAGGCAGGGTCCATCTTTACTCCCTTACAATAAGAGGAGGAAACTGAGGCTCAGTGAGGCTCCATAACTTACCAGAGGTGGCACAGCCTGTAGCTGCTGAAGCCTGGTTCAAACCTTTTCTAGTTGACCCCAGATCATCTTAAGCATGGTTTTCCTGAAGACACCCAGCACATTCTCTGCCCACAATGCCCACGGCCATGGATCAGGCTCTGGCCAGGCTCCACTGGGACTGTCATACTGCAATGTGGACCTTGTCCAAGCCTCAGATCCTAAGCCTAGGACTGCTTACCATATCACCCTTACTCTTTGCCCATAATCCACATCCAGCCGTGGACATGCTTGATCCTGGCTCAGCCAGGCTGCTGGGCACAGAGAGTCACACCCTAACTCCCAGTCCCAAGGCTGTAGACACCTCAGAGCTTGGCACAGTCTGCCCCAAGGCCCTCAGCACATGCATTCTACAGACAGTGGTGACATCAGGGAAGCTCTCCACTCTAAGACTGAAGGCCCCAGTGGCCCAGATGCCCTGGAGAGGGGAACCAGAGCTGAGAATCTCAGCCTGTCCCCACCTTCTGCTGCCCTGAGTAGCTGAGCTCCATCCAGCCCTGGCCAGGGCCCTGACAACCAGAGGGCAGCAGGTCTGCTGGGCCCAGACCATCAGGAGCCCCCCGGGCCCCTCATTCTACACCCCTGCCCTCCATGCTGTCAGCAGCCGGGCCCAGCTCTTCCTTAATCAGCTGCCGTTTACGGAGACCTTGAAGCAAATTCCACTGCTGTGTCACTGAGCAAGGTGGGAGCGTCAGCAGAGGAAGTGGTCCGAGGTTTCAGCGTTTCTGGTGGCTGAACTGCTCCCAGAGGGTAGCATGTTTAAGAAACAGTGAACTGTGTCATCAAATCAAATTTAACTTATATTTTCTAGAGACTATAATATAATGAGAATAATTTAAATAACCAGTATTTACCAAAAATTACCCAGAAATTTATAATGTTGAGAAAAAGTAATTTCTGAGAAAAAGTAAAATAGTTACATAAAAAAAGAGTTTTTCAAACTAAAAACAAATACAGATAATTCAAAATCACATGTGACCAGAGTGCAAGATTCCACAGGGCCTCGTGCTGATTGGGACCCGCAGGTCATGTGAAGGCTCAGCGAAGTGCAGTGGTAACTCATTTCCATGTTATGAGAGAGATGATAGGGAAGAAGACGACCCCTCCATGGGACACCACCTCAGGGATTCCCCCCAGGCTGCCTAGAGGAAGGGGCGGAGGGGAACATCCTGCCTTGAACGCCACATTTGCATTCACTGGAAACACTGGATTAGGAAACAGAGAAAGAGCGGGGGCGGGAAGCCTGGCAGCCAAGGCGGGACACGCGGAGGGGAGCACGAGCTTCCTGGCGAACGCTCCATCTGGATCATCAGACGCATGAGGACCCAAGTCCAGAAGCTCCAGTTTCATCGCTATTTCCATTATTCTTTGTCTCGGGTCCACACCTCCTGTCTGGAGAGGCTGCCGTTTCTCTCAGCCTCCCGTACTCACAACCAACGATCACAAGGTGTCAGTTCAAGGGACAGAATCTGGTCCTGAGAAGAAGAAATAGTTCTTTCCCGCTTTTCTTCAAGATCTTTGAATCATTTTCTGTAGCTCCAGATCCATTTGGGATATGTCCAGGACAGCGGGCACTTGCGGGTTTTTGTCGTCTTCTACCCCAGAGCAAAACTGGATGAGAGCTTCACATTTTTCTAGAACTAGTGCTGAACTGCTACTGGTGTGTTCCTCATCTCTCTGAACAGAATGTCTTCTTTCACGGGTTGAACAAGTCCATCCAAAACAGGATAACTATTACCACGACGCTTACAGGACACCCTCCACCATCTCCACTGAAATTCAGGGAGAGTGAGACTTGGTCTCATATCATCAAGTTCTTCTGCCATGAAACCCCACAGCACCCCCTGGGTTCACCACTCTAAGAGCCTAGTTCCCCAGGCTGATGAAGAGCCCCCTGTGGCCACCATGGCCAGCTGGGCAGCAACACTGTGGAGACCAGGGTTCCACCCAGAACCAAACCTGCACCTGGTAACCAGGGCAGACCGTCACCACAGAGGGCAGCGGGGAGGACAGCAACAATAAGTCACACACACACACACACACACACCCCGCGCCCCCTACTGAACCTTGCCTTCTGTGGTCCCAGAGGACCCACCTCATCCTGGACGCAGACTCTTCCCACTGCCTGGAAAGCCCTCCCAATCGCTGTCCTTGTGGTGAGCACGTACCCACACGTAACCACGGGCTCCTCAGTCATGTCCCCAGTGCCCAGGGAAGAGTGCTCAGTGTTCTATGCGTGTCTTGGAAGGCAAGAAGGAAGGAAGAGAGGGACAGACGGAAGGACAAAGAATTCACACATTATTGTTCTCCTCTCTTGTTGGTTACTTCCTTAAGAAAGCTTAAAATTCCTATCCACAGGAATATCTGAATTATATAATTTAAAATATAAATATATATTATATAATTTTAAATATTTAAAAAATTGAAATGAATACAAATCTACACACTAGTAACATCAGGTGACCACACAACATTTATTAAAATTCACCATTTTGGACTACAATGAACACCTCAAAATTTTTTGAAAAGTACAAATAATGGAGATTTTTTTCTGTAATTGTCTGTCAGTTAAATCAGAAACGAGCAAAAAAAGTTGAAGGAAAAACAACCATGTGGAAATTCTAGAGCTCCTTCTTGAGTACATTTTGGACCTAGAAGCTACCAGAACCAACATGCAGCTCAGAAAGTTAGAAATGGACAACGAAACACAAGGAAAGCAGAGAAACAGCAATGAGATCGAGACTAATTAAAATATCTTAGAACTCAGAAACTCTGAATGTTTTGACGCCAAAATCAAAACAAGGAGCGAATTACAAAATCACAGTCTTTTTTTGTGGGTGTGAGGAAGATCAGCCCTGAGCTTACATCCAATGCCAATCCTCTTTTTTGCTGAGGAAGATTGGCCCTGGGCTAACAGCTGTGCCCATCTTCCTCTACTTTATATGGGACGCCGCCACAGCATGGCCTGATGAGCAGTGCATAGGTCCATGCCCGGGATCCAAACTTGCGAACCCTGGGCCACCAAAGCAGAGTAAGTGCACTTAACTGCTACGCCACAAGGCCGCCCCACAACACTCTTCTCCTTTTTTTTTTTTAAGGAGAATGCTCAGAGCTGCCTCTCAGAGCCCACAGGGAGGCAGGCGGGAGGGCCGAGCAGTCCAGGAAGGGGTGGAGGTGCCGGGAGCACCAGCCTGGCCAGGGCTGCCCCTGAGGCTGTTGTACGGGATCCCTCAGCCCAAGGATGAGAACAGAACAGCCCGTTAGGCCTTAGGTCACCTATAAATATCAAGAGACCTCTACTCCACCTCATCCAACCTCCTGTCAAGAGGAGGGAAGTGGGCACAGCGGTTGTGGTCAGGAGCCCTGGAGGTGAGGGGTGGGATGGGGGCTGGGGGAAGAGGGGGACTTAGTCTTCCAGAGGGGCCTCTAGGAAGCTGGGCAGAGCCTGGAGCCCAGGGCTGCCTCTCCTGCTGGAGAACACGCACAGCTCAGAACTAAAGGAGAGGCTGGACCCCAGGATCCTCACACTTCAGGGAACAGTCCCTCCAGAACAGCAGGCCCAGGTCCAGTGCTGGGGGACACAGGGGCAGGACCGATCCAGCCACTCCCCCAGGGAAATGGAGGGGAATCGTGCCGGCCACACCTACAGTGCCCATCCTGTCCTGGGACAGGGTCTGCTCTTTACTGAGTGGGGATCCTCAGAAGTGACCTCACCTGCCCGAGCCTCAGTTTCCCCTCTGTAACGTGGGGATAGGAAGAGTCCTCCGAGGTTGTCACGATTGCCTCAGCAGCTGCAGCCAAGGCTTCTGAAGGACGGGGCTCCTCCCAGCCCCCATGTCCCAGGGACACCCTGTGGGGGCTCCTGAAAACACCCCAGAGGTAGCCCCCTCAACTTTGGCAACAAGATGGGAGCCCTGCTCTTAGGCGGCCAAGAACAGACACTGTCCCCCACCCGAGAGTCGACTTCCCCACCCCTACTTTGATCCATTCAGCACATACTGACCCTGCCCTCCTGCCCTCCTCAGGCCAGGGCAAGGCCACCTGACCCACAGGTCTGGGAGCAAAGCACTCCCGCCCTACCTTGATGGAACCTCTGACTCAAGGGTCAAACCAGACAAACATGACATTTACATTTCAAGAATAAAGGACCAAAGTTCCCTCCAGAAAGTCTGTACCAAGTCTCACTAGCTGTGTTTGGGAATGCTCATTTCCTGACTTCTTAACCAGCCCTGGATTTTAAGTACTTCTTTTTTTTTTTCCCCAGCCATCTGTTTGCCAAAATAGAACATTGCATTTTTTTAAAGTTTTTATTTCTTGAAACATGCATGATGAGCAACTTTCATTTCTCGTGTTTTTTTCCATTTCTTTCATTACATCTGTTAATTCCTGTGCTTATACTTTGTCCACTTACTGCTGGGGTTTTTTGTCGTTTTCTTATTGATCTGTGGTTCATTAAATTGGACATTGCAAATATTTCCCATTCTGTCACTTATCTTTTACCTTTGTGTTTTTTCCCTAATGCACAAAAATTTCATTTTTATAAAATCAGACTTGGCAAGTTACTGCCTTTTTTTTCCCAGTAACTTTATTGAGATCATAATGGTCTATAACATTGTGAAAATTCAGGTGTACATTATTGTTTATCATTTTCTGAGTAGACTTCATCGTGGTCATCCCAAGTAGTCTAATTATTGTCCGTCACTGCACATATGCGCCCCTTTACCTCTTTCACCCACCCCCATCCCCTCCTTCCCCTCTGGTAACCACTGATCTGTTCTCTTTATCCATGTATTTGTTACACTCCACATGTGAGTGAAATCATGCAGTATTTGGTCTTTCTCTGTCTGGCCTATTTCACTTAACATAATACCCTCAAGTTCCATCTATGTTGTTGCAAATGGGACAATTTTGTCTTTTTTTATGGCTGAGTAGTATTCCATCGCATATATATACCATATCTTCTTTATCCATTCATCTGTTGATGGGCATTTGGGTTGCTTCCACGTCTTGGCTATTGTGAATAATGCTGCAATGAACACACGGGTACACAGATCTCTTTGGATCATTGATTTCAAGTTCTTTGGATAAATGCCCAGTAGTGGGATAGCTGGATCATATGGTATTTCTATTTTTAACTTTTTGAGTAATCTCAATACTGTTTTCCACAGTAGCTGCACCAGTTTGCAGTCCCACCAGCAGTGCATGAGGGTTGGTTCCCTTTTCTCCACATCCTCTCTAACATTTGTTGTTTTTTGTCTTGGTAATTATAGCCATTCCGACCGGTATAAGGTGATATCTCATTGTTGTTTTGATTTGCATTTCCCTAATAATTAGTGACGTTGAACATCATTTCATGTGTCTGTTGGCCATCTGTATATCTTCTTTGGAAAATGTCTGTTCATATCCTCTGTCCATTTTTTGATCGGGTTGTTCGTTTTTTTGTTGTTGAGTTGAATGAGTTCTTTATATATTTTGGAGAGCAATCCCTTGTCCGATAGGTGATTTGCAAATATTTTCTCCTAGTTCATGTGTTGTCTTTTCTTTTTGTTCATGGTTTCCTTTGCTTTGCAGAAGCTTTTTAGTCTGATGTAGTCCCATTTGTTAACTTTTTCTTTTGTTTCCCTTGCCCAATCAGACATGTTATTTGAAAAGATGCTGCTAAGATCAATGTCAAATAGTGAACTGCCTATATTTTCTTCTTGAAGTTTTATGGTTTCAGGTCTTACACTCAAGTCTTTCATCCATTTTGAGTTAATTTTTGTGTATGGTGGAAGATAATGGTCTACTTTCATGCCTTTGCATGTGGCTGTCCAGTTTTCCCAACATCATTTATCGAAGAGACTTTCCTTTTTCCATTGTATGTTTTTGCCTCCTTTGTCCATAGATGTGTGGTTTTATTTATGGGCTTTCAATTCTGTTCCACTGATCTGTGTGTCTGTTTTTGTGCCAGTACCACACCGTTTTGATTACTATAGCTTTGTACTATATTTTGAAGTCAGGGATTGTGATGCCTCCAGCTTTGTTCTTTTTTCTAGGGATTGCTTTGGCTATTCAGGGTCTTTTGTTGTTCCATATAAATTTTAGGATTCTTTGTTCCATTCCCATGAAGAATGTCATTGGGATTCTAATTGAGATTGCATTGAATCTGTAGATTGCTCTATGTAGTATGGACATTTTAACTATATTGATTCCTCCAACCCATGCGCATGGAATATTTTTCCATTTCTTTGTGTCTTCTTCAATTTCTTTAAATAATGGCTTATAGTTTTCAGTGTATAGGTCTTTCACCTCTTTGGTTAAGTTTATTCCTAAATACTTCATTCTTTTTGTTACAATTGTAAATGGGATTGTACTCTTGAGTTCTCTTTCTGTTAGTTCGTTATTAGTGTATAGAAATGCAACTGATTTTTGTAAGTTGATTTTGTACCCTGCAACTTTGCTGTAGTTGTTGATTACTTCTAATAGTTTTCTGGTGGATTCTTTAGGATTTTCTATATGTAAAATCATGTCGTCTGCAAACAGCAAGAGTTTCACTTCTTCAGTGCCTATTTGGATTCCTTTTATTTCTTTTTCTTGCCTAATTGCTCTGGCCAGACCTTCCAGTACTATGTTGAAGAAGAGTGGCGAGAGTGGGCACCCTTGTCTTGTTCCTGTTCTCAGAGAGATGGCTTTCAGTTTTTCACCATTAAAAATAATGTTGGCTGTGGGTTTGTTGCATATGGCCTTTAGTATGTTGAGGTACTTTCCTTCTATATCCATTTTAATCAGAGTTTTTATCATAAATGGATGTTAGATCTTGTCAAATGCTTTCTCTGCACCTATTGAGATGATCTTGTGGCTCTTATTCTTCATTTTGTTGATGTGGTGTATCACATTGATTGATTTGTGGATGCTGAACCATCCCTGTGCCCCTAGAATAAATCCCACTTGATCACGGTGTACAATCTTTTTAAAGTATGGCTGTATTCAGTTTGCCAACATTTTGTTGAGGATTTTTGCATTGATGTTCATTAGCGATATTGGCCTGTAATTTTCCTTCTTCACGTTGTCCTTGTCTGGCTTTGGTATCAGGGTGACGTTGGCCTCACAGAATGAGTTAGGAAGCATTCTGTCTTCTTCGATTTTTTGGAATAGTTTGAGAAGGATATGTATTAAATCTTCTTTGAATGTTTGGTAAAATTCTCTAGAGAAGCCATCTGGTCCTGGACACTTGTTGGGAGGTTTTTAATTACCGTTTCAATCTCTTTACTTGTGATTGGTCTATTCAGGTTCTCTACTTCTTGATTCAGTTTGGGGAGGTTGTATGAGTCTAAGAATTTATCAATTTCTTCTAGGTTATCTAATTTGTTGGTGCATAGTTTTTCACAGGATTCTCTTATACTCCTTTGTATTTCTGCAGAATCTGTTGTAACTTCTCCTCTCATTTCCAATTTTATTTATTTGACCCTTCTCTCTTTTTTTCTTGGTGAGTCTGGCTAAGGGTTTGTCAATTTTGTTTATCTTCTCAAAGAACCAGCTCTTAGTTTCATAAATCTTTTCTACTGTTTTTTTAGTCTCTACTTCATTTATTTCCACTCTGATTTTTATTATTTCCCTCCATCTGCTGACTTTGGTTTTTGTTTGTTGTTCTTTTTCTAGTTCTGTTAGGTGCAGTTTAAGGTTACTTATTCAAGGTTTTTCTTGTTTGTTGACATGGGCCTGTATTACTATGAATTTCCCTCTTATGACTGCTTTTGCTGTATCCCATAGGACTTGGCATGTTGTATTTTCATTTTCATTTCTCTCCATGTATTTTTTAATTTCTCCTTTGATTTCTTCATTGATCCAATGGTTACTCAGTAGCATGTTGTTTAGTCTCCATATATTTCTGGCTTTCCCAGCTTTTTTCATGTAGTTGATTTCTAGTTTCATAGCACTGTGGCCAGAAAAGATGCTTGGGATGACTTCAGTCTTCTTAAATTTATTGAGGTTTGCCTTGTTTCCCACCATATGGTCTATCTTTGAGAATAATCCGTGTGCACTTGAGAAGAATGTGTATTCTGCTGTTTTGGGATGGAATGCTATGTATATATCTGTTAAGTCCATCTGATCAAGTGTTTCATTTAAACCTACTATTTCCTTGTTGACTCTTTGTCTGGATGATCTGTAAATTGATGTAAACAGGGTGTTGAGGTCCCCTACTATTATTGTATTGCTGCTAATTTCTCCCTTTAGGTCTGTTAATAGTTGCTTTATGTACCTTGCTACCCCTGTGTTAGGTGCATATATATTAATGTGTTAGGTGCATATATATTAATGTGTTACGTCCTTTTGGTGGAATGTCCTTTTAATCATTGTATACTGCCCCTCTTTGTCGCTCATTGTCTTTTTTAACTTGAAGTCTGTTTTTTCTGATATAAGTATGTCAATACCTGCTTTCCTTTGTTTGTCATTAGCTTAGAGCATCCTCTTCCATCCCTTCGCTCTGAGCCTGTGTTTGTCTTTAGAGCTGAGATGTGTTTCCTGGAGGCAGCATATTGTTGGATCTTGTTTTTTAATCCATCCAGCTACTCTGTCTTTTGATTGGAGAATTTAATCCATTTATATTTAGAGTGATTATTGATACATGAGTGCTTAATACTGCCATTTTATTTCTTGTTTTCTGGTTGATCTATGTTTCCATTATTTCTCTTCCTTTGTATTTCTGCCATTTCAGTTTGGTGGTTTTCTGTGATGGTTTTCTCAGTTTTCTTTTTATTTACGAATTGTGGCTCTGCTCTGACCTTTTGTTTAGTGGTTACCATGAGGTTTGTATAAAAGATGTCGTAGATGAATTAGTCCACTTTTTCATAGCCTCTTATCTCCATTAACCTAAGAACGTTCCATCCCTTACCTCTTCCTCTTCCAAGTTATTGTTGTTACAATTATTCTGTTTTTAATGCTGTGAGTTTGTGACTAAGTTGAAGTGTTTATACTTACTTTTGATGCTTTCCTTCCCTTTATCTTTAGGATATAACTGAGTATTTGTTTCCCTGTTCTGATAGAGAGCTGCAGTTTTCTGATTTTGTCTGTCTAGTTATCTCCTTGCTCAATGCTTTGTAGACCTTTTCCTTTTTGTTTGTGGTCTGAGCGCATCTTTATTTCTTGTAGGGAAGGTCTAGTGGCAATGAACTTCCTCAGCTTTTGTTTATCTGGGAAAGCTTTTATTTCTCCATCGTATCTGAAGGAAAGTTTCACTGGCTCGAGGATTCTTAGCTGCAAGTTTTTGTCTTTCAGTATTTTGAATATATCGTTCCATTCTCTCCTAGCCTGTAGAGTTTCTGCCGAGAAATCTGCTGAGCCTGATACGGGTTCCTTTGTAGGGTATTTTCTTCTGCCTTGCTGCCCTTAATATTTTTTCTTTGTCATTGACTTTTGCCAGTTTTACTATTATGTGCCTTGGAGAAGGTCTTTTAGGATTGATGTAATTAGGCATTCTATTGGCTTCATGTATTTATAAATCTGGTTCCTTCCTCAGGTTTGGGAAGTTCTCAGCTATTTCTTTGAAGAAGCTCTCTGCTCCTTTCTCCCTCTCTTCTCCCCTCTGGAATACCTATAATCCTTATGATGCTTTTCCTAACTGAGTCGGATATTTCTCAAAGAATTCCATCATTTTTTTTAATCTTATTTCTGTCTCCTCCTCCACCTGTAGCATTTCTATACTTTTATCCTCTAAATCACTAATTACTTCCTCCATAACATTGGCTCTATTCTTTAAGGATTCTAGATTACTTTTTATTTCATTATTATGTCTTTCATAACCAGAATTTCTGCTTGATTTTTTTTATAGTTTCAATCTCTTGGGTGAAGAGCTTCATTTTATTCCTGAGCTCACTGAACTGTTTTTCTGTGTTCTCTTGTATCTCATTGAGTTTCTTTATGACAGCCATTTTGAATTCTCTGTCATTCAGATTGTAAATTTCTGTGCCTTCAGGGTTGGTTTCTGGAGAATTGTCATTTTCCTTCTGTCTGAACTGTTGCTGTGGTTTCTCATGGTGATTGATGGACTAATCTTTTGTCAGGGCATTTGTGGTGGTATTAGGTCGCAGCTTCCACCTGCTACCGCTAGGGGGAGCAGGGGTACAGTTTCTGGTCCCTCCCTATCTGCTGGAAGTTGTGTGGGTACTGCAGATGCTTGCACCAGCCTGGAGAGTGTTCAGGCACTTGTGTGGACTGTGCTCGGTGGGCAGGGCTTCTTGTGGGGTCCCAGCCAGGGCCACTCCTTGGGGCCCCAGGGGCACAGTGGGCTCCCCCCTTCACTGGGAAAGTGATCACAAGTGGGTTAGGGGCAGCCGTGGCCTCTTCCTGCAGTCACCCGGGGGCACAATCCCTCTTCTGGGGCTCAGCAGTACCATATGCACTGGTGGAGGCCTGGAGTATGCTTGCCCCAGCTTGCTTAGTTCCATGGCAGACTCTGCTCGCAGTCCTGGTGGCTGCTGTGTTTGGTGGGCAGGGCGTCTCGTGTGGACCCAGCCAGGGCCCCTCCTTGGGGCCGTGGGGGCACCGTGGGCTCCTTCCCTCACCCAGAAAGTGATCACAAGCAGGGTAAGGGCAGACGCCACCTGTTCCTGCAGTCACCCTGGGGCACATTCTGTTCCCACTTGCAGGGTGCTCGGGTCAGGCTGGAAAGTGATCCTGTGTGTGCAGAGGGCCGCAGGGGGGTATGGAGTGCTCACTTATCTCCACCACTTCCCAGAGGGTCAGTCTGTCCACCCTCAGATGTATAGCTGCGTGTGTCTCTCAGGCGTCCTGTTGTGCTGTGTAGGCTTGTTCTTTTGGTCAACGGATGTCCATTCAGCTGTAGTTCAAAATGGAGAGAGACAAAGGGAATAGCTCACTCCGCCACGTTGCTGACATCACTCTGAGTTATTGCCTTTATGACTTCTGAGTTTCACACTGTCCCACGAGAGTCACATCAAATGGGTCTGACACAACCACCCATATTGTAGGTGACATCCAATACCACCTTAGATGTGGATTTCTGGGGTTGTAAACTGTCCTGCCCCCTCTAGTTGGCTTTTCCTCCCCACTGAATTATCTACCTACCCACATTTTTCTGCATCTAGAGCTGGCACAAACTGAACTCAGAACACAGCCCCTTTTTCTTATTTCTCCACAACCTCTCTCACAGGATGTCATGGTAAGAAGGCAGGAGATCTCACAGCCAAGGGACCAGGTGTCTGTCACACTCTTTTTTCCCAGCTTTACTGAGATATAATTGACATGTAACATTGTGTAAGTTTAAGGTATACAATGTGTTGAGTTGATACACTTATATATTGCAAAATGATTACCACCTACCCTTAGCTAACACTTCCATCACATCACATCACATAATTACCACTTCTTTTCTGTGGTGAGAACATTTAAGATCTACTCTCTTAGCAACTTTCAAGTACGTGTTACAGTATTGTTAGCTATAATCTGTACAATAGATCTCCAGAACTTATTCATCTTAACTGGAAGTTTGTACCATTTGACCAACATCTCCCCAAACCAACCCCTCCACACCAGCCCCTGGTAACCACCTCTACTCTCTGTTTCTACAAATTTGGCTTTTTTAGATTCCACATAAAGTGATATTATACAGTATTTGTCTTTCTCTGTCTGACTTATTTCACTTAGCATAATGCCCTCAAGTATCATTCAAGTTGTTGCAAATGGCAGGACTTCCTTCTTTCTCGTGGCCAAGTAATATTCCATTGTATACATATATACCACATCTTCTTTATCCATTGATCCATCAACAGACACACGTTGTTTCCATATTTTGGCTATTTGTGTCACAGCTGCTGCTTACACCGTGCCTGGGTCACACCTACTCCAGGGAATTTGTCACAGGCAAAAATTTCCTCTAAAGTTCCCACTCCAAGCCTTTCAACCCAACCAACCACTGCTGAGCTGCCAATTCTTTCTCCCAGAGTCTCCTCCCATTCCCTACTCTCAATCCACCACCAACTCCAAAGTTCCCTTCAGACCAAGCTCCCACCTCCCCATCCTCGATACATGCCTCCTGGGTGCCTCCTCATCTGATGTCACCTTCCTCTACTTGTCACCTCATTGTCATCCCACGTTCACTTCTAATGTTGAAACACTGAAATGCTGAGTGATTGTTGTATAACTCCTCACAGGCACAGTGCTACACTCTTAGCAAGTGCTTTTAAAAAAACACAAAACTCTGTTGAATAATTGTAATTTACATCTCTGGGCACCTGAGCCTGGCACAGAACCTACCAGAGGGCAAGCAGGATCCTCGTCTCTTGCAGAACCTCTTTGTTAAGGGGAATCATGGGCAAGAGAGATGAACACACCTAGAATTCATTCTCTGCTCCTACAGCCAGCACCTACTCTGTGCCAGACCCTGCCCTAGAGCCAGGCATGAAACAGCAAAGATAGCAGACAAGGTAAGACCTCAACAATTCCAGGTCCTGAGGTGGCAACAGGCATAAACAAGCAAGTACTGACATCCATAAAGAATGACAGCCTTAGATAGCCCATGACCAGAAAAGATGATGTTGGTCACAATTTATGGAGGACGTCTGGGAGTGTCTTTCTGGAGGGTGATGTCTGAAAGCATCAGAGGAACCACCCAGTTAGAGAAGGGAGGGTGGGTGGGTGTGGAAGGAGTCATGAGGGGGATGGGCCCCAAGAAGGTTAAACAAGGAAATATGTATTTACACATTGTGCTAAACACTGAACAAGAAACTAAGAATGGAAGGGAGTAGAAAAGAGAGGTTTATCAAGGAACGGGCTTTTCAGAAACAGAAATTTCATCTGAAACATCAAGGATTAGATGGAGCATCCATTTAAAGACAGGAAAAGAGTACCACAGAAAGAATGGCATGTGCAAAGGTCCTGAGGCAGGAAGGAGCTGGCCTGTTTGCGGAAGCCAAAGGAGCTAGGGAGTCTGGAGTAGGGTGGGGAGTGGACTCCAGAATGAGGGCAGACAGACAGGCACTGGGCAGGCACATGGGCCAGTGACAGCTTAGTCATGCACCTTGAACTTTATTCAGAATGTACTAGAGGTACTAAAGGATGACAACTGGGGTGAGGAAGATGGCCATATTTATATTTTCTTAACGACTCTCCTTTTCCCAGGTCATTGACGACCTCCACATGACTGACATCACTGGACACTCCTGAGGCCTCACATCATCTAGCCCATCAGTATCATTTCTCATAGGGGACCCTCCCTCACCCTAGAAACAGTCTTCCCTTGGTTTCCACCCTCCTGGCTTTCCTCCTACCCCACCAGCCACTCTCTCGTCCCCCTGCTACATCTCCACAACGGCTGACACGTGGGGCTCTATGGCTCACAAGTTGCTTCTCCTTCTTGCTCTCACTATTTGGCCTCTTATGCCCACAAAGCCCATTCTTTTACCAGCTTCCCTCACAGGCAAGCATTCCAATGTTCCATGTGTGCCTTTTTGTTTGTATGTGTTCTTACAGAATGTGTATTATTTTCTAAGAAAAATATTTTATTGCATAGCCAAGGCAGTGGCTTCTCAAGGCATAGATCCTGTCTCAAGACCGTGGGACCCTCCTGCCTTGCGCCTTTGGCCTTCTCCTCCTCTCTCTGCCACACTCCGAGGTCTCGGCTGCACTCCTGCCCTTCCTGGCCCCCAGACCAGCCTCTATCACGTCAGGGTCTCACCAGAGCCTCCTCGCACAGGCTTTCCCCTCAGCCTGTACCTGGATGCTTCTCCAGCGCTGACTCCTTTCCCCACCACCTGCTTGTAGGCAACAGCGCAGCCCCACCCCCACCTGCTCCAAGCCTTCGCAACTGCCTCTCTGGGGCTACTGCAGGGACAATCTTCCCAGGAAAACAAGCATGTTAATTCTCCCCACCAAATGTGTGACAGGGAGATGTGCCCCCATTTAAAGGTCTGGCTCGTCTCTGCATTCCAAACCCTTCATCCACTCCCTTCATTTGATTTCCCTCATTCAACCACTCGACCAACACTGCCAGCATGCCCAGCTCAGGCCAGTCATACTGCGACAACACGCAGGATAGGGCAGCAGAATGAGACACAGGTGAGGACGAAGGGCAGCAATGCCTGGGGATGGAGAGAGGACACCTGAAGACAGGCACTCGCCAGCCAGGTGCCCTCCATCACGTCCCTATCCCTCTTTGGGCCTCGGGGTTCCTGCCTGTCATATGGGTTTCCTAGGAATGTCTGCCTTGGTGGAGAGCAGTGCGGAATGAACACAGTAATGCAGCGACTCAGCACAGTCGCTGGCGGACGAGAAAACCATACTCCATGGCGGATGAGCCCCACGTGGACGGCAATGGGGCCCAGGTGGGGACGCTGCGGAGAGGACACGCTTTGCTAGGGGAGGGGGAACCAGGCAATGCTACCTGGAGGGGAGGTTTCTGGGTTTGCAGACAAGAACAGCATAGAGTAGTTGCTCCTTGGGTTTTTATTCACTGTCGTAGCCAGAAATGTTAACAAATCAAGGCTCTAGTTTCATATTAACAATGTTGACAAAAAAAACATCTTGTTTATTTAGGGGGTGGGGAAAGTATAAAATTCTGAATTTTCACTTCAAATACGGCCTGAGTAAGAGGAACTCAGGCCCCTGCAGACCTGTGCCTCCCTCTCCTGAGAGGAACTAAGACTGCTGGGTAACCAGGAGCCCCCCACAGAGACCAGAGCTTCCCATGAGCACTGAGTTATGGTCACTCGGCTTCTCTCTCTGCCCTGAAGAGCTGCCTTTCCCCTAATGGAAAGAGAAAGCCTCGAGCCCAGACACAGGCTGTCTGCTCCCCAGGTGGGGCTGCCTGTCCCCACCAGAACCAGCACTGTGTACCCAGAAAGAAGCCCAGTGCCCACTGTTCTCCTGGGGCCCATGGAGCCCCCACTCGAGCCTGTGGTCCAGGGAACCGGGGAGAGGGGACAGATGCGGCTGTCAGAGGCCCAGCTGAGGACAGCTGGGGCAGGTGTGCGGGCCATGGATGGAAAAGGAGGCCACTCAGGCCCCTCAGACACAGACCTGCCCCCCAGAAGCCACCTGGCAAATGCAGAAATCTCCTCACGACACCTTGTCCACCACTAGGAGTTAAGCCCTGCCACTTGGGTCACTATTTAACCTTAGTTATTTGGGCCCTAGGACTGGCACCTCTGGAAGGGGGGTCTGAGGGCTCATTCGCTTACTCCAACAGCACTCAGACTGCAGGGGGCACAAAGGTGGACAAAGAGAGAGAAAGACTTGAAGACTCCAGTCCCTTGTTTAAGGGACTGGCTTCTGGTGCTAGAACAAGCTGCTTCTCCAGCTCCAGGAAGCCCAGACGGGACTGGACTGCATTTGGACCACTGACCACAGAGGTCTATAAATCCAAGCCCTGCATGTCCCTGAGAGGTCAGGGGCTGGGATTATATGGTTGCTTCTTAATTCCAAACTCCAGCCCAGTCCCATGGGCCAGGATACCCAGCTCACCCTGAAGTGTCTTCTGAGAAAAAAGAGGCACGAGAAACAGTCCTTTGCAGATCACTGCCCAGGACTCACCACGAGCAACCTCAGGCCTTCAGAACAGAGGGCACAGCCTCACCTCACTCTGCTTCATCATTGCTCGGGTCTGTTCTGGCACAAGATGGGGCTGGGGAGGGGTGCACGGGCTCCCGAGGCAAAGCTCCTGGACTCACGTCTAGGCTCTGACACACGAGGCCGTGGGACCTTGTGAAAGTTCCCTAGATGATCTGTGCCTCGGTTTTCCCATTTATAAATGGGATAACACAAGGTGTTGCCTCATTGTGTTGCACTGAAGAAAAAATGAGATCAGATTAGCTCAGCCCCTGCACAGTGTAGACGCTCAGGTGACATCAGCCCATCCTTATCCCTACAAAAGCCCAGGCTGGGAGGGCCTGTGTGGAGGCCCTCGCTCAGGAGCTGGCCAGACTGAAGGGAAGGCCGGGCACACCCAGGCCCACACGGAGCCTCGAGGTCTCTGAGATGCACTAACCTAGCACACGCCAGGGGAGGAAGGAGCTGGTCAGGAGCCAGGCTGTGGGGATAGGTGAGTGAGGGGATTTACTCCTGACAGTGGTGGTTTTTCCACTAAATGAACATTGCCTTGGTCTAAGGGAGAGGCAGGGGAACATCATGACTATCGTCACGAGGAGATCTGACCCTCAGCACCAGGAAGACCCCTGCCTCCTGCCGTTCGTGATGATGACAGGATACAGCTAAATCCGAGGGGCCTAGCTGTGCCGGGGAGGGGCCTGGGGGTAAGGCACTCCCTGGGTGGCAGTCAGGGCCCAGGGTCTGGGAGATCTGAGAGTCGGGATCCTGGAGAATAGGAATGATGGCCACCCAGAGGCCTCCGGGGCGAGGCCAGGGCCAGCTCCACCAGCTCTAAAACACAAGCTTCTTGGGAACTTCCCACAGGAACTCGCTCCTTCCGAAATGGCCGTAGCAGGCTGTCCTCTGGTAGATGGGCCTCTTCAGATCCAACTCCCTGCACGTTCGGCAGAAGACAGGGTCATCTTACATGGAAAAGCAGCAGCATTTCTTCCTCTGAATTCCACCACAGGAGTAATTAACAGGCTACTACAGTCTTGTGTGGAGTGTCACCACTCACAGAGCGACTTCCCACATATTTCCTGTCTACGCCACACCACATCTTACGAGGTGACTGTCACGGGCCTTAGGAAGCAGGTTCAGAGGTTCAGGGACAGCCCAATCCCACAGACGCGCCCAGAACCAGGGTGTGAACTTGGTCCTTGCTGTGCCGTTCTCCTCTCCACTCCTCTGACCAGGCCCGGGCCAACATCAACACAGCCATGCCCGAGAGAGCAGGGATGGCACGAGAAACGAGAGCAGAGGGGCCGGGCTGGCCGACTCAATGTTCAGGCATTCCGCCTTATAATTATTTTTATAATAATTATAAAAGGTCCCCCAACCTGTTCAAAGATGGCCCACTGGAGTTGGTATCTGCTGGGAGAGCCTCCTTTAACCTAAAAACCAGACACGCTGCCTTTGGGGTGTGCACTGTGCTGGGCTGAGAGCTTGAAGACCCTCTCCTTCTGGGAGGCTGGAAATCCTTCTTTCTGATTCCCTTTCAATTGAGCTGGGCCTCTGGGTGAGGGGGAAGGAAGGTCCCACCTAACAGCAGTGGGACGGCACTTTACCTGACAATGACACCAGGCCGAAGGTCAAAGTTGTTATTCACCACATCCAGCAGCTCCCTCTCTGTCTTCTCAGAGGTTCCATAGGTGAAGATGGAAATAGACAGTGGCTCAGCCACACTAATGGCATAGGAAACCTTCCGGAAGAGACCAGGGTCAGAGACAGCAGCCTCCGTGCAGGGGTCCCTCCTCACAGAAACCTCGATGTCCTCAGGAAGGGGCAGCTGGAACCACACATCTCTTGCCCAACATGCTCCCCACCTTGTCTGCCTAGACTCCGTGCCACCTTCATGGCAGGCAGTCGTGTCCCTGCCCCGCCCCTGAAGACTTTTGTTTTCCCTCTCCCAGCTGTTCAGGTCACTGGCCACAGCGCCCAACACAACACACAGTCACATCCTTTGGCAAAGTGTGTGCCCTTCCCCCAGGCCGGTGCACCCTTACTTGGGGCAGAGTTGGCAGTGTCCGACCCACCTGCACGAGCACTCTCCGGCAGAGCCCAGCTTTCACCAGGGACTTGGCCACCCAGCGGGCAGCGTAAGCCGCCGAGCGGTCCACCTTGGTGTAGTCCTTCCCGGAGAAGGCCCCACCACCATGCGCTCCCCAGCCGCCATAGGTGTCCACGATAATCTTACGGCCAGTGACGCCAGCATCCCCCTGCAGAGGGAGAGGGAGGAGATGAGAACCAGAGCCCCAGATGGCTGGAGGAGGGGCAGCTGGAGTACTGTGATGGCCGCTGGACTACAACTTGTAAAGGGTGCCCTGAAGCTGCGTGGGGGTGTTTCCCAAAGGCCCCATGGCTAGGAGTCAGCCAGAAACCCTGGGCTCTAATCACAGTTCAGTCCCTGACCAGCTACAGAAGTTGGATGACGTGTCAGAGCCTCATCAAAAGTGTAAAAGATGGGCCGCTGGGGTCGCAGCCACTCCTCATGCCTCTGTGTCATGAGTTGATCGCAATGGAGAAATCCAACTGCAGGAGGAAACTGGGCTGCAAGAAGTACACATGGGCTGTGGCCCAGCTGGTGCCGTCCGGCAGACGTCACGGTGCCGTTTCCTCAGGTGTCTGCTCTGCGCACCACCCATCAATAAAGTTGTTGGGGGGGTGCTCTATGTTAAATGATTTGAGGAAAGTGCATATTGTATCCCCTCTTAGAGACGCACAATTCACAGCAGTATGTTGAGGTTTTGGGAAGTCCTGTAGGAAAAAACAACAAGCTTTCTTTCACCCCGTGTTTCTGCACTACATGCGGACAAAGGACCCGTTATGGGGGCTGCGCTTCGTGGCAACACACCCACTGCTGAGGCCCCCAGGCAGTGGTCGGCAGCCTCTCAGAGGTGCTCTGCCCATCTCCATGTCCTCATTCCTGTGGTGGAGGAGGAAGGGGGCAGCTGGTGTCCTCACCTAAAACACTGCCCCGCCTCGGCGCCCACCAGAGTGGATGGTAACCTGCGGCGGAGGTCTGGTGAGCCCCGCTGGGGGAAGGTCAGTCATCTGCAGTGAGAGTTAGCACAGTCGCAGGAGCAGCAGCAGCTGGGGCAAGTGTGAGGTGTCTGGAGTGAGAGGGCCAGGCGGCACTCCGTGGAGGATCCTGGGGACATGTCCCCAGTCCTTCGTGTGCTGATGGATACACAGCAGGCCCCACAGAGAGTGAGCTCACTTTTGCCCAGGCCCAGGCCTGGCTGCGTCACACAAAGCTACCTCCTGCAGTCCTTGTGCTCAGGGAGGTGAGCAAGCCCGGTAACAAAGACGAATCAGGGCCTCATTCAGAGACGAGGGCGCACCTGGGGACCTCCGATGACAAACCGCCCGCTGGGCTGCAGGTGGTAAACGGTGTCCTCATCCAGGTACTTGGCAGGCACCACGGCCCTGATCACCTGCTCCTTCAGGGCCCTGCGCATGTCCTCCAGCAGGATGCCCTCGTCATGCTGCACAGAGATGACGATGGTGTGGACACGCACAGGGATGACGGCGCCGTTGTCCTGTACGTACTGAACTGTCACCTGTCGGTCAGAAGGGCAGGTGGAGACAGTATGGGGCCCTGTCCCGAGCTGAGGACACGTCGCTGCCAGGCACAGATACCCAGGAGGCAGGCAGGGCTCCCAGGAGCCAAGGGGGCCCTCCATCCTCAAAGGACCTTCAGGAAATTTAATCTAACACATCCTGGTATTTGGATAATTGCCCAGAGTTATGGGATGACTGGGAACGAGGCATAGGCTATTCCCACCTGTGACCACGATTAGTGCCACCTGGAGCCTCAGCTTTGCTAGAATTTCCTCTCTGTGACCCACTAGGTTCCTCTCCTTCTATCTCAGAGGGTTCTGCGTGACAACAAATATCCCCCTGGCCAAAGCCCTCTCTTGATCCCCCATAGCCCAGGGCCAGGGCAGCCCAGGCCCCTACCAAGGAACACAGGGGTCGACAGGCCACACATCAGCTGCTCCAGCCCCAGGGGAGGAGCTCTGGAAGCCTACGGGGCTGGCAGACTCGCCTGCTGTGGGGACCGAGTGAGAGTGACTCCGGCCAGGGCGGCTGAGATGGATGGAGCTGTGAGCTCTCGATCGCCAGCCTCTGGGTGTTTTGGCAAAAGAAAGGAAAAGCAGAGAGCACCAGAGGGAAGGAAGCTGCCTCAGGGGCCTTGCAGGTCAGACCACAGGCACAGATCTAATACTCATTTCCACCATGAGGGTCACTCCTGGGTCCATTCGATGCATTATCAACTCATATCTAAGCAAGATGCATTATCATCTCCACTTTACAAATGAGACAACAGGCCTACAAGAAGCCAAATAACTTGCCTGAAGTCACACGCCAGTCAGTGAAAAGCCAAGGAACCCAACCCTACTCTGCCCGACCCGGGAGCTCATGTCACCCCACGGCGCACAGGCAGAATCACCGCCACCTGTCCCGTCCTGACATATCAGTGCACAACAGAGCCCGAGGCCACAGCCTGCTCTGACTGGTCCTGAAGGAGCCCGGGCGCCCTGGGCTCACAGAGCGAGAGGGAAGAGACGGTGAGGATGGAGGATGAGGCTGGGAAAGAAACCGGCACTGACAGCACGAACTGCACGCTGGAAACCAGCCGAAAAGCTCTGAGAAGCTGTCACTAGCCCTGTTGTAAAGACACCTTGATCAAGATCACACAGCTAGAAAAGCTGGACTCTGACCTGGAGTCGTCTGGCCTGGTAGCTGGGGCTCTGCCCAGCAGAAGGCTGTCACCCAAGACCCTGAGGAATATGCTAGAACCACAGGCCCACTGCTACCCAAAGCATGTGGACCCACAAAAGCAATGCCCAGAGGGGCTATGGGGTGTGGGGCCATGGGGTGTGGGGCCTGCAGGAGTGCAGCTATGCCAGCTGGCCTGGGAGGGACACTGGCCAGCAGGCACAGCACTGCTCCCTGCCCCAGGCCCTCAACAGGACCAATGGGCAGCAAAAAGTACCTCCCTGGGGCTGTGCCTACAGCAAAACCTCTGCCTGCCCAAGGCCCTTCAGATGTCCATCAACACTTGACTTGCTTCAAACTCCTGCCCTGTGTCCTGCCTGGTCTGAAGAGCAATAGGGTGGGGTCCATAAGAAAGAAGAGAAAGAACCCTACCCACACGATGCCTGATCCTAGTGAGACAGGCGGATGGACACCACCATCTGTGAACTGAGAGCAACCCTTCACTGCCGGACTGTGCATACGGGCCCTGTGAGAGGGAGCTGGAGTCAGGGCGGAGGGGTCCCAGGAGGGGAGGCCCTATGCCAGCTCTAGGACCAGATCTGCTACATGCAGCCTCAGGAGAAGGCTCACATCCTAAGGAGCCGCTGAGGCCCGCCTCCACTGCCCCCTGCTCCCCAGAGTTCCCACTCTGCTGCAAACCCCCAGCAGTGTCCTTGTGGAACCACAGAACTGTGGCAGAGCAAAGGGCCCCAGGCATCGCTCTTATCTCATCATGTCAGCAAGAGGTGGGGAAAAGATACACCATGGAAAACACAACTCTGACCAGGTACAAAAATAGCCATCCATACAGCCACTCAATTCTCAGTATCAGCAGCAAGAATTTGTTCAGGTGGAAAGATTCAAACTGTTCACAGCCAACACTCTGCTTAGATGATGAAAATCCTTTACCAACAGGGCATAGAGAAGAAGGCCTAGAAATTGCTTCTGCTACAGTGCTCCTCACAGCAAGGCAGCCTCACGAGGGGCCCAGGGAGAGCTCGTCAGCAGACCCACACCCGCGCCCTCTCCAGCGCCAGCTGGCTCAGGGCCCATCTGCGGCAGGGTAGTGAGGCAGACTTTGGTATCCAAAATCCCATTTTTAAGAGAATTCAGTATATCCTCACAGGAAGGAAAACCCTGCAAGAGCCTATCCCCACCACTCCTCTCATCCCCGCCGCTATCTAGACTTGGAAACCTTCTATTACTGAGCAAGACGAAGGAGGCCTTTCCCATGTCAGCTGGTCTGACAGGTGGAGCCTCCAGTCCTCACTCGCACACACGGTCACTCCACTGACTTCCCCCCGTCCCTGTCCTAGGGTTTCCTTTTCTGTGACGCTCCCCCTACTTCTCATCACAGCATAGCTCATCTACAGGACGGGGCAGGGAAGCCAACAGCTGCAGGCCCCTTTCTTTTGGTATCATCACAAACTTCATATTTTAGCTCTCATGCTCCACAACCTCAAAGAACACTTGAGGAATGCTGGCAATTCCACTTCCCACCTTGGGGGTCATGTGGATAACATGAAAAGTCCCAAGGAAGAGTACCCCGTAGGCCACAAGCACACTTCCTTGCCCCAGGTACAGCCAGTAGGCAACCTCTGCCCTGTGTGGCCTTACCTCAGAGTGAGGAGGAGGCACCTCTGCGCAGCTGCAGTAGCAGCACTATGTGAGCTACAAAACCATGTGCCCCAAATTCCAAGCACAGTGGCAAGAGAAGGCCCCGTCTGGTGGTGGCCAGGGAGACCACGAGGAGGTGGGAACTCGGCGGGCCACTGATGGATGGGTAGGAGGAACCAGAGAAAGATTCCGAGTAAGGGTGTGCTCCTTACACCTGGGAGCACAGGTGTAAAGTGCTAAAAAACAAGGGGAACATGAGAGAAATCACAGGGATTGACACAGACGGGGGAAGGGAGGCAGAGGCAGGTGAAGGAGGAAAATAAGAGCCTTTGAATGTCAGAATAACAAGCAGGGTTTCCCCCACAGGAAGCAGAAAGTTGTAGAAGATTCTGAGCAGATATTAGGAAATTAAAAGTGAAGCTCAAGAGGGATTTCTGGCGTTTCTGGGCAGGCAGAACCCCAGGAGGGCACGGCACTGATCCCCGCCCAGCCTGGGAAACCGGCTGGAGCAGAAGGGATGCTCTGCAGGACAAACGTGGAGCACAGGCAGAGTGGAGACAGGAGGGCACCTGGCGGGACTGGGGAGGAGCTGGCACTCTGCTGCACTCCCTCCCGCTGAGGACGAGGCAACAGTGTGGCTGCACACAGCGTGCCCCAGAGCACATTTGTTTAGGATGAGTGAGAAACGGGGCTGGTGATTCAGAGAGACCTGCAGGTGGAAGATGTGGAAGCCCTGAGTGTGCGGAGGTGGAAACTGGATCCACAAGCACGGCAGAAGGGGAAGAAGCTGCTGGAGTGTGGAAGAGGAGCCAGGGGAGACAGCCCTGGGGAAAGGGGCCCTTGGGGTTAACCAGGGCAGCACGTGGAGAGCAAAGGTGGAGGAGGCCCCCCACGCGTGCTGACACTTGATCACTGCTGGCCTTCAAATGGAGACGGATGTCAACATGGAGGGAGCAGAGGTCAGGGCACAGAGGGGACAGAGGGTCAGAATCAGCAAAGGTAAAGCCTTTTTACGAGAAACAGAGAGAAATGGCCGCAGAGAGATGCAGACAGGACCTGTTCACACTATTCAGGCCTCGCTGGAGGTGGAGACCTGTGTCTGTGGACAGGCAGTGACCGAACCTCTGACACAGTTAAGAAGTAAGTTGTGCAGAACTGGGGAATTGCATTACCAGAGTCAACATACGCTAAGAAGGCAAAAGAAATCTAGAACTGTTGTTTCCACTTTTCTGTATTTTTGAAATTTTTCATAATAAAATGTGAGGGGGAGAAAACATCTATTTCAAATAAATAGTTCTTTTCAAAATCAACAATTCTGAATGCCCAGACTGAACACCCAATCTTCACAATGACAAGAAGCGCAAGGATCTGGAGGTGCTCCCAGTGTGTGTCCAGAGCTCCACGGGAGGTGGAGGAGGAGGCTCACCTGAGTCTTAGAGTCCGGCCTCAGCCAGGGGAGGACCCCAGAGCGCCGGAGCTCCGCCATCCGGGCGTTGAGTCTGTGAGCGAGGATGATGGTGAGGGGCATGCACTCTTCTGTCTCATCGGTGGCGTAGCCGAACATCAAACCCTTTGGGAGGAGAGAGCCCGAGAGCAACACCGCTCTAGACATCAGGACAACTTCTTTCAAATCTAAAACTTCATGGCACTCCAACGTGAATCAGGTGCTTCGTGTGTGCCACATGTGCACCCGTCACTGTGGAGGGGAAGACGTGGGCCCTGACCCTAACGCTCTGGGAGGGGGAGACAAGCCCCAATCGGGCGTCAGTGACCACAGCTTTCCACAACCCAGCCATGCCCTCGAGTCACTGCCCTGAAGCAGAGGTGTCCATCCCTCTCCAGGCATGTACCTCCCCGGCGCTCCTGCTAGGATGAGGGGTCTACCCCACGTAGGATTAACCTATTACTCATGAACTTCCCTACCTAGCTCCTCAACACAGGTCGGAGTCAAGGCCGAGACAGACTATCCCACACTCACTGCTCAGCTACCTGGTCTCCAGCACCAACGTCCTCTTCATTTCTGTCTAGATGGACACACTGAGCAATATCCGGGGACTGCTGCTCCAAAGCCACCAGCACATTGCAGGTCTTGAAGTCAAAGCCTAGGCAGACAGGAGGGCAGGCCCCAGTGGGGACACGTGTCAGCAGAGGGCTGCGAGCTTCCTGGTGGACTGCTCAGTTCCTAACATGGCACGTAGCTTCAGGCTGGGTGGGTTCTAACTAGCTGGGATCTGTCTGGGCCCAGAGCCAAGGCTCAGAACGGGTAAGGCCATGTATCTTCCCATACCATCATGTGGAACTCTTTAGTCAAAGAAAAGCCGCCACAGTGCATTTTTCTATACTAAATTATACCTTGCTTAAAAATTCATATCCTACACAGAACTGCAGTGTAAAACCCAGACAACAGCCACAGCTGCTCTGAGTGAAGAGCTGGCAGGTGCCTCACGGCCCTGCCCCTCAGCATCTCCCAGGGGCACCTCCCAAAGTCAGTGTACTGGGTGAAAACCAAGGGCCCTTCCAACACCGCCACCTAGGAGCCCAGGTGTGTGCCTGCGCCAAGTATTCACAGACTGAACGAAGAGTGCACACAAACTCCCCGGAGAGATGCCCAGGGCCAGAGTCCTTGGATCCCGAGATGTGCACAGGGCCTGGAACAAGACAGAAGAGCCACACCTCTGAGGCCGAGGCCCCATCTGCCTGTCTCCCAGCTCACACACAGGTGGAGCGGGTCCTTCCCAGGCAGGCACAGCAGGCAGGGCTGTCAGGAGGTCTTGGCTGGCAGCAGCCCAGCCGAGGGAGCCGCAGGAAGGAACTGCTGTGCACAGATGGCTTGTTCTTCTCCCTGTGAGTCCTCACAGCCCTGCTGGACGCAGCTGCGGGGACTGCATGAATGAGGAGCAAAACACGTAGGCTCCCACCACCAGGTCACGAATTAGTGACAAGCTCACTGTCACCCTCTTTCCAATCTATTCCCCTACCCATGCTGCCAGAATGGGCTTACAAAACAAACAAATCCAGATCAAATCTATCGTTGATGTACATGCTTCAGTGGGCACCTACTGCCAAAGGAAGTAAGACTAAAACTCCTCAGTTTCACCCCACACCTCCCAGCTGAACTTCAGCCAACATGAACTGGGGTTTAGCCTTAAAACACGGCAGACTTTCCCACCTCCACTAGGACCCTCTGCCTAGAATGCTCCTCCCTTCCCCACACACCCATATCTGACAAGCTCTCCGGTAACGTCCGCAGACCCGCTGCAGCTCATCATTGCACGCTGTCCATCGACTCACCGCGGGCACCTCCCCTCACATCATTTAATGCCAGGCAGTGCCCCCAGTCCAGGAGCACCAGATCACCTCTGTCCTTTGCAGCCTCCTGTTCCCAGTGAATGTTTTTGAATGCACAAACCAACGAACAACCTTTAGAGAGCTGCCAAGGACTCACCAACTGTGCATTAAACACTCTTCATTTTACCTAATCACTCACTGTCTAAATAATGAATCTTCTCAGCAATGAAAATCAACCAAGGGCTCCAAGTGACCTGGAAGACGGACTTGAGGAGACTAAGGGCTTGGGAAGGGCAGCGGGCCCAGCAGCATTGTAGCACAGGGCAGTGAGGAGCGGTGAGCCCGAGGCCCGGCTGCTGCGGCCTTTGCACTGCGTGGGGCGCCATCTGGGGCAGACACGCCGACAGTCTGGCACCATGTGCCAACAGCAGGGCTGGGCTCTCACGGCTCCCTCTCTAGGGGGCATTATCTCCTAGGAAATTTCCCTGCCGCCTAACACAGAACAAGGCTTGCTCCTGAATAAAGTCTAAACGTACGTCACCAAGCCGACTCTCCTGGCAGAACAGGTAAAGGCCCTGCATGGTAACGGGTCAGGAAGCTGCTGCTCTGGGATGAGGGTTTCCTCTAGAAATACTCCATGTGCCGACTGGGAGAATTACCACGTACTCACTGTTCTCTTCCCAGTGATTCTTGATATACCTCCAAAACTTCCATGTGCTCAGCTGAGTCCTCTGGGTGAGTCAGAAGGCGGCTGCCCGGAGCTCCTGTGTGTCTGTGCCTCACGCAGCAAGACACTCTCTCACTTACAAAGGTGTGGGGCATCATCCCCGCCTGCCCTGATCCACAAAGATGCCACAAGTCTCCCGGAAAAACCAGGAAGTGGAATGTCAGCGTACACAAGCCCTCAGCATCTGGCCTCACGTCCTTCGATGCCCCTCCAGGCTGAGCCGCTTGCTGGCCTGCCTGGTCTCAGATGGTGGAATCTGCTTCAGGGCCCTCAGTTCTTTGCAGCTCTCGTCCCTGCCTGATCACGGAGCTCCTCCTCAAGCCCTGCCAGGGCCCGTGCCCTTTCCCAGGGTGTTACACTCCCACACTCCTGGCCCTGGAGCTCACCTGGGCCAGCCTATCTCCTTCACCTGCTATCAGGACCAGCTCTGGACCAAGTCCTCTTTTTCTTTGTCTGAATGGGAAGCAGCATAGTTCAGCAGAAAGCACAGGAGTCCCAAACAGGGCAGCCACTGAATGACTGTGTCACCTTATACACACCATTGACATCTCTAAGCCTCGACTCCCTCATCTGCATCAGAAATACAGCAGACCTCCTCAATCAGTTAGAGACCAGCACCAGCATCTGGCAGATAACACGCGCCAAGCAGAGGGCAGCCCCTTTTACTCAGTGCTTCTTTCTCTTCCAAAGATCCAAGAAGGCAGGACCTTAAACAAGACCAAAGTCAACAACCAATGGTCACGGGCTGGTTCAACTGGGCACCATCACGTAGGCTGCCATACTGTTGCCAGAGATTTTGACCTGTGGACCCTCACAGGCCAGTCTAAGAATGTTTTTCCTCCTGGTGCTATTTGCACTTCCAGAAGACCGAGAGCCTCAGATCTGACTCAGCGTGTGGGGCTCCCTCAGCAGAGACCAACAGGTACTTCAGATGCAGGGCCCTGCCCTCACCCTTGGCAGAGTCGTCATAGCCAATGTGCTTGATGGTGTCCCTCACCACCTGCTGGTAGTCCACCATGGCCACGGAGCTGATCTCCCCACACAGTAGCACCATGCCCGTCTTACACACCGTCTCTGCAAGGGAAGGAGGAAAGTCAGTGGCCATGTGCCAGCAGACACCTAGACCTCTCACAGTGCTGATAAAGAGACCCACACAGAAGCTTACAAGGAACGGACTTTAGAAAGAAAATAATAAGGCTAATAAAAAGAGTAAATCCCAGCACGGTTGCTAACCATCTGCAAATGCTGCCTGAAGAACTAGCTTTGGAAAGAATTGGTCACACCTGAGCTTCCACACCCAGCACTTACTGTTTGTGCGGTCTTGAACAACTTACTTAGCCTAAGTCTGTTTTCTCAACTGCTAGATGAAGATAAGAAGACTGCTGTGTGGATTGAAGTGAGACAATGGTGGTCTGCAGATATCAGAAAGAATGCAGTCGACATAGGTGAGGCCTCTCCCACCCCCTTATTGCTAACTCCACATGGGTTTTAGGGAGTGGGATCCTGAGCAAAGGACCAAGGCAGGCCAACCTTCTCTCCAGCTATTTACAAACACCTCAGGGTGAATGCCTTCAGAGGGGCATGGTCCCTGTGTGCTCAAGACAGGGGCTAGGGTGGCCCTGGAGAGGGAAGGATTGGTCTGCGCAGCAGACAGGACAGGATACCGACTGTGAGGAGACTGCGGCTCTGGTCTCCATGCTGGGCACACTTGCCCTGTGACCTCGGTCAAGGCCCTGATTCGGCTGCACCCATGATGCCCCTCAGTAAAGTGAGAGGGCTAGACCTAACCACCTCTGGGCCCTCCAGGCTTCAACACAGGCAAAGGCTTCAAGCTCAGCCCACTCAGGTCTCCAGCAGGAAAGAAGGGGGCATGTCTTACCGCAGGCCACCTTGGCATTGGGGTCCTGCTTGAGGTGGGCATCCAGCACTGCGTCACTGATCTGGTCACAGATCTTATCTGGACATGAATGAACAGGTATTAAGAATCACAGAAATATTAGCTATAACATACTGAAATGTTAAAATAATTAGATATTTTGTCAGTTTACATATGAAATCTACCTAAGGGGACACTTTTTTTAAAATATAAGAAATTAGAAAATTTTGCCATTTTATTTCTTCCCACTTCTGTCTAATTTTAGATGATGTATATTATATAAACTCATAGAGTTCCCTAAAAAAAAGAAATATATTCCAACACCAGTTCTAAGTGTCTACAGCAATTCGCACACACACACACAAAACATACATACTCTTCTAACTAAAAAGTCTCTCACTCCTCAACAAATTTCCTTTAATCCTAATGTCTAGAAAAGTCCTAGAAATAAAAGTTAAAACAGCTAATAACGTCAGTAAGATTAGGTGCCAAGATGTAAAATCAGACGGGACAAACAACGCACTGCACCACAGGTTCCACAGGATGCAAGGCACCGTGTGTGGAGCACCATGCCCAACGCCGTGACTCCACCCGTAAGAACTCTATGACAGAACCTCTGCATGTCATTGCTGTTTTGCAGAACATTTCCATAAGCAGCTCTCAGATCCTCCCCATGGCCACTCAGCCACCTGAAGGCCGGACGTTCTATGAGTCATTTTCCCTCCTCAGTCATGGTGGGACGGCAAGAGCTCAACATGAGCTGGCACTGGATCGTACTCTTCGGCTATTTGCCTTGAATGTTGTACATGGTTGAGCATGCAGAGCACCAAATGGCACCGTGGACAAATTCACTCTTGCTTTTGTATGTGAACTGTAAACTGTCAATGTCCACAAATTCAGAAACAAAAGTGATCTACTGACACATACTACATCTTGTTTGGTGTTCAAAATACTCACAGAGTCTGCTCTTAATAGATTAATGAGCTTTTTCCAGCTTTATCGAGATATAATTGGTCTACGAAAAATCTGCATATAATTAATATATACAATTTGGTGAGTTTGGACATATGTATACATTCCTGTTACTATTACCACAATCAAGGTAATACACACATCCATCACCTCCGAAAGTGTCTTTGTGTCCCTTATATTTTTTAAGTTTTTAAATTAAGAATCCAGACCCAGAATCAAGCAGTTCTGCTCTCAAAGCGTATATTAGGTTCTATAATGAAAAATGTTAATCTGCCATTAAAGGTGAATTCTCTAATCTTTCCTTCAGAAATGGCTACTAAACATATGTTTGTGTTTTCCGATCTGTCCTCCCCACAGTGGCAGATCCCGGCTGTAAACCTACGTTTGTCTGAGTCCAGAGCCTCTGCACACCCACCCACGACAGCCTTTGCGGCTCAAATATCCACTCTGGGCCAAGCCATCAGGACTCCCAGGACACGCTGACTGTGGAGGACTCTGCTTGTTTCAAGGACGTGGGGCACATGTTCCCAGTGCACACAGGGAAACGGGATGAAGGATATGAGGAATAAAGCTGGAGTGGAGCAAGGGTATTAGGATAGCTCCACAGACTGAGATAATGCCTAAGGAGGCCCTTTCTGAACTGTTTCTGTAGGCTTTCAAAATTTCTATCAATATCACTTAGTAGCCTTAAGATAGCCAAAAGCTGGTTTTCTTGGAAGTTGAAAAAGCAGCATTAACTTTATCTCTCTGGTGGAGAGGAATTCAGCACTGGAACAACAAGCAGAAAGTCACCAAGCCTTAGAAGAAAGTCAAAGGGGATCAGACAGACTGAGGGTCTGCCATCAATAGACACAACCACCACCTGATTGGCTGGAATTTTCACTCTCTGTCCATTGAATACATTGCTGTGTGAATGATGGGACCGCTGGCCACCACGTGCCAAAGCACCACTTCCTGCAGGTGGAGCAAATCCTACATATATGGCCTTCTCCTAACCCATATATGATCTTCATAAGCCAGGGAGCTGTCCAGAATGTGTCAGACATAGCAATGGATCTGATTACAAGTACTGTAAACCTAGAAACTTTATCTATAAAGTTATGCACAATGAAAGAGGCTATTTACATTGAAATGAGTTAAGTCACACATAAAACTCAGTTTAATCCAAGGCATCTCAACAGCGGCACTATGGACATTTGGGGCCAGAAAATTCTTCGTTGCAAGGGGATGGTCTTGTGCATTCAGGATGTTTAGGTGCATGCCTGGCCTCTATCCACTAAATGCCAGTATCACATTCCCTCCCCACATAGTTGTGACAACAAAAAATGTTTCCAGACATTACAAAATGCCCTTGGGGAAAAGGGGCAAAATCGCCCCCAGCTGAGAATCACTGGCTAAAGCATATGGAAGGAGTGGCATTGATATGTCTAAAGCTGAGTTACAAGGTTTGCAAGTTAAATCTCTTTGAGAAAGAACAAGGATGAGAAAGATGGAAAACAAGGTAGACTTGGTGATAAGTTACCAAAAACTTCAAATACCCAAATGAATTTTGAAGAAGTAGTTAAATACATAAATCAGTATGTCTAGCGCCCAGGGTTCTCCTTGCAACAGTGGCTTTCAAAGTGTGGTTCGCACACCAGCAGCATCAGCATCTCCCGGGAATTTATTAAAAATGTAAATTCTTGAGCCTCACCCAAGACCTACTACATCAGAAACTCTGGGGGTGGGGCCCAGCATTCTGCATTTTAACAAGCCTGCTGGGTGATGCTGACACTCCCTGAAGTTTGAGAACCTCTGTCCTAGAACTCTGTCCTCGAGGCTCTGATCACGGTCTTCGTTGTCACCACAGAGGCCTCTCTCATTTCCCCATTTCTCAAGTCCACCTACCTTTCAGGGACCAAAACAATGCTTGACTTTCCTTGCTCTTCAGGAAGTCACCTGCACTCCTCTGAGATCATGTATCTGAGATTTCCAGGAGCAGAGACCTATCTCAGCGCCTACTAGGATGCGCTGCACCCATTTCTAACCTGCATGTGCTTTACGCGTAGGACTTAGGGACCCACGGTCTGCAGGGCACATTCTCTGTTGACTTGAGTTGCTCATTGACAATAGAGTAAAGCTTTACTCAAAAACATATATACATAAAGTTTATATCTGACAGTGCATTTTGTACATATAAGATGTTTAGCTAGCCAACCGCGCACTCTCTGTCGCAGCCCCACCACACTGAGAGGCTGGTGCCGGGCAGCGGCAGGGACCTTTGGCCTCATTCCCTTACAGTTTATTATTTGCATATTGAGTGACTGTTTTACAAAACTACAAATCAATAGAATAAAAAATACTTCATATTGTTCCTCCAGAGATCCCTTATAATAACTAACACAAATTGCTTTTAAGACCTCTAGTTGAGGGTGGCCCAGTGGCACAGTGGTTAAGTGTGCACGCTCCACTTCGGCAGCCCGGGGTTAGCAGGTTCGGATCCCAGGCATGCACTGACGCACCGCTTGTCCAGCCATGCTCTGGCGGCGAACCATATAAAGTGGAGGAAGATGGGCATGGATGTTAGCCCAGGGCCAGTCTTCCTCAGCAAAAAGAGGAGGATTGGCAATGGGTGTTAGCTCAGGGCTGGTCTTCCTCACAAAAAAAAAAAAGACCTCTAGTAAAAGTGACTCCCTCAATACAGGCTGCCATCGGTCCAGGACAACCTACTTACCTGGGTGTCCCTCTCCTACAGACTCTGATGTGAACATGAAGGCTCCTTCTGCATTTAGAGAATGGTCACACAAGCCATCCACCGGTCCATTCATCTTTTCACACTTCTCCACTCTGCTTCTTCAAGGTAACAATTTTAATGCTGTCACTTTGCCTGACTTTTCTTTCTTTAAACCCAACAGGCTTGCCTTTGGCAGAGCCACTGGGATCACTTCTGCCTAACTGCCTGTGAGCACTCGAAAGTAAGGTGAGGATGGGTGAGAAGGGAGGAAGTGAACATGAATGTGTCACTCCCTCCAACTGGTCAGAGCTTGCTCCTGAGTGACTCCTATATATGGACAAGTGAAAGTGCCTGAATAATCATGTGAGCAAGTTGGAGGAGTCCATTTCCTGGGAGGGGAGTCTTCTTACCTTGAGGAATTTCAGTCCTTAGCTCTGATTTCCCAAGCCCTAAGCATCTGGTCAATGTATGGTAAAGAAGGCTATATAGACTCTGCAGAACTGAAGCTCCTCTGGGACTCTGCTTCAGCTCTGCAGCTACTCTCCATATTGTTCCAAGGTTAACATCCCACATTGGTGGGGGAGGGGACTGTGGCTACTCAGGAATAATAACAGGCGGCAAGAACTCTTTCCCAGAGAGACGGTTTGGGCTAAGATTGCAGCACAGGCAGCGTTGGCTGTTGGTGCTCCCACGCCTCCCCCTCACCTCGTCTGGACTGGGCTCATCCCCTTCTTCTACCTTCTCAGAGCAAGAGCAGCACCTGTATTCTGAGTCAGCTTGGATATTACACAACAGATTCACTTTAGAGGAAAAGATTTTGAGTCCACATTTTTCTGCGAATAGAAATCACCTAAACTGTCAACTTCTCCAAGATGCTGGCAGTCACATTAACAAGCAAGACGTTAAAAACGTATCTGGACACGTTACAAAGAACGTTTTTTGGAAATGGACTCTTAAGAGACAGATTTATTCCAAGGAAATTATGAGTCCAGTTTACCAAGCTTCCAGATGATCAGGTAAACATCTACATATTCAGTCCTACACACTTGATAAAGATCCTGCTCACGTAACTCCTCCGTTATTTTTGCTTTGACCAAGAAGAGAAGTAGACAGGATTATATCATTAACCAATTCATGCTCTAAATGACAGCATCTCTCACTTTAGTCTCACCTCCTCTCAGATTTAGCTGCATCCTCAGGCCCCAGGAACAACAGGGAATTGAGATCACAGAGAATGAGAATGGATGGAGAAACTGGTTCCCACTAGAATGCAAGAAAAAGTAATCCACCAAAACTTCGTGCATCAAAGACTGAACTGTGGGAAGCAAAACGTAGGATGCAATAGCCCCAGCTAACACTTCTGCTGACCAAATCCCTGCTGTACTGATAGTCTGAGCCTGTAAATGAGTATTTTCTGGTGCTCCAAATCTCATGTTTTGTCATCTGGTCAGCAGTGGCAGCACTATCTCTCCAGGGAATTAAAACTATATTGAAGTGACATTTAACATACACTTGTTTACTCAGAGGCATTTAACAAAGAGAGACCTGGAATGCTCAGGCACAACACTGCTGAAAGTTCAGAGAAGAAAAGGCCACTGGGAAGGGATGGAAAAATGAGGAATCAAATAGGGACTTTACATGACGTAGCCTTGTCCTTGTCAGCACACAGGAATCCTCCTGTTTGCACTTAAAATATTTCAACATCGCTGTCCCTTTGTAAATTTCTTCTGGGTACACTGGCTTCTAACCTGGAGGCAATATGAGCTAATGTTTAACGTGAACTGCAGCCCTAGGGAACCCTAGCAGTTAGAACCATAGCCACTATGTTCTAAATTTGCATTAAGAGAAGATCAAGTTCAAGTATCAAGTACTCATCAAGGTTCCTAGAGCAGCAAGAAGTCAGGAAACAAAGCAGCCTAACTGCCCTCTGAACTCCACGATAAACAATAGCACGGTGGGGTGGAGAGGCACCAAGGGGGAGGCCCTGTTCAGAGAACTGGCACCTTCAGAAACGTGCAGGAGGCTTCTGCAGCCTGGACACAAGTTCAGAGTGATGGAAGGATCTGGAAGTACCCATCTCACATATGAGTCTGAAATGACATCCCTCCAAACACGAGGCCACCTTGTCTTCTCCCAGCAGATCAGTGTTACCAGGAAGCACCCAAGGCACGGGGGCTGGAAGCAGGCTTCAGGGCTGGAGCCCCGAGTGCCTCCAACCTACTCTAACCCCAGGGGCAGGCTTCCTCACCTCTCTGGCCGCTGCTTCCTCATGGCTAAAGCAGGTTAGATAATCACCCACCTCACAGCATTGTCGTGGGAACTAAATGAGATCATTCAGGTATGTGAGTATTAAGCATAGTGCTGGCACACAGTAAGAGTTTAATGAATATTACCTAACACTGTTTTACTAAGCACCTTCTATGCACATATACATGATTTTTTTCTAAACAAAAATAGGTCCTCGTATACACATAATTTGTATCTTGCTTTTTTTTTCCACAATATACTATGGTCCTCTTTTCACATCTCTACGTACGGATAGACCTTATTTTTCAGTACTTGAACAGTATCCCACAATAAGGATACACCATAAATCACTGAAGCATTCATTCCGCAACAGCTGAATACTTGCAACTTTCCAACTTCTCTAACTGTTTCGTGTCACTAACACGTTGCAGTGAAGATACTGCTTCATTGGCATGCTTTGAACAAGGCCCCGGCAATGCTGAACTAGCCAAAAGATTTCCTTTTTGTAATAAATGTTACCAGTTAGATGAAAGAAATAGCACTTCAACCAAGAGTTACAGCAGTAGCTTCAATCTGCCCCCTCAATCTGCCCCCTTCAGAGAGAATTGGCAGATCTTGACAAAGGGGTAATTACTTGCAGAGCTGAACCCACAAGGACTTCATAGCCCTAATTTGCCATCATGAACTCAAATTAACGCATCCTTTACGCACAGACTGTCCCATTCTCCCTTACACATGAATTGCCCTAATGCCCCCACAACCCCGACTGATTACCCAAGTCCAATTCAACGTGCCAAAGGCCCACAGCTGATCTCACTTCCAAGCAGCAACCCTCAGCTCTGAATCTTCACTGACAAGCCTCTGAAGAAACTTGGCATTAGAGACAAATCTCACTTCCAGTCAGATTTACCCCTGATGAATCTCTGGATGTAAAATACCAGACAGAGGACCACGTTTCCCGTGAGCAGTGTGTGTAAGCCACACTGGCCAGTTTCACAAAGGAGCTCTGAGGGTACCTGATCCCAGGTAACACCACAAGGCAGCAGAACTAGCGGAAGGCACCCGGCCTGATGGTGCCCTTCGCCGGTCCCTGCACTGCCACGCCCGGTAGCTGTGACACAGGCAGAAGAAAGGGCAGTCTTGATGACCTAAAACTCTGGATGCAGAAGTGGAGTGTCATCCACCTCTTAAATGCTGTTTAAGTGCAAACATTTATAAACTTTGGTGAGAAATTTCCCTAACTTAAATGGCATAATAATCACATGGAATATTTTCAAGAAGATTTATTTCTTTTGCCTTCATTAATTTAATTGAAGCATAAACTTTCCCCACATATATCACCCTAGAACATGAACAACTTATTTATAAAAGAAAGATACAACTGATTCAGACAGTAGAGTTTTAAAATTTTAGGTAATTTCAGCAATATGTGACCTTCATTCAGTAAAAAGTCCAAATAAGCATCCCACCTACAACAGCTATTCTGAAAGGAAGAAAGAAATGTGGAAAGACTTCAGGGAAAAGGTAGAACGTGAGCTGAACCCCAAAGGAATCACAGGATTTTAAAAGTCAACAGGGAGAAAGGGAGGCTCAGATGGTGGTGGGCGGGGTGGTACTTCACCAGCCAAGAAGCCACCGCATTAGTCAGAGCTGGTGCAGAGGAGTGTGGCTCCTACTCCACTGGGGGTTACTGGGCAGGGAGGGAGAGGGCTGGACAGCCAGGCAAGCCAGAACCTGGGACTCAGAGCAGCAAGTAGCTCCACATAGAGCAACACAATGGGAGTTTCCATCTGACAGCAAAATGCAAGCTAGATTGGAGGAAGAAGATTCCAAAATCAGAGAGAAGAGTTAAAACTCCTGCTTTGATCCAGGAGTAACCTGAAGAGGAACAGACTCTGAGACATTCATATAATATAATGCAAATCCATTTATGCATTGTCATTGTTCAAAACTATTCTTATTAGAATCATCCCTTCCCCCAAACACATATACCCCAACTTCCACCAAGGCTTGAAATCTTGAGAGGTTATTTCAATTTCTGATCCTTTAACATCCAAATCAAATTTCCCACAAAGACTGTCATCAATTCTTTCTCAGGGGTGTCTTGGAATTCTCCCCCTCCACTTTCATGTCCACCTCAGCACTCATCCTTCTCATCTGACATTTGAGTTAGGAACCAGCTGGGCCCACCCTCCCACACCAACACATCCTTCAAAGGTTGGTACCATGCTGCACATATAAGGTTCCTTAAAACTCCCTGCTGATTGGTACCTAGAAAAATGACCAATCTTTTATGCTAACTAACCCTCACTTAAGGCATGCAAACAAAATGTTTACACAGTGAAAGCTAAATCAATCTCCCAGATACTCCCACTCTGGAATACCATTCAGCAGACAAAACATCAACCATTGTCACACACAAAGATATGAATGAACTGAAGCAATATAATATACAGTGAAAAGGGGGCCAAAATATAATATACAACATAATACTCTTTTATAAAGATGGAAACAAGATTTTTTGTTTTTGGTGAGGAAGATCAGCCCTGAGCTAACATCCATGGCAATCCTCTTCTTTTTGCTGAGGAAGACTGGCCCTGAGCTAACATTCGTGCCTATCTTCCTCCGCTTTATGTGGGAAGCCACCACAGCATGACCTGACAAGTGGTGCATCGGTACGCACCCGGGATCTGAAACCGGGCCGCCAGCAGCAGGGCGCATGCACTTAACCACTACACCATGGGGCCGGCCCCAGAAACAAGATTTTTAAAATGTACTTTTTTAATGTAAGACCTGAAACCATGAAACTTCTAGCAGAAAACACAGGAAGTACGCTCTTCGACATCGGTCTTAGCAACATATTTTCAAGTACCACATCTGACCGGGCAAGGGAAACAACAGAAAAAAATAAACAAATGGGGCTACATCAAACTGAAAAGCTTCTGCACAGCACAGGAAACCATCAACAAAACAAAAAGACAACCTAACAATTGGGAGAAGATACTTGCAAACCATGTATCTGATAAGGGGTTAATATCCAAAATATTTAAAGAACTCATGCATCTCAACAACAAAAACACTAACAGTCCAATTAAAAAATGAGCAAAAGATCTGAACAAACATTTCTCCAAAGAAGATATACAGATGGCCAACAAGCACATGAAAAGATGTTCAACATCATTAACCATCAGGGAAATGCAAATCAAAACTACAATGAGATATCACCTCACTCCCATCAGAACAGCTATAATTAACAATACAGGAAACAAGTGTTGGAGAGGATGTGGAGAGAAGGGAACTCTCATACACTGCTGGTGGGAGTGCAAACTGGTGCAGCCACTATGGAAAACAGTATGGAGATTCCTCAAAAAATTAAGATTAAAAATTAATTAAAATTTAATTAAAAATTAATTATAATAAAATAATATTGCTGGGTATTTATGCAAAGAACATGAAAACACAAATATGTAAAGATACATCCACCCCTTTGTTCATTGCAGCATTATTCACAATAGCCAAGACTTGGAAGCAACCTAGGTGCCCGTCAAGGGATAAATGGATAAAGACGTGGTATACATATACAACGGAATACTACTCAGCCATAAGAAATGATGAAATCCAGCCATTTGTGACAACACGGATGGAACTTGAGAGTATTATGTTAAGTGAAATAAGTCAGGGGGAGAAAGTCAAATACCATATGATCTCACTCATAAGTAGAAGATAAAAACAACAAGAAACAATCACATAGAGACAGAGATTGGATTGGTGGTTACCAAAGGGGAAGGGGGGAGGGGGGAGGGCTAAAGGGATGATTAGGCACATGTGTGTGGTGATGGATTGTAATTAGTCTTTGAGTGGTTAACATGATGTGACCTATATAGAAATCAAAATAAAATGATATACACCTGAAAAAAAAAAGATATATTTGATATATAACATTGTGTAAATTTAAGGTGTAGAACATGCTGATTTGATACATTTATGTATTTTGTGTATGTATGTTTGTATGATACATTATGATGATTATAATGCAAAAAAATAAACAAAAATTTTTTAAAAAAGAAATAAAAGTGTTGACATTACTACAGACCTTACAGAAATAAAAAGGATTATAAGAGAATACTATGAACAATTATATGCCAATTAAGTAGCCTAGATGAAATGAACAAATTTCTAGTAACATACAAACTACAAAAACTGACCCAAGAGGAAATAGGAAATCTGAAACGACCTATAACAAGTCAAGAGATTGAATCAGCAATCAAAAACCTTCCAACAAAGAAAAGACCAGGACCAGATGGCTTCACTGGTGAATTCCCTCAAATACAAAATTAGAGAAGAATTAACACCAATTCTTCTCAAACTCTTCCAAAAAATAAAAGAGGAGGCAACATTTCCTAAGTCATTCTGTTTGGCCAGCACTACACAGATACCAAAGCCAGAGAAAAACCTCAGAACAAGAGAAAACTACAGACCAATATCCCCTATGAATATACATGAAAGAGCCCTCAACAAAATACCAGCAAACGAACTCCAGCAACATCTTAAGAGGATTATACATCGTGACCAAAGAGGATTTATCCCAGGAATGCAAGGATAGTTAACAATATGAAAATCAATGTAATACACAATATTGATAGAATGAAGGAAAAAAAACACATGACCATCTCATTTTATGTAGAAAAGGCATTTGAAAAACTCAACACTTTTTTTGTGTGTGTGAGGAAGATCAGCCCTGAGCTAACATCTGATGCCAATCCTCCTCTTTTTTTTTTTTCCTGAGGAAGATTGACCCTGAGCTAACATCCATACCCATCTTCCTTTACTTTATATGGGATGCAGCCACAGCATGGCTTGACAAGCGGTGTGTCAGTGCGTGCTCGGGATCCGAACCTGCAAACCCCGGGCTGCCGAAGAAGAGCGCGCACGCTTAACTGCTTGTGCCACCAGGCCGGCCCAAAATCCAACACTCTTAATGAAACAAAAAGCTGGTTCTTTGAGAAGATAAACAAAATTGACAAACTCTTAGCCAGACTTACCAAGAAAAAAAGAGAGAAGGCTCAAATAAATAAAATTAGAACTGAAAAAGGAGAAATTACAGCAGATACCACAGAAATACAAAAGATTATAAGAGAATACTATGACAAACTATATGCCAACAAATTGGACACTCTAGAAGAACTGGATAAATTCTTAAGACTCATACAACCTCCCAAAGCTGAATCAAGAAGAAATAGAGAACCTGAATAGACCAATAACAAGTAAAGAGATTGAAACAGTAATCAAAACCTCCCAAAAAATAAAAGTCCAGGACCAGATGGCTTCTCTGGAGAATTTACCAAACATTCAAAGAAGATTTAATACCTATCCTTCTCAAACTATTCCAAAAAATAAAGGAAGATGGAACACTGCCTAACAGATTCTATGAGGCCAACATCACCCTGATACCAAAGCCAGGCAAAGACAATACTAAGAAGGAAAACTACAGACCAATATCCCTGTGAACATAGACGCAAAAATCCTCAACAAAATGTTGGCAAACTGAATACAGCAATACATTAGAAAGCTCATATACAATGATCAAGTGGGATTTATACCAGGGACACAGGGATGGTTCAACATTCACAAATCAATCGATGTGATACACCATATTAACAAAACGAGGAATAAAAACCATATGATCATCTCAATAGATGCAGAGAAATCATTTTATAAGATCCAACGTCCATTTATGATAAACTTCTCAACAAAATGCTATAGGAGGAAAGTACCTCAACATGATAAAGGCCATATATGACAAACCCACAGCCAGCAGCCAAGGTGAAAAACTGAAAGCCATCCCTCTGAGAACAGGAATAAGACAAGGGTGCCCACTCTCACCACTCTTATTCAACATAGTACTGGAAGTTCTGGCCAGAGCAATTAGGCAAGAAAAAGAAATAAAAGGAATCGAAATAGGCAGTGAAGAAGTGAAACTCTCACTGTTTGCAGATGGCATGATTTTATATATAGAAAACCCTAAAGAATCCATCAGAAAACTATTAGAAATAATCAACAACTACAGCAAAGTTGCAGGGTAAAAAATCAACTTACAAAAATCAGTTGCGTTTCTATACTCTAATAATGAACTAACAGAGAACTCAAGAAGACAATCCCATTTACAATGGCAACAAAAAGAATAAAATATCTAGGAATAAATTTAATCAAGGAGGGGAAAGACCTATACACTGAAAACTATAAGACATTATTGAAAAAAATCGATGATGACATAAAGAAATGGAAAGACATCCCATGCACATGGATTGGAAGAATAAACATAGTTAAAATGTCCATACTACCTAAAGCAATGTACAGATTCAGTGCAATCCCAATCAGAATCCCAATGACATTCTTCACAGAAATGGAACAAAGAATCCTAAAATTCATATGGAACAACAAAAGACCCCAAATAGCTAAAGGAATCCTGAGAAAAAAGAACAAAGCTGGAGGCATCACAATCCATGACTTCAAAATATACTACAAAGCTATAATAATCAAAACAGCATGGGGGCCTGCCCTGTGGCGTAGCGGTTAAGTGCGTGTGCGCCACTGCTGGCGGCCTGGGTTCGGATCCCGGGCGCGCAGTGATGCACCGCTTGTCAGGCCATGCTGTGGCAGCGTCCCACATAAAGTGGAGAAAGATAGGCACAGATGTTAGCTCAGGGCCAGTCTTCCTCAGCAAAAAAGAGGAGGATTGGCATGGATGTTAGCTCAAGGCTGATCTTCATCACAAAAAAAAAAAAAAACCAGCATGGCACTGGTACAAAAACAGACACACAGATCAATGGAACAGAATTGAAAGTCCAGAAATAAAACCACACATCTATGGAGAGCTAATCTTTGACAAAGGAGCTAAGAATATATAGAATAGAGAAAAGAAAGTCTCTTCAATAAATGGTGCTGGGAAAACTGGACAGCCACCTGCAAAAGAATGAAAGTAGACCATTATCTTTTGCCACACACAAAAATTAACTCAAAATGGATCAAAGACTTGAAGGTAAGACCTGAAACTATAAAACTCCTAGAAGAAAACATAGGCAGAACATTCTTTGACATTGGTCTTAGAGGGATCTTTTCAAATCCGCTGTCTACTTGGATAAGGGAAACAAAAGAAAAAATAAACAGGTGGACTTCATCAGATTAAAAAGTTTCTGCAAGGCAAATGAAACTAGGATCAAAATGAAAAGACAACCCACTAGCTGGGACAAAATATTTACAAATCATATATCTAACAAGGAATTAATCTCCATAATATATAAAGAACTCACACAACTGAACAACAAAAAAACAAATAACCTGATCAAAAAATGGGCAGAGGATATGTGAACAGACGTTTTTCCAAGGAAGATATACAGATGGCCAATAAGCATATGAAAAGATGTTCAACATCATGAATCATCAGGGAAATGAAAATCAAAACTACACTAAGATATCACCTTTCGCCTGTTAGCCAGATATCACCTTTCACCTGTTAGAATGGCTATAATCACCAAGACAAAAAACAACAAATGTTGGAGAGGTTGTGGAGAAAAGGGAACCCTCATTCACTGCTGGTGGGAATGCAAACTGGTGCAGCCTCTATGGAAAACAGTATGGAGATTCCTCAAAAAATTAACGAGAGAAACACCTTATGATCCAGCTATCCCACTACTGGGTATTTATCCAAAGAACTTGAGATCAACAATCCAAAGAGGCTTATGCACTCCTATGTTCATCGCAGCATTATTCACTATAGCCAAGAAGTGCAAGCAACCCAAGTATCCATCAGCAGATGACTGGATAAAGAAGATGTGGTATATACATATACAATGGAATACTACTCAGCCATAAAAAAGACAAAATCGTCCCATTTGCAACAACATGGATGGACCTTGAGGGTATGATGTCAAGTGAAATAAGCCAGACAGAGGAAGACAAACACTGTATGACTTCACTCATATGTGGAATATAAACTAACACACAGGCAGAGAGAACAGTTTGGTGGTTACCAGGGTGAAGGGAGTTGGTGGGTGGGCACAAGGAGTGAAGGGGTGCATTTATATGGTGACTGACAAATAATAATGTACAACTGGAATCTCACAATGTTATAAACTATTATGACATCAACAAAAAATAAAAAATAAAGAAATACAACACTCTTTAACAATAAAAACACTCCATAAACTAGGACCAGAAGGGAACTTACTCAAGATGATAAAGGACATTGATAAAAAGCCTACAGTTAACATTATACTTAACGGAGAATAACTGAAAGCTTTCCCCCTAAGATCAGGAACAAGACACGGATGTACAACTTTCAAACTTCTATTCAACATTGTACTGGAAGTTCTAGCCAAAGCATATGGGCAAGAAAAAGAAATAAAAGGTACCAAAATTGGAAAGGAAGAAATAAAACTATCTCTATTTGCAGATAGCATGATCTTATAGATATAAACTCCTAAGGAACCCACATGCAAAAAAAAAAAAAAAAACTAGTAGAGCTTATAAACTAATTCAGCAAAGTTTCAGGATACATAATCAACACACAAAAATCAGTTGTATTTCTATACACTAGCAATGAACAATGTGAAAAGGAAATTAAGAAAACAATTCCATTTACAATAGCAACAGAAAGAATAAAATACTTAGGAAAAATTTAACTAAGGAGGTTCAAGACTTGTATATTAGAAACTACAAAGAAGTGCTAAGAGAAATTAAAGAAAACCTAAGTAAGTGGAAAGATATTCCATATTCATGGATTGGAAGACAATATTGTTAAAATGGCAATACTACCAAAAGCAATCTACAGATTCAATGCAATCTCTATCAAACTCCCAGTGGCCTCTTTTGCAGAAATGTAAAAGCTTAGCCTACAATTAACATGGAATTGCAAAGGATCTCAAATAGCCAAAACAATCTTGAAAAAGAAAAATAAAGTTGGAAGACTCATACTTTCCAATTTCAAATCTTACTACAAAGCCACAGTAATCAAAACAGTAAGTGGTACTGACATACGAGTAGACATATAGACCAAAAGAAAAGAACTGAGAGTCCAGAAATAAATTCAAACGTCTATGGTCAATTGATATGCAACAAGGGTGCCAAAACAATTCAATCATGAAAAAATACTTTCTTCAACAAGTAGTGCTGGGACAACTGGATATCCAGTTGCAAAAGAATAGTTGAATCCCTGCTTCATACCATACACAAAAATTAACTCAAAATGGAGCCAAGACCTAAATGCAAGAGCTAAAACTCTTGGAAGAAAATATAGGAGTAAATCTTCATGACCTTGGATTTGTCAATTGATTCTTATGATATCAAAAGTACAAGCAACCAAAGAAAAATAGATTAATTATACTTTATCAAAATTTAAAAATTTTGTGCATCACAGGACACTATCAAGAAAGGGAAAAGATGACCTACAGAATGGGAGAAAATATTTGCAAATCATATGTCTGATAAGGCTCTAGTATCCAAAATATATATAGAACTCTTATACCTCAATAACAAAAAGAAAGGAGTAGAGGGAGGAAGAGAGAGAGAGAAAAAGAGAGAAAGAGAGAAGGAGGGAAAGAGAGGAAGGAAGAAAGGAAGGAGGGCAGGGAGGGAGGGAGGGAAGGAAAGGAGGAAAGAAGGAAAGGAAGAAAAGAAAGGAAGAAAGAAAGATGGGCAAAGGACTCAGACATTTCTCCAAGGAAGGTATACAAGTACATGAAAGGATGCTCAATGTTATTAGTCATTAGGGAAATGCAAATCAAAACCATAATAAGATATTACTTCACATCCCTGAAAATGGCTATAATAAGAAAAAAAAAGGAAAATAACAAGTGCTAATGAGGATGTAGAGAAACTGGAACTCTTATATATTACTGGTAGGTATATAAAATGTTGAAGCCACTGTGGAAAAGAGCTTGGCAGTGCTTCAGTAAGTTAAATATAGAATTACCATATGACCCAGTAATTCTATTCCTAGTTATATATCCAAGAGAAATGAAAACATGTATTCAAACAAAATCATGAATGTTTATAGCAGCACTACTCACAATAGCCAAAAGGTAGAAACAACCCAAATTTCCATGAAGAGATGACTAGATAAACAAAATATCTATACAATGGAATATTATTCAGCCATAAAAAGGAAAGGAGAACTGATACACGCTACAACATGGATGAACTTCAAAAACCATTATGCTAAGTGAAAGAAACAATACACAAAAGGACATGTGTTATATGATTCTATTTATACGAAATGTCCATTGTAGATAAATCCATAGAGAGAGAAAACAGATTAGTGGTTGCCAGGGGCAAAGGGGAAATGGAGAATGATTGTTTAATGGGTTTGGGGTTTGGAGGGGAGTGACAAAAATGTTTTGGAAGTAGAGGTGATGGTTGCACAATATTGTCTATGTACTAAAATGTCACTGAAATGTACACTTTAAAATGGTTAACTTTATGTTATGTGAATTTTACCTCAATAAAAAAGGAAAGGAAAAAGTTAACGAACACGGGATTCAGGATTATGATTACTTTGGGTGGACGGTGGATGAGAGAGGAAAGGAAGGGGCCTATTGTTAGACAAAGGTCACTGTCAGGAATCAACTTGGGTGGGACGTGGCAGATACTACATTATGCCACCATCATTCTATAATGAGTGCTCAGTAATGACATTATTACTATAGATAAATGGACAAATAAACCAAAATGAGTCATGCAAGGACCAATGAACAGTGTATGTAATGAAACGAGGATTATCATTAATCAATTTCTATGTAGTTGAGGTACAAATCAAAGATATTTTTTAAAATCATCTGGCTCCATAAAGGTCAAAAGGGCGGAGAAGGCCGGGAGCCACTTGAGAAATGGTTGTGCTTTGCCTGATGCTGCAACCACAGCACGGGCTCTGGGCCTGACCCGCTGTGGGTGAGGAGGAAAGGACAAAGGGAGGGCAGGCACGAGCAAGGACTCATGTTTCTGGAGAGCCATCCAGTCCAGGTGAACTGGCTGGAGGGTCAAGGGTAACCTTCCAAAACTGGAAAGCAATACAACATCCCCAAAACCTCTGGGCCTTCTAAGGCTGGTTTTCCAGATAGAAATAAAAGCAAAATGTTTCATATTAAATGGTGCTGTGAGCTTCTAATTACAACATTCAATTGTATTAGGAATCTTTTTAAAAATAACATTTATTGGGTTTTATTCTAGTGTGATTTATGGCAACTGTGGAAAAAATTTAGAAAATACAGAAAAAAAAATAATATACTCTGATCCTTGCAGTCACAGATTGATAAGCATAATTCATATGTTGGTGTATTTTCTCTTGAAGGAAATATATCCATATGTCTGTATAGGTGTAGTCTCCTGTATGTATTACTTAGAAAACATATAAAAGTTAATTAAACATGCAGACTTCCAGTTCCAGGTGAGATGGAACGTGAGCATCCTGCACCCTATCTCTCCCATTGAATGCAGCTATAAAAACTGGACAGAATGCATGGAGTTAAGAGTTTGAGGACTCCGAAAGGTAAAAAGTAGAAGGCAAACAGGGGAAGAACACCGGAATTCAAGGACCACTGAAAAGGCGGTGAGGTTCCTATTTCTCCCCCCTGTAGCCCCTGGCCTGGACCCACGGCAGCACGGAGCTGGGCAGTGGGCACCAAGCACACAGAGAAAGCCCCAGGAGAGGCCCCCGACTCTGACTCAAGAGCAGGAATGGGGATTCCTAACACTTTGAGAAAGTGGAGGGAAATCCTCTGTATTTCTTTTTCTTTTTTCCATTCTCTCAAGCCCTAGCCTCCAGACAATTTCGTGGTGACAAAATTGGCAGTGGGGGCCTGCAGGCACCTAAAATTCTGAGGGAGCGGAAATTTTCTCTCTGATCGGAGCAGCTGTGATCTCAAGAAAGTGGAACCAATCCCTGTTGCTTTTTTTCTCTGTGTGTCTTCCACCACTTGGCCTCAGATGCAGGCATAGTCATGGAAGGTGCACAGCAGAGTGGGGAAACACAAACCTAGCTTTCTGGACAAAGGACTAAAAAGAGGAGGCCCAGAGTGGGAAAAAACTGGGAAGATCACAGAGGAAGAGCTTAAGAAAGAGATCCCATAACGCTGTACCATACTAACATAAGATATTAATAATCGGGGAAACTGGGTTCAAGGTACACAGAAACTCTGCATTATCTTTGTAATAATTCTGTAAATCTAAAGCTGTTCTAAATTATTTTAAAAACTAAATATTTACCCTGGCTCCTTCATTCCTGTGGTCATTCACTTCACTCACTAAACTATGGACTGAGCACCCACTATGCCTCGGGCACTGCTCTGGTTTCTGGAGATACAAACAGCAAACAGAACCCAACACAATTCTTGCCATCCTGGAGCTCACAGTACAGAGAAAAACGAAACAAACACCAAGAGGTTGTTAAGCCATAAAAAGGAAGAAGTCACTACTTTCAAAATTAAAAATTATCTTCTTGAGTCCTCATAGAAAAAAAATATTTGAGAAGTTAAAGGCCTAGGCTGAAGACCGTACGATCGGGCAATTTGATAACCAAAGAGCAGGATTTCCAAAGAGGAGCAAAAGGCAGCTCTGGAGCCAAGTACAGCAAATCCCCAGCAGGAGGCCCAGCCTCCCAGCCCCAGAGAACAGGTAAGTCTAGGCTTACACCAGAGGGCCAGGCTAGCTGTTGGCTCTCTGCAAGCCAGATTGTGCAGAGATCTGGGGGACAAGATGTGGAAAGGAAGCAACATGCCTCACTGGGATGCTGTCTCAGGAGTGGCTGTGCAGGCAGGTAAAGGCAGATGGGCAGCACAAGCAGGACAGGCTCTGCACCAGCTCTACAGGGATCTATGCATCCAGCCGTCCTCCCATCCTCACACTGCACCCACTCCTTCTCTGGACGTGAATTAAACACCACTATACGCCAGGAATAGGGCAGGCCCTCCACTGTTAGGATAAACACAAGTATGCAGGTGACACTGAGCAAGGGGAAGAATATTTACTGAGGCTCACAAGCTAGAGAGAGCATGAAACCTTCACGACATTTCAAGTGATTCAGTGAGGCTGGGGCGTGGAGTGTGAGCTGGGGGATGGCAACAGAGAAGACAGGAGATGGTGGCAGAGGGCAGATCACAAAGAGCTCTGTGGGTCCTACAAGGAGCTTAGACTTTTTCCTGATGGCAAAGAGAAGCCAAGGAAGGGTTTCAAGCAAAAGGTGTACACGGACGGGACATCTGATCAGATGTTGACTTTTACAGAAACCACTTTGGTAGCTGCTACTACTGTTGTGTGGAGACTAGACTAAATAGAGCTGCCCTGGAGGCAGGGAGATCACACGGGTAGTCAGAAAGGAGAAGTGGGGTTTGATACCTCACTGGGTGGAGGAAGTAAAGGAGTGGGAGATTCAGGGATGACTTCCAAGTGTCTCGCCTGAATGATATGCAGGATGCCAAGGTAGAGTAATAATGACAATCAACACAAATACTGTGTGCTCCCAGGATGTGTGAGGCACTGTCAGGAGGGGAGTGACTGCGGGTGCCCTGGGAGGACTGGGTGCTTGCTCTCAGTGACCTATTCTAGCCTCCCACTCTGCAAATACTAGTGTTGCCTTTCATGTGCATTGCCCAGGCCTTCTTCCACGTAAACATCTTGCTTAACATGTCAGGATATATTAAATAAGCATCTAAAAAGTTTAAAGTACACATTTTTTAATAAGATACAAAAGTAATCCCACACTCTGATAAGAAAAGCAATTTCTACAAGGATTTTTATAAACATGTGATTCTACATTAAATAAGCAATATTCTGAGGGTTGTTGTTATCATTAAATAAAGAGTACTCATTTTACATAAGCAAACACACTCACCAAGGTAAATATCCAACTGAAGTAAAAATGGAGCCAAGCCAGGTGTGTTTAAAATTAGCCAGTAATTTCAGAGGAAAAAGCAGGAAGCTGGGTGGGAGGGAAGAGCAGCATGTGATGGGCCAGTCGATCTCCCAACACAGGGCAACCTCGGTGGAGGGAAGGGAGGGGGGATTACACAGGCCCAAGTGTGGTTAGACGGAGAATCACAAATTGTTGAGCGCTTCTATGGAATGCTCTACTCAGCTAATAGCTCTGCTATAGAACCACTTTTAATATTTTTAAAGCAGAAAAAATATTGAGTCAAATCAATGAATCAATTCCTAGCAATTGATATGAATGTTAAACATACTATCCACGGTTTCGAGGAATTAGCCATCACCTCTCAACTCCAACCCTCCTCACTTAGGAGGAGGCTGGGCTGTATTCAGACATCTGTCAGCACTCCTAAATACCACGTGTACACACAAAACTTCCATTCTGAAATAAAATCACGGCCATAGCCAGTCAGTATAAACCAGTTTTATTTTAAAAACAAGATTATCTTGGGGCCAGCTCCATGGCGCAAGCAGTTAAGTGAGCGCGCTCCGCTGCAGCGGCCCAGGGTTCTCCAGTTCGGATCCCGGCGCGCACTGACGCACTGCTCGGCAAGCCATGCTGTGGCGGCGTCCCATATAAAGTGGAGGAAGATGGGCATGGATGTTAGCCCAGGGCCAGTCTTCCTCAGGAAAAAAAAAAAAAGAGGAGGATTGGCAGATGTTAGCACAGGGCTGATCTCCTCACCAAAAAAAAAAAAAACAAGATTATCTCAACTGACCTCATTAAATATATAGAAATTTAAAATATCATGTCCTTGCCTCTAAGTCAACTCACCATAAACTCAACAACACAGGTGAGAAATCTGGAAAGTGCACAGACAGAGAACCACTGAATGGGCTTAAGTCACTGACCCAAGGTTGCACAACACAGCCGAAGGCTATTGCAGAGACAGAAGTTGAGTCACCTTTTTCCCAGAATACAATTTCTTCACTAAACAAATCCCCATCCCAAACAACTAAACAGGGAGTTAGAGGTAAAAATTGTAGAGAAAACAATTACAGTCATGAAGTAATCTGGCTTTAGTTTTCTCTTGATATTTTGTCTTTCCTTTATTTACCCTAGAAAATATTTTTATATAAATGATGTTGTTGAGTTCTAAATATTTTAAATGAACTAAGAAGCTAAAATAATTATTTAGATAATTTAAGCCAAACTGACCCTCCCATCTAAGCTTTTATTCCAAAAATAAACAAAATTTGGTCAGAAGTGTTCCATGTTTGGAAATGTCTACATAATTGTCCCATTTGGGGGTTTGAGGGCCGACTTTAACAGCCTGTGTGGAAGCAGCCTCTCATCTCTACTCTGCCTGTGACAGTCATTTTCCACGTTAGTGAACGTGTGCAGACAGTCTGGCGGTTTACAAAGCACTCCTACAGTGTCCACTCACTCAGCTCTCACAGCGACTCTGAGGCAGGGGACTGTCCCCACGTAACGCAGGAGGAAGCTGAGGCCCAGGGCGATCTGGTGACATATTCTGGATCACACAAGTGGTAAGTGACACAACACTCACACTCAGCTCCTCCAACTCCAAGTTCCTCTCCTTTCCCACCCTGTGCTGCCTACTAAAACTGCTTTGATTGTTTTCGTAATTCAAATAATAAAAAGTAATTGCCCACAAAATTATGGTTACTTATTTATCTGCTGCCAGCTACTCTAATGCATTCTGCTACCACAGCTTACAAAAAAGCCTTTCAGAGCTTCATTTGCAGAAAGCTTGGCAATGGATGCTCTAGAACTATACCCAAAGGGTTCTTGGACAACGATGCAAAGGCGTCTCTAATTCCACCATTCAGTGTGATCTGCTTCCACCGGCTTTTGAGCCATAAGGATCACTTGTGCTGCAGTACCTCGTCCAATGAATCAACAGACACCTTGAAGGAGAAAGTGACACTGTGCTCTGCCTGGGCTCTGAACCTACAGCATGAGCCAAAGGCACCGCCAGCACTGGGCCCACCACCCACCTCCTCCACCACCACCAGCCAGGCAGCCCTCCACCACCTTCCTTAGAACTGCTGCACTGCTGCTAGGCCCTCAAACTCCTCCAGAGACTCAAGTGTCTATCAAACACTTTTTCTTTCCTCTCCAGTCCATTCTCCACCACACACACCTTCTGAGTATTCCTTGGGCCCTTGTTATTCAGTGCGGTCCCCAAACTAGCAGCCTCAGCATCACCTGCCCACTTGTTAGAAATGCAGAATCTGGGACTCCACCCTAGACTCAGGAATTAGAATCTACACTTGAACAAAATCCCCCAGTAATTTATAAGAAATTAAAATTTGAGAAGCACTACTCTAAGAGAAAGGACAAAGCAAGTGAACTTCCTCCTGTCTGGTTGTCACCCCACGCTGTCTTCGGGTACCAGTTCTTCAGGCTCTCTGAAGGTGTTACAGCCAAGTTCAAACCCTCCAGTACCAGCCCACCTGCTCACCTATTCCCCTAGGACATCCAATTCAGCTAAGCTTCATGGTTTACCAAAACAGCTTGGGCTACTTTACACTAAAGTATGAATAACTAATAATCCCTACAAATAGTAGGCTCTGATGAAATGTTACTGAGAGAGCACAGTGGTAGCAAAAAAGTTTTAAAGCCAGAAAAATCTGGGTTTGCATCTCAGCTCTCTCAATGATAAGCTGTCAGAATCTCAGAAGTTTAAATAACTCTCTGAACTTCCCTTTCTGCCTCTGTAAAATGGGGATAATATCTACCTTACAAAGGGAGTAGACATACCACAAAGTACACTGCATACCAGGCCTGGGACATGGTAAGTGCTTTCTCTTCCTTTTGAATGAATGAATCATAACATCAGAGAGAATTGAATTTCAAAATAGTGTTAATGCAAATAAATATCTAGTTGGTGTTGCTCCAGCCACTGTGGCCTCATAGGAGACATTTTGGAGTACGTGAGCATTTCTTGTGACATAAAATCACGTCTGCCAACCACCATCAGCCTAGCTTATACTGGAAGTCAGTCACTGCACACCACCCCACCTGGTAACTTCTGCACTGACTTACACTCTAGAGTCCTCCAATTCAAAAGCTCTTTTTTCTTTCTCCTTGAAGTGTTTAATCATCATACTAAAAGGCCAAAAATATTAGCAGTGGTAGAAGTAAGTTGAGATGTTTAAACTGCAATAGGTTCATTTTTTGCACTTAAAATATCATTTTAGCAATATTATCAACATACAAGTTATGAACTACAATTGCTTTTATTATCCAATATAACTGGTAAAATTATGCATTATCTGATTTTTAAGTTGTCAACTTGATTACTGACTATACTTGAAGAAAATTAATTTGAAAAATCTAATTAAAACACATGAAAATAATTTTTAAACATAACCCTTAAATCAGACTGGATATCTTATAAGTTTTTCAGAAGTAATAATGTTTCATTAATTTATTAAACCAAAGACAAAAAAAGCACAAAACATGAATGGGAAAAAAAGGTACATTTAACTAAAATAATACGTAACATTTTTGCCAAATAATAAACACCATAACCCAAGTTAAAAGTCAACCCACCACCTGAGAGGTTTCTCAACACATATCACCAACAGAGAAAGTCAATAAGGAAAAGACAAACAAATCAATGACGAATACAAGCAAACAGCATGAGCATGCAATTCCCGGAAGAGCAAGCCCATGTCCAACACACACGGACAGATGCGCAACCTCACTAAGGACCAGGGAAAGTGCCAAGTAAACAACGAAGAAGCTACCGCATCAGACTTCTGTGATGGGCGAAAATGGTGACGTGTGACATTACCAAGTCCTGGAAAGGAAATGACACCGCAGGAACCGCCATACCCTGCTGTTGGGATTGTCTAGGAAACGCACACGACCGCTGTGGAAAGCTATTTGGCATCGTCTGGTAGCGTGAGCTTAGCACCAGGAATCGCACAGCTGGCCTTATCTATCTAGAGCAGCACTTCCCAACGTGTGATTGCTAAGCATCAGCAGCACCTGGGAGCTTGTTAAACCTTCAGAGCCTCAAGCCAGAGCCCAGACTTGCTGCCTTACTGGGGGTGCATTTTAAGAAGCTTTCTGGCAGATTCTGATGCATGCTTAAGTTTCAGAACCACTGCCCCAGAGGTACTCTCACACATCGGTTCTCACCTGTTTCAACAGGACATTGTGTCAGAATGCTAGGGACTTGGTCCTTGCTATGTTCTCTAGGAAGGTGGTTTGACAGACCTTGGTTCGCCAGGACAGAGTGTCACTGAGAGTCAACGGACAGTGCACAGATATGATTATCACCTCAAACGTACACATTCACGCAAAGAGGTACATACAAGGAGGCAAGTATAAAAATAAAGCATTTAAAACAGCATAAACAGCTGCCAATAGAAGAATGGGTACATTACACAGCAGATAAAATAAATGAAGTAGATATACATGAATGAGCAGAGATAAATCTAGAAAATATAATGCTGAATGAAAAAAGTAAGTTGCAGAATGACACCTGTAGTATGATACCATTTAACATTAAGTTAAAATCTCACCAAAAAAATCAATGTTATTTTTGGATAAATAAACATTTGCATGAAAACGCAAGGGATGTATACCTGGGAAGTACATCTACTGATCTCCAGATAATGGTTATCTGTGGGCAAGAAATGAGAGGAATGGGATGGAGGAGTACGAAGAGAACATCACTTGTAGGATTCTGGTTTTTTAAAAAGCTGTCAAACACATGGTAAAAGGTTGATATTCATTAAATCTGGGTTAGGGTAAAGGATATTGCCTAGATTATTCTGTGTACTTTGGTGCATATTTGGAGTATTTCATAATAATAATTTTAAAATTTAAAAGAAGTATTTCATTATACTCGTGAATATTAGAAAATCTTATTTCTGTACAAAAAGAAATCTTTCAAAGCCACAGCCTCAAGAGGTAGGGCTTTTAAAAACCGAATCTTTGTGACATCTAGCGGTAGCAGAAATAGTTACAATTTAATACACAATTAGAAACAAACTCGATTCAATATATTATTAACATCTGAATTCTTGGTTTAATTAAATTTTCACAAAATTTTAAAACCTCATGCTTTTGTTTTTATTTGTGTTTTCAGTGATCTATACTTGAATATTTTTAATGGCGATGACACTTTGGAATAAGGTTTGTATCTTATACACATTAATTATGTGGCTCAGCCACTGGTCTCCTGAAAACTGTACCAATTATGTCAGTTCTAATGTCCCCCAAACAACAGCCCTCTGCCACCTCCTCTCTGGGTCAGTGCAAGCAGCAGGGAAAGGCGCTGAGCTCCTCCCTTACACCCTGCTACACACCCAGCCGGCCAGATGTCGCTCCCTGCCCCACAGCTGCACCTCTGCATCATCTCTCTAAGCCTTCAATGGCCCCACATTGGTCCAGGTCCCAGGCTCTTCCTACGTGCTTCACATCCACACAATCAGCTCCCAAGTCCACCAATGGAATGTGTCACACCCATCACTTGTTTTCTTTACACTCCCTACTAAACTGCGCATGACTTGAGAGCAGGAATCATGTCTTGCACATATGTTCCCCATGAGAACAGTTCTTGGCACATCGTAGGTACACAATAAATGTTCATTGAATGAATTTCCACTGCCACAACCCAGGTTCAGATCTTCATTATCTGAAGCCTAGACTATGGCAATAGCATCCTAAGCCAAAACCATTCTAAACACCGCCAATTAGGCAATTTACAACATCTCTTTGCAACATAACACCACTTTCTCATACTCCATTCCCAATAAAGTTTTCCAATGTACAATTCTCATTTCCATCCCATTGTCAGCAGATACCATCTAAACTTCTTTACATGGAATTTATATGCTTCACAATCTGGTCCAGATCAACTTTCCTGAACTTTCCTCTTACTACATCCCTGCTTGGATCTGCTTTTCTTCAAGCATCCTGCAGGCATTCCCACTTTCAATCCTCTGCTCACGTTTCTCCTCCTACCCACCCACAATCAATTCTGTACCTTTGCTCTTTGAGTTTCTGTTTTGTTTTGTTTTGGTCTGTCACTTCCACAAAGCTCTAAGTGATTTCTCTCCATGTAAAAAGTTAACAGCACTAACCACTAACAGCTGGCCATTTGAAGCCTGCATCCATATTCACCTTCTCTCCTGTGCCCTTGCTCACCATCTGGAGGAGTCTTTGCAACGGCACTGACCCCATCTCACACCAGTGTGTGCACATGGAAACCAGCTAGGACCTCAGAGCAGAGCCAACCAAGAGAGATTTCTTGAAATGAGGAAGATTAGATAAAGGGTGGAAGGCCATTGATTGCAATTGGGATAAACCCTTATAATAATCTTTCATCTGGAGGTAGCTGGCACATGATTCTGAATAATGTGTGCAACATGCTGATCTTCCATATTTTCACAGGGGACTGGAGACAGTGACACAAAGAAAGTGACTAGCTAAGAAACCCACCACGTGTGACTTTGGAACATGAGAGAAAGAGGAGCAAGTACTAGACTCAGTGTACTGGACTAGAAGTACGACAACCACATGAGGGTCACGGATGATTCCACACTATGAACTGGGCACCTGGACAACAATGATGCCACCTATGACACTAAAGAGGTGAGGAGAGGAAAAAGCTTCTAGGAAATAAAGTTAACTCTGTTTTAGACATAGCCACTTTTTAATACTCTTAGTATACCCAAACACACTCAGTAGTTCAAATATGTCAGACAGAACTGGGCAACAAGGCTAGCTCCAACATTCATTAGCTAAACAACTCTGAACAGTTACTTTATTCATTCCTCCACACATTCAACTCCCAGTACAGCCTTTGGCATTAATAAGTGCTCAATGTTAGTCCCCTTCTCTCTCCTTCACCAACTTCATGCCTGACGCCTTCCCACTCAGCCACAAGCCCCCTTCTGTCTTGCCCCAGTCCTTATAGTGTGTGTTTAAGATGGACAATGGGCATTGGTCTGCTCCTAATTTATAGTCAAGCTCTTTGGTAGGGCCACAGCCCTTCCTAAACACTGACTGATTGGCTGGGCCAAATCCTTGCAAAATCCTCTCCCATGAGCTATGCCCTTCAGTCTCCTCTCCTACCCTGACCTCTCCGTCTCCCCACCATTGCTCTGTTCCTGGTGGGGAATCTTCTTTGAACAAGGCCACTCACCTCCTTCCCTAGAGCCACAGTGCTGACACCCAGCTGATAATGAACATGGCAGCCACACACTCCAGTGCTGCTCTCACTTGACTCTAGACCCACGTGGTTTTGTGACAGTCCACCAACCCTCAATTCCAGGGCACCTCCACTATTCATTGACCCTGTCCTACCTCTGAGTTTGTTATAGGCTATTGGAGAATACGATTTAAGAACTCTGATGAGGTCTTTACTTACCTAGCACAGTACCTAGCATATAATAGCAGTAGGTAGTAACAACTTCACTACGTGTTGAGTGCTTACTGAGTGCTGGGCAGTGCTGTAAGAGCTTCACATGACTTAACTCATTTAATCTTCACAACAACCCTAAGAGGTAGGCACTATTACTTTACTTATTATACAGATGAGGAAATTGAGGCAGAGTAGGCATTCATAAAGCGTTTTTTGGATGAATAAACTTCAAGTGGGCCCACAGAGCTATCCAACAATCATTTTATTCATCCACTCCCCCAGCAGATATTTTAAAATTCATCCTCACTCAAGTACCTGACCAACCTCTGCCCATCTCTCCTTTACCAAGAGTATCACAGGTATATATTGCAAACTCTGCAATGCACCACTATCCCAAATGTTTGTCCACTTCACTCAAAATATCTTTATAACTTCCCCCTCCAGGAAAACAGAAAAAAGTAATTCCCAAAGTGCTTTCCTCCCTCTGTGATTTTGTTCCACAACGAATCCTTCTGCAACCTTGCTCTAACCATCCCAAGCCACACCTTCAGTCTCTACTCAACTCGCCAAGTTTCCTATAACCAAAACACAAACAAAACCTCATTTCTCCCCACAAAGAGAATCCCTTCTCAAACTTGCTACATCCTCAAGTCACTCTCTCTTCATCACCAAATTTCTCCATGGAATAGCTGTACAGTCTCTTTCTTTTATTTACCAAAAAACATGGCCTTAACCACATGATCTGAATTTCACCTCCACATCCTTAATGAAAGTTTTAAAAAGTCCTCAAAGGCCATCACGGGTCTTCCCACACATCACTCCCATGTCTCAAGTCCAGATCTTTGAGGCTAGTGTCCAGACCCTCCATGATCTGGTTCCTAATGGTCCCTCTAACCCTTTCTTTGGCTAGTTTCCTTCACATCCCCATGGGTTCCACATGTTCAAAATTTACCTCTTCTTTATAGTTCTTTTAAAGGCTCTCCCTTTCATGAAGCTTGCTCAAATCACACCCTCCTCTAAATCTTAGCTCCTATTTGTACCAGTTAATAGTTTTTCATACACACTGCGTCATGTTACATGTGCACAAAAGTTACACTTTTCAACTACACATAAGCTCTGCAAGGGCAAAAGTCATGCCTAAGTCTCATTTTCCACAGTAACTAGCAGGGCCAGGACCAGGGCAAGGTAAACAGAGTGCCCAGGGAGCAAAATTAAAGAGGCACTCATTCTTAGGTTCATGTAATTACAAAGTCAGTACTTAAATTTTGTACCTCATTTGCCTCACCCTGGCCCAGCCCTGGTAACTAGTGATGTCCCTTTGACAAAGACTGAGAATGAATGAATCTATAAACCAATGAATCAATAAGAGATGACAACAGTATAAGTACTTTGGGTGATGATTACTTATCTTTGTTGGAAATGAGATTGGAGATAATAGGCATATAATGCAATCAGAATCAGTGAGACAGGCAGGGAATCCTGCTGGGCAGTTTCTAGGAATGTAAGTAACAACATCCAAGAAGACTCTCTCCGCTTCTTCCACAAGATGCTGTTGTGTCTGAATATAACATCTGGAATTATTTACTGCAGCCATACTGGGAACAACACGAGAATGAAATCATTAGAGAAGAAATACAGAGCCAAGAGAAAGCCAAGAGAGGGGGAGCTAGAGCCCTGATCCATCGTGTGTGTGGCCTGCCCATTCTCTGCACTTCTTGTGAAGACAATAACTCATTTGATCTATTGAGCCAGCTGAGTCGGGGTTTTCAGTTATTTCAGCCAAGGTAAGACTGATACAATGTCATTTACCAGGAGAGAATAGTGTGGCAGAAGAGGAAGCCAGGCTATTTATGCACCCTCTTCTCTTGCTTCTCCCAAGAGAAGGATGAGTAGGTCTGGAGTAAAGATCCTGGCCTTCGGGTTCATCCTGGCCTTCGGGCTCTTGCTCCTGCATGCCCCAGGAATCAGAACTGACCACAGCCCCTCTATGCTTCTGTCTCCCATGTGAGAAGATCTTGGCTTTCCACCTGATATAGAGAGCACTGCAGTTCTCCAAGCTTTTCTTGAGACTCACCAAAAGGAACAGGGTACTCAGTGTTGGCATGGTGTCCAAAGTGTACTCTCTGATGTAGTCCTAGCATTTGTAAAGTTGATTCTATGACTCCCATTTGGCCCCTTCTGCCTGGTTCCAAACAGGATCAGAGACGTAAGTCACTAGGCACCTCCAAAACCCCCAAAATTCTTCTCAGAAAGTAATCACACCAAACCTCATTAAATTAGGGAAGATGAGTATCGCAAAGGAACAGTTTTCCATGAGAAAGTCTGTAGCATTTGATCTTTAGCTTCAAGCCAAGATGGTCTAACATGGACAAGACTTACCCTATCACATGAAACAACTAAAAACCAGGACAAAATACACGAAACAACAGTTGTCAAGACAGTGAACATAAGGCAACAAAGGCCAGTAATCTCTGAGAAATGGGAAACAAAATGTTCCCTACAGTTGCCCCAGTGTACTGCTTTAGAGTGTTGAGAAGCTACAGTGCAGGGAGGGGGAACTTATACGAAGACTAGTGGTGTCCCTGAGTTAAGGAGAAGGAGCTGGGAGTCCAGAGATATCTAAGAGGGTCCTCTTTGAGTCTTCAGCTGTAATAAATGCATGTGTGTGAGAAAATGACAAGAAGCCAAGGAAAGAACCCTCTGAAATGAGTAGAGGGTATACCCATGGCTCAAAGAGAGCCAGGAATAATTTCTCTTCCTGTCAATCACACCTCAATAAAGTGGTTTAAAAAATACAATAAAATAATTTATTTTCCCTCAGCCAAAGGAAAATTCTCATAATTCACTCAGCATTGGGTAGTGTGTCCCCTTAATAGTAGGGCCAAATTAGCCTTAGACTAAATGCTCCCCTGGTTCCACCTAACAAAACTTCTTAAAAGCAAGACCAGAAAGGATCAAACTATTTCCAAATAACTTAATTGTACCTAAGAACAAAGCTCAAAAATATTTACAGGAATAAAAATATCCAGCACTCAAAAAGATAAAATTCACATCTAATCAAAAATTACTAGGCATAGAAAGAAGTAGAGAAAAACAAATGACCTATAATGAGAAAAAACAACTCAATCAATCAAAACTTCCCCAGAAATAACACAATGATAGAATTAGCAGACAAAGACATTAAAACAGTAATTCTAATTGTCTGCCATATATTTTAGAAGCTAGAGGAAAGAATGGACATGTTAAGTACAGGATGGATGATATTTTAAAAAGCAGCAAATCAATATAAATGCTAAATATGCCAAATAGGATTAACAGCAGATTAGACATCGCAGAAAAAAAAATAAGTTTACTTGAACAGACAGCAATAGAAACTTTCAAAAATGAAACAGAGAGAAAAAAAAGACAGAAAAGAACTAAGCATCAGTGAGCTCAGTTCACTCAACGGAGAGAAGACAGAGTGAAAAGGCACTTGAAGAAATAATGACTAAAATTTTTTTCAAATTTAATAAAAATCTGTAAGCCAAGAAACTCAACAAACCTCAGGCATAAGAGACTGAAGGAAACTATACCAAGGCACATCATAATCAAATTGCCTAAAACCAGTGATAAAAAGAAAATATTAATATCAGACAGAGAAAACAGACACATTACATAGGAACAGCTAAAGATGACATTAGATTTCTCATCAAAAACAATGCAAATGAGAAGACAGCAACAAATCATCTTTAAAATACTGAAAGAGAAAAAACTGTTAACCTACAATTCCATAACCAGTGGAAATATCTTTCAAAAATAAAGGCAGAAATCCAGAAAATATATCTATACACAAAATTCAAAAACTATACAAAATTCAAAAACTTATGTCTTATATCATTACATGATAGATGACTATAGATTTAATTTAATGTTAGCAAGGATGGACCACTTGGCCTTCTATCACTAGGACGCCTAAGAATAAAAATGAATAAAAATAAATAATAAAAAAAAAGGTAAAATAATATCAGTAATAATCGTAGAGTAAGGACCTCCAAAAATCTTCTCCTGCATAAAAACAATAATAATACTTGCATAGATTATCAAAATAAACTTTTTTAGAACTCTGGAAATTGACCAAAGGCTTACAAGAACCCAGGGATCATTTATTCAAGAAACACAGCTGAATCTCAATAACAACATGTGTTTTGTGGCTATATACCTTTCCCTATTTCAATCTCCCTACTCCTAACTCCAAAACAGCCTTGAAAAGCCACAGGGCCACAATCATGATGAAAATCAGTGACCTATGAGCCACTGAAGAAGGCAGAACCAGGATGGAACTCTCCCAAGGCCCAATTCCCTGAAAATAGTCATTATTTGACTTGTCTGGAAGTTCCCTGGAAAATCCCACTTGAAAAACTATTTTTATTTGACATGACTTAGAGTTTACCCATTGCAAACAGCCTTTTTCCCAGGGATATTTGTCAACAACAATCATCAGCAATTGTTTACCATCATGGCTGCCTGAGGCAGTGATAACAGTTGGGGCAAATGACAAGATGACCAAAAACTTAAGTGGGAAAGCTTGGGAATGAGATTGCATAGGGGGCTTTAAAAAGCTCTGGCATATTACTAGGAATCAAGAAGACCACACATACATGTAGGGTTATGCACATGCCCAAGGCTATGTGCACAGTTGGGAAAGACACAAGAATGACGTAAGCTCTCACCTCTTGCTGACCTGAAGGCACAGCACAATCAGAAAGTAAAGGTTAAAGCAGAGTTGTAAACTACATGCCTAAGCATTGAAGGTATGCCAAAACATGACAAAGCCTGGGATATTGATTGGTTCCAGACATCTAAGGAAATCACTAGCTGACCACTAAGCAAACCAAGCAGACTTCAATGACCACACATGACAAAGAATACAGAGCTCACAAAATAAGTTCAGAAAAGTTACTAAACAAATAACAACAAGAACAAACAGCAATAACAAGAAATCCTGAGAAGAGGTGTAGAATCTGATTTCCCAAATCACCAATATATATTTTTTAAAATATCTAGTTTTCAAAAATTATAAGGCATGCCAAGAAACAAGAAAGTAGGGACCATTCATAGGAAAAGAGAGAATAATAGAAATTGTCCCTGAAGAAGGCCAGGCATGGGGCTTATTAGACAAAGAGCTTAAATCAACTATTTCAAATATGTTCAAAGAGCTAAAATAAACCATGTATAAAGATGTAAAGGAAACAAATAGAAATTCTGGAGTTGAAAATACAATAACTGGAATGAAAAACTCGCAAGAGGAGCTCAACAACAGATTTGAGCTGACAGAAAAATGAATCAGTGATTATGAAGATAAGTTAATTGAGATTATCCGCTCTTGAGAAACAGGGGGAAAAAAAGAATAGAGATAAAATAACAGAGTCTCAGAGACCAACCAGACATCATCAAGTATCCCTACATATGCATAATGGAGGAGAAGGAGAAAGAGAAAGGAGCTAAAAAAATATTTGAGGAAATAATGGCCCAAAACTTCCCAAATTTGATGGAAAACATTAATCTACATATCCAAGAAGCTCAGTGAACTCCAAGTAGAATAAACTCAAAGAGATGCAAACTAAGACAAATCATAATCAATCTATCCAACGATAAAGAGTGAATCCTGAGAGCAAGAGAGAAGCAACTCATTACATACAAGGGATCCTCAATAAGATTAATAGCTAACTCCTCATCAGAAACTAGAGGAGTTAGTAGAAGCTAGAAGGCAGTGGAATGACGTATTCAAAGCACTGGAAGTAAACACTGATAATAATTCTATATCCAGCAAAACTATCCTTCAAAAATGAATGAGAAATTAAGGCATTCCTAGATAAATAAAACTGACAAAATTCACCACTAGCAGACTTGCCCTGCAAGAAATGCTAAAGAGAATTCTTCAAGCTTAAATCAAAGGATACTAGACAGTAACTTGAATTCACATGAAGAGATGAAGAGCACTGGTAAACTTAATTATGTAGGTAAATAAAAAAGACAACATAAATGTATTTTTGTTAACTTTTTTTCTCCTATATGATTTAAAAGCAACAATTATAACTCTGTGTTGATGGGCATACAAATTATGAGATGTGATCTGTATGACAATAATAGCACAAAAGAGGAGGGAAGAAATAGACAGCAGCAAAGTTTTTGTAAACAAGTGAAATTAAGTTGGTATTAATCTAAACCATACTGTTATATATTAACATGTTATTTGGAAAGGACAGTCTCTTCAATAAATAGTATTGGGAAAGCTGGACAGCCACATGCAAAACAATGAAACTAGACCACTAACTTAAACTACTCACAAAAATTAACTCAAAATGGATTAGACTTGAATGTAAGACTCAAAACCATAAAACTCCTAGAAGAAAACATAGGTGATAAGCTCTTTGATATCAGTCTTGATGATGATTTTTTGGATTTGACATCAAAATCAAAGGCAAGAAATGCAAAAATAAACAAGCAGAACTACATCAAACAAAACACTTCTGCACAGTGAAAGAAACCGTCACCAAAATTAAAAGCCAATAAACTAAATGGGAGAAAATATTTCCAAATCATATATCTGATAAGGAGTTAATATCCAAAATATATAAACAACAGGTATAACTCAATAGCCAAAAAACAATCTGATTAAAAAGTGGGCAGAGGATCTGAATAGACATTTTTCCAAAGAATATATACAGATGTCTAATAGGTACGTGAAAAGGTGCTCAACATCACTAATCGTCAGGGAAATGCAAATCAAAACCACAGTAAGATATCACCTCACACCTGTCAGAATGGCTATTATCAAAAATACAAGAAATAACAAGTGCTGGTGAGGATGTGCAGAAAAGGAAACCCCTGTGTACTATTGGAGGGAATGTAAATTGGTGCAGCCATTATGTAAAACAGTATGGAGGTTCTTCAAAAAATTAAAAATAGAGCTACCAGATGATGCAGCAATTCCACTTCCGGCTATTTATCCAAAGCAAATGAATATACTAACTCAAAATGATATATGCACCACATATTCATTGCAGCATTATTTACAATAGCTAAGACATGGAAGCAACCTAAGTGTCCATCGATGGATAAATGGACAAAGAAAATGTGGTATATATATAATGGAATATTATTCAGTCATAAAAATGAAGGAAATCTTGCCATTTGCGACAACATGGATGGACCTTGAGGGCATTATGCTAAATGAAATAAGTCAGACAGAGAAAGACAAATACTATATGATCTCATTTATATGTGGAATCTCAAAAAACAAAACAAAACAAAAATGAGCTCATAGATACAGAGAACAGATTGTCAGAGGCAGGGGGTGGGGAGTGGCAAAACGGGTAAAGGAGGTCAAAAGGTACAAACTTCCAGTTATAAAATAACTAAGTCATAGGGACGTAATACACAGCAAGGTGACTACAGTTAATAATACTGTATTGCATATCTGACAGTCACTAAGAGAGTAAATCTTAAAAGTTCTCATCACAAGAAAAAAACTTCATAACTATGTATGGTGACAGATTTCTACCAGACTTATTGTGGTGATCATTTTGCAATATATAAAAATATTGAATCATTATGTTGTATACCTGAAACTAATATAATGTTATATGTGAATTATACCTCAATAAAAAATTAATATTACTTGTAATCTCTAAGAAAATAACAAAGAAAAATAATAAAAGAAACAACAGAATTAAAACAGTACAGTATAATATTTATTTAACACAAAAGGAGACTCTGATGGAGGAATAAAGGAACAAAAAGACATAAGACATATAGAAAAAATAACAAAACAGCAGATGGAAATCCTAACTTATCAGTAATTATATTAAATATAAATGGATTAAATATCAAATCAAAAGTTATAGATTGGTAGAATGAATGACAAACTATGATCCACAAGTTTACACTTTGCATTCAAAGACACAAGTAGGCTGAAAGTAAAAGGATGGAGAAAGGTATATCATGAAATGAATAATCAAAATAGAGCTATATTAGTTGTATTAAAGTCAGAGAAAATAGACTTTAAGACAAAAATTATTAGAGACAAAGAAGAACATTTTATAATGATAAAAGGATCAATCCATCAAGAAAACATAATTATAAACATGTGCACTTAACAATAGAGATCCAAAAACTTATGAAGCAAAAACAGACAGAATTAAAGTGAGAAATAGACAATAAGACAACAAGTGTTGGAAACTTCTATTTTATTTTCAATAATAGATAGAACTAGACAGAGAATCACAAAGAAAATAGAGGACTTGAATAACACTAGACCTACAAATCCATAGAGCATTGCACCCAACAACAGCAGAACACAGATTCTTCTCAAGTGCACACAGAACATTCTCTCTCAACAGACCATATGCTAGGCCATACAACAACTCTCGATAAATTTTAAATTTACTGAGATAATGCAAAGCACATTACAACAGAAGGAAACTAGAAATCAGTAACAGAAGGAAATTCGGGAAATTTACAAATATAAGGAAATTAAATAACACATTTGCAAATAACCAATGGGTCAAAGAAGAAATAGGGGAATTAGAAAATACACTGGATAAATGGAAATGAAAACATAGTATACCAAAACTAATAATATGCAATGAAAGCAGTGCTCAGAGGGAACTTTATAGCTGCAAATGCATTGCCTTAGTCCATTCAAGCTTCTGTAACAAAAATATCATAGACTGGGTAGCTTAAACAACAAACATTTATTTCTCACAGTTCTGGAGGTTGAGAAGTCTGGGTCAGACATCATGCCTTCTGATGTACTACAGAAAAACTAGATTAGTGGTTGCCTAGGATTTAGGGGAAAGGAGGGTGGGGGGGGGTGACAGCTAAAGGGTACAGAGTTTTTTCTTGGGGTGATGAAAATGTTCTAAAATTGATTGTGGTGATGGTTGTACAACTCTCTGAATGTACCAAAAACCAATGAACTGTAAACTTTAAATGGGTGAATTAGTCACATAAATTATATCTCAATAAAGCTGTTACCCCCAAAAAATCATATATGGCTATATCCAAGATAAGTCACCTTCAATACAAACAAAATAAAGAATATATCATCTAAAGAAAAGGGGATTAGAGAAAAATTAGGTACTCAAAAAATATTAAAAACAAATACAGAGTCTCAAGAAAAAAACATATTAGAGAAAAATAAGGTACTCAAAAATATCTTCTTCTCCATTTTAGCTGAAAAGAAACTCTTTTTTGGTTTTTATATTTTTATTTTATTTTTTATTATGGTAACATTGGTTTATAACATTGTATAAATTTCTGGTGTACATCATTGTACTTGTATTTCTGTATAAATGACATCATGTTCACCACCCAAACACTAATTACCATCCATCACCACACACATGTGCCTAATCATCCCTTTCACCCTCCTCCCTCCCCACTTCCCCTCTGGTAACCACCAATCCAATGTCTGTCTCTATGTGTTTGTTTTTTGTTGTTTTTATCTTCTACTTCTGAGTGAGATCATATGGTATTTGACTTTCTCCCTCCGACTTATTTCACTTAACATAATACCTTCAATGTTCATCCATGTTGTCACAAATGGCTGGATTTCATGGCTTCTTATGGCTGAGCAGTATTCCATTGTGTATATATATACCACATCTTCTTCATCCATTCAGCCCTTGATAGGCACTTAGGTTGCTTCCAAGTCTTGGCTATTGTGAATAATGCTGCAATGAACACAGGGGTGTACGTATCTTTACGCATTGATGTTTTCATGTTCTTTGGATAAATACCTAGCAGTGGAATAGCTGGATTGTATGGTAGTTCTATTCTTAATTTTTTGAGGAATCTCCATACTGTCTTCCATAGTGGCTGCACCAGTTTGCACTCCCACCAGCAGTGTATGAGAGTTTCCTTCTCTCCACATCCTCTCCAACACTTACTGTTTCCTGTCTTGTTCATTATAGTCACTCTGATGGGAGTGAAGCGATATCTCACTGTAGTTTTGATTTGCATTTCCCTGATAGTTAATAATATTGAACATCTTTTCATGTGCCTATTGGCCATCTGTATATCTTCTCTGGAGAAATGTCTGTTCATGTCTTTTGCCCATTTTTTAATTGGGTTGCAGTTTTTCTGTTGTTGAGTTGTATGAGTTCTTTATACATTTTGGAGATTAACTCATCAGACACATGGTTTGCAATTATCTTCTCCCAATTGTTAGGTTGTCTTTTCGTTTTGTTGATGGTTTCCTTTGCTGTGTAGAAGCTTTTCAATTTGATGTAGTCCCATTTGTTTATTTGAAAATAAACATTTACACAGTATCACAAATGTGTGGCACAGTGACCACAAAAGTCACATTGCAGTTAAAAATGTTGAGAAATTACTGCACCAGCACTATAACATTGAACTACTAAAATTTTAATAAAAGTGTAGTTTTCTTTATTGCTGTATCTCAGAAATTAATATATATCTTCAGCCTTGACTGGCTGAATAGTAAGATTAACACTCGGTGATTTGAGATTCAGCCAAAAGGTGTATTTAGTGCACCTGTATTTTGATGATCTGTTATATCTCATCTTTTTTTTTAATTATTTTATTGAGGTCACATTGGTTTATAACATTGTATAAATTTCAGGTGTACATTATTATATTTCAGCTTCTGTATAGACCGCACTGTGTTCACCACCAACATTCTAGTTTCCATCTGTCACTTTACCTACTCCCCACCCCCTTCCCCTCTGGTACCCACTAATCTGTTCTCCTTATCCATGTCTTTGTTTTTTTATCTTCCACATATGTATATCTCACCTTCTGCAGTGAGAAAATCTAGTTTAATCATCTATGTTTAGATCCTTTATATCTCCCTATTCTTTCATCCATTTCCTCCTCTTCTTCTCTTATCCTTGCTTACCAAGAGACCAGTTCAGCAAGAAAATCTAGACCGCTTCAACCAACCCCAGGATGCCAGAACAGGAGCCATCCCTACCCCTATCATGGGGTGGGTCTAAAAGAAATCTTACTGCCATTGGCAACTCTAAGACCTAGATACAGAGGCAGCGTAGCCATCTGTCGGCAGACTACAGCCTTGCCTCAGGCCCCCAGGGGCAGTGGGCATCTGCTCTACCTGTGAGTAGTCTCCCTGTGGGCACAGGAGCCTCTTCCCATACATCAGCCCATTTGCCTGCTCCCGGATCACCTGCTGAATCTTCATGAGGCTCTCTACCAAGAGGTTGAACCTATTTCATCTCCTCTTTTACCCCATTCTACCTCTTACCTCTTACGCCCAGCTCTGACTTGGAGCTCTTCAAACAAGACTACCCCTGCCCCAGAACCCAAAGCTTCACCTCGTGATGAGCCAACAGTCGAAGACTCTCGCTGTCAAATCCCAGCAGCAGACTGCACCCTTTGGAGAGCTGCACGGGCTATGCTGAGCCCAAGATCCCTCTGGGCCTGCCCTAAGGCCCCAGCCCTCCATGACGGCGCCTGCATAGGCTGACGCCAAGGCCCAGAAGGACACTATGCTCTCTTGCTCCCTTAGACACTCCTGCCTGGGTGGTGTGAATGCAGGTCATCCATGCTGGGGGCACAGTGCCTAGTCACCTGCCTGACACACAAGTCATGGTTCCAAGGCACCTAGGACTTTTTACTCAAAAATGTACAAAACTCTGATATGACAAGATAACATTTCTTTTTAATGAAACCAATATTTTTCCCATTATTTTTTCCCTTTTTCTCTTCCCATTTAAGTAACTAGGCTGTTCTGTTCTCATTGCCTCAGGAAAGGTGTTATAACCAAAACCATAATTTTTTTTTTTTTAAAAAAAGGAGCCTCTTCCTGGCATTTATGTTTCCATGCCTACACCCTTCCTTAAGGAACAGAAAGGATTCACAACATAGATTGAGATTTGGAAGAATTTTATAAAGGAAGCAAAGTACTCCCTAAAGTTCAAGGCTAGAGCTGAAATTTCCAAGGGGCCAAGAGTGCAATCAGGAAGCACCTGCATGGCCTACTTCCAGGGGAGATCTTCCCTTCAACAGTAGCCCAGTACTCTTGCCCACTGGTTGTCCCAGAAGAAATGATGCCTTTCCGTACCCAGAACTTTGTATCCTTCTCCATTCCAGTCCCATCAATAAGCACGGATTATAAGCACTTCCCAGCAAACTGGGGAAAGTTTTGCAGTTCACTCCCAGGACGAAATGCCATATCTAAAGCATGTTGAATATTCCTGAGCCCTCCACAGTGGTGGCCTCCTTCACTTCTCACAGACCAGTAAATTGCATGTCAGGCAATCTTTTTCTCACCGAGATACACACATTCTTTTCAGCACATCTCCCATTTGCGCCTTTTGGTTGCTTTGGGAAACTCTCTCTCCTGTTCTCTCAATAGAATCATACAAACAACCAGTTGCATTGGGGAATCCAAAACAAAATGGGCTATTTTAAGCCCATTTAAGCCACCCTTGAAGCCCATTTATAAATCTGTCTTCAGAGAAAAAAAAAGTAGAGTTCAGCTTTGGAAGAAAAAATAACAGTTGGGAACCTCATATTTTGAAACTTGAAACAAGAAGAAAAATTTATTGCTCTTAGGTTGGTTGATCCTATAAATCTTGATCAATGTTTAATGCAACCTAAAAGCAAAATAAAAAGTAAATATGCTTTAATACAATTAGAACTGTGAAAACGTACAAGCCAAAGAAAATAGAGTTTAGGTAATTTCTATGTGACTACATAAATGAAACTTTTTGATAGTTTCAAATTATTTCAAATAAAATCCAAATTCAATATAACAACAAGTGCATTCTCAGTGTATTTATTAACCCATCCTTTCTTCTACTTCTCTTGCTATACTCTCTTATTGTTATCCTTATCCTTCTTGCAGGGGTCCTCTTCCTGTACCCACCCCTCAAATGTTGGAATTTCTAATGGTTTCACCCTGAACCCCCTCTTTCACATTCTGCAAGCTCTCCTAGGCACCTTACACGCTGTCCTAGCTTCACTTGCATATATGCCAATGACCGCTGAATTCCTATCTCCTGCCTGGACCTCCCTCCTGTCCTTCAGAACCGTATCATACCTCAACTGGTCTTTAACCATCTTCACCTGCATATCTCAGAGTCACCGGAAACTCAACATGCCCACAACTGAAGCCATCATTTTCACAAAACCTACTTCCTCTTCTTATGTTCAACAAATGGTAAAGCTCAAAAAATGGTAAAGATTCCAGTTTCCCAAGGCAGAAACCTGGGCATCATCTTTGATTTCTTTCTCTTCCTTATCCTCCCAGCCAATATCGAATCCACTCCAGTTCTCCCCATTTCTGTTGTCTGCACCCTGGTCCTAGTCCTGGTCATCTTGCATCTGGATGACTGTAATAACCTCCTTAGTGGTCTTCCATTTCCTCTCCTGTCCATTCGAATCCTCTCTCCACCTTCTAAAAACACATATCTAATCCTTACATAAACCCTTTCAATGACCCCCACTAACGTCCAAAATCCCTAACACAGCATAAAGAGCCCTGTGTGAGCTGGCCTTTATCCACCTCACCAGCTTCAAATCACACCATTCTCCTAGCCTCATGCAACCCACCAGAATACTAGACTATTTCAGTTCCTTGAAAGCATCTTGCTCTCTCCATCCACTGGGCTTATCTCAGGCTAATTCCTTAAAAATCACTTCCTCCAGAAGACTCATCCAGACTTGGTCAGGTTTCCCTCCTCCGGTCCTCTCAGACACCTTCCCCTCTGGCCTATGGGCCCCAAAGGGCAGGAACCAATGTGTTTTGCTCACTGGTATTTTCTAGCTCCCTGCGTAGTACCAAAACATAGCAGACACTTAACAATTTATCCACTGACTATGATTAGCACCAAGTCCTTTCAGCTCTACTTTCTGAACAGCTCTTAAAAACACCATTTACTACTTCAGGCCATCAATGTCATCTTTCTCTAGACTACTATGATAACCTCCTAACGGGCCTCCTCAAATCTATTACTCCATTTTCTTCACATGCTGTAGCCAGATGGCCTTTCTAAAATGCAGTTCTGATCATATCGGCCTCCACTGCCTTGAGGATACAAACTAAACGTCTGAGCACGAACTACAAGTCTTTCATAACCTGGCCCCTGCTTCCTCCCCTGCCTTACCTCTTGTCCCTCAGGCCTCACACTCTCCCCCAGCTGGGTCTTCACACGTCCTCCCCACCCCATCACTGAGGGACAAACAACTGACCTCCTTCAGGAAGCCACCCCTGACCAAGGTTCCTCAGTGGGGCTGGCTCTCCCACCTGTGACTAAATGCGCCCTCTGCAGACAGTCCCAGTCTACACCTGCTGATCTGGCTTCACTATCCACAGCTCCTCCTTTTACTCTCAAAGCACACTGGCCACTCTATCAATGACTATTAATTGCTTGTCCAATTATCTGTTTCCCCCGTAGATGAGGTCAAAAACTGTTTTATTCACAACAGCATCAGGCATTGTGCCTGGCCACACAAAACACTGTGTGTTTATGACATAAACAAACGTACTTCCATCCTGCAAAAGCATGCACTTTCATTAGGATACTTTTTTGTTCCAGGGTTTGCTACTGAGAAACAAAATGTTGGCCCCAAAAATTTAATTTAAAGATTACGTATTTCACAATACCAAGCATCTTTTCTGACCACAACGGTATGAAACTAGAAATCAACTATAGGAAGAAAACCAGAAAAGCCACAAATATGTGGAGATTAAACAAAATGCTACTGAACAACGACTGGGTCAATGAAGAAATCAAAGAAGAAATCAAAAAATACCTGGAGACAAATGAAAATTAAAATACGACATGCCAGAATTTATGGGATACAGCAAAAGCGGTTCTAAGAGGGAAGGTTATAGCAATACAGGCCTATCTCAACAAACAAGAAAAATCTCAAATAAACAATCTAACAATGCACCTAAAGGAACCGGAAAAAGAAGAACAAACAAAGCCCAAAAACAGTAGAAGAAGGGAAATAATAAAAATCAGAGCAGAAATAAATGAAATAGAGACCAAAAAAAAAAATAGAAAAAATTAATAAAACCAAGAGCTAGTTCTTTGAAAAGATAAACAAAATTGACAAACCTTTAGCTAGACTCACCAAGAAAAAAAGAGAGAAGGCACAAATAAGTAAAATCAGAAATGAAAGAGGAGAAATTACAACAGACACCTCAGAAATACAAAAGATTATAAGAGAATACTATGAAAAGCTATATGTCAACCAATTCGACAATCTGGAAGAAATGGATAAATTCTTAGAATCATACAACCTTCCAAAACTGGATCAAGAAGAAGTAGAGAATTTGAATAGACCAATCACCAGTAAGGAGATCGAAACAGTAATCAAAAACCCGCCCAAAAATAAAAGTCCAGGACCAGACAGCTTCCCTGGTGAATTCTACCAAACATTCAAAGAAGACTTAATACCTATCCTTCTCAAACTCTTCCAAAAACTTGAGGAGTGGGGGAAGCTCCCTAACTCATTCTACGAAGCTGACATTACCCTGATACCAAAACCAGACAAGAACAACAAAAAAAAAAGAAAATTACAGGCCAATATCACCGAGGAACATCGATGAAAAATCCTCAACAAAATACTAGCAAATTGCATACAACAATACGTTAAAAAGATTACACACCATGATCAAGTGGGATTTATTCCAGGGATGCAGGGATGGTTCAACATTCACAAATCAATCAAGTGATACACCACATTAATAAAATGAAGAATAAAAATCATATGATCATCTCAATAGATGCAGAGAAAGCATTTGACAAGATACAGCATCCATTTATTATAAAAACTCTGAATAAAATGGGTATAGAAGGAAAGTACATCAACATAATAAAGACCATATATGAGAAACCCACAGCTAATATCATCCTCAATGGTGAAAAAATGAAAGCTATCCCTCTAAGAACAGGAACCAGACAAGGATGCCCACTGTCACCACTCCTATTTAACATAGTACTGGAAGTCCTAGCCAGAGTAATCAGGCAAGAGAAAGAAATAAAAGGGATCCAAATTGGAAAGGAAGAAGTGAAACTCTCACTATTTGCAGATGACGTGATTTGATATATAGAAAACCCTAAAGAATCCACCAGAAAACTTTTAGAAGTAATAAACAAATATGGTAAAGTTGCAGGATACAAAATCAACATACAAAAATCAGTTGCGCTTCTATACACTAAGAATGAAGTAGCAGAAAGAGAAATTAAGAATACCATCCCATTTACAATTGCAACAAAAAGAATAAAATACCTAGGAAGAAACTTAACCAAAGAGGTGAAAGAGCTGTACACAGAAAACTATGAAACATTGCTGAAAGAAATTGAAGAAGACACAAAGAAATGGAAAGATGTTCTGTGCTCTTGGATTGGAAGAATTAACATAGTTAAGATGTCCATACTTCCTAAAGCCATCTATAGATTCAATGCACTCCCTATCAAAGTTCCAACAACATTTTTCACAGAAATAGAACAAAGAATCCTAAAATTTATATGGAACAACAAAAGACCCCGAATAGCTAAAGGAATCCTGAGAAAAAAGAACAAAGCTGGAGGTATCACACTCCCTGATTTCAAAATATACTACAAAGCTATAGTAACCAAAACAGCACGGTACTGGCACAAAACAGACACACAGATCAATGGAATAGAATCGAAAGCCCAGAAATAAACCCACACATCTATGGACAGCTAATCTTTGACAAAGGAGCCAAGAACATACAATGGGGAAAAGAAAGTCTCTTCAACAAATGGTGTTGGGAAAACTGGATAGCCACATGCAAAAAAATGAAAGTAGACCCTTACCTTACACCATACACAAAAATTAACTCCAAATGGATTAAAGACTTGAATGTAAGACCTGAAACTATGACACTTCTAGAAGAAAACATAGGCAGTATGCTCTTCGACATCGGGCTTAGCAACATATTTTCAAGCACCATGTCTGACCGGGCAAGAGAAACAATAGAAAAAATAAACAAATGGGACTACAACAAACTAACAAGCTTCTGCACAGCAAAGGAAACCATCAACAAAACGAAAAGACAACCTAACAATTGGGAGAAGATATTTGCAAACCATACATCTGATAAGGGCTTAATCTCCAAAATATATAAAGAACACATGCATCTCAACAACAAAAAAACTACCAACTCAATTAAAAAATGGGCAAAAAACCTGAACAGACATTTCTCCAAAGAAGATATACAGATGGCCAACAGACACATGAAAAGATGTTCAAAATCACTAACTATCAGGGAAATGCAAATCAAAACTACAATGAGATATCACCTCACGCCCGTCAGAATGGCTATAATTAACAAGACAGGAAACAACATGTGGTGGAGAGAAGGGAACTCTCACACACTGCTGGTGGAGTGCAAACTGGTGCAGCCACTATGGAAAACAGTATGGAGATTCCTCAAAAAATCAAGGATAGAACTACCACATGATCCAGCTATTCCACTGCTGGGTTTTTATCCAAAGAACTTGAAAACACCAATGGCTAAAGATACATGCACCCCTGTGTTCACTGCAGCGTTATTCACAATAGCCAAGACTTGGAAGCAACCTAAGTGCCCATCAACGGACGAATGGATAAAGAAGCTGTGGTATATATACACAATGGAATACTACTCAGCCATAAGAAACGATGAAATCCAGCCATTTGTGACAACATGGATGGACATTGAGGGTATTATGCAAAGTGAAATAAGTCAGAGGGAGAAGGTCAAATACTGTATGATCTCACTCATTAAGTAGTAGATAATAACAACAACAAATAAACACATACAGACAGAGATTGGATTGGTGGTTACCAGAGGGGAAGCGGGGAGGGAGGAGGGCGAAAGGGATAATTCGGCACATGTGTGTGGTGATGGGTTGTAGTTAGTATTTGGGTGGTGAACATGATGTAATCCATGCAGAAATAGAAGTGTAATGATGTACACCTGAAACTTATACATCTTATAAACCAATGTTACTGCAATAAACAAAAAATTTAAAAAAATAAAATAAAGATTATGTATTTCATCAAATGATTTTAAATACATATTTTGAAGAGATTTTGAAATCTTCAAAGCCTAACTCCAAAATACATATACCACTCTCTGCACAAAAGGGCACACTATTATCTCAACATCGCTTCCAGCTACCTTCCCATCAGCATTGACACACTTGTGAGGAGCCAGACGTGTGCCCATCCTCACCCTTGAGGCCAGCAGCACATGTTCACAAAAGGGCAGAAGGCCAATTAGGGATACGGTCAGCAACCAGGGAACCAGTTTTCTTTCTACGAAGCCAAAGACCCATTTGCCAACCAAGCCTGGCCTCCAATGCACTAGGCTTTCACCACTTTCCTAAAGACACTTACATCAGACAGCATCGGTTCATCGAGTTCCTCCACTCTGCTCAGGTTAGGTGCCCCATATCGGTCACTAATTTCAGCGAGTGTTTTGCCTGAGCCTGCTGCTGTATCCTACAATCATAAAATTCATTTTTACTTTTAAATGACTTCAAAATTAATACATTAGTTTTCTTTCAACTTTGATAATAAATTTCTGAATTACAACATCAAAATTCAACATTGTTAGTTAATGAAATGAACCAATACTCATTAATGACCAAGGAATTCTAGAAATAAATGCTGAAACTTGTTAAAAAAATATAGTCAAAAATTTAAAATATATCATTCTAAGTAATCATGTGGTCAATATCTCACAATATTCTGATTTTTGAAAATATAAACACAAACTGAACGTCCAATTTTTATCCACTTTGAGATTTTTCTTTAAACCACATCATATTTGTGACTTGTTCTTTCCAGAATACATATTTGGACTATCAGTTTTGATAATCTTCTTATTAAAAATATAGCTACTAACGCATCAGAATTAACCTTTACATTCCAGGATACCCCTTCATTTCACATAACACAGAATAACTTCTTCTTACCTCTGAATGTGAAGTATCTTCACTCTTAGCTATATTTTCCATATTCATTCTCACCTCCTATAATACATAAAAATGAAAAAAATGCTTTGAATACACTTTTAATTTTGATTCCATGTTTAATTTTCAAGCATTTTTATTATTATACAATGCTATGATCAATTTAACAGCAAAAATGTTGTCACTCTTAAAGGAGTGATCTGAATACATTCAATGTAAAACTGCAGATCACAGTCTCATTTAATACTTTATACCAATAGAAGATGACCATGTTTTGCTTATAATTAAATACAGCTTATTAAAAAATGAAAGGGGCTAAAACATTAAACCTGAAGCCAAATTATTACCAAATATGAAAAGTAACAAAACAAAAATTTTAATAAATTCTTAAAATAAGAGATTTTAAAGAGAACTCGCAGTTAAGTAGAATTTTAACATAATAAGAAAAAAGAAAATATTTCTGAAAGAATTAATCTGGCCCAAGTCCCTATCCAATGGGCAAACCCTCTTTATGGTGCCTGAGCAATGCCCTCTAGAATACTCTGAACACACAGAAGGCCTCTTTCTGAATGTGAAAACGTTCTTCTAACCAAGGCAAGCCTTGTTATGGCCTCTATCTTTTCATTTTATGACAGCAAGGTGACCTAACTGACCATGAGCTGACTCATTTTGGCTGTTTGTTAATTATAGGGGACATATATTGTACTGTTTTCTCAAGACCATTCCATTCTCCTGAGAATGTCTTATCTCACAATCACACGGCTGTAGTGGGAAAGTCTATGTTCTCATAGTACCCTGTCCCCCAGCCAAGGGGGAACACAAATTAAGCCAGTCAGAATCCTTCCCCAAGATTTTTTTCTTAACTGAAACCAAAAAAAGGAACCCAATCCTCTCAGTCAGGAGGAGCCACAACACTATGAGACCCTAGAGCCATTAAGGACCATGTTCCTCACCCACGTGCAGCAAACCAGGTCATAGTGAGAAACTGACACTAACGGCCAGAGAACAGCAGAGGTGAGAGCCCTGGTAGCATTGCATTCTCTTGCTCCCAAAGCTCTGGAAGGCCCAACTGTACCAGAGCCCTTCACAGTTTAGTTGTAAAAGCCTTTCTTCAAACCCAGGATCCTTCCAATAAATTTCCTTTTGCAAATGATAGTTTAAGTTGTGTCTCTGCAGCCACAAGAAGGCCAGGGCGAAAGGACACGAATGGACTCGTCTCTGAGCAATGTGTGAGGCAGCGGTACTCTGCAGGAGAGAGTTGAGGGGTGATAAGCCAGTAGGAACATGGATGATTAAAGTTATTGTGGCTCTGGTCCCACAGTCTGATGATGCCTCCAGATAGTGAATAACATGGGGGGACCCTCTGGAGCCACAAAACAGAGCCCAGTCCCTCCTACAAACCATAGACTTTCTGGAACTCAGCTATAACTCTCAGGGCATCTTGATGAAAAATACTTTCAATTCTCTTATCATCTTGATCTGTCTTCTTAATGTATTCTAGTTTTTCTTCTTTCATTTTAGATTCTGAATCTTAACTGAAGAGAAAGGGGGTATGTATTTACGTGTGTGTGTGTGCGTGCGCGCATACACATGTATATCCATGTGTCCTACTGCACTCAGACTAAGATAACGTCAGTTTTTTTTAACACTATGTATAAGGCTTTCGATTTATCCTTTTAAAATCTCATCTTTTTGATGTTTAACATCATTAACTATCAGGGAAATGCAAATCAAAACTACAGTGAGATATCACCCCACTCCCATCCCAATGGCTATAATTAACAAGACAAGACACAACAAGTTGGAGAGGATGTGGAGAGAAGGGAACTCTCATACACTACTGGTGGGAGTGCAAACTGGTGTGGCCACTACGGAAAACAGTATGGAGATTCCTTGAAAAATTAAGAATAGAACTACCATACAATCCAGCTATTCCACTGCTGGGTATTTATCCAAAGAACATATGCATAAAGATATATGCACCTCTGTGTTCACTGCACCATTATTCACAATAGCCAAGACTTGGAAGCAACCTAGGTGCCCAGCAAGGGATGAATGGATAAAAAAGATGTCGTATATATATACAATGAAATACTACTCAGCCACAAAAAAGATGAAATCCAGCCATTTGTGACAACATGGATAGGCACTGAGGGTATTAACGCTAAGTAAAATAAGTCAGAGGGAGAAGGTTAAATACTGTATGATCTCACTCATAAATAGAAGATAAAAACAACAACAACAAACACATAAAGACAGAGATTGGATTGCTGGTTACCACAGGGAAAGCAGAGAGGGAGGGTAAAAGAGGTGACAGGGCACATGTGTGTGATGATGGATGGTAATTAGTCTCTCGGTAATGAACATGATGTAGTCTACACAGAAATCAAAATATAATGATGTACACCTGAAATTTATACAATGTTATAAACCAATGTTACCGCAATAAAAAAAAAACTCATCTTTTTTATTCAATTCACCCTTCCAAATTTGTTTAATTGCTTTAATAATGAAGCTGTCATCTAAGATATTAATAAGTATATCGTATGAAACCTGCTTCTGTTTTAAATTTTAATTATGGAATAAATGGGGGAGTAACATTTGAGTGACAGATACTAGCTCTAAGTATACAATATGTAAGATCCAGCTGAAAAGTATAGCTCAGTCATTGAAAAGTTTAGTCTATAGGAAACATATATTTTGGCTACAAGGAAACACTGGTCAAACTAGAGGCAGCACATGACATGGACACAGTCCACAGAGATTGACTGTTTTGATAGAAGTGGTGAATAGTTTATTTAATGAAAGACATGAAAAATACATACAAAAACATGTTTTTAAAAATGTAAATTATTGTTGATAATATATCTAACATGAAGATAAGAAACACACTACTGTCTCAGAGATCAGAATATTCCCAATCTCATAAAGAACTTGACCTTCAACATCAGCTACCATAATTAGGAACAACTATCGGCTGACTAAAATGTTGGCAATATCACTATTCAAGAGCTCTACTGCTCACAAAGCAGTTTCACATACACGATCTTATTTGATCCTTACAACCACCCAGTGAGACATTGCTAATAATATGATACTGTTATCCCTGTTTTTCAAAAAGATGAACTGAGACTAGAAAGGTTTGAAGACTTAAGTCCCACAGCTAATGTGTGTCAGGTCTTTAGACCATGAATCCCATGCTATAACAGCGGGAGGAAACAGTCTGAGGATTCTAAGAGGTTTTAAAAATAAAACAGACATTTATAAAACTTCAAATTACCTTCTCCAATTGTTCTTGAGCTCTCTGTAGTTCTTCTCCTCTCTGTCTCTCTTTTTCTTGCATTTCCAACTCCAGCTGGAATGCCAGCTGTTGCTGAATATTCAGAAATAAATAAGTCATATTAGACTCAGATCAATTGCAAGGAATTAACTCTATCACTCTGAAGTGCGCCAGGATAATTAAGTTTATGCCCACCTAGGGCCAGCCCCGTGGCTTAGCGGTTAAGTGCGCGCGCTCCGCTGCTGGCGGCCCGGGTTTGGATCCCAGGCACGTACCGACGCACCGCTTCTCCAGCCATGCTGAGGCCGCGTCCCACATACAGCAACTAGAAGGCTGTGAAACTATGACATACAACTATCTACTGGGGCTTTGGGGGAAAAAAATAAATAAATAAAAATTATAAGTTTACGCCCACCGAAATTTCAGAAACTTACACAAATGGTCACTGACACCCAGTATTTTAGCTTTTACAAATATTTCCTGAAGTACAAAATAAAAAAGGAAACTTCCTTAATTGTAATTTTGGAAAAGCACCATTTACAAAATCAAGTTATTTTCTCTCTTCTTCTTGAAGCTACAAATGAGAATGCAGTAATTTTTTTCAGATAAAATCTCTTTAAGTATAGACAGATCTTCAAATAGCCAAACCTTGGTTGCAGAACAGTAGATGAGAAAATCTTAAGTATATTATCCGAAACTATAGATAATTAACAATATATTTGGTCCCAACACAACACATATGCCACACTAGAATAGAGGCCAGCAAACTAAATTCTGCAGGCCCAAACTGACCCAACTTCTGTTTTGGTACAGCTCACGAGCTAAAAACAGTTTTTATACATTTTTAAATGGTTGAAAAATATCAAAAGAATAATGATACTTCATGACACATGAAAATTATATGAAATTCAAATCTGTGTCTATAAATAAAGTTTTATTGAAACATTGCCATGCTCATTCACTTCCTTATTTGTCTATGACTGTTTCTGTGCTACAACAACACAGTTGAGTAGTTACAACAGAGACCACATGTGGCGCCCTCATCGCTGCGCACGGCTGCTCAGCACACCACAAACCACAGTGACGTCATTCTAACTCAACAGCTTGTGGAGCCACGGTCTCACTGTCCTGTGGCCTTTTTTATCAGTGCATACGTATGTCAAAACAAGAAAAGAAGTGGATTTGGAATGTTGCTCTTTTGGAGTGTGCGTTATTTTATTATCAAATTACATGGCAAAGTATGGTGTTTATGATGTGATGACACTGTACTAAATGAACATGATAAATATCAACATTACCACATGACGCACTCATCACAATACTCTCAACTCACATGAAAGCAAAGGTCAAAAATATTAGAAAATTTAAAACAGACTTATTTCATCAGAGCAGAATTTCTTCACAAAAATTAAAAATGAAAATGAGGCTACAATGAAAGTAAGTTTCCAAGTGGCTCATTTTTCAGCCTACCAAGGAAATACACTTATCAATGGTGATTTAATTAACATGTGTTTGATTTCAGTGTCCAAAAAAAAATTAACTAAGATTATTAGTCTTTTGGCAAGAACAGTTGCTCAAATAGTTGAGGACACTGGGAGCAACGTCCATAGTCAACAAAAAAAAGGCAAACGGATAGAGAAAAGTCAAGATGGCAGCGTAGGTGGACTCTGAACTCATCTCCTCCCACAGACACAGCCGATTTACAACTACTCCTGAAAAAATTACCCCTGAGAACTGAAAACTGGATAAGGGGAACTCCTGCAACAAATGACAATCCTAATTGAGGAGGAAGGGGCAGAAATTCCCTTCTGGAAAGAAAAAAATGCCACCTTCACAAGCCACAAGGCTTCATAGCTGCCTAGGAGCAGCCCCCCTTGGAGGAGTGGGGGCCCTGAGCTGGGGAGCTCTCCCATTATAGAAATTTTGGGGACCCAGCACAACTGAGGTGTTATAATATCTGGCTTTGCTGGCTACTAACAATATTGGGGAATACCCCTAGAAAAGCTAGGACACAAAGAAATTAAAGCCGGCTCTTAAAGGGCTCATGCACAAACTCACCCATTTTGAAAAGCAACCTAAAATCACCAGAAAGAAAGGTGTACAGTCCTTTGGTGAAAAGAGACTCACCTGATAGGCTCTGAGTGCATCTCGGTGAGAGGTGACACCTCTCCAGGCACTGGGACATTGGCGGTGGCCATTGTTGTGACCTGGTGTGGGCGTGCTGACACAGACGCTGGCAGACACCATTGGAGTTGTTCCTGTGGCCTGCTAGCCCAAAGTCTGCCTTACCCACTAAAGCACCAATTTAATCCAGCTCAGCCAGGGCAGGCAGCCCACCCTAGGGACTGGGCCCACCCAACAACAAGCCCTCGGGCAACTTGTGGACCTGCTAAGTGAGCTGCCTGGATTATCTGCAGCCGGGTGAGTGGGTCCACCTCTGTGGGGCAGGGCGTGCACAAGGAGCGGGTGGAGACTGCAAGGTGATGGTGGAGCGTGTGAGGCTCCTGCCTTGGAAAGACTGAGTCCACTTCAGGCGGTTGGGGTGTGCACATGGGGCAGGACCATGTTGACTGTGTGTGGACCTATGGGCGATGGGGCTTGCCAGCTGCTGAAAACTTGTGCTTCTCAAAGAGCCACAAGGGGATTGGCCCCACCTTCCAAAGCCTGAAACAATTGGGTGCTCCAGTGCCTGAGGCACTGGAGCTGCAATCCTCAGAGAGCTGACAAGAGCCTTATAGGCCAGAGGCTTACACCAATTTTAAGCTCCTGAGCCCAACAAGCAGCCACACAGGGGGCCTACCCACTTAATGAAAAAACTGCAACAGGCATGTGCTATTAGACGTTGCAGCCAATTGTGCTGGGGCTCCCCACACTTGATAAAGAGACTGAAGGGCCGACAACAACTACACGCAGCTGAGCATTACAACCAGCTGGCCAGGGGGACAGCTCAGCATCCCTGGGCACCTCCGGCAAGAACAACCGCACCACAACAGAAGGACACACGTAGCCCACACAGGGGTCACTCCTGGAACATTTGGAGCTGGTGACAAGCGGGAAGCACACTGCAAGGCCTCATAAGGCATCACTTATATAAGGTCACCTCTCCAGGATCAAGAGACGTAGCTGACCTACCTAATACATAGACACAAACACAGGGAAAGAGGCAAAATGAGGAGGCAAAATACATTCCAAGTAAGGGAACAGGACAAAACCCCAGAAAAGGAACTAAATGAAAAAGAAATGAGCAACCTACCCGACAGAGAGTTCAAACAAAGAGTGTTAAGGATGCTCACTGATCTTGGGAGACGAATGGATGAACTCAGGGAGAACGTCAACAAGGAAATGGAAGATATAAAAAAGAACCAAGCAGAAATGAAGACTACAAAACTGGAAACGAAAAATTGACTAGAGGGTCTCGAAAGCAGAGTAGAGGATACAGAACAGATCTGCTAGCTGGAGGAAAGACTAGAGGAAATCACTCAAGCTGAACAGATAAAAGGAAAAAGAATTAAAAAGAGTGAGGACAGTGTAAGGGACCTCTGGGACAACATCAAGTGCACTAACATCCATGTTATAGGTGTCCCATAAGGAGAAGAGTGAGACAAAGGGGCAGAGAATCTATTTGAAGAAATAATAGCTGAAAACTTCCCTAATCTAAGGAAGGAAACAGACATTCAGGTACAGGAAGCAGAGAGAGCACCAAACAAGAGAAACCCAAAGAGGCCCACACCAAGACACATCATAATTAAAATGCCCAGAATTAAAGATAAAGAGAGAATCCTAAAAGCCACAAGAGAAAGGCAACAAGTTACATACAAAGGAAATCCCATAAGTCTATCAGCTGACTTCTCAGCAGAAATCTTACAGTCTAGAAAAGAATGGCACAATATATTTAAAGTTCTAAAGCGAAAAAACCTACAGCCAAGAATACTCTACCCAGCAAGCTTATCATTCAGAATGGAAGGAGAGATAAAGAGTTTCCCAGACAAGCAAAAATTAAAGGACTTTTTCACCAAGAAACCAGTCCCACAAGAAATGCTAAAGAGGGGCCAGCCCAGTGGCGCAAGCAGTTAAGTGTGCGCACTCCGCTATTGAGGCCTGGGGTTTGACGGTTCGGATCCCAGGCATGTATCAACACACTGCTTGTCAAGCCACACTGTGGTGGCGTCCCATATAAAGTGGAGGAAGATGCGCATGGATGTTAGCCCAGGGCCGGTCTTTCTCAGCAAAAAGAGGAGGATTGGCAGATGTTAGCTCAGGGCCAATCTTCCTTACCAAAAAAAAAAAAAAGAAGAAATGCTAAAGGGACTTATGTAAGGGGGAAAGAGAAGACCACAAATAAGAAAAATTATCTATTTCCATGATAAGAGGGTAATGGATACAAATGCCCAAAAAGAGGTTACATATGATATCAAAAACACAAAATGTGGGAGGAGAGGAGATAAAGAGTAGAGCTTTCAGAGAGAGATCAAACTGAAGAGACCATCAACTTAATATAGATTGCTATATACGTAGGTTACTATACGTGAACCCCATGGTAATCACAAACCAGAAACCTACAATAAATACACAAAAACCTAAGAGAAAGGAACCCAAACATATTACTAAAGAAAGTCATCAAATCACAAGGGAAGAGAGCAAGAGAAGAAGAAAGGAACAGAGAAGAACTACTAAAATACCAAGACAAAAAAAGTTAAAAAATGGCAGTAAGTACATACTTACCAATTGCTACTTTAAACATCAATGGACTAAATGCTCCAATTAAAAGGCATAGGGTGGCTGATTGGATTAAAAAAACAAGACCCATATATATGCTGCATGCAAGAGACACACTTCAGACCTAAAGACACTCACAAACTGAAAGTGAAGGGATGGAAAAAGATACTCCATGCAAATGGCAGTGAAAAGAAAGCTGGGGTAGCAGTACCCATATCAGACAAAATAGACTTTAAAACAAAAACTGTAACAAAAGACAAAGAAGGGCACTACATAGTGATCAAGGGAACAATCCAACAAGAGGATATAACACTTGTAAATATCTAAAAACCCAACGTAGGAGCACCTAAATATATAAAGAAATTATTAACAGGCATAAAAGGAGAAATAACACAGTAACACAATAATAGTAGGAGACTTTAACACTCCACTTACACCAATGGATAGATCATCAAAACAGAAGATCAATAAGGAAAAACTGGACTTAAACAACACACTAGACCAGATGGACTTAGTAGATATATACAGAACAGTCCATCCAAAAACCACAGACTACACATTCTTTTCAAATGCACATTGAACATTCTCCAGGATGGATCACCTATTAGGCCACAAAACAAGTCTCCATAAATTTAAGAAGACTGAAATAATACCAAGCATCTTTTCTGACCACAACGGTATGAAACTAGAAATCAACTATAGGAAGAAAATCAGAAAAGCCACAAACATGTGGTGATTAAACAAAATGCTACCAAACAACAATTGGGTCAATAAAGAAATCAAAGAAGAAATACAAAATACCTGGAGACAAATGAAAATGAAAATACGACATGCCAGAATTTATGGGATACAGCAAAAGTGGTCCTAAGAGGGAAGTTTATAGTGCAATGCAAGCCTGTCTCAACAAACAAGAAAAATCTCAAATAAACAATCTAACAGTGCACCTAAAGGAACTGGAAACAGAAGAACAAACAAAGCTCAAAATCAGTATCAGAAGGGAAATAATAAAAATCAGAGCAGAAATAAATGAAATAGAGACTAAAAAAAAAAATAGAAAAAATTAATAAAACCAAGAGCTGGTTCTTTGAAAAGATAAACAAAATTGACAAACATTTAGCTAGACTCACCAAGAAAAAAAGAGAAAACGCCCAAATAAGTAAAGTCAGAAATGAAAGAGGAGAAGTTACAACAGACACCTCAGAAATACAAAAGATTATAAGAGAATACTATGAAAAGCTATATACCAACAAATTGGATAATCTAGAAGAAATGGATAAATTCTTAGAATCATACAACCTTCCAAAACTGACTCAAGAAGAAATAGAGAATTTGAATAGACCAATCACCAGTAAGGAGATCAAAACAGTAATCAAAAACTTCCCCAATAATAAAAGTCCAGGACCAGACAGCTTCCCTGGTGAATTCTACCAAACACTCAAAGAAGATTTAATACCTATCCTTCTCAAACTCTTCCAAAAAACTGAAGAGGAGGTGAAGCTCCCTAACTCATAGAATGAGTTAGGGATACCAAAACCAGACAATGATGAAACAAAAAGAGAAAATTATAGGCCAACATCACTGATGAACATCAATGCAAAAATCCTCAATAAAATACTAGCAAATTGCATACAACAATACGTTAAAAAGATTATACACCATGATCAGGTGGGATTTATTCCAAGGATGCAGGGATGATTCAACATCCACAAATCAATCAACGTGATACACCACATTAATAAAATGAGGAATAAAAATCACATGATCATCTCAACAAACATAGAGAAAGCATCTGACAAGAAACAGCATCCATTTATGATAAAAACTCTGGACAAAATGGGTATAGAAGGAAAGCACCCCAACATAATAAAGGTCATATATGACAAACCCACAGCTAATATCATCCTCAATGGTGAAAAACTGAAAGCTATCCCTCTAAGATAAGGATACCCACTTTCACCACTCCTATTTAACATAGTACTGAAAGTCCTAGCCAGAGCAATCAGGCAAGAGAAAGAAATAAAAGGGATCCAAAGTGGAAAGGAAGAAGCAAAACTGTCACTATTTGCAGATGACATGATTTTATATATAGAAAACCCTAAAGAATCCACCAAAAAACTTTTAGAAGTAATAAACGAATACAGTAAAGTTGCAGGATACAAAATCAACATACAAAAATCAGTTGCATTTCTATACATTAACAACAAAGCAGCAGAAAGAGAAATTAAGGATACAATCCCATTTACAATTACAACAAAAAGAATAAAATACCTAGGAAGAAACTTAAGCAAAGAGGTGAAAGATCTGTACAGTGAAAACTATAAAAAATTGCTGAAAGAAATTGAAGACGACACAAAGAAATGGAAAGATATTCCATGCTCTTGGAGTGGAAGAATTAACATAGTTCAGATGTCCATGCTTCCTAAAGCAATCTATAGATTCAATGCAATCCCTATCAAAGTTCCAACAACATTTTTCACAGAAATAGGACAAAGAATCCTAAAATTTATATGGAACAACAAAAGACCCCCGAATGCTAAAGGAATCCTGAGACAAAAGAACAAAGCAGGAGGTATCATACTCCCTGATTTCAAAATATACTACAAAGCTATAGTAACCAAAACAGCATGGTACTGGCACAAAAACAGACACACAGATCAATGGAACAGAATTGAGAGCCCAGAAATAAACCCACACATCTATAGACAGCTAATTTTCAACAAAGGAGCCAAGAACATACAATGGAGAAAGGAACATCTCTTCAACAAATGGTGTTGGGAAAGGATTACAGACTTGAATGTAAGACCTGAAACCATGAAACTTCTAGAAGAAAATATACGAAGTATGCTCTTCGACATTGGTCTTAGCAACATATTATCAAGCACCATGTCTGACCTGGCAACAGAAAAAACAAACAAATGGGACTCCATCAAACTAAACAGCTTCTGCATAGCAAAGGAAACAATCAGCAAAATGAAAAGACAACCTAACGATTGGGAGAAGATATTTGCAAACCATGTATCTGATAAGGGGTTAATCTCCAAAATATACAAAGAACTCATACAGCTCAACAACAGAAAAACTAACAACCCAATTAAAAAGTGGGCAAAAGACATGAACAGACATTTCTCCAAAGAAGATATTCAGATGGCCAACAGGCACATGAAAAGATGTTCAACATCATTAACTATCAGGGATATGCAAATCAAAACTAAAATGAGATATCACCTCACTCCCATCAGAATGGCTAATTAACAAGACAGGAAACAACAAGTGTTGGAGAGGATGTGGAGAGAAGGGAACTCTCATACACTGCTGGCCACTGGTGTGGCCACTATGCAAAACAGTATAGAGATTCCTCAAAAAATTAAGAATAGAACTACCATATGATCCAGCTATTCCACTGCTGGGTATTTATCCAAAGAAAGATTCACGCACCCCTGTGTTCACTGCAACATTATTCACGATAGCCAAGACTTGGAAGCAACCTAAGTGCCCATCAACGGACGAATGGATAAAGATGATGTGGTATATATACACAATGGAACACTACTCAGCCATAGGAAATGATGAAATCCAGCCATTTGTAACAACATGGATGGACATTGAGGGTATTATGCAAAGTGAAATAAGTCAGAGGGAGAAGGTTAAATACTGTATGATCTCACTCATTAAGTAGTAGATAATAACAACAACAAACACATAGAGACAGAGATTGGATTGGTGGTTACCAGAGGAGAAGGGGGGAGGCCGGAGGGTGAAAGGGATGATTAGGCACATGTATGTGGTGATGGATTAGTATTTGGGTGGTGAACATGATATAATCTGTGCAGAACTAGAAGAATAATGATGTACACCTGAAATGTATACAATGTTATAAACATATGTTACTGCAATAAAAAAAAAAAAAAACAAGCCTGTGGAGGCCAAATAAAATGACCATGGAAGAAAAAAAAAAAAAGAAAAGAAAGACTATAGGAGACCCATATGTACAGACATGAAAAGATGGTGCTGAAATTCTGTTCAAATAAAAAAAATATTTGGAGAGTAATGCGTATAATTCCATGCACATGCCAAACATATTACGTATGGATTTATAGCAAAAAAATTCTGGAATAATTCAAACCAAACAATTTACTACTTTTGTCTTAACTAGAGTGAGTCATGAGGAAAGTGAAAGAAACCGTTCATACTTTATTATATATACTTCACTGTGTTCTTTTAACTTAACAACGAGAATGAATTTCTTTTATCATTTTTTTAAAACAAAGACAATGAAGAGAGAAAGTGAAATCTCCAATTGGTTTCCATTTGTTTACAGGATTAAGATAAATGTGAAAATATCATATGTGTCTTATCTATCTTATTCTTCAAATTTCAACCTTATCTCCCGTCAATTGGATTTTCTTTCACTTTAGCTATTTATCTTTGCAAATACTTTATTCATTTGTTTTAAAACAACTTGCTTTAATTCTCTTTCATATTTTGTTTTTAAATTAGAAATAGGAAGCTTCAGCAGAAGCGAAATAATTAGGAAGACTAGGTATTCCCAATCTTTGGGAGCTGTGATAATTTTTTTCAGTTATTTCTCTAAGGCCTTCCTTTTAATATCTCTAATTTCTTTATTACTGAATATCAGCTCATGAGGAAGCCATTGTTTTAAATGCATTCATTCATATAGTCTGTTATTCTCAAACCAATAATTGTTCTTCCAGATAATTCAATAAAGCCATAAATCAAATTTCTTTTGTAGAAGGCAGGGACAGTTTCTTCAAATACAATGCAGGAAAATTCCAGATGTATATTGATTTCTTCTTTGCAGAAGAATTTATGTTAATATATTGGGGTGGGGGAATTGGGGAGATGTTGTTAAAGGGTACAAATTTGCAACCAGTAGATAAATAAGTTCTAGAAATCTAATACACATCATAGTGATTATAGTCGACAATACTGTATTACAAACTTTAAAGTTACCAAGAGACTAGATCTTAATTCTTCTCACCACAAAAAAGAAATAATTATGTGACATGGTACAGTGGTAATCATATCACAATATACAAATGTATTAAATCAACAAGTTGTATGATTTACTTTAAACTTACACAACATTATGTCAGTTATATCTCAATAAAAAATAAATAAATGAAATTGAAAAAGTTATTTTAAAAAAAGGCAAATGATTTTGAGTGGTTTTCCTTGGCTCTTGAGGAGTAGACCAAGTTCCCAACACTGCTCAGTTGTTGTTGTTTATTCAAGGAGTCAATACTGAGTTGGAAGTGACTGAAAAATCAGCCTCTATGAATGGTCTTCATGGGACAACTATAGGGAATATTTTCGAAGAAGTTGAGAAACATTAATTCAGTACAACCAGAAGTGAAATCTGCTAAGATGTGTTACAACTAATGGTGATAAAAATATGTGTGGAACAGAAAAAGGCTTAGTTGCACAAATTTACAAAGCTTGAGAAAATATAGTGTTTAAAGCCTATAAGTATTCACTGTATTATTCAATAGCAGCTACTCTGCAGGAAACATTTGAATCTATCACATGTTATTGAGCCAGTACTGTCAACAGTGTCCTTTATTCACTCTTATGAATTTAAGACCATCAGTTCTGTGAATTTTTGTCAGAAACAGAAGCTGAATATATATCCTGACTTGCCCTACCACACAGCAGTTCCATGGCTTAATAGTGGTAATGTTTTATTGTGAATTTTTGAGCTCAGGGCCAAGATTGAAATTTTTCTGAATGAGAAGAACCATTCTCAACCACTATTATCAAACTTATCAAACATAAATGGCTTTGGAAATTAGCTGTTGCTGCAGACTTAATAATGCTTTTTAATCAATTCAACCTAAAATTATAAGGCAAAACAACACTTATATGTAAAACTTACATTGAAGAAAAGTCATTTCAACAATTAACGTTTGAATCAAAATGTCAAGCTTCTTCAAACACTTCCAGTGCAATCAAAAACTAAAACAAGAAACTAGATTTCCATTCCTACACAAATTTGCAGTGGATATGCTTCCCAAGCTCCAAACTATAGTTCCAGAGTGTTTTTAGGCCTCGAGGTAAGAGCAAAGGAAATTTCCATATTTCACAATCTATTTAACTGTGTAATTTGGAAGCTTTCACCAACCCTCAACTAGAAGTGATTATCTACAAGGCAATGACATGCTAAAAGGCATATATCAAGAGAAAAATCTAATAGAATTCTACAAATGCCTTCCAAAAGATGAAAATGCTCAATTAAAACTACATGCACATGGGCCGGCACAGTGGCTTAGCGGTTAAGTGCGCACGCTCCGCTGCTGGCGGCCCGGGTTCGGATCCCGGGCGCGCACCGAAGCACCGCTTCTCCGGCCATGCTGAGGTCGCGTCCCACACACAGCAACTAGAAGGATGTGCAACTATGACATACAACTATCTGCTGGGGCTTTGGGGGAAAATAAATAAAAAAATTTAAAAAAAAACAAAAAAACTATATGCACATGGACTGATACCAGTATTTGGCAGGACCTATCTGTGTGAAAAGATATTTTCAAAGATGAAATACATAAAATCTCATTATGGATCAGCATTAACAGATAAATTAATAAACCAATTAATTTTGATGATAAAGAACATTAACTTTGTTTTCTTTTTTTTGTGAGGAAGATCAGCCCTGAGCTAACATCCATGCCAATCCTCCTCTTTTTTGCTGAGGAAGACTGGCCGTGGGCTAACATCTGTGCCCATCTTCCTCCACTTTATACAGGATGCCGCCACAGCATGGCCTGACAAGTAGTGCGTCGGTGCACGCCAGGGATCCAAATCCTGGCCGCCAGCAGCAGAGCGCACGCACTTAACTGCTACGCCACGGGTCCGGCCCCAAAGAATGGTAACTTTGAACTCCAACTAAGTGAAATGTTATCTTTAAAACTAGAATTTAATTCTTCTCAGTAATAAGCCTGTATTACAAACAAAAAAATTGTACTTACATATTATCACTCACATATTCTTTTTATTTCATCAATAAAATATTTGTGGAAATTTTCTTTCTCTCTTGCTATATGTACATAATATACCATAATACCTACATAAGATCCTCAACTTTGCCTCTTGGCCTGCAAATCATAAAATATCTACCTCTACAGAGAGAGTTTGCCAACACAAACTAGAAAATAATTTCTCACCATCAGTCCACCACCATTCCACAAACAAGCTAATAAGGTCACCCCATTAAGACCATCTTGAAACTACATTTTAAAAAAATACATTTTTACAAACAAAGAGATAATAAACAGTAATTAATATTTGTTCACAAAGGGCTGTTAAAGGTAATTTCTTGGTATTCTCGTATTATCCCCACTAAGATAAAAGCGATGGAGTAGGTAGCAGAAATGCGGGAACAGATCCTTCAATCGCCTTTCAGACACTGGTAGAGGAAGTGAAATAACTCTAACATCTCAACAATAATGCAAAGTGCAGTCGCTAAATATCAACCACATTGGTCAACATAATCAGTTTCTTAACATTTTCAGGAAATTTTCAAAACCCAATTCCTTTCTTCACACATGAGTAAAACCATTTGAAAGGTACACAAACAAATACAAAACAAAAAAGCTTTTACTTCAAAAATAAGCACAGGGGCCTGCCCAGTGGCACAAGCGGTTAGGTGCGCGCACTCCGCTTCGGCGGCCCAGGGGTCGCTGGTTTGGATCCCGGGCGCGCACCAGCGCACTGCTTGTCAAGCCATGCTGTGGCAGCGTCCCATGTAAAGTGGAAGAGGATGGGCATGGATGTTGGCCCAGAGCCGGTCTTCCTCAGCAAAAAGAGGAGGATTGGCAGATGTTAGCTCAGGGCCGCTCTTCCTCACAAAAAAAAAAAATAAATAAGCTCTTAAGTAGAAAACAGCAATAAAAATACTTGCCTGTTCACAAGGACCAGGGCTTGCTAAAGAGTGCCTAAAATGTCAAGGAACTTCAAGTCAGCAGTACTGACTACAAGGACACCTGCTCTTGCAACCAACAGGGAGGCGGCCAGAGTCCTGAACCTCCAGCCCACTTGACCCCAGGGGCGTGGAGAGGCCTCTCTGCTCCTCTTCATCTCAGCCTTGCTCTCTCCTAAGCTCTTCTCTCTTGGTCCATCTCTCCACATGTCCCTTCTCCTTCTCTCATCTATTTCTGCCCACCAATCCACTTCTTTACTGGCCAAATCTTTTGCAGAATATTATTGTATCTTCCACTCCCAATACAATGCTTAGGGTTCGATGCACAGTGGATTGCTTCATATGGTCAACATGATACAGTTAGAGAAATGTGTGATTTCCAGTACTGTCAAATTTTATCTAAGTAAGTTAAAGTAGAAGGGTGAAAGAAAGTTAAGTATCTCCACCTTTGTGATGTAATTGTCTTGGGGAAGGAGAACTGATAGACGGGGGACACACACCAGCTACAGGAGCTGCAAGAGGAAGGGCAGCTCCTCACTCAAAGTTGGGACCACTGCAGCACACACTTGCCCACTTAGATGACTGACATCCAACTCCACACTTTGCAACTTCCCACAAGAAGAAGCCAAATGACTGAACAATGAAGACTCAGAAGCAGTCAAGTTTTCAACAGCCACATCCACCTAAGGTGCCTAATAGGCTTCTTTCCCTTTTTAACTATGTAGACTTGAGTCGAGACTCTAGAGTTAAGTACATGGTAGAACTAGAGGGGTGACTTACATTTAGTTCAGAAGCTCTCCATAAATTAGATTAGTGCAGAAGCCACTCTGGAACTTTCCTCTATCTAGTTTATACTCCATGACCTAGCCCTTCAACCACTCTTACCAACACATTCAGCTCCCCAGTCCTGCTACCCTAAACCTACTTCAGTCAAGGGTCTGCCTCTTCCACATCTTCACGCAGATATCTAGGCCTAAGTGGAGAAAAATCACATCATCACAAAGCCAAACCAAATGGCAACATTTTAAATGCTTGGTCTCCAACCATATCAGGGTACTCATTGCTACCAAGTAATGCTAAGGTTCCCTGGCCAACTCTCTCTGTCATGCTCCAAAGCTACCACTTCATACCTTCACCACTCTCCCCACACCTCCTACACTACCACCTCATTCTTGGAAGGTGATCATGGTCCTTACTTCATAAAGAACAGTCACACAGAAAACTGCTTTCAACTTTGTGCCACAAAACCTATAACCCACATGTACCTACACCATCCTCTCCTCTTTCCTTGAATCAAGAAATTCCCTTCTACCTGCCTAACCTATGTTCCAGACTCAATGTAGCTTTGCCTCCATGGACAGCTGACTCTAGAAATCATCCCCTCTATTTCTTAACATCAACTCCCTCTCCACTTCCACTCTGTTCCTAAAAAAAAAAAAAAAAAAAAAAAACTTCTTCCCTAAAAATCTCCTTGAAAGCATTATCTATACTCACCATCTCCCCTGCTGTACGCCCCCCACCCACACTGGCCAAGGTCACCAGTGGCCTTGAATGGGTACTGTGCAGTCCTGCTCTCACTCAACCAGCAATAGACATGGTTCACCACCAAGGTCTCACTGAGACGCTCTCTCCCCTTGGCTTCCACGAGGGCACACTCCTTGGTTTCCTCCTACCTCACTGCTGCTGCTTTTCCAGCAAAGAAGACATACATAGAGATGAAGATATAAGAAAGCCATACACTAAATAACCAGAGATGGGGAGTTTTTCAGCACTTGGGTTACACCAAACAGAGGTTGACACTGTTAATTCCAGTCACCTCTGAACTCTGTTACTTGTCTCACCTGCTGAAACATGAGCTCCTCTGCTCTGAGCCTCTCCATCATTTCCTGCTCCCTCAGAGCTAGTTCTCTTTCACGCTCCAAGTCGGCCATTTCCTTTTGTCTCTAGCATTGTTTAGAAACAATATCACGTGACTAATTCGAGACAAAATAATTTTGAAAGCATTTTAATTATCAACAATAGGGAAAGGGATAAGTAAATTATAGTCTATCCATTTGGAAATTGTATAATAATTTGGGGAAATGCATGTTTTATTCAAATAAAGAGCACAAAATTAAAATTATACATTGAATATGATCACAACTATGTAAAAATATCTATAGACAGATGTGTAGAAAATAGAGTAGAAGAAAATACCTAAAAATCTAAATAGAGGTCTTCTTTCGGTATTGTTTCCTTCTTCTACTTTTTCATCTTGTCCAAGTTTTTGTATAATAAACATAGTATTTTTATAACAGAAAGAAATAACAATATTGACCTTTTTTAAAAAGCAGACAAACCGAACCAATTATTTTACTCTTCTAATTTTCTAAAAGAAGATCTATACTTACCAGTTGCTCCATGGCCACGTTTTCCTTATACTTGCAAATCCACAATGCTAAATATTCTATTGGATCCACAGGGCGAATTCTTGCCACTTCTGCAAGACCTTGAGTTAGACACGTCCCCACGTACTTCTGAAGATATATCGACTCCATTTCTAACTCCTAACTTTTAAAGATAAATGTTTGTGAATTAATGCAGAACATTTTCAATTAAGGCACAATAAAAGTAGAGTCCGGTGAGGCCAACAAAGCATTACATCCTGTCACCAGTCAGGGGCACCTCCAATCAGGGATGGTACAAGCACGACGGCCCCAGGAAACTTCTAACGGTTTCCAAAAAGGCTCCACAGAAGTCACTACAACTAAAACAGTTTCCAAATCCTGATGGGCCCTCAAGTCCAGGAGTCAAAAAAAGAATACTGTCATTATTGATTGCAAGATGACCATATGCCAAGCAATGCCTGTCTCAACAATGCCTCACAACACACCTGAAATATGGGTGTCATCATCCCTCTGTGCAGGTGAGGAAGCCCAGCACAAAGAGCACAGGTGAACAGTCCACGATCACACAGGTGGCACACGGTGGAGGCAGGATTCACATGCAACTCCTGATTCCAGAGTCATGAACTTAATGACTGTACTAAGATGCTCCACCCAAGTCAGGAGAGTCATTTTTAGAAAATGTCACAATAGTCCACCTCAAAAAAAAAAAAAAAAAGTCCTTGAATCTGCAAGGCCAAAGAACAAAAAAAATTCAACCTTCCAAGAACAGCACCTAAAGCCCCTCACACTCTGGCTCCAGTTTTCTGTCCAGGCTCAGCTCCAGGCATCTCTTCAGCCCCCAGCATATCCTGGGCTCTAATTACACGGAAAATCCTGAAAATTCTGCCATTCTGCTGACCACACCTCGCACATTTGCATCTCCACGACTTTTGCACATGATGATCCCTCACAATCTCTCAAGTTGGCAAATATCTCCTCACCTGCAAGATGTAGATCATCTCTCATTCCCTGAGCTTTCTCAGGCAACATAAAAAAGTTCCTCCTTCCCCAAGCAGCTCACACAGCCCTTGTCACACTACCTGAGCACCGTCTGTACGCACGTCTGTCCTCCCACTAGAAGACAAGCTCCTCTAGCCCCTCAAGGAGGGTTTTAATCACAAGGCTGACACAGCTGGCTCTTTATGGTGGCAAGTGAGAGAGTTCCTCCACTCTCCCAGTAATGTCCCAGTCTATTCAGTTATGAAGATGGACAAGAATAATCTTAGACCAGACTTTTTTAAAAAAGAAATGTAGCAACCACTATATCTCAGGTTTAAAAAACTGATCACCCTCAAATTACCCTTATGGAATCCAGACTCCGATGAAATACAATCATTAACAAATATATAATGAGTACCTACTGTATGTCAGGCATGAGCAATTATTGGGGATACAATGCCAGTGTGTCCAGACCTGTCCCTGGACAAATGCACCTAACATTCTGCATAAAAGTTCAGAAACAATGACCTCCTGAGGTTCATCCATAGACCCCAATACTGCTCTCTCTCATACAATGGTGGTGAGAGTACAACATGACATAACTCCTTTGGAGGGAAATTTGACAATATCTAGAAAATTACATATGATTTACCCTTTGACCCATCAATCTCATTTCTGGGCTCCTATCTTGAAAAAATATGAAGTGATATATGCAAATGGTTATTTTGCACCATTGTTTAGAAAAACTAAAATGGAACCCCATCCCAATGTTCATCATTAGGGGACTGATGAAATACAGCAACACAATGGATTATTGCACGGATATATAATAATGAGAATGAGGAGAATCTCTAACACAGGGGGTGATCTCTAGGATATAGTGTGAAGTGGAAAAAGCAAGGTGCAGAAACTGTACATAGGATGCCATCTTCCGTGATAGCAACAGCAGCGGGGAAAGCAATGTCTACGTGTGTACACATAAATGTAGTCATAAAAACTCTCAAAGCTGAACGCTGGCACAAATGAACCTAATTCCCTATCAAGCTAGCATTGGTGTCTCAATGACATAGAGAAAAGAATTATTACAACTGAGTTTGCAACACAGTTATCTTCACTGTACTTCTTCACTGGGATATGCTCTAAAGACAAAAATAACTACACTGACATCTCAGTGTCATTAGAAGCGGAGTAACGTAAAAAATGAATAGCCTCCTGCTGCTCCAGAAAGATAACACATAGCAAGGGGATAATACAGAGGAAAGGGGAACCTCTGGCCCAGGAGTAGGGCCCCATCCAGGGTCCGTCTCAGACGCTGCATCCCATTATCAGCGGGATCCCGGGGAGGCTCCTTATCTCACCTGGCATGTTTCCTGTCCATGAAATGGTAATAATACCCATCTCACAAGATTGTTGTAAGGAATGTTATCCGTCATACACACCAACAGGCATCTTGGCTCAACATCAGTAAGCCTCTTCTCACAGAAACAAGCCTGGAGAAGCTGTCACAAGAAAGAGACGTCCCTGGCCCATTCTTGGGAGAAAGCTGGCCAGCCGAGTGGGAAAGGAGAGGATCTGGGTAGGGTTGCCAGATTTAGCAAATAAAAATACACGACGCCCAGTTAAACTTGAATTTCAGATAAATAACGAATGATCTATATTATACTATACTTGTACTACAAAGTTATTCCTTACTTATCTGAAACTCAAATTTAACTGGGCGTCCCGTATTTTATCCGGCAACCCTCGATTCGGGACGCTCAGCTTCCTTTTCCCATCTCGGGTCCGCGGAAGGAGGTCCGGCCCTCCAGCAGGCGCTGCGCCGCTCGCCCCCGAGGAGGAGGAAGAGGAACCGCCGACGCGCCCGCGGAGCCTCCGGCGCTGAACTGACCGCGGCCGGCTCCGGAACGTCGCCCGAGCGCCACACCACTCACCAGGTCCAACGGCCAAACCGGCCTGCGCCGCCAGAGCCCGGCCGAGCGCTAGGAACCCTTCTTCCCAACCCGCGCCTGCGTTCAGGAGGCCACGCCCGACGCGCGCACGCGCCCTCCTCCCGCGAGCCGCGTCCCGTCGCTAGGCAACGAGCACGCGCACCTCGGGTGCCAGAGATGCCCCCAGAGAGGAGAGGGCGCGCGGGCGGGTGAGCGGAGGGCGCCGAGGAGGGAGCCGAGGAGAGAACGTGCCCCCAGAGAGGAGGGGGCACGTGGGTGGATGAGCGGAGGGGGCCGAGGGGAGAACGCGCCTCAGCGAGGAGGGGTCGCGACAGAGAGGAGGGAGCAAGAGGGTGGGTGAGCAGAGACATGCAGCCTAGAGGCTGTGAGGAGGGGGCAACGGAAAAGAGGAATTGATGGGATGGTTAGGCCAGTGCGCACTGGGAAGGATAAAGGGGCAGCTGGCTCTTGGGAGCAACGTCAAAGAGCTACAGTCGGTGAAGGGCGGGACACCCTCACAGCCAGGGGCGGAGGAGACTGCCCCGAGTGCCCGATGGCCCGGTATTTTCACTACTCAGCACCTTTGCACTTGCTGGCGACCTCTGCTTGGTTCCTTTTAGAACCAACTCAGGTGGGCCCCCCGCCCCCCCCCAGATAGTTGTATGTCATAGCTGCACATCCTTCTAGTTGCTGTATGTGGGACGTGGCCTCAGCATGGCCAGAGAAGTGGTGTGTTGTTGTACACCTGGGATCTGAACCCCAGACCGCCAGCAGCCGAGCTAGCGCGCTTAACCGCTAAGCCACGGGGGGGGGGGGGGGGGGGGGGGGGGGGGGGGGGGGCTCTCCCATGTTCTGTTTTAATTTATGTGCCGGGCATTGCGGGGCAGGAGAAGCCTAGCTAGACATTGGTTGAGGTGGTGAGTGCCAGAGTGGGCACAGACAGGCGGAAAGGAGCAGGAGCTCTTGCCTCTGCTCACGAGCGGCAGAGTCTCCTCTGATTACATCAGGAATATTTATGGATCACCTAGGTCTGCCTGGCACTTGGAATATGGTGTGGACAAAGACAATCACCGTGCTTATTGCCCTACTTACTGAGTGCGAGCCTGTGAACAAGGAGGACCAGTGTAAGCAGACCTTCAGAGGAGGTCTGGGAAACTCCAAAAAATAGCCCCTTCCCCTTGTGAATGTGCCCTGAGTTTGTGGGGAGTGGCTGTAAAAGGCATCCCTTTGCCCCCTCCCTCTCCAGGCCTCAGGTTGTGGCTCTGTTATTCTGGCTCTACTGTCTTTGCATCCTCTAAGTAATTGTTAGGTCAGCATATTTCATGGAGGCCATTGTTGGAAATATGCAATTTAGAGCAGATGCTTTTTCCAGGAAGGGTTTGTGACACCTACACAGTGTGGCAGCCGCCCAAGGACTGGGAGTGGAGCGGCTTCCTTGGAATGCAGAGTTGGGGATTGCACCCCCTGGGAAGGGCAGTTCTACAGTGACAGAGGCAAAGTGGATCTGTAACTGTGAATCCCCCCCCCCCGGGGGGGTGGATTTTATTAAAATGCAGACTCTGAATCTGTAGCTCTGTGGTGGGACCTGAGAATCTGTGTTTCAGCAAGCCCCTAGGTGATGCGGTGCTGCTGATCATGGACCACACTTTGAGTAAAAGGGGTGGAGAAGGTTATCTGGGCACACTGGTTCAGCTGGGCCACAGATTGGCAGAAGGAGACATCACGCACCCCCATCCCCATCCTCCACCATTATCCCAAATTTAGTGGCTTTAAACACACTTTTATTCTCTTACAATTTCTGAAGGCAGAAATCCAAAATGAGTCTTACAGGGCTAAAACTAAAATGTCAGCAGGGCTGGTTCCTTCTGGAGGCTCTCGGGAAGAATCCATTTCCTTCCCTTTTCCAGCTTCTAGAGGCCACCACACTCCTTGGCTCATGGCTCTGAACCACATCACCTTTTCTCCCTCTTCTTCTGTCATCACATCTCCCTCTTCTCTGTCTGACTTTACTGTGTCCCTCTTATAAAGACCCTTGTGATTGATTACATTGTTCCTACCTGGATAGTCCAGTATAATCTCCTCAAATGAAAATCCTTAATCACATCTGCAAAGTCCGTTGTGTTGTATAAATTAACATATTTCATGAGTTCCAAGTGTTAGGACTTAGACACCTTTGGGAGCCCTTATTCAGCCCTACCACACTGTATTTCCTAGGAAAAATTCACACTTAGGCATATTTCAATTACCAAAACCAGGGAATTTAACCTTGATGCAATTCTATTATGTACTCTACAATTCACAGTCAGTTTTCCCAGCAACATCCTTTATAGAATTCTTTTTTTCTGGTCCAGGTCCAACCAGGATGAGGTTTTGCATGTAGTTGTTAGGCCTGTTTAGGCTCCTTGGACCTGGAATGGTTCCTCATCTCTTTTTGTCTTTCAGGATCTTGACATTTTTAAAAGCACAGGCCAATTGCAGACTGTCTCTCAATTTGGCTTTATTTGATGTTTCCTCAATTAGATTCAAGTTTTGCATTTGGGGCAGGAATCCACAGAAATGTATCATGTCCCACTAAAAAGTGCTTCCCATCAGGAGACATGTGATGTCACTTTGTCCCTTTACTAGTGATGTTTAGTCTGATCACTTGGTCAAGGTTGTGTTGGCCAAGTTTTACAAAACACCGTAACGTTTCTGTATTTCCTTTTGGAATTGCAGTAGTTCCCCCCTTATCTGCGGTTTCCTTTTGCATGGTTTCGGTTGCTCACAGTCAACCGCAGTCCAAAAATATTAAATGGAAAATTCCAGAAATAATTAATAAGTTTTAAATTGCCTGCTTGTTCTGAGTAGCGTGATGAAATTTTACGCCATCTCGCACTGTCCTGCCCGGGACGTGAATCATCACTTTGTCCGTGTATCCACTCTGTATGCTACCTGCCCATCAGTCACTTAGTAGCCGTCTCAGTTACCAGATTGACTGTCTCGGTATCGCAGTGCTTGTGTTCAAGTAACCTTTATTTTACTTAACAATGGCCCCAAATCACGAGAGTAGTGATGCTGGCAATTCAGATATGCCAAAGAGAAGCCATAAGGTGCTTCCCTTAAGTGAAAAGTTGAAAGTTCTTGACTTGAAAGAAAAAAAAAAAGCGTATGCTGAGGACACTAAGATCTATGGTAACATTTATTACAGTATTATTATAATTGTTCTATTTTACTATTAGTTATTGTTGTTAATCTCTTACTGTGTCTAATTTATAAATTAAACTTTATCATAGGTATGTATGCGTAGGAAAAAACATAGTATATATGGGGGTTGGTACTATCCTCGGTTTCAGGCATCCACTGGGGTCTTGGAGCATATCACCTGTGGTTAAGGGGGCCTTACTGCAATACATAATTTGTGGGGAGAGACTTTGAGACTGTATAAATATCCTCTTTGTCAAATATTCTCCAAGTTTTAGCACTCATTGATGATTCTGGCTTGGTTCAGTTATACTATGATGGTTACAAAATGGTGATGCTTTTTTGTGTGTGTGTGAAGATGATCAGCCCTGAGCTAACATCCATGCCAATCCTCCTCTTTTTGCTGAGGAAGATGGGGCCTGGGCTAACATCTGTGCCCATCTTCCTCCACTTTATATGGGAGGCCGCCACAGCATGGCCTGACAAGCGGTGCATCGGTGCACGCCTGGGATCCGAACCCCAGGCCACCAGCAGTGGAGCGTGCGCTCTTAACCATTACGCCACAGGGCTGGTCCCCAAAATGGTGATTTTTTTTTTTTTTTTTTTTTTTTTGTGAGGAGATCAGCCCTGAGCTAACATCCGCCAATCCTCCTCCTTTTTTGCTGAGGAAGACGGCCCTGGGCTAACATCGGTGCCTATCTTCCTCCACTTTATATGGGACGCCGCCACAGCATGGCTTACCAAGCAGTGCGTCGGTGCGCGCCCGGGATCCGAACCAGCGAACCCCGGGCCGCCGCAGCGGAGCGCGCGCACTTAACCGCTTGCGCCACCGGGCCGGCCCCATGGTGATTTTTTTTTTAACTCCACTATTCTTCTCACATCTATTACTTGGCAGTCTACTTTAAGAAAGGACTTTCCTTCTCTCCCATTCATTTATTTATTATATGGACTCCTGGTTTCTTATTTTATTCGATCAGTTATTATCCATTACAGGCATTATTTATTTTGATGGTCAAATTGCCCCAGACTTGGGTGGTAGCAGCCGCCTTCAAGCTGTCTCCTGTGTCCCCGACCACTTTATTTTTCAGCATTGTCATACTTGCTGGGACAACAAAATGTTCCAGGCTTATTGGACTTTTCTTGCCCCACCCTGGGAATTAGCCCTGTCTCCAGGGAGCCTTGAGTCCTCTTAAGTAGTGAAGGCTACTTAAAAACAAGTTCTGTGCACACAGGGTGCTCGTTGCTACTCAGGTGTTTTTGCTCTTAGATCTTTGCAGTGGAAAGAGCTAGGAAATTTCTTTTTTGAGCTAGGAAAATTTTTTTCTGTATTCGTATCTATCCATCTATCTTTCCTCCCTTAAACTTAAAAAGGCCTCCAGAAAATGTTAAGACTGGATCTGAGCCTTTATTATTCACTTTATTATTAGCTCTTTTGGGGTTAAAATATATGAACTTCGGGAATATGGAGTTGGTCAGGCACGGCCCGGTGCTAGGCCATTTCACATCACAGTCTTCCACTGTGATAGCTAATGTTTGTTAGACACTCTGTGCCAGGCTAAGTGCTTTATATGTATTTATTATCTGTTTTCATCTTCACAATTATGAGGTACATACTTTTGTTGTTCTGTTCTACAGGTGAGAAAACCGAGGCTCAGAGAGACTGGGTGACTTGCTGAAGATCACACAGCTAATAAAGGGAGCCCCAGGACTGGAACTTGGTCTGTCTGATCCTGGAGTCTGCATCCACACTGCTGCACCACGCTGCACTCCTGACTTATGGTCTGACTCAGGCTGCATTGCCTCCAGCCCTTGAAATCTGATTAATAGTAAATCCAAGGGCATCAACTCATCAACTCAAACTAAAGTAATTTCTTGCTTAAGCAACAGAGGGTAGAATGTTGTGTTCAGTGCTGGCAGAGCCCCTGACCAGCAGTAGCTGCGGTGCCACCATTTCCCCTCGCTCTCCTCCCCGGGGCCTCTCAGCAGTGCCTTGTGAAATAAATAAGCCGATCTTATCTGTGTCATAGATGACTGTAGCTTCCACCCTCACAATAGTACAGCTTGCTGGACCTCCTGCTTGCTGCTGTTTTCTCCTTACTCAAGGGTAGGAATGTGTGGGTCAGTGGAGGCCTCAGCCACCCTTAACCACCAATATATCGAGCTGCTCTCAGGCCTGATGACCCCTAGGATCTATGGTCTCAGCTGGGACAGCTGGAGAGTTTCAGAAAACAGTCCGTTTAAATGTAAGAGCTATTGGCAAGTATGCATTTATTGGTTCTTTTGGGAAGGACGGGATCCAGAAGCATCTCATGTGTGTCCTGAAATGAATCTGAATTGGTTAGAATATGTCTATTTTTAAAATCAGCTAAATTTTTAAAATAGTGTGACTCTGTTTTGACGTTTCCCAGGCCTACAAGGATGGAAACTGATTACCTGAGGAGGTGCTTTGGAAACTGCCTGGCCCAGGCACTCGCCGAGGTGGCAAAGGTTCGGCCCAGCGACCCCATAGAGTACCTGGCTCACCGGCTTTATCATTACAGGAAAACCGCTAAAGCAAAAGAAGAGGTGTGTGTGCACTGGGTCGGCTTGGGGAGGGCTTTCCTGCCTTCCCAGAGTAATCTCAAATCCAAGGCAGGATTCCAGAGCTGGCCTGTGGGGTTTCTTGGTTTATTCAACTTGCGAGCATTACACAGGTCCAGATGTCCCCAAGGTGTGGGGAGTCTGGCGGCTGAAGAGGGAATCCAACTCAGAGGACTTGTGGAGTTGGTGGGTTTGGAGCTACTAACAGGCTAAAGCTGGTTACAGGAGCAAACTCAGGAGGCCTGAAGGGCCCGGGGCCTAGGTCTGTCCCGGTGAGGGACATGCTTCCCAGCGTGTCATCAGGTCACGCTTCCCGCTGACCTGATGCGACTCTGTCGCATCACCCCAGGAGAGGCAAGAGAAGATCCAGGTGAAGGGACAAGATGATAATCACCCCAAAGAAAGAGAAGTAACAGAAATGCTAAAGCAAGAAGAGTGTCAGATTCCACAGAGGTGTGAAAAGTATCCCGAGGTAGGAAGGAGGAGCTCAGCCCTGGGCACACGCATCCCAGGATGAACACCAGGACATCCACAGGCCCACCGGCCGCGGTGGAGAGCGCATGCAGCTCCCAGAGCCTACTTTTCCCTTCGTAGTTATATGTTTGTATGTAAACCAATCCTATTGACAGTCCTTGTCAATGAAAAAGGAAAATGTTTAAAGGCAATTCCAGCAGCCGGCCCTGTGGCTAGCGGTTAAGTGTGCGCACTCTGCTGCTGGTGGCCCGGGTTCCAATCCTGGGCATGGACTGACGCACCACTTGTCAGGCCATGCTGCGATGGCCTCTCACATAAAGTGGAGGAAGATGGGCACGGATGTTAGCTCAGGGGCAATCTTCCTCAGCAAAAAAGAGGTGGATTGGCATGGATGTTAGCTCAGAGCTGATCTTCCTTACAAAAAAAAAAGGCAATTCCATTTTAGGTTTTAGGAGATACCTTAGATGTACTGGTTTACAAAATCAGATTTTTTTTTAAATCTGTCACCTGGATCAAATATATTTTCACAGAAGATCCTGTGAGCTGTTTTCAAAAATTATTCAATATTTTTCAGAAACCAAATATGGTTATCAGTATGTACTTCAGGCATATTATTTTATTTATTACATACTATTTATTTATGTATCAAGCCACAGAGGCCTCCTGTGTGATGCTGTAATATGGTCATGAATTATTCACTTGAGATAGTTGGAAACAACTGTGTATTCATTAGTTTGACAAGCATATCTTTTATCTCCCACAATTTTTGCTACAATCTTCTGAAAAATGTCTTAGGTCATTTTGTGCTTTCTACAAAATATGTGATACCTGGATAGGGAATTGACTTTCTGGGCTTGATACCTGACATCTTTTTAATTATCACTATGTCCTGTGCATTAAAATCTTTAATGCAGTCTTGTACAATTCACCAGCTTTTGCTAGTCTCCAAAGCCAGCTTTGGTTAAGACATGAAAATATTAAGCTTATGTACATCTATACTAATGCTCAGCTTCCTTCATAATTAATAGATTTATTTTTTAAGTCTGTATGTTTTATAAGTAAATTAAATCTAAAGAAAAGTCATTTCATACCACTGTTCGACAGTAGTCTAAAGGAACTCTCGCTCAGGAATAATTCCTTCTTTGAATAGTTTTTGGAGATGGTAGAGGCAAGATCATTAAGCAAAAGTTGTCATCACCTTGCTGCCCTCTAATCCTTTTCTAACATCTGCTTCACTGTTAATAGAAATAGAAATGCGTAAGGCAGGGAAAGACTCCCAAAACTCCACCCTGGTTTATGGTACCTTCATTAGAGAAAGCTTTGCTTGCATCAGTATTTTGAATTGTCCCTTTGTGCTGTACTCAGGTTTTACACCCTGTAGCAATATTCCTTAGCGGGATCTAGATGAGTAGAATGTATGCTATTCTTTTGCCAAGTGTAAGACAGAGGTAATTGTAAGGGAAGATGAGAAACAAGAGCCAGCATGATACCTGGGCTATGTGCAAGTTCTCAGTTTTAGGAAAGAGTTCACAAGTGCATTGTGGTGATGAAAATTGATTCCCTTTGTTAGAAGGAAACAAAGAGAACCCAAGAGTGATCTAAAACAAAGCTGAATTGATGGCTTACCTGGCAAGGGAGAGCCATGTCATTCAGGTGCAAGTTACTCTCCTAGTACAAATTGAAAGAGCTAGGTAAGTGCAAAAAGGTGGAGGTACGTCAAATAAGATGCAATTCTGCATTCTGGTTTCTTGTTGGCTAAAGGTGAATTGCAAACTACTCCACCAGATTTTGTGTCACTAGTGCTGTAAAACCTGGTGTCAAATAGGCCCAGGATGGGTTGCATAAGATTTCCCTAGGCCTGCTGATTGAGCTGATGGGCTTATATGCACATACTCAGAGCTTTGCATGATTTTCCTTCATATCTTAAAGCCATCATTGCTTGCATATACCTGAAGAAAGTCTTTGAGGCAACCCAGATTGAATACTACTGGCCCAGTGGATGTGTCAAAAGAGGAGTAGAAACAGAGCACTGTGTGTGGCGGAGAGCATATCCAATTACAGGAATCAAGAAGAGATTCACAGAGGAGGTGGCATTTGAGTCAGACCTGGAAAAAAGCTAACAAAAGTTGCGCTTGTATTGTTTTCTCTTCATTAAGCAGAGGCAGCTTTGAATAAGTAAACCATAATTCAGTTTCTAAGTGTGAAAGCAATCTCTTTGTTTATAAAGATCTGAGCCATATAGAAATATATTTTTATAGAATCAATACATATATTTGCTGCATAGACTCATAACACTTTGAAGTTAGAAGGGTCTTAGAGATCATGTGGACAAGTACTTCACAGACCTGTCTGCACTGCCCCACAGGGCCCACTGTAGAATGGACTTCTGGGACTTCAGGGCAAAGATGGGAGTAGAGGCGACCAGTAGAGCTTAAGCTGCAAGGATCCCACCTCCACCAGGGCCTGCCATTACGTGGATGCTAGACTGCTTGACAGTGTCTCATAGGTCACTGAAGCTGGGCTCATTTTTTCAATCTTTTTTCCTCTTTGCTTCAGTCTGGGTAATTTCTATTGCTCTGTCGTCAAGTTTACTGACCCTTTGTCCTACAGTGCCCACTATCCTAGTTAGGGATTCAGTGAATTTTTTCATTTCAGATGTTATACTTTTCAATTCTAGAGTTTCTATCTGGTTCCTTTCTATAATTTCCATTTTCTGTGCTGATGTGCCCTATCTTTTCACTCATTATGTCTATTTTTCTTCTTTAAATTGTTCAAAATATTTATAATAGCTATTTTGAGTCCTTATCTACCAATTTCATCATCTTTGTCATTTTGGGGTGTCTAGTTATTAAATACTTTTTCTCTAGATTATGGTTTACATTTTCCTACTTTGTCAATGTCTAGTAATTATTATTTGTATGCTGAACATTGTGGATGATACTTTGTAAGAGTCTAGATGCTGCTGTTTTCCTGTAAAAGGCGTTGAGTTTTGTTCTGGCAGACAGTGACATTATTGGTGACTCATCCTGATCCTATCAGGTTTTTGTTTTATGCTTTCCTAGAGCAGATATGTTTCAGTTTTGTTCTTAGTCTTGGGCATGAAAATGTCAATATTGTGTCCTTATCGAGTGTGTTTTAGTCTCTGCTAATGGCTCTTTTGCTTTTTTGTTTTCTGTTTAGTCACTGATTTCTGTAGCTCGTTCCACAGAGAAGACCATAGTCATGCAGGAGAATGCAAAACCCCTTGAGAAAGAGGCCTTGAAGCAGGAATCCCTGCCAGGTACTTCCAATATGATTCCAGGAATGTCTCAACAGATTTCTTCAGAGCCATCTTGGCTAGACTGACTGGAACGTCACAACTCCACAGGAAATAAATTACTAGGCTTTTCAGGGTGAAATTGCTCCCAAATGCATTCTGGCTCCAAGTCTCCTTCTTAGGTTATCAAAAGATGGATGATTCTGGAGTTGGCCCGGTGGCATAGCGGTTAAGTGCACGCGTTCCACTTCTGGCTGCCAGGGGTTCGCAGGTTTGGATTCCGGACATGAAGTGACGCACCACTTGTCAAGCGGTGATATAGCGGTGTCCCATATAAAGTAGAGGAAGATGGGCATGGATGTTAGCCCAGGGCCAGTCTTCCTCAGCAAAAAGAGGAGGATTGGCAACAGATGTTAGCTCAGGGCTAATCTTCCTCACAAAAAATATATATGTATATGGATGATTTTACTGATGCTTCTGTCAAAGCTGCAAACTAAGAAATGGCCAGCTAGAAGAGTTCCTACGTGAAGGTGATAACTATGCAGATTAAAGCTAGGTTTGAGTGGCTGTGGAAGGAGGTGTCTGCAGTGACTCTCCAGCCCAAGTTCTGTGCTGATAGGCTTGAAAACCCTGAATCGTGTAAGATTTGAACTAGTTATAGGATAAAATAAACTAATAATAAGGATTTAAAATAAGTAACCAAATGGATGAGACTTTTTCCTCGTTTTGTCATTTTTTTGGAGACCAGACCCAGACCGTGAAAATACATCCATCTCACGTGTTCATGTCTTAACTTCAACTGCACTTTGCAGTCAGACCCCCTCAGAGTGTTCACACATGTTTTGGAGTGTACCTGTGTCACTGAAAACATCTATTTTGAAACAGCTCCAGTGACAGTAAAACTCAAAAGTTTGAAAAAGATTTTTTTCAATTATTTCCTATCTGTATTCATTCAAATATCATCTATATGCTGATGGCTTCAGATTTATATCTTGATAATCAAGATTCCTTTGAGTGGGAGAGTGGCAAAATGGGTGAAGGAGGTCAAAAGGTACAAACTTCCAGTTATAAAATAAATAAATCACTATAGTTAATGATACTGTGTTGCATATTTGAAAGTTGCTTGGAGTAAATCTTAAAAGTTGTCATCATAAGAAGAAAACATTCTGTAACTACGGTGACAGATGTTAACTAGACTTATTGTGGTCACCATTTTGCAGTAAATATAAATATCAAAGCATTATGTTGTACACCTGAAACTAATATGATGTATGTCAATTATACCTCAATTAAAAAAAAGATTTCCTTGAACTTGCCTGCCTGCTTGACGCCTCTAGTTGGATGACCAGTGGACATCGCAAACGTACCTGATCCAAATAGAATCCCGGATGTCCTCTCTGAACCAGTTTCCCTCCATTATTCTGTGTGCTCAGGTCAAAACTCTTAGTGTCATCCTCAACTCCACTCTCCTTTTGGTCACCCTACATCTGGTCTGTTGGCTTTCTATTTAAAATAAAGCCAGAATTCAACCACTTGAATGCCCAAGCCACCATCATCTTTTGCCTAGATTATTACACTAGCCTGTTAACTGGTCTCCCTTCTTCTGCCCTTGACCTTATTCAGTCTCAACACTAAAGCCAGGATGATCTTGGTAAAACATAAGTCAGATCACGTCTAATGAGCGGCTTCTTGTCTCAGTGACAGAAACATTCAAGGCCCTTGAATGACCTCCCAGACTCTATAAGATCTGATTCCCATCACGTTTTTACTCTCCATCTTGTTCTCTCCACTCCAGCCACACTGACCCCTTGTTGTTCAAACACACCAAGCATGGTCCCACCTCAGAACTTTTGCTTTCTCTTCTCTCTGCTTGGAATTCTCCCATCCCCCAACAGCCCTCAATTTCTGCAGATTCTCTCTTCCTTCAGGTCTTTATTCAAGAATCACCTTTTCAGTGAGGCCTTTTCTGGCCATCCTATCTACACTTCCTATATATATATATACACATCCTATGTATACTGCCACCCACATTTCATACTTTCTTCCCTTCCATGAAGGCAGGAATTTTATGTTTACTTTGGTATCCCCATCACCTAAAACAGTGCCTGGCACTCAAGAGGCACCCAATAAATATTTGCTAAATAAGTGAATGAAGGAGGTGAACAAGGGCTGGAAATTCATAGCAGACGTGAAAATGGCAAGCTAGCCAGTTTTGATTGGCACAAGGATTAGTCTGCAATTCCACAGCCTGACCCCTTCCTCCAGTCCAGGACTGGCTACATGATATGCAGGGCCCAGGACAAAATGAAAGTGCAGGCTTCCTTGTTCGAAAATTATTATGTATTTCATTATGATGACAGCAGAGCATTAAACAAGGTGTGCTGCCCTTCCAAATGCAGGCCCTGTGCAGCTGCACAGGTCATACACTCATGAGGCCATCCCTGCTCCTGCCGGAGCTGCTGCCCATGTGGAATATCTATGATGGGGCCTTGTCTTCCCCAACCATGAGGTCAGGACTTAGGATGGGCAGCTCTTAGGTCACACCACTATACACTTAAGGGTGGGTGAGATCTCCCCTGGCCTTCCAGGGCACACACACACGTCAATCCAAGGCAGCGCAGGCAGTCCCACACATGCCAAGCGTAAGGAAAATGCTCAGAGCTTTGGAACCAACCCACTGCTCCCACAGTGTCCCCTCTTTGTCTCATGGGTGTGGTTGGCTAACCCAGGTCAGAGATGGGAATGGGCTCTCCTCAGAGCCCCGGAGAGTGAAAGGAGTCCCAACCACCATTCATGGACATTATGATATGAACAGGCTGCTGTAGGCTAGCCTAGTAACCTAATACCATTTAGAATGGTGTTTCTATGGAAAATGCTTTCTTGTTCCAGGACAAGAGAGGTAAAGCATGTTATAGACAATAATTCATTTTAATGTTGGGGATTGCCTGTCTAGAATGCTATTCATTTACCCAATGCACTGTACTGCCCTCACATAATGTAAGAAATAATTTAAAAGTAAAGTCAAGAGAATTTGTTCACTAAACAGGATGAAGAGGGTGGAGGCGGAGGAAATCCAAGATGGCCACCAGATTTCTTTTTTGACTCAGTCACATGGGTAGATGGCGGTGGCTTTTCCTGCAATAAACACACAGGAGGAAGAACACGTGTGGGCATGCTAAGTATATAATGCCTGTTAGAGGGACTGACAGGGTGATGTCACAAGGGAGGGTAGCCCAGAGCCACTGCCCCTTCCTCTGAGCCCCAAGAAAGTCCAAAGACCCCAGCCCAGCCCTGGATTTTCTGCAAGATGGCAGAGAAGGGGATGAGATTTGCTGTACATCATCTGAAGGGGCTTCAGAAGGTCTGAATTTCAACTCTGAAAATGGCAAACAGTGTTCATTTCCAAGTTTAACTATTTTAAATATTTGACATCCTGTGGGAGGTACTCTTGGACATTAGAAGATAATAATGCTTAGCTTGTAAAAGCATCATTTCATTTCTCTTCCAGAAGCAAATTTAGCTTCTTAGCTATGTTTTAAAACCAATATTAAAATGGATACACACTGCCTGGTCATAGGACAAGGCCACCTTGGGGTTAGAATGCCATTACAAACATTCCTTAAAATGATTTTCAAGCTCTGCCTGCCATGAGACAGCAGACTCCCTATGGGACTGGCACTCACTGTCCAGGGGCCGGTGTCCACTCCTCCAGTCTACCAAGATCCAGGGACACTCCCAGTCCACCCAGGACATAGAATAGACCCAAGAACTCGGAGGCCAGAAGAATCTCTTCTTACCTTCTTAGACGCTTTAGCTGAAATTGTGTAACATCATAAACATCATGTTTTCTTTAAAATTATAAAATTGAATATGAAATATAAAAGGGACATGGAAACCTAACAGTGTGGTAATATCAATGAAATTGTGAGCTGTTTTAAAGTACATCTAAAAATCACTTTAATACTGTGCTCTCTTCTTTCATTTTTCTGAATTACCCTAGCACAAGCTGTTTGGCTGGTGCATAGTGTTGATGAGTTCGGCCATATCAAGTAAATTCTTGTGTGGGACAAAAACCAGCTGACTCAATGGGGGTCTGAGATAGATAGCATAGAGGATGGGCAGGGAAACTTCATCATCAAAGAGCTATTGAGTGACAGGGGCAAAAGTCAACTGAGGTCCATCAAGGTAAAATCATCTTAATTTTGTGTTTGGATATATAGGAAAAATCAGAGAAAATGCCTAAATCATTTGCAGTAGTGATTGACAACAGAGGTGAATAGAATCAAATGATGGCTCTTTCAGACAACCCTTCCCATCCCTAGGGAAAATCCTGCCATGATGACCTACAGTCACTGAGACTCTTTAACCAGTTCCTTCTGGTATGGCAGGACAGAGAAAAGATTATGGATCTTCTTTCTACATTTGAACATAGAAGACAATGTATTAATTTTCTATTGCTGTGTAATAAATTACCTCAAACTAGAAGCTTAAAACAACACCTCTTTGTTATCTCACAGTTCTGTAGGTCAAAAGTCCAGGCATGACTCAACCAGGTTCTCTGCTCACGGTCTCACAGGCTGCAGTCAAGGTGTTGGCCAGGGCCACAGTCTCATCAGAGGCTTAAGGTCCTCTTTCCAGTGTATTGGTTGTTAGCAGAATTCACTTCCTGCCTCAGCAGAAGCCTGGTGTTTGCCCAAGCCCCTACCTTCCCAGCAGCTCACCCTTCCAGAGGCCAGAAGAATTCTGGCCTCCAACTGCTGCTCCCAAATCATTACTTCCCACCTCATTTTTAAATGCTTCCACTGAAACACAGCCCATCCAGTGAAATAAATCTCTACCTCTGATGATTCTTAATGTTAATGCAGTTGTATTTGATTACATATTTTATTAACTTTTTAAATTTGGACTGCTGTATTGCTATAGTTGTTATGTAATTGTCCAAAGGTCTTTAAGAAATTGGAGTTCAGTGGCCGGCCCAGTGGCACAGCAGTTAAGTGCGCGCGCTCCGCTTCCGCGGCCCGTGGTTTGCAGTTTCAGATCTGGGCGGTGCGGTCGCACCGCTTGTCAAGCCATGCTGTGGCGGCATCCCATATAAAGTAGAGGAAGATGGGCACAGATATTAGCCCAGGGCCAGTCTTCCTCAGCAAAAAGAGGAGGATTGGCATCAGATTTAGCTCAGGGCTAATCTTCCTCACAAAAAAAAAAAAAAAGAAATTGGAGTTCAAAACTAAAACTGTTCATGGTAAATGACACTAATGCCCATGAAAATGAAGAGTTAAAGAAGAGTGCCAGGCTAAAATGCAATGACTTATATTTTTCTAATGGTTCCCTTCATTGCTTGTATCCACAATTGTACAGGATCCTGTTGGAGGACCCTGTACTTACACTTACTTGCATGCCTTTTTTTTTTGAGGGAAAGATTTATTTAACTTCTCGTCTATTGTCTTGTCGTTCTATCCTGAGTGCCAGATGTACAACCCCATGGCCTGGTTTAGGTCTCTCAGTCTTGTTCTCCACTAAATGGAACCAGGTCTCTTTGGAAAGAAGAAAGTTCTTTCCTGGGTGCAGGAGAGCAGAAGACAAATCTGAGACATTGTGGCAAAGATTAAGGATGCTTTCAGAGGTTCCCGGGTAGAGAAGTCAGCCTGGAAAGAGAGACTACTGGTGACCCCGTGGTGGCACTGGATCTCAATGAGAAATCAATGCTTATAATTAATCAGAACTATTGGAGCCTATGGAAAAACTGTAAGTTCATGCTGACACTCAGAAGGAATGAACCATAAGTATACTAGAACAGTACTTCTCAAGCTTCAATGTGCATGCAAATCACCTGGGGAGCTTGTTAAACGGCTGGCTGACTCTGATCCACTGGATCTGGGTTTGGCCCTGAGTTTCTGCATTTCTAATATGCAGATTCTACTTGATACCCAACTTGCTAATCCAAAGACCACTTTGAGTAGCAAGATCTAGAGCAGAGTGCCTCAACCTTGGCACTACTGACAGTTTGGACATTCTTTGTTGTGGTGAACTGTCTGTAGGTTGTAAGATGATTAGTAGCATTCATGACCTCTACTCTCTAGATACAGTAGTACATACACACACCCCCCACACCCCAGTTGTAACAACCAAAAATATCTCCAGACATTACCCATATCCCTTGAGGGTAGGGTGACCAACTGTCCCAATTTCCCTGGAACCGGAGAGTTTTCCAGGATACAGACTTTCAGTGCTAAAATAAGTAAAGTCCTAGGCAAACTAGGACCACTGGTCACCCTACCTGAGGGACAAAATAGCTTCCATTTGAGAATCACTCTGCTAGAGAAAAGTCAAATCTTTTACCATGGGTTACTTAGTAACCATGTTCTTTTATTAAAAAATGGTGGGGGGGGGGCAGGGAGGAACAAACTATTTGTTGGCAAAAAAATGTGAAATACTGTGATTTGTATAATTGATTCCTCATTTACTTCAGATAGTTACGTGGTAATGGAAAGGCAATTTGTTTTTTTCTATCTGAGATGTAAAAACATTTTATTTAAAAAAATAAATTAAAAAAAGAGTAGGCCTGGGGCTGGCCCGGTGGCGCAAGTGGTTAAGTGCGCACATTCCGCTTTGGTGGCCCGAAGTTTTGCCCATTCGGATCCCGGGCGTGCACCGACACACCGCTTGACAAGCCATGCTGTGGCAGCGTCCCATATAAAGTGGAGGAAGATGGGCACGGATGTTAGCCCAGCGCCAGTCTTCCTCAGCAAAAAAAAAAAAAGAGTAGGCCTACTGGATTACCAGTGAAAAAGTATTAAATCTTAGGTCAGGGATGGGTTATAGGAACAGATCTCAGCTATGGATTATAGGAATAGGGCCTCAGGCATGGACTTATTAGGGAGAGTGTTGTGCACACACCAAGAGGGTACGAAAAAGTTTATTACTTACATAATGAGGCTTTCGGTGAGGAACAGGACAGGTTTCCCAAGCTAGTTTGAAAATGGCTTGAGAGAGCAAGGAAAGCAGACTGCTTGGGGTTTGTACAGTGGTTAGGGGGTGGGCCCAGGTAGAGTCACTGTACATGGGAAGGGGCTTGCATGGTTTGAAACTGCTGCTGTGCCCAGGTGGGATCACCTGAGCTTATCAGCTTGCCCAGATGTGGGCACAAGGGGAAGAGGGAGAGGAGAAGCCTCAAAGCTGTCAGCAGTCAAACATCAAAAAATGGAGTCAGATTCCATTACAGAGGGTAAACCTGGGAAACTTTGAGTGGCCTTGACCTACTCAATCTTTCAGTTAGTCACTCCAGGCATGTGCTAAGGTCTCCACTTCAAATTTGCTCTTGGCAGGAAGGCGTGCCGCCAGACTTTCCAGAGAAGCTGGTACAGGCCAAGGGATCCAACATCCCACACACAGAAGCAAAGGGAGCTTTGTAGAGGACCCAGTGGAATCCTGGGTGGATGAGGTGGTATCTGCAGCACCCCAGTGAGAAGGTGAAGTTCAGGAAGCTTGTCCTCTACATGGTAGCTGTTGTCTCTCAGACATCACAGTCCGTGTCAGGTGAGTTGTAACCTTTGCTATTTTAAAGGATTCCACACTTTTGCATTTGTCCCGTTATTTGGCCCCACAGTTCAATCTCAACACTGAGCAGTGATAATTTAGTCAATCCCTACTAGTGTTCTTTACACTGCTTCCGGGGTTGGCTTTTTTGTTGTCGCTGTTTTATGACTAAAAAATTGTTACAGTGAACTTTCTTGTACCTGTATCTTAGCAAATCTCTGCTGATATATCTATGGATTGACTAGTCAAAAGATATTTGCATTTTGGGGGCAAAAGACGTGAACAGATATTTACCCAAAAACTATACAGATGACAAATAAGCACATGAAAATATACTCAACATCATTAGCCATTAGGGAAACCCAAATTAAAATCACAATGATACATCACTACATACCTGTCAGAATGACTAAAGTTAAACAAATAATAACACCAAATACTGGCAAGGTTGGAGAGACTGGATCACTCATACTTTGCTGGTAGGGATGTAAAATGGTACAGTCACTCTGGAAAATAATTTGGCCGTTTCTTATAAAACTAAACATACAACTGCCACACAACTCGTTAATTATACTCTGAGCCACTTATCCCAGAGGAATTAAAACTTATGTTCACACATAAACCTGTATGAGAATGTCTACAAAAGTTTTACTCATAATAGGCAAAACTGGAAATAACCCAGATATTCTTCAATGAGTGACTAGTCAAACTGTGGTACAACCATATCATGGAATGCCACCTAGTAATAAAAAAGAATGAACTATTGATACAGGAACAACTTGGATGAATCTGAAGGAAATGCTGAGTGGAAAAAGCTAATCCTAAAAGGTTACATACTACATGATTCCATTTCTATAGATTCTTGAAATGACAAAATTACAGAGATAGAGACTAGATTATGATTCCCAAGGCTTAGGGACAGGGGCTGGGGAAGGAGGGAGATGGACAGTTATAAGTGGGCAACAAGAGGGATTCTTGTGATGATGGAACTGTTTCATATTTTGATTGTGGTGATGGATACAGAAACCTACACATCTGAAAAAAATTGTTAGAGTAAATATACACACACATACACAAATAAGTACAAGTGAACTGGAGAATCTGAATCCAACTGGTGGATTGTATCAATGTCAATATCATAGTTGTTGTATAGTTTTGCCAGATGTTACCATTTGGGGAAACTAGGTAAAGGGTATGTGGGATCTGTCTATATAATTTCATACAACTGCATGTAAATCTACAATTATCTCAAAAAGTTTAAGTTTTAAAAAGTTTTAAAAAAAAAAATTCTTACCATATTTATGTAGAGTCCATTTTCAAACATCTTCAATTATCCCAATAATGCACTTTAGTTTTTATTTATTACTATTTATTTTAAAAAGAAAATTTTATTTTTAATTGCCATCAATTTTGCCAAATTGTCATCTGTAAAGGCTAGACTGATTTACACCTTCACATGAAAATGGTCATTTCTTTAGACTCTTGACACACTGAGCTAGTTGTTTTACTTTTGTTTTCTGCCAATCTAATATATGAAAAATACTAGAGTTCTTTATATATATTCCGGATACTGAACCCTTATCAGATAAACGTTTTGCAAATGCATACTGTTGTTATCCCCATTTTACCAATGAAGAAACTGAGGCACAAAGGCAGTGGATAGCCTGCCTGAGCCCAGTAGCTAGAAAGGGGGGAGCCGGTGCTCAGATCCTAACAGTTTGGTTCCAAAGTAAGGGTTCGAACTGACTTACCAGTGCTGCCCTCAGAAGAGCAGCCTCAGGAATCAGTGGCTGAGGACACCAGGCTCAGGCAGCGTGACTCAGCCTTCTCCCAGCCAAGATGGTCCTACCCTGCTGCGCAGGACAACCAGGTCCTGACTGGTTACCAGACTCTCACAGGCTTTACCGAGGGCTAGCCTTGCCCAGGGATTGAAAATGGCAAAGCAAAATGACCAGGTCCGTCTTCCCTCCCCAGGGCAATGCTTGGAGGTCACTGCCAATGCTGGCGCTGCCCCATTCAGATGGACACTTCTTTCTAAAGGGAGCCGACTGCCTTCACTCAGGATATAGTCTTTCTTGCCTCTCTCTCTCTCAGGTGACATTATGTATCTCACCTACGACCTTGCTTTGCTCTTGCTGAGCAACTGAAGAAAGGCTATCTTATTTCCCTCACCTCCTACTTCTTGTGGCTGGCAGCTCTCCTCACCTGTCCTGTCTACCTGTCAAAGGCACTGTGACTGGCAGGAGCAGTAAGGGATTCAGTACTGAGCACACGGGAGATGTTCAAGGACCACGGCCAGAGTCCCGTGCAGGGAGAGATGACGGCATAAACGACAGCAGCTGAGAGACACCACAAAGTGATTTCAGACCAGGAGAAGGGCACACGCAAAGGCACGGAAGCAGGAGCGAGTCCTCACTAGGGCGTAAGCAGGCTGTGTGTGGAGGAACTGCCGGAGAGGCTCGGGTGGAGGGGAGGGCTGGATCTGAGAGAGGCTGGGGAGCAGGAATCCACAGGGAGTGGGAGGCAGAAGTCTGGACTGCCTCCCTGCTTTTGTTTGTTTAGGGGAAAATTAAGGGGACAAGTAAATTTACCCCAAAATAATGCCTGCTTTTGAAGAGACTCTAACATCAGGACCATTCTGAAAGAGCTAGACTTTAGGATAGAGCACATCTTCCTCCACAGGGTATGTGCTCATCAGACTTTCTACACTCTTCTATTACCCTCAAGTTCATTCCATCACACACGTTTAAGAAAAGAAACTGACATAGTTAAAAAGCATTATCTTAGTTTTCAATAATAATATCTGACTTTTGTTGGATGTTTAATACACATCAGGCACTGTGCTAAGTGCTTAATTACAGTATCTCATTTAATTCTCACAACACTCCATGAGTGGACACTTTAACAATCCCCATGTTACGGATGAGGAAACAACCAAAGGTCAGAGGTTAAAGGCCAGCCCAAGGTCAGACGGTCAGGAGGTGGCACCCGGGTCTGTCCCTCAGGAGTCCATACGTTTGACTGCCAGGCTGTGCAGCCTCAGGCTTTCTAATAAAGGAGGTCTAATTCCTCTGTCCATGGACATTTTGCTCCAAGTTAATTACAGTCTTTTTCTTACCTCTTAGATGAAATTAAATCTTCAAAGAGCTTTCAAATGATCATTGTTATCCATAAGCATTTAAGCTCACTCATGCATATTTTATTGTCTTGATTGTCAGCCAAAACCAACCAATGCTCTACGCATTTACAATCCCAAACAGGATACTTCAAAAATTCATGTTAGATCCTTTAGAGACACTGTTATAACCATATAAGTGATAAGGTCCATAAATTAAAGTTCTTCCCAGCGACAGAGTAATAGTCTAGGGAAAACATCCTTTTAAATAATTAGTACTGAGTGATATCATTCTTATATTTTTAGGTAGATTGTAAATATTTTTCAAAAGGTTGAAGTATATCCTCTGGGGAAATAAATCCCCCTTTTCTATCTTTAGAAAGGGAACAAATACAAAACTATGATGTCACAACCAGGTATTTTCAGATATGAGAATGAAATGGCTTAAATCAACTAAAAATGTGGCCATAAGAAGATGCTCATCAGCAAAGAAAAACTGGTGAGCGACTTTCCTGGTAGGATTAAAATTTATGATTTGTATGAAGACAGCTCAATGCTTGAGTTCCTCAAAGACGGCTCACAGCTGAGTCACATTGCACGTCTCATGTTAGTCAAGGAAGGTTGTCTGAATCTTTCTGCTTTCATGTTCAAGTTCTATCTATCAAGAAGGAATGTACAAAACAAAAAGTAAGAAACTTAATTCAACAAAAGGCAAGTCCAAATGTCACAGATAGAAGAGTCCTAGGAAGTACTCCCAGAAAGCAGCCCTTCGGAAGCTGTAGTCAGAAGTCATGCTGGCACTAGATTAGATTTCTTGTATCTCCCATCCTCTAAAGTCATGACCAAAAGATACCTAGTCCAAAGAAATTATTAGAAAAGAAAAAATTCTTCAGTTGCCATTGTCAAAAAGGATGACATTCAGAAATAAAATGACAGGATCCAAAGATATCATTGTCTGAAAATATCACACTTGCAGATAAATTTAGCCAAAGTGAAATGAAATAATCAAAAATATTAGGAGAAATACAGTTCACAGATAGGGGTTGTTGGTGCAAAACTTGCTCCACAAGAAGCACCAGAAAAGAAAAACCCCACTTATAATCCCAAGAAGGGAGAAAATGATGAAGAATCATTGCCCTGTGGGAGATCAAGATTTGGTCACCCTGAAATATATCTCTTTACCTTGATTGTTTTCTCTGACGGACATTTGACCTCCCCCACTAACTGCCTAAAGAATTTGATGTAGTAACTCCTTCCTGGAACAGATTTTCTGTCTGATGGCTGTAATATAATGTAAAATAGATGTTACAGTAGGAAAGGCACCAACAAGCCCATCTTATAGGAAATTCTGTCTCTGGCCACATTCTCTGGATGGCCCTGCGAGGAGTTGCCAGACAAACATTTACATTTATAAAGGAAATCTCCATTTGTAGAGGTATCTCCCTCTCTGTATTGGGAAGAGGGGGGATGACCTCATTTCTAGAAACTTATCAATGTGGAAAGTGAGGCCTTAAATCTGCATAATAACATTACTCTTGTTTACTGTGCTTTGGTGGTAATCTCCTGTAACTGACTCCCCCCGCCCCCAAGATCTTCCTTTGTCTTTAGATGAAGATGGTATTTAAGACGAGAATTTCTACTATTGTGTTGAGAAATGCAGTGTCCCTGGTTTCTCCTATGTATACATGTTATTAAACTTGGTATTATTTTCTCCTGCTAACCTATCTTGTTAATTATTTGGCCAGCCATAAGAACCTTAAGGGAAAGGGCAGAGGGGCATTCTCCCTCTTCCCCCACACCCCTAATGATGAAACCCATGGCTATTTTCAGCCAGACTGCAATTACCCCCCTACACACACACACACACACACAGTCACCATTGAGGACATAGTCCAAGACCACCATGGGCCAGAATGAAAAACCTCCAGATCATTTGTCTGAAGAAACTATACAGATGCAACTAGCTGAGGAGAGACTTTGCAAGAATTATCACCAGGGGAGATGGATCCTACAGATGAGCCAGGCCAAGGCAAAACTCTCATGAATAATGGCCAATAGAAAGTAATTTTATGAGAAAAGTTAGCCAGGGAAAAATTCCTCAATATTCATCACTATCACAATCAATGCATAAGATCAGTGTTTATGAGACTCCTCAAAAATCAGTTGCTGAAAAAAGAGATTCCATGAATAAAATTAGCCACAAAATAACTAGCCCAGGAGGGTCCCTTGGAGGACAGAGATCCTTGGATAAAGATATTCAAGGGGCCGGCCCGGTGGCGCAAGCGGTTAATTGCACGTGCTCCGCTGCGGCGGCCCGGGGTTTGCTGGTTTGGATCCTGGGTGCACACCGACACACTGCTTGGCAAGCCATGCTGTGGCGGCGTCCCATATAAAGTGGAGGAAGATGGGCATGGATGTTAGCCCAGGGCCAGTCTTCCTCAGGAAAAAAAGGGGAGGATTGGCAGATGTTAGCACAGAGCTGATCTCCTCACAAAAAAATAATATAAAATAAAGATATTCAAGACAAGGCTCTTCAAAAAGCAATGCTTAAAAATATATGTATAACTTATTTTAAAAAAAAAGATGATTGGGGCACATTTTCTCGAGTGACATCAATGGATATCTCATCAATGGACAAATGTGACTGGGACCCAATTCCCCAGGTGGCTCCTCCATTGGGGTACCATGTCAAAAAGACTTTGACCAAGAGACGATTCCTCACAAGTCTATTCAGGAGCATTTGGGTCAAATTGACAGAGAAATCCAGAGAGAAATTCCCCCAAAATTCTGGTCTGGAAGGAAGCCTTTCCAGTACTACATTTAGAACATAATGACCAGAAAAAAATGGCCTTAGAAAGAGAAGCTTCTACCAATAGGATTGGCCAGAACAGAAGATGGCCAGAAAATTCATATAGAAAAATGATGCCCAAAGATCAAGATGTTCAGAACAAAACCTCAGAAGAGGCAGACTCTGAAGGATGTCTGTTGACTCAATGAGAAATGATAAAACTAAGAAAATCTTGAAATCAGGAGGAATTAAATCAATATATAAGGGCAAGCCCCAGGGCAGAGTTTCTTAGGACTACTCTTCAGGAGTAGGTTTACCAAAGAGATTCTGCAAGGTAATAATCCTGAGAATGTGCCTTCAGGCACAGTCGTATCCAGATCCAGATCCCTTCAAAACAAAATATTAAAAGAATTATCATTGTCATGGGTAAAGCTACTAAACACAGAACCCTAACTAAAGAACAAGTTTCTCAACAAACATCACCACAAATAATAGTATATACATCCAGTCAAATGTTGCCATCTAGAGATAAAAAGTTTCAAGTATAAGATTAGTCAGGATAAAAATCTTCCAAGCAATTCTAGAGGAGAGGAACACGTGCTGAATAGTTGAACCAGGGCAATTCTCCCCAGCAAATGCTGTCAGAAAATCTACGGAGAGGATCCAAACCAGTGAAGTTCCTGGCAAACACTACCCCAAGGAAGACAAGCTTTAGAGAAAGAGAGGCAAGAGAAATGGGATCAGGAATCGGAGTAATCTGGAGCGAGGCTGGGCCGCCACTGAGCTCACAAGGCCATGTGCCTGCAGCCCGTCAGAAGAAGTGCTCTGCGCGTCTCTCTGGCAGAAATTACCTCTCCTGAGGGAAATTCCATGATCTCAATTAATCTCTTTCCAGGAAAAACAGATAACCAAGGACAAGTAAGCCCAGGCAAGTATTCCCACCCATGTCCTCGTGTCGTGGGAGCTCTGTCATCTGTGTCACCCAGGCTAAAGCTTTAGAAGGAGGTCTTCCTTCAGTATTCCATGACCCACTCCAGCCATAAAGGCATGAGGATTTTCACCACTTAAAGTTTAATTTGCTTACCTTTAGTGCTTCAAAAATAATCTTTTCAAAAGTTTTCACAGGAGATAACTCCAGACTAAGATTAACAAAGACAATATATCTCAGCAAACAAAAATGAAAGTCACGGCATCAAAGAATGAGGTCAGTGAGGATGAAGTTACCCAAGGAAAGAGTCCCAAAGACTCTCCTTTAGAAAGTAATGAAGTTCTGGGGCCGGCCCAGTGGCCTAGTGGTTCGGTGTGCATGTTCCACTTCGGCGGCCAGGGGTTCTCAGGTTCAGATCCCGGGTGTGCACCAACGCACCGCTTGTCAAGCCATGCTGTGGCGCCGTCCCTTATAAAGCAGAGGAAGATGAGCACGGACGTTAGCCCAGGGCCAGTCTTCCTAGGCAAAAAAAAGAGGAGGACTGGCATCTGATGGTAGCTTAGGACTGATCGTCCTTACAAAAAAAAAAAGCAGTGAAGTTTCCAAAGTATTTCTGCCTTCAGAGACAAGTCCAGCAGCTGAGAAGGAATATTTAGCAAACCGTCTCTCCAGGAGAGACAGATGTGGGAGGTAAAGCCGGTGAACAGACAGACGCCATTGAGAGAAGATAAAAGAATCCAGTGACACTTCATGGGAAAATTTCATCCTCACAAGAGACAATTCCCTGGAAGCTGTTAATCAATATTGAATTGCTCCTGATATCCCCCAATCTAAGTCAAATTCCTTCTTAAGAGTTATTATTTTATAGGTAACCATAATTTTTCCACAATGGTTTTTCCACAACCATAATTTTTCACTAACCCATTGTTAAACACAATGGGTTACACAACACATTGTTAAACACCCATCCTTAAACACAAGTAATGATGGTGAAATTGTCTAATAAGCTATTTCTCAACAGATTATCAACCAAAAATATAACAAAATATGAGGTCTAAAGCAGCGTGAAATACTTCAGAAACTCAAGAAGAGAAAGCCAATGTTCATATGGGTACCCAGTGGGTAAATGGAAGCATGTAGCCCATTAGCTCAATGAAGAATGGAGACAAAACAAAAATAAAGAATTAATAATAAAATTGGTCAGTTTCTACTTGGTTTTCCCGTCAAGTGAATTGTTGTTTAACTGGACAGCAAGCAGCATAACATGATGAAGAGCAAGAATCCTGGCCCAGCAAGACCTGGGTGCAAATCCATGGGCAAGCCACTCAACCCCTCCGTGCTCCAGATACCTGCCTCCCCTAAAATTAAGATACTAACAAGCTGTACTATGTGAAGTTGTTTTGGGATTTCCATGAGGCAATATATATAAGTGCTCATGTTTCCCCCGATCAATACTGGCCTCTGGAAACTATTACATTAATAGTGATTGCCCATATTTTAGTGGTCTTATTCCACCTGCTAGTTCAGATAATTGTCTAGATTACTTTTGCCCTCCCTGGTGGGTATTTCATGTGGTGCTTCTCCCTCTCAGCGAGTGTGCTCCCCAGCCTCTGCTCTCAGAGGGGTGGTTTGAAGATGCCTGCCACCGAGAAGTCACTGCTCCCTCCCTCTTAACGGTGCTGCAGGGCTCACCTTCAGAGGGCTAACGTGCAAGCATGGTCCCCAGGGGCAGAGCCCTGAAGCTACGGGGCGTTCTGGTAGCAGTAGAGAAAAGAACCTCTTGCCACTTTGTGCCGCTGTGCACGGCACATGACAGCAGGTCGCTGCTGCCCCCAGTCTCTAAGAATTCAACTTGGAAAGAGCTCTTCCAGTTTCTGTCAGCTGCCCCTCTGCGGCCACAAAGGAAGTAGGCATGAGAAAGGGCTTTTTAATTTATCAAGGTGTATAAAGACATGTGTACAAATAAGGAAAAACCCAAAGCAATCAGAATGTCCACCAATAGGGGGAGTGTGTATGTCTATCTGTGTTAATGTGTGTGTGTGTGTGTGTGTGTGTGTGTGTGTGTGTGTGTGTGTGTGTGAGGGGGGAGCGGAGAGAGAGAGCCAAAGAGGTGGAAGACAGAAGACGTATTTGAAAGAATGCTTTAAGAAGGTCGGGTTCTTCTACCTTATTCCAAAACTGTTTTATTAGACTCAGAATCTGTATGACTAAAAAGAAAGCTCTCCCTTTTGGTGTTTCTTCCTGCAACCAAAGTAGTGCCCTTCCAGCACCCAAGGGAAGAGAGAAAGGAAGAAAAAACACAGACAGAACTGGAGGCTGCTGAGCCCAAGCTAAATTCCACCATGAGCACCAGGGGGCAGATTCAGAGAGGCAGATGTGCAGGGGAAGGGCTCCAGGTTTCTTGAACTTTCCAAGCACTTTCTGCCCACCCTCCCCCTAAGGGTTTTGTTTTACGTAACAGGCAGCATGAACTCCAGAAGCTTGTGGCATTCTATCCCAGGTTCCAATCTGCTTAGCCTCTAACTTTTTCTGAAAACAAAGATATGAGCATTTCCTGAACAACCTCACAGACCAAAAACACAAACACATAGACTGACAACAATTTTGAGAGCTGATTACAAAAAGAGTACTTAGATTTGGTATTTAATTTCTTATATATTTCAGATAGATAGGTAGATAGAACAAAAGGCATTACTGGAACTCATCATGGAAACATTCCAATATGACTATTATGCAGCCATTAAGAGCAATAATGTAGAAAGATACATGTTGACATAGCAAATGTATTATCGCAGAGGGTGTGTGTGTGCCTGTGTGTGTGTGCGTGTCTGTGCATAGAGAAATATACAGAAAGATGGTCATTTGAGTGATAGATTACTGCTGAATTTTTATGTTGTTATACTTTTCTGTATCATTTGAACTTCTCTATAATGATCATGAATCCTTTACAAAATTAAAAAGAAATAAAGGTATTTTTTCATTTTGGAGAAAGAATTTATTTTTTTAAAAGCAAAATTTATCAACATAAATCTGAGCAGTTTAACGTCTTTATTTTAAAAAATGTGAAATGCACCTTTGTAATTTTAGCTTTCACAGTGACTGCTAGATGTGGTGCTTAATCCCCCAGTCTTTGCGTCTCAGCAGGATTCTTCTGCACCAGCCTCCAGGACAGGACAGTAAGGGAGAGAACTCTTCTGGTTACTTTCTCCTCCAGTCCTTCCTCCGGAAGGAAAACTGACCTCTCTGGTGTTGAGATTGTCCTTAGGTCCTGCTAGACTTGGGGTCATATTTCTCTGCTGGGCAGACTAAACGTATTAAATGTCACACCGTTTGGTTTTCCCCCCTTAGTCTCTTGAACCCGCCGGGATGTGTCAGAGTTCAGCAGGTCTTCACACTCTCAGTTTCAGCTTCTCCATCTGTGATTTGGTGGGAAAGTCAGATTCCTGGAGGGAGACACATGACACTACCACATCCTTCAGTCTAGCTGATTACCTGTCTCTCTGAACATAATCCTAAATAATCTATTACTCCACTGAAATACAAGGAGAACCCTCTGAAACTACTCTCTTGTCATAACACTGCCCTTCAGATTATTATTATAATGGCCTTTGCGATTGCCGTTACCCATTGCTCATGGCTATTATTGCGATCAGTAACACAACCATCATTACCTCAATGGTTCTAACTCTCTCCTACCAGGCACAGTCCTTCAGGTACCTGATGCTCAACAAGTCAGTCTCTGGATCTTCCACCCATGAGCATCCACCTCCAATGTCCACTACCCCTGTGACACTTAAACGAGTTAATTCACATAAAGCGCAGAGGAATGTGCTGGAACATAGGAAATCCTCAATAACATCAGCTCCTGCTGCAGCTGTTGATCATCATTGTTGTTGTTGTTACTCTAGACCTGTATTTGTGATACGTTCCCCACCACCTCTGCTATTTTTCCCTTTATGTTGACAAAAAGCCCCAGACTGCGTTTCCTCTCACAGCCACGTGGTGTCAGCAGCACTTCACAGGTGTTCACCTGAAACGGCTGTTCAACAATTTCAGGAGGACTTTCTGCAGGGATTCTGTTCGGGACCATATGTCTGCTCACACAAAGAGCCAAGCCGCACAGACGGATCTTTCCATGGACTGCAGAAAGGTTTCCTTTTTGTGTTTGTTTTCGTGGAAGTTTACTTAGCACTCAATTTTGTGTAAAATACTCCTGCTTTAGCCTCCATATTTCTCATTAATCGTGCTAAGAAGATGTAAGTAGACCAAGGGACACATTGAAAATAATAATGGCTGTTTATCGAGCACCTATCAGGTGTAGGCACTATCCTAGGAGAGGTGAAGTCCCTGCCCTCTGGGCTTCGTAAGCTGAGGCCAACTATGAAGGTGACGCTAGGGAAAGGACAGAAGCCACAGTGCAGATCATGTATAGTCCAGGAGCTTATAAACTTGGCAGCATCAGCCTGGCTATAGACCAATGACAGCCCCCAAACAGGCAGCCCACATTGTGATGCTGGGACAGCTTGTCTGGGGGAAGCCACCTGTCCTCAGGCTTGCGTGACTGATTTCAGGTGTGAGGTGGGAATTTTGCAAATGCAGTGATGTGTCTGTGTGTGTGTTTCACATGGCCATCCATGCATCTGACAAGAGATTTTCACATATTGAGGTATGTGGGGTAACTATTTGGGTTCAAAACGATTCGGCTTGAACTAAAGAAGCCTGACTTATGGCCTATCAATCATACATTGTACATCTGCTTAACCGTTAAAGAATGCACTCTCTTAAGATAAGAATGCATACTTCCCCTCTTACGCTCTATTGGTAATGCTGCTATTAGTCTCTTTACCAACATCAGGGTCGTGTTGACCTGCTAATTTGCAACTGAATACCTCTTTGAAACTTTGATGAATATGTATTCTGGGTGTGTTTAATATACGTTCTTTGTTCTAAAAACGTATAAGACTGATGCTTCTCTGGAATGCTTTGTTCCTTTCTGGAAAAGCCCTCCCTAGGTTATAGTCCTCACTCTGGCTCTAGTAAAGCTCACCTTATTTCTCCTATCTATAGAATGGTTGTTGGTTATTTTGAGTCACCGTTTCTTGGCATAGTGCAGCAGGATTTCAGAGGAAACCACCAGAGGTCACCTGGAGTCTATTTGGAACCAGTGCTCGGTACTGTGTGATCCCATTGAGCCCCTCTGGCTTCACTGCACCCTTCAGGTGCCCCGGTGAGTTCTCCTGAAACCAGGACCTCCTTATTCAAGTTGTAGTGATACCGAGCCAAGTGGGCTCGCTTCCTAGTGAGTTAAATAAGACTTAACACCAGTGGAAGTTGTCTCACAAAGTAAAGTGTGTTTGCAGCAAATAGGAGGCCATGAGGAATCATTTCCAAAGTCATGGCGTCCTCCAACAAAGGGAAGCAGGGACTTTTATTTCGGTTGGGGAATGAATGTTCAAAAGGGAGAGGTGGGTACACTGCAGATTATGGTAATAAGACTTAATCTCCTCCTGAAGACATCTTCGAATTAAAAATAAGGCAAGGTCATGGGTGTAGCTCTTGTAGGGAGGCTTGATTAGCTTCAGGGTGGTTGCTGGTTGTGTCTGCTTAATGTAAAAAAACAACTTGGAAAAACAGTTAAATGCTTCCAAACCCACCTTTGAGTTCCTCAGGGCACTAGTCGGTGACAGCAGGTCCTGACTTTTACTTGAGCTGTTTCAGGCCTTAAGACTAGGTGTTTTAAGGAGGTACCAGTACATTTCCTAGGTAAAAGAAACCTAGGGGGAATTTCCTAGGCAGGGGAGCCTAGGGAGAACTTTGAAGTGAACAGGCCAGGCTGACCTTTTTAATTTGGCTTTAAATTGGAAAGAATTGCATCCATAAAGTCTGAACAAATTGTTTAATAGCAAAATGAGAGACTGAAAACTCATTCAGCTCTGAAGAAAAGGAACACCAGCTCCTCCCAGCTGTAAGGCATGCTCAGGTGACTGAGAACCTAGTGGGAGTGTCTGAGGTTGATCCTCCGGATGTGTAGCATTCCGATAGGGAATTCCTTTGTGATCGTTCGCTTTAAGTAATTGACAGCTCATCCAGGGATGTGCACATGAGGATTGGTCATCTAAGGATTGGGGTGAATATTTGCAAGTGCCTAACAAAATGGGGATAACTGTAAATGGTTGGATCTTTGGATCAAGATAACCTGGGATAATTTAAAATTACAATGGCCACTTTGAGGCTCCTTTGAGCCTCCAAAACTTATTCATTGGCTGTTAGAAGGAACGTTCCAATTAGATAAGATTATTTAAGAAGTGCACTTATTAAGTCATGGCTACCTTGGAAGGAGGACCCAATGTGAGCCACTCCCAGGGTTAACAAGACTCAGAGATCTCCTGAGAAACTGCTACCCTTAAACAGTCAAGGGGAAACTAAAGTTAAAAAATTAATGGAGCTGTTTAATGCTGTCAGGAAGAGTTGCTGTTTGTCCTGGCTGAAACCTGACAAGACATTTGAAAGGATTTAGTAACTTATGATCAGAAATTTGACTAAATTGGAAGGTGATATTTAATGCCTGATAGGAATTTTTTAGGCCTTCTTCTCTAAGTTAAGGTAAAACTATGTACCCAGAGGGAAAGAAACAAATTAAGGATAATGTAATCAGATGGGTATATTAGTCGTTTGATAAGTAACTAACCTCCCCTGTTTATCTAAAAAAAAAAACTTATGACCTCTCTGGGAACTATTAGCTAGACCACCCCGGATTCCTAAGAATGAAAAGAAAGGGGGGATGGAGAAGCTTTTGGAGATGCGGACTGCTATGAAAGCGCCCTTGCCCAAAAATCTAAGGAAAATTTTTAAAACAGAGGCTATAAAATCTTTGTTTTATCTGTCTGTGTGTTTATGTGTGTCTATATACCTGTTATATATGTGATTTTTCTACCTCCGGATGGTATCATTTCTAAAGGAGCTCTATTTAATTGGCTTAAAGTAAGCGCTCATATATACGTAATAGAAACTAACCCGGGGGCTGGCCCGGTGGCGCAAGCAGTTAAGTGCACGCACTCCACTGCGGCGGCCCAGGGTTCACCAGTTCAGATCCCCAACGTGCACTGACGCACTGCTTGTTAAGCCATGCTGTGTGGCGACCCAAATAAAGTAGAGGAAGATGGGCATGGATGTTAGTCCAGGGCCGGTCTTCCTCAGCAAAAGAGGAGGATTGGCATCGGATGTTAGCTCAGGGCTGGTCTTCCTCACAAAAAAAAAAAAAAAAGAAACTAACCCAAATGCCTTTCAAGTTAACATGATATAAAATAATCTTCAGGAAATGAAATCTCATTTAAGTTTGTTGGTTTGATTGAAATAAACACATCTTCAGAGTTATCAGCATTGGATATGATGCAGACATGCAACCTTCATTCCACCTGGGTTTATTAGTCAGGTAAGCTCATGTTATCTCTGTTACAAAGTTGGTCAGCAAAATAATAGCTTAGAATGATAGCTAATTATGTCTAACGTCTCATGAAGTTTTTGCAGGCAATCTAAACATAATTATTGGAAACAAATAAATGAAATAGATTTGAAAAGATAAAAGTTTTGGGTGAACTTTTTAACAATAATTAAGTGTTATGGTGAATGTACTTAAAATAACTTCAAAACATTTTGGTGACTTGAAACCTTGGAGTTTTGTTAAATTAAGTTAAATGATAGAAATTTCTTGAGTATCTAGGTCATTTACATGTAAGACAAAATATTAGACATTAATTACTAAACACAGATTAGTCTACCTTTGGCTTCTTATTACAGAGAAACTAGAAGAATATTTGTTTATATTAATAAACATGTTTTGTGCCACATTGAGAAATTTTCTGAGGATGCACAAGTTTCTAGAAAGTATTTATGGGTCTGCCACTCCACAAGATGCTAATATAAAAAAATAAGGAAAACATCTCTGTATACAAGAAAAGTAAGATGTATGTTTGGAGATTTTTGTTTGTTTTGTTAAGAAAGGCAAATTTGTCCTAAAGTACTAGGAAAGAAGAAAAGCATAGGACAAAATCTGAATGTAGAAAGAAAGTTATAGAAGTCTTGTGAAAAAGGAACCTTGAGAAAAGAGTTTTATGCATAGTCAAGCTGGCTAAGATTGGAATAAATTTAATTAAGTAAATGAGTTCTAATATCAAAAGTAAGCTGGTACTGTTATCACCCAAGGGGGTGTCATCTGCCTGTCACAAGACATGCCAATAGTCAAGAGGCAAGGAGGTAGGAGAGAAAGGACTCTTTATTACAGCTTGCTAGCAAAAGGGAAGGTGGCTGACTAATATCCAAAAAAAACATCTTATGGGGGCACAAAATCTTACAACAGTTATATAGGCTGGTGGATTATAGGGGAGGGGGTTAGGAATGTTGACCCTCTGGTGTTACAGACTAGAAGTTGATAGACTAGATCTTTCAGTTTTCATTGATGGTGGCTATCAGCATATACTCTCTGTTTGGGGGTCATCACATTCCTAAGGAACTCAAAAGAACAAAGTTATCATCTCATCACAGCTGGGAGGTACATGCACAAGCAGGGGTCATAAAATCTACAGAGCAGTTAGATCTCCTGGAGGGTGCATATCCAGCTGTGTTAGTTAGTCAGAGGTCATTCAAAGTTACAATTGGGTTTATTTTCTACAATATGGCTTCCCTCATGTCAACCTTGTGTTGAGCTGTTATCAGTACAAAATTAGGATTTGGTTTTCTCTCTATTAAAAGAACAGTTTCCTGGGACTTCTCAAAGAATTTGTTCCCTTTTCCTATAAAGAAGGAGATACTAAACTAATTAGGTTTATTGGGTATGTTAAATTGCATGGGAGGCATTGTCAAGTTAATGACGATAAACCTTCTTAGGTTATATTGTGTAGGTAAACATTACTCATTATCTTAACTCTTCTACCTTGCTTCCAGCACCACAGGAGGAAAACGACCATGACCATGACTGCATTTTATTATCTAATTTTGTTTACAGATGGATCTTACTTAAAAGATAAGCAGGGACATTACCAGGCAGGATATCCTGTCAAGCTTTGAGAATGTCCACTGCTCTCTGCTAACTCTGCTAACTCAGTGAAAGATTTCCTTCTGCAGACTCAAGAAATTGCCATGGAAGAAGACAAACAAATATGGCAACAAAAAGGGGGAATTTTTGACATCGCCATGCAGATGTGGTTCAGGCTTGATAACAAACCATAGTGCCTATTGGAGCACCATTGCCATTGCTCCAGCATATACCTCAATTAACCCATTAGGCACCTGAAAAGATGACTTTATGAGGAGAACATTTTTGGAAACTTTCTCCCATGGTGGCTCATAAAGCATATGCTCATTATACTTATATATCCTAAATATAATCCCAGGAAAACACTTCATGTGTCACAAGGTCACTTTCCCCTTCCTAAGGGGCCCTTTGATGTATGGCAATTGAAATTTGTTCAAATGCCACCAACTCAAGGACATATATGTCTTATAATGATCTGTGTGTTCTCACACTGGGTTGAGGCCTTTCCTTGCAGAAGAGCGACAGCTTTAGTAGTAGGTAAATTATTGGAAAGGATAATTCCTGTTTGGGGAATTCCCACTGAGTAATTCAGTGACCGGGTGATTCATTCAGCCGGACAAATAGTTAAATCTATTTATGACATTTGGCCAATAATGCAACATTTTAACTAGTGGTGCAATCAAAATTCAATTGGCAAAGCTTTCAGAGCATTTAATCTCTCATGGCCAAAAGCTCTTCTGCCAGTGCTCCTCAATCTTAGATCTATAACTTTTGGTAAACATCAGCTGTCTTCTTTTGAAATAACAACAGGATGGCCTATGCAACTAGATGAGAAAATGTATGAACCAACTTTGCTTAAGGGAGATATATTACATTGTTTTCAGGGGCTCATTGAGGTGTTTAAAAGAAATGAAAGGTTGGTAGATGATTCCTTTCACCAAGAGCTCCCAGGAGATGAAGATGTTAACGATCATAGATTACAATCTGGAGATTTTATTTATTGGAAGACGCATCAAATAAAAGACTCTCTGCAGCCCTGTTGGAAAGAACCATAACAAGTATTTTTAACGAATCCATGCGCTGCAAAATTAAAGGGCATGGACTCATGGATTCATATTTCTCATTAAAAAAGGCTCTGCCTGGGGCTGGCCTGGTGGCACAAGCGGCTAAGTGCGCGCACTCCGCTGCGGTGGCCTGGGTTCACTGGTTCGGATCCCGGGCGTGCACTGACGCACTGCTTGTCAAGCCATGCTGTGGCGGTGTCCCATATAAAAAGTGGAGGAAGATGGGCATGGATGTTAACCTAGGGCCAGTCTTCCTCAGCAAAAAGAGGAGGATTGGCAGATGTTAGCTCAGGGCCGATCTTCCTCATACAAAAAAAAAAGGCTCCTCCACCTGAGTGGATTTCAACTCCTATTTCTGACATCTGACTTCGACTGACCAAGATAAATACTTCCAAACCAGGATGAGAAGAAGATGGCATCTGTTGTAGACAGCTGTCCTAAGACTCCAGACCAGGCCTGTATTCCCAACCTTATATCTCCTCATTTAAATCTTTGTAATGCTTAAACCATATACCCATTTTATAATTGTTCTATTTGAGGTTTTCAGAATACTGTCATACTTAAAGAAAGTGATTGGTTTGGAACAGACTAGTCTTGAAGGCCAGGCATTTATTGGGTGGCTCCTAATGGAACTCAGTGGTTATGTGGAACAAACCTCTGGTCTTGACCACTGCCAAATGGCTAGGATGCTACACTCTGGTGAATGCAGGGAAGGACTCCCCCTGAGGTAACATCTGTTGCCAATCTTCCTCTCTTTAAAGCCAGATGGGTTCATTCAGTGTTCCACTGGTATGACCACCTAGTGGCTATATTTGTTCCTTCTTTGAAGCTAGAAGATGTTATGTCACATATAGAAGCCCTGACTAAACTTACTCAACAAGCCCTTAATGACAGTAAGCAGGAATAGCCTTATTAAGCGATTCTACACCCAGTCTTGATTTGTTTGGTTGGCTCCCTTCTGGTATCGGTTCCCTTTTTCCATCAAGATTGCAATTCCTATTTCTATGACTCCTTGGAATTCTTGTATTAGTCATAATATTCAAACTAATTACTGTTTTTTTTACTCAGTGTTATAAGATTGGCATGCAGGATAGAGTAATGATTGCTCAGTGACTTAAGATGGTCGATCAATCTTACAACCCTGGACGAATTTCCTTTTCTGATAAAGACTATGCCTAAAACTCAATTTTGTTTTTTTTTTTGCAAAGATTGGCCCTGAGCTAACATCTGTTGCCAATCTTCCTCATTTTTTCCTTTTTTTTTCCTCCCCAAAGCCCCAGTAGATAGCTGGATGTCATAGTTGTACATCCTTCTAGCTGCTCTATGTGAGATGCCACCTCAGCATGGCTTGATGAGCTGTGTGTAGGTCCGCACCCAGGACCCAAACCTGTGAACCCTGGGCCACCGAAGCGGAGCGTGTGAACTTAACTGCTACACCACCAGGCTGGCCCCAGAACTCATTTTTAACCTAATTGTTTCAAGTATTGAATTACCTGTTCTACAATTGTTATAAACAACGTAACCATAGGAAGTCAGGTGAAAGCACATGCACAATGCTTGTGCAATAATCTAAAAATAATTGACAATTTACGTAACCTATGAAATGCTTCCTCTGTTAATATATACCTCTATGCTTGTCCACTATATCTGACTATTTCCCCCCAAAGTGGATAACTGGGCAAATCAATGAAATGAAAGCCTAGCACTGAGGGACATGATGGACCCAGGGCAGGCAGCAACCATCCTGGCACCAAGGGGCAATATTTTGATCACCAATGCTTTCTATTGAAAGATGATTGATCAAAAGGGGAAAATGACAAGAGATTTTCACATATTGAGGTATAGGAGGTAACTATGCAGGTTCAAAACTGATTCAGCTTAAACTAAAGAAGCCTGACTTATGGCCTATCAAACATACATTATACATTTGCTTTAACCATTAAAGAATGCACTCTCTTAAGATAAGAATGCATACTTCCCCTCCTACACCCTGTTGGTAATGCCAATATTAGTCCCTCTCCCGACATCAGGGTCATGTTGACCTGCTAGTTTGGAACTGAATACCTCTTTGAAACTTTGATGAATATGTATCCTGGCTGTGCTTAATGTATGTTCTTTATTCTAAAAAGGTATAAGACTGTACTGAAAACCATGCTTCTCCACAACACTTTCTTCTTTTCTGGAAAAGTCCTTCCTGGGTTATAATCCTCACTGTGGCTCAAGTAAAGCTCACCTTATCTCTTTTATCTATAAAATAGTTGTTGGTTATTTTTTTTTTTTTGTGAGGAAGATCAGCCCTGAGCTAACATCTGCCAATCCTCCTCTTTTTGCTGAGGAAGACTGGCCCTGGGCTAACATTTGTGCCCATCTTCCTCTACTTTATATGGGACGCCGCCACAGCATGGCTTGACAAGTGGTGCGTCGGTGCGCGCCCAGGATCCGAACCCGCCAACCCTGGGCCACCTCAGCGGAGTGTGCGCACTTAACCACTTGCGCCACCGGACCGCCCCAGTTGTTGGTTATTTTGTGTCGACACATCTATCCATTCATGTGGAGGTGAATTAAAACCCCAGCTCTACCTTTTCCTTGCTCTATGACTGTGGCCAAGTCACTTAACCTCTCTAAGCCTCCAATTCTCATTTTCAAGAGGAGGGTAGTAATGGTTTCCTTACAGAACTGACATGAGGATTACCTGACATAACGTATGTGACGCACTTAGCACTGGACCGGACAGATCGTGAGCATATAGCAATTGATAGTTATTATCTTCACTATTATGACAATTCAGTTAACACAAAACCATTAAGTACCAAGCATGAGCCACCAGCCACCATGAGTACCATGCTTGGCTCTGCCCACAATACAGAAATTGGTCCAACATAATCTTTGCCCTAAAGGAGCTTCTAATCCAATACAGAAGCAAATCATACACCAAATAATAATCACACAAGGCTGACTGGAATGTCCCAAGAGAGGAAGCACAAGTCCTAAGAGAATCCAAGGCAGAAGTTGCTATGAATGTAGGAAAGGAGAATTAGCCTGCACCTTAGGATCTAAACACAGGTGGGGGATGGAGGGACAGAGGTCAGGCCCATGGACCCAAGATGGTGCAAAGGGAAGCCAACCACACCAGCCACGGTTCCATTTACTGGGTAAATCAGAATATGCCTGCAGCCTGCCAGGAGGCCCATGCAATATCCTCAAGAAAGCATCCTTCTTCTCCAAGGCTTGTAGTAGCTGACAAACTGGGTCATAAAGGTACCCTCCTGATATCTCACAGACCTCTTGTGAAGAGAGGACTGTGTGGTCTGCTCAGAGAACTTTCCAATGTGCCCAGAGAAAGACTAAGCACCTACCTCAGGTCCTAGAGCCTCCTGCATTCCATGACCACCACCCCTGAGGGCACATTCAGCAAGACCTATCTGTAACATATTTTCTTTACAGCTACATTATAGCCCAGAGCCACACAGATCAACCTCAAGTGCAAATACTTTCCTGCTGGGAGGATTATGAAGGCTTCAAGAAGGGAGTGACACTGATCTGGGCCTTCGTGAGATTTGGGGAAGATGCTCTAGGAAGAGAGAAGAGTAAAGTAAGACAGAGGCAGAGGTTGGAATGCACAGACCATGTCTAGATCTGGTAAATAGGTCTATTCTGTTGGAGCAGAGGGCACCTGTGCTATTGACAATAGCTCTAGTTTCTGAGGTACTGGGTTCTGGGCTAAGGTCTGGATTGCATTATCTCATCAAATCCTCACCCATTAGAAAACTGTTATCTCCATTTTAAGAAAGTTTTAGTGAGATAAGTGACTATCTAAGGTTATAGAGATACAGCTTGTTAAAACTGGAATTCAACCCTGAACCCAAGTCCAAGCTCAAGTCATTATGCAATGTTAGCTTCCAATGAGACATGATTAGAAAATACATTAGGGCTGGGTCAGAGAGGACCTTGAATATCTAGCAAAGAGTATTGCATTCAGCGACACTAAAGCTCTGCAGTGAAAACATTTTGGAGACCTCCAAGCTTGCAGTGGAGTCTCCTTGAGCCTAAGCAGAAAGGTGCATGCAGACTCAAGCTAAAATAACAACCTAACTTGGAGGCCAGGAAAACTCCAATTTGAGATAGGGAAGTGTCTGCTGGGAGTGTGGCTCCGGAGCCGGGGCACAGGAAAGATCTTCCCAGATACTGGATGTGGTCACTCTACCATTCTCTGGCAACACTCTGGGCTTCTGTCATCTTCAGGACCAGAGGTGGCATTTGACTTGTTTCCATACATCAATGCAAAATAAGCAACAACCATTCTATAGATAAGAGAGATAAGGTGAGCTTTACTTGAAACAAAGTGAGGATTATAACCCAGGAAGGCCTTTTCCAAAAAGGAAGAAAGTATTCTGGAGAAGCATAGTTTTCAGTACAGTCTTATACCTGTACCTTTTCAGTACAGTCTTATACATTAAGCACACCCTGGACACATATTCAGCAAAGTTTCAAAGAGGTATTCAGTTGCAAAGTAGCAGGTCAACATGACCCTGATGTTGGGACAGGGACTAATACCGGTGTTACCAGTAGGGTGTTACCAATAGGGCATAGGAGGGGAAGTGTGCATTCTTATCTTAAGAGAGTTCATTCTTTAATGGTTAAAGCAGATTAAAGTTGTTACAGTTGTAACAGAGCAAAACGGGGGCCCATTCTGCCTGCCGCAATCCAGCATCAATCAATTGCAAACAAGTCGGTGGTTGAGAAAGGAAAATTTGTACGATTGGCTAGCACAATCGGAATATGGTGGATAGTGTCCTAAAGAACCGTCTTAAAGTCATACAGAATCTCAAGGCAGTTATATAGGGGAAATGGGTGGGAAGGAGGGGGTTTTGGGATGTCCATCATCCGAGGTGACGAAATTCAAGGTGCCTCATTATCTCTTTCTTCTGTCATTTGTGATGGGTACCAACACAGAGTTTTTCTCTCTGGAGGTCATCATGTTCCTGGGGGACTCAGAGAACAAAGTTATCCTTATCACAGCTAGGAGATATACGTAAGCAAGAGTCATAGAACTAGCAGATCACACATTTGGCAAAAGTGAGAGGTGGTTAATCATCTAGGCTGCGTGCAGTCTAGAGCGCATTCTCAGAGACTAACGAGTCAGGATCACAGTTACAATACTGCTTCCTTTCCCTAAGATGGCTTCCCTCATGCTGACCTAAGATCTAGCTGTTACACGATGTATGATTGATAGGCCAAATGTCAGGTTTCTTTAGTTTAAGCTGAATCAGTTTTGAACCCAAATAGTTACCCCACATACCTCAATATGTGAAAATCTCTTGTCACATAGTTATATATATTTGTGCCCAGTAAAAATGAGCAACCCGGGAGGCTGAGGAGGCTATGAGAAAGAAGAGAATGAGACTAGTGAGAATTTAGTGCCTCACGGGGCCTCTCCCTACTGCCCCAGCTTTGCTTGGGAGCACCACGAGGCCTTGGCGCCTCTGTTCCCCAATCAAGGAGGAGGGGAAACTCGACAGAGCTGCTGGAGAAGCAGGCTGCTGGAGCTTGAAAAGCATCCAGCTGGAGTTGGGTCACCTTGAATAAATAAATAATGACCTTGGGCAAATCTCTGTATCATCTGTCAAATAGTAGGACAGACCGAGTGACCCTGAAGAGCCTTCAGGGTTTGTTTTATTATTTTATTTTTATTGTGGTAAAAAATGCATAACATAAAATTTACCATCTTAACTGTTGTTAAGTGTACAGTTCAATAGCGTTAAGCATACTCAACATCATTGCACAACAGATCTCTAGAACTTTTCCATCTTGCAAAACTGAAACTGCAAACCCATTAAACAACTCCCCATGTCCACCCTCCCCTGCCCCTGGTAACCTCTACTTTACTTTCTGTTTCTATGAGTTTGACTACTTTAGATACCACATATAAGTGGAATCATACAATATTTGCCTTTTTGTGACTGGCTTATTTCACTTAGTATAATGTTCTCAAAGTTTATCCATGTTGTACCATGTGACAGGATTTCCTTCCATTTTAAGACTGAATAATATTCCAGTATATGTAGATACCAGCTTTTGTTTATCCAATCACCAGTTGATGGATATTTGGGTTGCTTCCACCTCTACACTATTGTGAATAATGCTGCTATGAATGTGAGTGTGCAAATATCTTTTTGAGACCCTGCTTGACTCTCAGGTTTAGGATCAATGAGTTTGTTTGCATGTTTTGTTACTGCTTTATTTTAAAAAATCAAAAAACACGGAGCATCTCAAAGAGTGAACAAATTGAAATGAAAACTTCAGATGCTACAGGGCAACATCCATTTTGTGAAGTTTGGACACTCAAAGCTAAGATTTTGACACTCAACAAATTTCTAAAGCTGCACTACCAGAAGGAGCTAGAACAGTCCTAAATTTGGGCCTTGCAGAGAGTCCTGGCATTCTGTAGCTCAGTTATGAACTTCAGTCACAACAGTATCCAGGAAACCCTTTCAGCAGAGATAATGGGTATCTGTTAATATAAATCATTTGCTAGATGAGCCACACGTTGATTTTTTGGAAAATATGGGAGATTACATGCCAGGTATGCAGAAAAAACATCCTTTGAATTCAGTCATGTATACTGTCCCCCAAGGAAAAACATTTAGAATCCATACATTTACTTTTGAAAGAAAGATTTGCTTTTCTCTCTTCAGTAGCACTTTTGAAAGGTCAGGCCAATGATCAGGCTTGCAGGCATGTTCCTAAATATTGGAACCTGCCCCTCCAGCACAATGACTCAGTGGGGTTGTAGGTGTTTGTTAGATGATTAATTTTATAGCATAGGTTTACCTGCTGGTTGGGGTGCAGAAGTAACAAATCACTAATCACAAAATCCTCTTTAGAGAAAACAGTAGTGAAACCTGGTTGATCCACTGAAACTTTCCTCTCTGAGTTCATTTCCACAATCAGAATTCCTGTCTCAGGGTGGTATGGGGAGAGCTAAGCCATTCTTCTTAATAACAGCTGCCACGCCTTTATTTGGGAGTGTGGATGTGATGAGCAAAGTCTCTAACTCTTGAGATCCTAGCCCAGTGGGGGAGGCAGAGAAATGGGAGTGTGGAAACAGAAGGAGGAACTTCTGTTCTGACCACGGGAGCCCAGAAGAGGGGAACTCACTCAGGCAGGGTGTGAGGAATAGCATCTCACAGGTAGTATTTGACCTGGGCACTGAAGGGTGAGGAGGAGTTTTAAAGGCAGAAAAGGAAAGGTGATCTAGGCTGGGGGAACAGCATGTGTGCAAAGATATCTTGATGTTTGGAAATGGATAAGAATGGCAGTATGCCTGAATAACAGAGGGCATGTGAGGTTGAGACTTGTGAAGTCCTCTTCTTCACAAGTGTGTAAAGTGTGAATACTCCAGAACAGGGCCACAGCACCCCTAGGGACCCCTGCCAGGAGCCTGGGTGGATCTAGTACCATTCCTGGTCTCCCTGGTACCCACAGTGTCAGACAGAGCCACCACTTTCACTGTGGGCCCAAGTGCCCAGACCAAGGATGGAGACTGCTATTGCTTCATGGGTGGCACAGGCGCCACTTTTGTGGCAACTTGGGGGGAAGGGGCACTCAATCAGCAAAGCAGAGACCTTGCCAGCTTTGAGCTGGTGCTTCCTTGAGTGAGGCTGAGGTGAGTGTGGAGGATGCCCACCTCTCAGCTCCTTCCTGCAGTAGCCCTGGCCACCCCAGCCACTGACCTGAAGCCCATCAACATCATTGGGATGCAGAAGCACCATCCACTGGCTCCAACCAGGTCCCTGGATGTCCTGACAGTGTGTCAACAAACGGAAGCTGTTGATACTTCGAGATATCAGCCAGAGAACATACTGCAATGTGACTTGAGGTGGGGAGGGGCCTTTTGTTTTCTCTCAGAAGGACTGGCTGATGGCAGCATGTCATTGTTCAAAGCATGTTATCTGTGGTTTGGGAGACCATGCTTTTCATTGTCCCAGCCAATGTCGCAGCTCTTCTGTCTGGGACACAGGCTATACTAAACGGGACACTAGGAAAAGACACAGCCATCTAGATGGTGTTAGGCACACCCAGACTCTCTCTAGGATGCTCCTCCCTCTAAACACTTTTATAATGGAGCTGTGAGTCTCTTGGGAGCCTCTAATGCTCTCCCAAGACAGGGATGGAGCAGCCTGTCTCCCTAGGCAGATTGCTTTTTGCCTGGGAGCTCTGAGTGTCTCTCCAGCCTCAATGAAAGTGCAGATGATTTTTTTTGTGTGTGTGTGAGGAAGATTAGCCCTGAGCTAACATCTGATGCCGATCCTCCTCTATTTTGCTGAGGAAGACTGGCCCTAGGCTAACATCCGTGTTCATCTTCCTCTACTTTATATGGGACACCACCACAGTATGGCTTGACAAGCAGTGCGGCGGTGCGCGCCCGGGATCCGAACCGGCCAACCCCGGGCCGCGAAAGCAGAGCATGTGCACTTAACCACTATGCCACTGGGCCGGCCTCACAGTGCAGATGATTTTTAAAATAATAATTAATAATTAAATGAGAGATAGGCAGAGGTGGGAAGAACTACAGAGATCTCCCAGAGCAGGGGGTTGTGCCCAAGATGTGGAGGGTGGGGATGCTTTTTTTTTGTGTGTGTGAGGAAGACGAGCCCTGAGCTAACATCCAATGCCAATCCTCCTCTTTTTGCTGAGGAAGACTGGCCCTGGGCTAACATCCGTGCTCATCTTCCTCTACTTTATATGGGACGCTGCCACAGCATGGCTTGACAAGCAGTGTGGCGGGTGCGCGCCTGGGATCCGAACCGGCCAACCCCGGGCCGCCGCAGCGGAGCGCGGGCACTTAACTGCTTGCGCCACCGGGTCGGCCCTGGGGCATGCTTTTATTTTTTAACATTGTAGCTATTTTCTTTTTAATTACATTGCTTTAAAAATGCCAACATAGGGGGCTGGCCCCGTGTCATAGCAGTTAAGTGCGCGCACTCCACTGCAGCGGCCCGGGGTTGGCCGGTTCGGTCCCGGGCACGCACCAACTCACTGCTTGTCAGGCTGTGCTGTGGCAGCGTCCCATGTAAAGTAGAGGAAGATGGGCATGGATGTTAGCTCAGGGCCAGTCTTCCTCAGCAAAAAGAGGAGGATTGGCATAGATGCTAGCTCAGGGCTGATCTTCCTCACCAAAAAAAAAAAAATGACAACATGAGTCTACACATTGAAAAGTAAATCTCCCTCTCATCTTTTACACTTGCACTTCCTCCTCCCAAAAATGTAACCATTGGTATCAGTGTGCAGGGTTTCCTCCTAGGCCTTGTCCTATGCACATGCGACATCAGCCTGTGTTGACATAGACCTACATGTGGCCAGACAGAGACACAGAGAGACAGGACCAGAACTGGGAGAGAGACAGGGATAGAGGCATATCTGTTCATCAGACACAGGGAATCTGAAGAGTTTAGCTCTCGGGAACAGAGAGTGAAGAGTAAACGTTTTCTGTTTCCAGCCAGCTGAAAGCACAGGAGCATCCCCTTAGGAAGGAGAAACAAGCCAATGCCTGGGAGAAAGAAGAAGCTAGAGAAGCTAGGTTCATGGGAATGTTGAGGTTTCTAAGACTACCAGAAGAGATGGGATTAGGGGAACCCAACATGGTGGAGGGTCTGAGCCCTCTCTGTCCCTGGATTGCTGCAGGATCTTTGTAGACACTGGAACATATGCAGTAAAGCACCAAGAGGGGCATCCAGGGTCTCATGGCAAGTGTGCTGTCAGTGGAGGAAACCACAGGGGGTGACTGACAGTATCAAACATTGATGAGGGTGTGGAGCACTTGAAACTCTTACTGTGGGAATGAAAATGACAGTCACTTTGGAAAACAGTTGGAGAGTGTCTTATAAAGTTAAACATACACTCATCATATGACCACTCCTAGATATTGATCCAAGAGAAATGATAACACATGTCCAAACGAAGGTGTATACAAATGTTCCCAGCAGCTTTATTCATAGCTGCTAAAAACCCACAAACAATCCAAATATATACATCAACTGGTAAATGGATAAATTTTGGCATATCTATACACCAGAATACTTCTCAGCAATAAAAAGGACTGACGCACACATGCGTAAATCTCAAAAGCATTATTCTAAGTGAAAGATGCCAGACACAAAATACTACACACTGCATCATTCCTTTTATATGACATTCTACAAAAAACAAAACTATAGTGATAGAAAGCAGATCAATGGTTTCCCGGGGTTAGGGGCCTGGGGAAGGAATTGACCACAAAGGGGCATGAGAGAACTATTTGGGGTAACAGAAATGTTCTATATGATAATTATGGTGGTGGTGGTACATGACTGTATACATTTGTCACAGCTCTGCCAGTTGAACACTTAAAATTGGTGGCTTTTACCTCAGCTATAAATTAACCAAAAATTATACTTTATTAAAGCTGACAAAAAATGTTTTTTAATTCAAGCAAAAAAAGTGAAAAGGAAATTGATATTAGGATTGAGAAATGGGATATAACTATAGATCAAGCAGAGTTTTTAGAAAATCATTAGGGAACAACTTTAAATAAATACATCTTGAAACTTAGTTGAAATGGACAATGTTTTAGAAAAATATAATTTAATAAACTGAATCAATAGAAAAGTTCTTAACTGGTTTACTATGCTCGCATAACCCAGATGCCCCTAAAGATGTCCTAAGGATAGTGAGGAGTCTGAGTGAGCACAGTCCACAAGACTACTCTCACTTCTGACACCCAATGCCAGTCCAGATCCCCGAGACCACCCTTAGGTTTGATAATTCACTACAGGAACCCATAAAACTCCCTGAAAGCTGTTATCTCAGGGTTACAGTTTATCATAGGGACAGGATACAGATTAAAATCAGCCAAGGGAAGGGGCCGGCCCCGTGGCTTAGCGGTTTAGCACTCGCGCTCAGCTACTGGTGGCCCGGGTTCGGATCCGGGCACGCACCGACGCACCGTTTGTCCTGCCATGCTGAGGTGGCGTTCCACGTACAGCAACTAGAAGGATGTGTAACTATGACATACAACTATCTACTGGGGCTTTGGGGAGAAAAAGGGGAAAAAAAAAAGGGAGGAGGATTGGCGATAGATGTTAGCTCAGGGCCAGTCTTCCTTAGCAAAAAGAGGATTGGCACGGATGTTAGCTCAGGGCTGATCTTCCTCACACACACACAAAAAAATCAGCCAAGGGAAGAAATGCATAGGGCAGAGTCCAAGAAAGAAGCAAACTCAGAGCTTCTGGTTGTCGTCTAATTGTGGAGTCAGTAACAGTGTCACTTTTCCAGCAGCAATGTGTGACAACATGCACAGAGCATTGGCAACCAGAGAAGCTCACCCAGGCCTTGGTGTCCAGAGTCTTTGTTGGGACTCAATCACAAAAACCTTGTTGGCTGCCCATGTGGCCGATCTCAGTCTCCTCATCCTAAATCCCATTGTTGGTATGGCTCAAAGCCTCCACCCTAAATCACATTGTTACTATCTGGCTATACCAATTTTTTAATTCAAGCAAAAAAAGTGAGAAGGAAATTGATACCAGGATTAAGAAATGGGATGTAACTATAGATAAAGCAGAGTTTTTAGAAAATATCATATTAATTTGAATCACAATGATTTTATGGTATATTTTGATATTTGGTAAGGTAAATTTTGCCTCAGTTTTCGTTCATGTAACTTTCCTAACTACTTTCAGACATTTATGTTTCCCTATAAAATTTGAATTCCGTATTAAAGTTGCATTCAGTTATAAGTACACATTGTTTATACTCCATGAGTTGAGTTTAATTTCTCTATAAAAATCTTCTGAAACATTATATTATGATTTGGCACTGAAATGAAAAGTTATTGTGAATGCAGAAATTCATGGAAACAGTAATGGAACATAAATTCGATACTAGTAAAGGGCATTTTGTCATCGGAAGAATGACTTCATTTTCCTATTTTCTTGCAAAGCAACAATCAAGAGGTTTATAGAACTAAGAAAGAAAGCTATCCCTCGCCCCAATGCACACACACAAATAAAGTCTATTATGTTTTGCTACTAAGATACATGCAAAAGAATTGTAATGCAATGGAAAATTTGCCAAATCTGTTGAAATAGATAAAAGAAATTCCAAAGCAATGAGAGATTGGTGTCATCAGTTCATGTGTTTTGAAGGACTATCATTAAGATGTCAAACATTTATTTGTGAAAACTCCCTGCTGATTTTGGGCAGAAGGCAATAGTGCAGCACTCCTCAGGAAATGCTGCATCACCAGTGTTCCTAACAGCCAAAGGATAATACTGTGTGACAGAGGCAGACGTCAGTGACTCTGAGTCCAATGATACAGTGGGACTTTGGATGTGAAGACGTCTTAACGTGTTTATTTCACTTCTATTTTCCCTTTTAAGTGTGCACACAACCATGTATGAGATGGGAACTAACTCAGATTTAGACCAGTCAGAGTGTCCTGTGACCACAAGAAGAACCAGCCAACACACAGATAACAGAGCAGAGAAGCAAAAGAACCTGGATCGCTGATGACATTATTTTTTGTTGTTGTTGTATGTGTGTGTCTGTCTAGTGGGAGTGACTGGTGTGTGTGTGTGCACGCGTGTGTCTCCACCTATGGTTATGGGTGTGCATGTCTGCCTGGGGTGGCTGTGTATGGTGGTTGTGTGTGTGTCTGTTTGTCTGTATGCCCATGTGTATAAGTCTGAGGAGGCTGTGTGTATGTGTGTCTGCCTGCTTGTAGTGGCTGAACGTCTGTTGTGTCAGTGTGGTGGCTATGTATGTGTGCCTGGGTTGTACATGTGCCTGGGTTGGCTGTGTGCATCTGTCTGTGTGTGGTGACCTGAGTGAAGCTGTGTACCAGTCTGTGGTAGTTGTGTCTGTGTGACTGGTGTAGTTGTACACTTGGGTTGGCTGTATGTCTGAGGGTGGCTGTGTGTGATTCTCTGGAGGTGTCACTTTTCTTGTGGGTGCTCCTATCATCCTCCATCCACACGTCAAGCTCTTTCTACACGGTGTGTGTCAGTGTGTCCAGAACAATGACAGAACAAGTGTGGTCTCACTGTGTCCCCCTGGGGGTGCACGTGTTGTATATGAGTGGTCCCTGGGGGGTCCCACACAGGCCTGCAGGTGGAGCTGTGGGTGGGTACAGAGGCCTGGCAGCATGGGTGTCCCATCTGCACACACACAGGTACACACACTGTGTGTCCACAGGGACAGGGACGGCAGAGTCAAGCTGCTGGGCTAGACTCTCCACTTCCTAGTCCCCACCCGTTGATGACATTATTGAACCACAAGATCACCTCAAGGCAGTTTGAGTTGGGTTTTCTCTTACTTACAAATCAAAGCTTCCCAACCGAACAAGGCTCAGTAAATATTAATGGATAGAGCAAGCGAGGATGCTCGAGGCAGCCCCCCTCTCCAACTTGGGGACAGAACAACCCCGCCATCCAGCCCCCAGTCAGTCATTGATGCAAATGGTGAACCACTGGTCCTGTCTATTGAGGGCTCCAGAAAGAAGATCCTAAAGGCTTTGCTCTGAGGCACACTGCGGAAGTAAAGCCTCTTTACACACTTTTGAAAAATAAGAAAGAGTGGAATTCAGGGATATTGGCAAGCAGGAAGATATTTGGAGGTAATGTGTGCACATCTATTTTTGTGCCACACACATATTTCTGCATCTTGATCTGACTTTCTCATACGTGTAAGATGGGAATCTAGGCCTGAGACGACAACGTCAGGCGCCCATTTTTAGTTGATTTTCAGTTCATTGCTAGCTGTTTCTTTAACTGTTCCCACTGAACCCAGACACTGCAAGACCATCAGCTTAAAAGATCATGTTTGTAAGCTGGCATGGATCACGGCTGAGGGAGCAGATGAAGCTGTTATCTAGATGTGGCTGTGACATGAAAGAATCCCACGTCTTACCCACACCTGCCTCCTGCCAGCCATGTTTTCTGCCTGCCCTATGAGATTTGCGAAGGACACAAAAGTTTCCCAGCTCCTGTCAAGTGGGTGACATATGCAAGGTGTCTAAGTTGTCACAAGGCTCCTAGTCAACCTTAATTTCTACCCCCTTAAATTCAAAATCTAGGTTATTCTGTGGTCTTTACAACACTAGAATGACTTTTCTCTTTAAAACTTGGCAGATTGGTGTTTTTGTTTTTAATCCTTGAGCTTTGTGAGTGAGTTTTCCTGTGCCTACTTGCCCATAACTTACTCCTCCGGGCTAATGACTGCTTTTTAATGAGTTCAGCCTGTGCCTCCTTGGACACATTGGCAGGGTGAGGAGGTTGTTAATTAGCTATCAGATCTAGCCTGGCTTCTGAAGTCCAGAGCTTTGGAATGTTACAGAAGTGTAAACATAATCATGGCTTTTTGCATTTGGTAATTATACCACAGTTGAATCCTCAGGGAGCCTCCCACCCGAGGATTCTGCTACCCCTGACCCCTGAATGGTTCTGTCATTAATGGTCAGTCTCTGGGGACACATACCCAAAGGAAATGGCTGCCTGTTTTGTTCTAAGTGGCCTTTTTCCTCTGCAACATTCCTCACTGTTGACCAAACATCCTATTTCAGGATGGAGAGAATGAACCTTGTCCCCCTCCCCTTCTCAGAGGAACGACCAATGAGGCTGGGGTAAGAAAGCTCCTCTGGGAGTAAACTGCCTTCCTGTGACTACACCCACATGGTACCAAATTATACCAAATATGTTGGGGCCTTTGAATCAATACCTACTCCTGCAAGAAGCCTGCATGATCACCCAAACTGATCCTCTCACCCCCAATCTTGATCCACGCTCTCTTTCACAACACTTCCCAAGGACATCTCTGCACTGGCCCTGCGCCAGGCTCTGTAGACCCAGAGGGGAAGCAAAGGAACTCACAGTCGGGTGGCGCAGAGACCTCCTGTCCAGGTCCATAAATTTACAAGGAGACTGGAGTCTGAGTGAAGGTGAATCAGGGAAGCCTTTGGACTTCCACCACTAGGCCATTCTCAGGGGGTGGGGGAAGGGCACTACAGGCAGAGGCCACCACTGACCAGTGGGCATGTCTGCCCTGCTTTGCTGCTTCATTGCACGCTGCCCTGTGACTGATCAGACTGTGTTCCAGTGATAATTTTAAGTGTTGTATTGTGAATCAGTTCTTCCTACCTCTGAAAAGCTGTTCTCCCAATCGCCTATTTTTATAAAAGTGTGGACACTTAATATATGAGTAAATGAACGACTAATGAATGGATGAATGAGTGTGGGTCAAACGAGACCCAGCTTTACTCTGAATCTGTGAAGTCAGGCAACATTCCAGGAGCAGCGCTCCGGCCGCCACTTACCACCCTTTGTCCAGTGGCCAGCATTTTGGGGTGAAAGAGAATGGGGGGTGGGGTCAGAGGCTGGCAATTCTGAATTTGTTCCTAAAGCTTGAAGAGACACTCATCGGACTGCGTCGGTCCTAAAGATTCCCCCTCTCTACGCGAAATAAAACAAAGCCATCAGGAAAACTGCTCAAAAACTCGCTGAGGGCTGAAAAGTGACCGCCTTCGGCCACAGGACAGGTGCGTCCAGATCCACTTAGGGCATCCAGAGCCTCCCTGTGCTGCAGGGAGCGCCCCCTGAATGAGTCAGCAGTCTAGAGCCACGACTCGCGAAGGCCGACCGCAGCCAGAGCGGCGAGAACGGGCCCGCGGCCGGACCGAGAGCCGCGGGCGCACAGGCCGGCCTCCTCCCGCGGGGCGGGGCGGGCATGGCGCAGGCGCGGCGGGAGGGCCCGGCCCGGCAGCCCCGGGCGTCGGCGTGAGAGGAGGCGGCGGGCGGGGCGAGGCGCGTGACGGCCGCCTGGGCAGGTGAGGCGCTGAGGCGGGGCAGCCGCGGGCGGCCCGGAGGCCTGCGCGTGAGTCCGGCCCTCGCGCGGGGCCGGAGCCGGCTGCACGTGCACCTGCACCTGCGGCCATGGCGGCCCCGCCCTCAGGACGCCGCCCCGCCCCCCGGCCCGGCGCGGTCCGCGGGAAAACCCGGCGTGGGGTCGCAGGCCCGGGCGGGCTCGCGCTGGTCTGACGGCCTCCCCGCCCCAACCCCCCGGCGCTGGAGAGGCCGGTGGCCTCGTCCACCGGGACCGAGGACCCTGCCCTGGCGTCCGTGCGCGGGGCCGCGGGGCGCCGGGGGGACGGGTGCAGGGGAGCGGGTGGAGGGTCCCGTTCTCGGCCCTGTGCTGGCAGAGGGTCGTGTGTTTTATGCGGCCGCGGAATCTCAGAGGCACCTGTTCGCCTCTGTTCCCACGAAGGGTACAGGCTCGGGACAAAATTGGCAAGAGCCCAGCTGTACATTGTAAAACACTGAGCGGAAGTCTAGGAAGGAAAAGACCAACAAGGCAGTGATCAGACAGTCTGTGCTCGAGGTCGTTGCAGAGGCCGGAGGTGAAGGAGGTGGGAAGATGGCTAAGGCCCCCCAGACGAGGGCTGGGGGAGCAGCTCACGGGGAGTCCAGACGCCGGGCAGGGAGTCCCACTGACGCAGGCCTCTCTTCCTTACCACACCACGCTGTTTCCACAGCTCAATTACCTAGACCTCAATTTAGTTTTTCTTTTTTTATTTTAATATATTTTCCTTTGAGCTTGGCAGATGATTAAAAAAAGAAAATAATTGCTTAGGATTTATTTGAAAAGCTTGTCTGGGAGCCAGCTTGTATAGTCTTGGATGCCCCTGCTCCGCAGACCCTGACCCCATGGAATACACCCTGTCATCAGAACCCCCATTTCGTGTACAAACACACAGTTTAGGGGCGGTCGTTGACTAATACAAAAATGAATAAGAATTATACCTCACGTCTATGTCACCCTTTGTAAGGTAGCTTACAAAGCACCACCTGTACATTTAATCCTTTGATTCTTACAGCTCCGTATAAGGTAATTCCGGAATCATTCTTGTTTTACTGACACAAAAACAGTGCCATGTCCAGATTCTTACAGCTTGTAGTAATTTGAATTCGATTTTAATTATTCTTGGTGTGGCCCCTCCCAATCACCCGCCTTTATAAGGACATGCTACTGAGTTGAGATCTGATGCATTGTTCCTGAGGGGTTCAGAAGATGTTTATGATGATTGTCTTATCTGCTTATGTCACTTAAATGGTGCCCGGAAAGTTCGGTGAGGACTGGAGTTCTGGGGCTCGAAGCCCCAGTCTCTGTCAGTATCCCAGAAATAAGGCAGCTCTCCTGCCAGCTCGGTACTTGCCTCTTTGTGAAATGTCGAGCAGAGAGACACGTCAAGTCTGAGGCTTGTGTGGCAAGAACTGTCTGGAGGCACTTTGAGGAACCAGCCTCACCTCTGGGCTCAGTGGCCTCTGACACAAGAAGGTTACAGCTGGGCAGTGCCTTTTGCCTTCTCTGGTACTGCTGGTGCAGAAGGCAGTGTTGGCTGGCTGCAGAAGGGGCAGCATGGATTATGCATCGTGGAGTGGGCAGTTAGGCCAGAGGGGCCTGAGACAAGCCAGGGTTCCCTGCAGACCTAGAACCACCCAGGAGGCAGGCCTGCGGTGACACAGTTGGAGAAGTTCAGTGTTTCGTGTCTGTCCGTCAGATGTCCTGCCCTCATTGAGAATGAGTGAGCCCCCCAGGGAAGAGAAAGATAATGCCTCCTTACAATTCTGTAGTGCTTTACTGCATTTCGCGTTGCTCTTCTCATACATTCTTCCTGACAACCCTTCAAAGTGCTCTTGTTTTTAAGAAGGAGACACTGAGGTTCGGAGGGATGAGGTGACCTCTCAGAGTCAAAGAACGAGAACACAGGATTTTTGTCCTGAAGCCCAGTGTCCTTTGTGGTATCGCCCTTGCCTTCCCATGCACACCTGTGTAACTTGATAAGGTAGGTGTTCTGAGCCCAGATAGGAGGCTGTGCTGGTGAGGGGCAGAACGGCCAGACATTTGGGGGTGCTGTGTAGCTTCTTGATAACAGATCAGAGGAAAGGACCTCTCCCAGCCCCACATTCCTCACCCTTGGCAGTGTCTCCAGGTTTCCCTGTAGCTGATTATGTCCTGTTGTTCTGCTTTCAGCATCTGTTCAGAACTTTGTGAGTTTGGCACCTAAGAGGACGGCAGGACCGGAGCCAGGTGGACAGTCTCCCCGAGGAGCAGAGCAGGAAGTCAGAGACTGACGCAGGGAGGTGAGAGCTCACTGCAGATGGCCGCTACATGGTCCTTGAGGACGAGGGTGGGTGGGAGCTCGAGGGGTCCTGGGTGTCTGTGTCACCAGGCTGCTAAACTGGCATTTTCAAGCCTGTTTCTTTATCACCCAGAATTGGCAAGACCTTATTACTGTGGGGAGGAGAGGTACAGAGTGGCTTCTCAGCTGAGGATGGGCAATGTGACCTTAAGAAAACGTTTGGCTTTGGATTATAAACTGCTTGCAAATAACATCCATGCTAATCCTTCTCTTTTTGCTGAGGAAGACCGGCTCTAAGCTAACATCTATTGCCAATCCTCCTCCTTTTTTTTTTTCCCCAAAGCCCGAGTAGATAGTTGTATGTCATAGTTGCACATCCTTCTAGTTGCTGTATGTGGGACGTGGCCTCAGCATGGCTGGAGAAGCGGTGCGTCGGTGCGCACCCGGGATCCGAACCCAGGCCACCAGTAGCAGAGCGCACGCACTTAACCGCTAAGCCACCGGGCCGGCCCAGGGACAGTTTTGCTCTCAGCCTTCTTCAGGCCAGGGAGCAGACTTCAGCACCTGTGGGCCCGCTTCCTGAGCCCTGACCCCCACACTGTTCCAGCCTCTGCAGAAGTGTTCAATGCAGAATAAATAGCCATGGACTGGGAGTTGGGACACTCAGACCTGAGTCACAGCCAGGCACTGACCAGCCCCCCCATGTGACCTTGGACTAGCTGGCCCCTTCTCTGGGCCTTAGTTTCCTCATTTACTCAGTGAAGGATGGACTAAACTAGAGCTCTGAGGGAGGGAGAGGGAACAGAGAGCAGAGAAGGGAGATGAAGCATCCTTTCCAGCTGGGTTCACTGAGGGTCAGAGGCAAGGAGGCCCATGTGCACTCTTAGTTTGCTTTGTCTCCCTCAGCACCCATTTCTTCCTTCCTCCCTGTCTCTGCCTCCAGCCAGCTCATTTTGAGGAGGGAGGATTCCCTGGGTGGGGCTGGGCTGGGCAGGTGTACCCTCACTGTTTAGAATATGATGCTGTCTCTACTTGTTTCAGGCATGAATTAACCCACCTAGTGCTGATATTTTGTTTTATTAAGACTTTATCAGTTCCTACCAGAGGCAGCTTCTTGAACAGGCAGGAATTTGGCCTAGGGAAGCAGGGAGTAAGATGTGCACACCCAGCAGGAGAGCAGTGGTGGCAGATGCCCCTATGGCTTTCTGGAGCTCAGAACCCCAGAGTTGCAATCACGTGGTACTTCAGAGTCTTTCGATGTCAGAACTGAGACAGCCTCATAGATTTTCTAGTTCCTTCCTCTTTCTGTACAGATGAGGAGACCCAGGCCCAGAGTATCTTCATAGCTTATGTCAGATTGCCCTGCCAGGGAGCAGTGGAGCTAGGACCCAACCTGAGGCCACCTGAGCCCCAGGCGTGAGTGTTTTCTTTAAGGTCAGGCCAGCCAGACCAGTCCACAGTTACCTTCTGCACTGAGCTGAAATTGAATGGCTACAAATTAGTTCCAACTCTGCCTCACTGTGGAGTTTACAGAGTAGAATTCAGATCCTTTCATTAGACATTAGACATTAGCCTACTGATTACCAAGATTTGTGTTACTGTTACTGAACCAGGTTCGTTTTGCCTGCCGCACCATCGTGCCAGTCACCAAGACGACGAGTTTGCAAAGAGAAAGGACTTAATCACAAGGTGGCCAAGCGAGGAGGTGGGAAATGAATCTCAGGGCCGCCTCCCCGAAAATGGGGACTCAGGGATATTTATGGGGTTGGAGGCAAGGTGGTCTGAAGTGTGGGAATAGATGATTGGAGATAAGGAGAAGAGAGGTAACTGATGATCTGCGCAAGCGTAGTCAAGCTTCATGCCTCTTCATAGGAAGCGTATTCACAAAATGGTGGCATTACCATGATCTGAGGGTAGAGTTCTTAGCTCCTTGACATCAAAAAGTCACTTGTCAAGCCTTTGTGCAGGCCCAGTTGATGGGTTGGTGGTCTCAACTGGCTGAACTGGACAAGGAGTCTCTTCCTGAAAAACCATTCTTAATTACTCTGTTGATAAGATGAGATCAGTTGAACTGGTCCTGGAGGGCCCACAGTTACATTAAGTGCTAGAAATGCGGGGATGAATGAGACGACAGCCTCTGCCCTCAGATAGCTCCACCATATTGTGTAGACAGACATGTAAATAACTAAAATACACTAAGTCCATTTGCTTGTGCAGGGTGCAAAGGTATGTGTGTGTTTGCACATGCTCGCATGCTATATAATTAGAGGTGAGGGAGCAGTCAACTGTCGGGGCTTTCAGAAAAAGCTTTGGAGAGAAAATGTTATTTGTGCTGGGACTTGACCTAGTTGGCATGGGTGGGGCGGGCATTCTGGGTAGAGGAAACAACACGAGCAACAGTGCGGAGGCCCAACCAAACATGTCACAGGCCTTGCAGGTGGAGGGTCCAGCGAGGGTGGTGAAGCGGCAGGGAACGAGGCCAGAATGGTGGACGGAGCTAAGCTGTGAAGGGCCCTGTCGACGTGCTGAGGAGTTCATTGTTAGTGAAAGTCTGAAAGCAAAGGGAGGATGTGATCGGGTCGGGGTGTGTTACAGTCATTCAGGCGACAGCGTGGGGAATAAGCCGTGGAGGACCCGACTAGAGCCAAGCCAGGCTCAGTCCTGGGGTTGCTGAAACAGGGCAGATGCAAAGTAATAGGGGCCTGGGTGTGGACAGCAGCAGTGAGGTTGAGAGGAGGATGGGTAGCAAACATATTTCATAGGATGGACAGAACTTCCTGACTGATGGGATGTGGGCAGTCAGGGAGAAGATAGTAAAGTAAAGAAAAATGTGACTCAGTTTCTGGCTCGAGCAGTTGGCTGGGTGCTGTGTTGTTCACTGAGCTTGGGAACTCCAAAGAGAAACTGACTTGAGTGTAGGTCAGTTTTGGACAAGGTGCGAGAGAGATCACCTACAGAACCCTCCAGTGGAACTCTGAGTCAGGAAGAGCAATGGGAACCTGGATGTCAACACCAAGCTGGTGAGTGAAGCACTGGAAGTAGGTGAGGTTGCCCAGGAAGGGAGTGTGGTTGAGAGGAGCCACTGATGTGGCAGGAAAAGGAGAGAAGGCATGGGGAGGTAAAGGATAGACAGCAGGTGGGGGCCTCAGTGATGGCAGCTGACTTCCTGCGTGTGGGGTGAAGAATGGGACAAGGGAGCAGGCTGCACAAGCAGCCACAGAGAGAAGGCCATCTTCCTTTAATTTGAGTGTGACACGTGAGCTGTGTTAAGTGCTTCGCTTCATTAGTCTGCACAGGATAGCAAGAGGGAGTCTGTTGGCACTGGATAAATGTTATAATCTGCATGACTGCAGATGACTCAAACTTTGCTCAGCTCTTTGAAGGGCTAGGGGGCCTTGGCAGCTCTCCATTTTGATGTCTTCTGGAGATTGACTATTGGCAGCTGAAGGAGCCCCAGGGTTTCTGGGTGGCCTGGTGCTGCCTATGGAGTGAGAGTGTGGGGCCGTGGGCGGGGCTCCAGAGCCCCACCTCCAGCCCGCCCCTGCCTTCTGATTCCCTCGCTCCCTCTGGGCCAGCCTCGTTGTCAGCAGGAGCAGGAGCGTGGACGCTCTGGATGGTGAGTGCCTCTTCCCAGGTTTGAGCTGCCGAAGGGTGGGGATGAGGGGCCGTGTGTGGGGGATGGGAGGTGTCTCGTGGAGCTCCAGTTTCTTCCAGGGAAGAAACCCTGGAAATTGAAATGATGAGGAAGCGAGAGTGTGCAGACTCCCAAGTGAGCTGTTCGGATACCTGATGTCGCTGGCGTGCTTTAGGAGCCTTAGCATTCACCTTGTCCATGCGCCTCATTTTGAGGTTGAGGGACGCGAGGCTGGGGGAGGGATCCACCGAGCATGGCCTAGGGAGCCCAGCTGGGTCTCCCCCCACCCCCATGCTCTTCCCAGACCAGAGCTGCCACTCTGAGCCGCCACAGCTGTCGTGTGTTTGTTGTCTCATCACGCTTCACCCTCTTCTGAGGCAGAGGACTGGGTCAGATCCGTCCCACAGTGGGGAACTGAGTGCTGTAGCCGTGTCAGGTGGGGCTGGCCCTTCTGTAAACAGCCTTGCTATTGTCTTTCAGAGAAACTGACCCTTTTCTGAACGGAAGGGAGACAGAAAGGGGAAGAAAAAGAAGGGACAACTGTCATATGGTCAATTTCCTTTAGAATAAACATGGTTTGACTATATTTGATGACTGAAAAAATAAGTTGGCCTTTTTTAATTCTCTTTAAGACAAAAGGGATCATACCACTTGACCTCCAGAAACTCACAAATGGATGCGTGGGGAGGCAAGGTGTGACAGTAGAAAGACTACAGGCCTCGGAGTCCTAGGGAATTTGGGTCCAGGTTGTAGTACTGATGCTGGCTCTGTGACCCTGGAGAAGGTACTGAACTTCTCTGAATTCCAGTGTTGTCAGCGATAAAACAGGATAATATCTGCATAATGAGACTGCTGAGTGAAAGAAATTAGGCCAAGTGTGTGGCGTGACACTAACTAAATGCTGGTTTACTGGCTTCCCTCTCCCTCCAGTTAGTAGCCTTAGAGGCCATGTGAAAATGCGTCGTTCCGTTCAGCTGTGAAGGCTCCCTCTCCCCCTCCCCTGTTTTGTGGGTGGGAATGGCTGTGATTGAGGATTCAGAGTCAGCTCTCACTGCGCAGCAAGTTGCAGTGTGGCACATGCTCCAAGAAGGGCCAGGATGGGAATTGCTTTGTAGCTTGGGAAAGCTTGGCTGAGGGGCTGGGCCTGCACACTCTGTAGATGTTTCCAGAAGTCAGTTTTCACTCCTTCCCAGCAGCAGAAGAGCCAGATGCTAGAGGCCCAGGGGGAGCATGTGTTCACAGAGAGGCCTGACTCTCACCTCCAGTGCTAATGTTGTATCACATCCTCGTGCTGCAGGGTGTGAGGACGAGGTCCAGGCTCCCCAAGGGGATGACTCTGCTCACACTTTCTGGGTCACAGTCAGAGGTGTGGTGGGGTGGTAAACGGTGCACCTGGGGGTTTGAAGCCCACGTCTTGTACTCCAGCTCTTGAACTTGAGGTAGAGAGTGGGGGGCGTTTGGGATGTGGACGTTTGCATTCTCGGAGTGCCTTCAGCACTGACTTCCACCCCCAGCTGGCCTATTCAGCCCAGGCCTGGCCTAGCTCCTCCATGCTGCCCCCAAGTCCTACGCCGGCTCCAAAGACACTTCCTTCTGGATACTTCTATGGCTGCCTAGACCAGATATAACTGGCTCGCATCCCTGCACCACCACAGCCCCATGTTCATACCTTGGCCAAGCTGCCTCACCTTTCCACTTGAATTTCTGTTGTCTGTGTACTAGGCCTGTATCTCCTTGAGCATTATGTATCATTTAGTTTTATGTCCTCCCAAGTGTCCATTTATTGAACAGGTCAGTGCTGAATAAATGTTTGGAAATAAATGTTGAGTCTAGTTGAGTCTGGCTCCCTTATATCACAAGCAAACACACTGAACGACTGTTGACAGGCAGTGGGGAGATGGAGTCTCTTTTCCTCCAAGAACAGCGGTGCTGTGTTGAGAGGATGTGGAGCTGACTGTACTCCACAGGGACCCCCTGGACACACGTGCACTCGTGTGTCCCAGGAGCTGAAGCAGGTCCATTTGTAGGGTGGACATAAGCTGGCCTTTGTGTACTGGCGCAGAAATGATATCAAACCTGTGATCAGAGGCCATGCCACGTGCTCCTGAATCATACACACATCTGAAATCCAGGGACACTTTGGGAATGTGTAAAGGTACAGAAATACTTCCAGGCTCTGGGGAGTCTCCTGTTTACAGCAGGTAGGTGAGAGCTGTGGTTTTCCTCCTAATTGTTCTGTGAACTTTAATCCAGTAATGTGTCACTTGGCCACGTAAAAGACTTGGAAGCTGGCCTGTGGAAGGTTCTTTCCTGCTTGGCCCAAGCACTGTGATCCTCCAGAAGTCGTCACCTTCATCATTCACATTACGGAGAGCCCACCGTGTAACCACTGTGCTGGGCACGGGAGATTCAGAGATAAACTGACAAACAGAGTCAGGGGCGAGAACTGGCGGATAGGTCCACGTCAGTGTGTCCAGCACATCAGAAGGATAATGGGTACACACTAGGCACAGTACCAAGGTGAGGGTGCATGAACATCTCTTGGGGGTGGGAGTGGGGGTAGGCAGAGCTTCCAGGAAGACTTCTGGAAGAGGTGTCTGAGTCTTGAGTAGAATGAGCGAGGTAGGACATTCCAGGCAGAGGCGTGGACAGGTGTTCAGGTCTGCCTCTCGCCATTGCTGCTCTCCCACAATGAGGGAGGGGACGTGCCCAGCTCTCCACGGCAGCCTGCTTCTGTGGCTTATGACCAACCAAGCACAAAATCCTGAGATCTTTCCTCTAAGACAATGCTTCTCAAACTTTAATGTGTGTTTACATTGCCTGCCGATCTGATTAAAACGCAGTTTATGATTGCTTAGTTCTGAGGTCAGGCTTGAGATTCTGCATTTCTGCATGAGACCACTGTTGCCCATCCGTGAGACACTTTGTGAGTAGTGAGCTTATAAGAAGCTTTTCCCTCCCAGCACGTCAGAGATACCATAGTAACCCCCTCCCCCAACACACGCAGTGGGCTCCCTTCTTTCTCCTCGCCTAGTATACAGATGCCAAATTCCTCTTTCTTAAATGCGGTCTGCATTTGGTCGTCCTACCCCCTACCCGCGCCTGGAAGTTCCCTTTTATTTCTTAACTCAAATCTGAATTTCCCAGGCTGGCTGAAACACTAATCTGGCCTCCCCTTCTCTTCCCAAAGTCATCACCACCAGGTTCCTCCCAACCCCACCTCATGGCAGTGGGTCCCTCACAGCCCCTCCCTTGTCAGTGACATGCAGATGTCCAGGCCTCTGCTTAGTCCCTTGGAGAAATCCTCTCCCCAGCCAAGTCCTGCAAGGGGGAGGTATGTCGTGCTGAGGTGGGATGAGGGTAGGTGGGACACACACACACACACACACACACACACACACACACCCCAGGTCTATACCCAGTGAACTCAGCACATGGAATCAGGCTGCTACTTAGGGAAGAAGGCCCAATATAAGTCAGATCGTAGGATGGTGAGGGCCAAGTGAAGTGGACAGACGGGTGCTGTAAGTGGTTATCAGGAGAAGGAAGGCTGCGCGGGGTTCCTGCGGCTGTTACGGGGTGGGCTGCTTCCAGGAGCTCGCACCCAGGAGCACAAGGCTTCTCAACCAGAGGAAGGCTAGTGAGGCCCCTGGGCACCAGCTGGGAGCAAGGCTGGGTCTGTAGGACCTGCCTGGAACTCCGTTTCGATTGCCGAGCCCCCTATCGGTTACAGACGGCTCTTGCCCAGCCCCTCTGCAGCAGACCCCCAGCACCGTGCTCTTTCTGCCGTATTGCCTGCTCTCCCAGTCTCTACTCCCACTCATTTGACAGGCATTCCTCTAGTTCTGTTCACAGGAAACAGATGTAAGGTTAGACCCTGGTGTTTAGTAGTGGCCAGCTCTGTTAAACTTTGTGATTTAATAGCTGGTAGATATTTACGAGAGATTTGCTTTCTTGTTGAGTCTAGTTTTATGTATTGCTTCTTTTTTGTTTTTTTGTTTGTTTTGTTTTCACCATGAGCCTGGTTTACTTGTGTAATGAATGAAAAATAAAGCTATTCTCACTGGGGAGCAGTGTACCAAGATTGCCTGCCTACCATGAGTGAGGAGGCCCTGCTGGGCGCCAGCTGGTGCTGGATGAGCAGGATGCAGTCTCTGTTCCTGAGGGATTCACAGACTAATGAGGAAGGATAGGGTAACAGAACAGTGGGACTGGTGTTCTGAGTATCCTCTGGTCACGGAAGAGAAAGCTGCCCCCTCCCCAGGGAGATGGTAGTTGAGACACCTGGACCGTGAAGGGAAGCAGGCATCATGGGAGGGGACTGAGCCTGCCACCAGGGGATGCAGCATGGAAGAGTGCCTCAGAGCTGGGGGGCCCGCAGCCTTGGGCGTGGGAGAGGGAACAGCAGGAGAAGCATCGGGGTGGGGGGGGGCTGTCATTTCCCTGTGAGCACACCCAACTCACTGCTGAGCTCTGGGGCCAAGCCTCCCTGTGTCTGTTGTGTTCCCGACCTCTTATAGTGGCAGCGGGCAAGTGTTTAACACGGTCCTGTCTTCGACACCGCTCCCCTCCCCTTGCCTCTGGCCTCCTGGCTGCCCAGCCAGAGCCTTTCCCAGAGATCAGATTCCAGCTATCTCGTGGAAGCAATAATGTCTTCTTCTTTCCTCTTAGTCTCCAGAAATGTCTTTCCTGCAGGATCCAAGTTTCTTCACCGTGGGGATGTGGTCCGTTGGCGCGGGGGCTCTGGGGGCTGCTGCCTTGGCTCTGCTCCTGGCCAACACAGACGTGTTCCTGCCTGAGTCCCAGGAAGCAGCGCTGGAGTATCTGGAGGATGTAGACCTGAAGACACTGGAGAAGGGTGAGCAGTGACCCCACTGGTCCCAGTGCTTTTCCAAGGCGCCAGGGCACAGGCTTACTTATTTTTTTCTTTTTAAAATAGCGTTCTCTCTCTTTTTTTTTTTTTTTTTTGTGAGGAAGACCAGCCCTGAGCTAACATCCAATGCCAATCCTCTTCTTTTTTGCTGAGGAAGACTGGCCCTGAGCTAACATCGGTGCCCATCTTCCTCTGCTTTATGTGGGACGCCGCCACAGCATGGCCTGACAAGTGGTGCGTCGGTGGTGCCCCGGATCCGAACCGGCGAACCCTGGGCCGCCACAGCGGAGCGCGTGCACTTAACCGCTTGTGCCACCGGGCCGGCCCATCTCTTTTTTTAATTGAAAAGACAATATAACAATGTTAAGAAAAATGTAATAACACTTCTTAAATTACTATAATTCCATTGCCCTTTAATCATTTTTATTTTTGCACATTCCTTTCCTTGTGTACACATAGTAATATGTAGCTGTGATCTTGGTATAAATGATATTTTACATTTTAGCTTTTTCTTATCGAAAGCATTTTTCACTTTCTGTGGTTGTCTCTCTGACTATAACGATAATTGCTCCATAATATTTAGTAATGTTATACCACCATTTACTAAACTAAACCTTCCAGAGTGTGTTCTGAGGAATTCTGAGCACCCTGGATCTTCAAAAAAAGGAGCTCCCAAGTCAAATAAGTTTGGGAAACACTGTGTCTCCAGTTCCTGTCCTGACGCTCAGCACCGGGATTTGCACATTGAGATGAGGCGTCTGGTTCATTACTGGAAGGCGGGGTCAGCCCTCGCCCATGGTGCAGCCACAGCACATGAGGAGGCACAGGGCTGCACTTTTAGGATGGGCCTGCCTGTCTGCCTGCCTCTTCTTGGGGAGCCCGCCTGGAGTCCCTGCTGGGTGGCTGACAGCAGCACATCTGTGTGTGGTCGCTCTGTGGCCCACTGCGTGCTCTTGGCACTGGATCTGGAGCCCGGTGGGACTCCAGTCATGCTGATGGTTTGGGTGCAGTTGGCCTGAGAGTTTGGTGCACCTTGGGGCTCACTGACTGGGCGGTCTCCAGGTTGGCTCCTCAAAGGGAGGCCATCGTCATCTGTTCAGAAGGTGAAGAAGCTTGTCAAGGGAAGGCAGGGACTGTGACTGCAGATTTAGGACGTCAGTCACCCCAGCGAGGGACTCAGAAGCCCTGCAGACAGAGGGACCTGTTTAGCTGCATTCAACCCAAGGTTTCCCAACCTCATTTGTTTACAGACCTCCCCTCTTTTCATCACATAACATCCCACAGGGACGTGGATTCCTCTGAGGAATGCTAACGTAATCAGGGTTCTTACTGACTGAGCCATCCCTGACTCTATGTTACCAAACGCTATGGGGAGCACTTCATATCCATCGTTTCATACTCCCTACAGCCCAGAGTGGAGCTGCCAGACATCGGCCTTTACAAACGAGGAAACTCAGGTTCCAAAAGGAGACCTGGCATGCCCAGGTCACACAGCTTGACGCAGACTCAGTCTGACCATGGAGCTGGCTTGAACTACAGTACTGGGCTACCCCAGAGCATTTCCTTGTTGGGCATCTTCTACCCTCCCCTATAGATAATATTGCAGTTAACATATTTCGGTTAAAAAAAATTTTTTTTTCAATTTCTGTTGACTTAAGTCCTTTGAATACTTTTTAAAGAGTTGGCGTTTTCCTGGCCAAAGTGCAAGATCTCTTTCAGGTTTTGGCCATGTATCTGCCCTACAGGATTGTTACAAGGCCCATCAATACCAGCAAAGGAATTTGCCATTTTTCCAGAAATGTTCCAGTTTGGGATTTTCCAAGTTTGCAAATCGATTTGATGGGGGTGAGGCCTTTAGGGAGACAGCAGGACCCTTATGCTGTTAATTTCCCTCTGCAGGACGGATATCCCCTGTCTGGGTTTCCTGTTTGCTTTTCCCACGTGTGAAATGCCTGTCCAGGACCTCGGCTAGGCCTGGTGCCATTTCTGAGCTGCTTAGCGGTTGGGCTGGGCTGGGCTGGGCTGGCCTGGGAGGAAATGATACTGAATTTGCTTTTCTTCCCCACAGAACCAAGGACTTTCAAAGCAAAGGAGCTCTGGGAAAAAAATGGAGCTGTGATTATGGCTGTGCGGAGGCCAGGCTGTTTCCTCTGTCGAGAGGTGAGTGCATTTGAAGCTCTGTTCAGAGAGAAGGGTCCTAGCAAATGGAGCCCAGTGCATTTCCAGCCAGAACCAAGGACCGGGAGGCCCACTGCAACCATTGATCCACACAGCCCATCCTCTTTTATTTGCTTTAGGTATTTCTTTTGACTTCTTCTCTGTTTCTGTTCATTTAACAATTCACTACATCCTGGGGTTAGCAACATACTTGACTTTCCTTTGGTACTCCCAAGGCCTCTCACCCTTGTGGTACTATCTGTGTCCTGGACCGTCTTCCTTCCTTAATCAAGGATGGGGACCAGGTCCAATTCCTGTCCTGATGCTCAACACTGGGATTTGTGCATTGAGGCGAGGCATCTGGTTCGTTACTGGAAGGCGGGGTCAGCCCTCGCCGGTGGTGCAGCCGCAGCACATGAGGAGGCAAAGGGCCGCACTTTTAGGATGGGCCTGCCTGTCTGCCTCTTCTTGGGGAACCTGCCTGGAGTCCCTGCTGGGTGGCTGACAGCGGCACGTCTATGTGTGGTCACTCTGTGGCCCACTGTGTGCTCTCGGCACTGGATCTGGAGGCCGGTGGGACTCCAGTCATGCCGATAGTTTGGGTGCAGTTGGCGTGAGAGTTTGGTGCACCTTGGGGCTCACTCACCAGGCAGTCTCCAGGTTGGCTCCTCAAAGGGAGGCCATCGTCATCTGTTCAGAAGGTGAGGAAGCTTGTCAAGGGAAGGCAGGGTCCAGCCTTGTCACCTTACTGATAGGTAAACCGAGGACAAGAGTGGTTTGGTGACCTATCTGTGGTCATACAGTTGGTCGGTGGCAGAAGACCCAGGCTCTGAGAGCACTGCCTTGCCTGGGGGAGAAGTGGGGATGATCATGTTCCTGCTCGTGAGACAACTTTCTTCTTAACTGGTGGTCTTGGCCCTGTCCAAGTTGTCGTCCTCCGTCACCCTGAGGCAGTTCCTTTCAGCCATGCAGGTCCCTCACCTGCTCGTGTGGTTGGGCTGGACAAGAGTCCACTTACATTATGTGATGCCCTGCTGTCCTTCACATTCAGGGCGTGCTCATGCCTGGTATCCCGTTGGTTCCCCACCACATCCCTGGAAAATACATCTTGCTGCTGTTCTTGTTTGACAGAGGAGGAAACTGAAGTACGGAAGTTGTGACAAAGTCACGCTGCTGTGGGGAAGGGCATGAATTTCCTAATGTTGCTTAACAAATTATCACACAGTAGTTTTAAACAACACAAATTTATTATCGTACAGTTCTGGACGTCAAAATTCTGAAATGGGTCTCACTGGGCTAATATCAAGGTGTCAGCAGGGCTGCAGTCCTTCTGCAGTCTGTAGGGATAGATAATTTCCATGTCTTTTCCAGCGTCTAAAGGCCATCTGCATTCCTTGGCTCGTGGCCCCTTCCTCCATTTTTAAAGCCAGCAATGGCCAATCAAGTCTTGCTCACATCTCATCACCCTGACGTTGACTCTTCTGCTTTTCTCTTCCACACTTAAGGACCCTTGTGATTGTACATTGGGACCACCCAGATGATACAGGGTAATCTTCTTTAGGATCAGCTGATTAGCAGCCTAGATTTCATCTGCTGCCTTAACTCCCCCTTGCCATCTAACAAAACATATCCGTGGGTTTCTGGGATTAGGAGGTGGGCGTCCTTAGAGGGTATTATTCTGCCTACTGCCAGAGATGAAATTTAAACTCAGGGATTTTGATTCCAAATCTGTGACCCTCCAGATGCCCATGTGGAAGCCTGTTGTGACTTGATTTCTCAAGTCCAGTTAAACCCAAAAGTCTCCAAGAGCGACTGCGGTGATTACAGCCTGGTTTCCTGTGCTCTGGTCTCTGTCCTGGCAGAGCGTTTTGTGGAAACTTATGTTTCTAGAAGGATGATTGGACGGCAATCAGAGTTACTTCGAGTCACCATGGGGGAGATGTGTGACTCAAGTTTCCGCTTCACGGCTCTGTACAGCGACACACCCAGAGTACAGAGTGCAGGAGGAGCAAGTGGGGCCTTTCGTCTCACACGGGTCGTGTTTGACCACATCAGGCCTGTAGTCCTCTCTGCTCTACAGCAAAGTTTGCCCTCACTGAAGCACCTCATAAATGCGTTGTCATGAATTCTGCTTTTTGTTGTTGTTGCTGTTATTCTGGAAAATAAATGGAAAATTAAATGTAGTTGCCATCATAAAGCAACGTATTTGTATTGGACATGAATGGGCTGCATTTGAAAGGATTTCTTGCTATTTCTTTAATTCTGACACCAAATGTGAAAAAGGAATTTGTTCTTAACATCAAAGCTTTACCATGACACCTGAGGTTTTATTTATGCATCCAGCATACAGTTCATGAGAGTCAAGGGTGTCTGTACATGTCAGCTCAGCTGCATTCTCCCCATTGTCCACCTTCTCCTTCAGATCCTTCCACCTAGTGTCTAGTGCCTTCTCTATGTCCAGCTGTGTGCTGGGCACTGAGGGATCCAAGAAATGGAAGACATGGTTTCTAACTTTGAGACACATTTGGGAACTTAAGTGACAATGCTCAACTTAGTGGTAACACACAGTCAGTATCGGAAAAGTCCCCAAGCAGGAAGGATTGGATGTGCCAGAGAATCAGGGCTTTACTCCAGGCTGGACTAGCCAGGGAGAACTTTTTAGATCAGGGATCCCTTTCTAGAGGGTAGGATTTGAGCTAGAGAAAGAAGAAAGGGTAACTGCAGTCAGGGGAGCCAATCGAGCAAAGGTGTGGAAGTCGCTGTTCACGTGCCCTGGGTGGAGCTTGTCTGAGAGGCCCCGTGCAGGTTTGGTCTAGTGCAGGGGAGGGGCTGGGAGATGAACTGAGAGAGAAGCGTCGTGGCTAGGAGTGGAGACCATGCTTGGGTGCAATCTCATAGTTATTGGGTGCTCCCCAGGCCATGGGTAGGACACCCATAAGAGGAGTCTAGCCTCTCCTTCCCACTGTGGAGAAGACAAGAACCTGGGCTAACATCCTACCCTGAGACCTAGTACCCAGCTAAGACAGTCTTGTGCTGGGATACACAGGCTGTAGCTGTTTCTGGTATTTTGTTGCCTTTGTTCTTCTGCAAACAGTGCCAGCCATGCTGTGGACCTGTAGGAAAGAGGGTGTTGTTGGCTGCAGAGCCATAAGAGTTCATGCTCCTGAACTTTCCTGTCTTCTGCAGGAGGCTGCGGGCCTGTCCTCCCTGAAGCCCAAGCTGGACGAGTTGGGTGTCCCCCTCTATGCAGTAGTGAAGGAGCAGATCGGGACTGAAGTGAAGGACTTCCAGCCTTATTTCAAAGGAGAAATCTTCCTGGATGAGAAGGTGCATGTGCTGTGAGCCTGTGGGCCAGACTGGTGGGGACTGCTTGCAGGTGTGGAGGGTTCGGTGGCCCAGGGTGTGTCTTGCCTGGAGCTGGAGGCTGGCCTCCCTTTCAGCTGCCCGAACTTGCAGGAGCTTTCCCAGCCCTCTGAGCAGAGCATGATTGAACACTTACGAGCTCTTTTCTCAGTGATCGCTTGAGCCTTTCCTGACTTGTGAACTGGGAACAGGAGCCTAGGAAATGCAGTCAGCCCTCCGCATCCACGGGTTCCAATCCACAGATTCAGCCAACTGAGCATGGAAAGGCTGTGATGGTTGCATCTGTACTGAAAACATACAACTTTTTTCTTGTCATTATTCCCTAAACGATACAGTATAACAACTATTTACATAGCATTTACATTGTATTAGGTATTGTAAGTAATCTAGAGATGATTTAAAGTATACGGGAGGTGTGTGTAGGTTACATGCAAATACTCTGCCATTTTATATAAGGGACTTGAGCATCCACAGATTTTGGTGTCCTCTGGGGTCCTGGAACCAGTTCAGTCCCCCACAGATATTGAGGGATGACTGTACCTGAAACCCCACTGGGTTCCCCTCTCAGCCCCTGTCCCTTAATTCGTTGCAGCCATATTTCTTTCCCCTCTACTCTCATCTCTGCGGAATGTAGGACTGTTATTGCCCTTCAAGCACAAGAACCCTGTGTATCCGTAGCAAGAGGCTGGAGTCAGGGTGGGAATCTGTCTCCCTAGACTGGGCCTGCCTTGAGTTTGGAAAGCTGGCGGAGTGCTCTTGGGTGGAGCTGTGTGTGTGTTGGGTCGGGGGAAGGACACGAGCCAGCAGGCTCTGGGTCTTGAAGAACGAATGCCCTATTGGGAAGCTTTCCTCCTTGGGGAAGGCAGGCATACAGGCTACTCATATGGGATCTGTCTTTCTTAATCCTACAGAAAAAATTCTACGGTCCCCAGAGGCGGAAGATGATGTTTATGGGATTTGTCCGCCTGGGTGTCTGGTACAACTTCTTCCGGGCCTGGAGTGGAGGCTTCTCTGGAAACCTGGAAGGCGAAGGCTTCATCCTTGGGGGAGTTTTTGTGGTGGGGTCAGGAAAGCAGGTGAATCCCTAGTGTTCGCTTGTGGGTCTGTGGGTGTCTGTATCTGTGAGTGCGAGACCCCAATGGGGAGGTGACTTTCCCTACTTGGAGTCTCCCAGTCTTCCTTCCAGAAAGCCAGGGAATATGAGGAAGGGGAATTATCGTTTATCATATCTGTTCTCATTTATCATGATGTGCTCTCTTGGCACCTCACACGTGAGTCTCTGTACTCATCACCGTAATGTCATGAGACAGCCTGAAAGTTTTACAGGTGAGTAACTTGGGACGGAGGAGGTGAGTGATGACACCAGGGAGCACAGCTCATCAGTGGCGCCGCGGGGCCCAAACCCAGGTTTTCTAATTTCAAGTTTTCTGTGCTCTGGATGTTAGCCCAGGGCCAGTCTTCCTCAGCAAAAAGAGGAGGATTGCTGACAGATGTTAGCTCAGGGCTGATCTTCCTCACAAAAAAAAAAAAAACTTTTCTGTGCTCGAACGAAAGCATAGTTTTTGTTGTGTCAAGAATTTACTCCCTCACAGTGTTCCCAGGTCATCAAGGATGAACAATAGAGAAACTTGAAGAGGAAAGAAGCAATACAAACAGGCCCAGTTAGGGGAAGTGGCAAGTGGGGGAGGTGGTGCGTTTCCCTTTTCCCTGGTGTCAGGGCCACCCCTGGAGAAGTAGCAGCCCTCTCAGTGGACGGGCCATTTGGGCCCTGGTTATGAGGATCCAGACTCAGCACGGGGGCTCTTGGGGAAGGCATGGAAAAGTGAGGGCTCTGTGGGCCCAGGAGGCAAGTGGGTGGATGCTCCATGTCAGACTCTGGGCGGCCTGGAGCCGTGGCGACACCCTCCACGGGAGGGCAGTGCCGGGTGGACGCAGAGCAGGGATGGGGTCAAGTGGATGCAGGCTCGAGGGGAGGGCAGCAGGACCTGGAGACTGGTGGCCTGACTTCTAGGCCTATCTCTGCCAACCTTGGGCATGACATTAATGCCTGGCATCATCTGTAAAAGGACGGGGTTGCCTGCACTGATGGATCTCACTACTAACATTGATCGTTGCATACTTTTCCCAATTTGGGAGGAATAAAAGCTAGTGGGAATAGAAATCCTTCAATCTTCAGCTTTATTTCTAACCTCTTCCTTTTAAACCTTGGTATCTGCTGTTGCTTGTCTGTATTTGAATCTAGCATGAATTGGTGTGTGATTGAACATAAACCTCTGTGCTAACTTGCTGGTAAATATATCAAAATGTCTTAGTGATAATGGCTGCCAGCAAGTACCTGCCTTGTTCCAGGTGCTCGTATACATGATCTCTTGTCTTCCTCATAACCAGTCTGGGATGTTAGGTCTTTCTATTCCCATCTACACATAAGGAAATGGGCCTCGAGTTATGAAATAACTCAGCCAAAGATACACTGCTAGTAAGTGTATGGAATGAGACAATGGAAATGAGACTCAGGAACTCAGATCTGTCCTATCCCAGAGTCTCTGCCCTTCCCCAGCCCAGAGCCTCTCTTCGGAGGTGGTTCCCAAAGAGCCCTTCCAGATGCCCCTGCCCTTGGGCAGGCCACTCCTCAGAGGGTCCCTCAGCCTCTTCCCACCCCAGCACTCTGGGACTCCATCCCCTTCCTACCTCGGCCTCCCCTCAGCCTCCAGGGCAGGGCCTGGCCCAGCGGCCAGCCTTCTCTTGCCTGGCAGTGACTCATCTGGTGCTCACGGGCTCCCAAGCCTGGCTGGCATGCTCCTGCTGTTGCTAGGTGTGTTGTTTGACTTTGTTGGTGCTCCCTGGAGCTCCTTCCTTCTCCCTTCCTGGTGGAAGGTTGACCCAGCTGGTGAGCTTCAGGACCTTCCACTTCAGGGAACACAGAAAGCTCCGTGCTTCTTGAGAGCAGAGGTTTTGCAGTTCCTCTGTGCCAGGTGCCACTCGGTGGGGGTTTCCTTTGTAATAATAATCTTTAAAGCATACTTACTTTAAGGAAGAAGCATGTTTTCAACATGGAAAATTTGAAAATGAAACAGTAGAAGGTGGAGAGAGCCATCCTGTCATCTGAACCACCACGGACAACCTATTAGAACAGAGCCGAGCTGAGAGGCCTTTGGTTTTGTTTTTAGAAAACGATATCTTATTAAACTAGATGTTCTTTTTTCATTTAACAGTATATCATGAATATTTCCCCATGTTATTATATATTCCTCCTTAGTATTTTTTTTTAAAGATTTTATTTATTTATTTATTTATTTTTCCCCAAAGCCCCAGTAGATAGTTGTATGTTGTAGCTGCACATCCTTCTAGTTGCTGTATGTGGGACGCGGCCTCAGCATGGCCGGAGAAGCGGTGTGTCGGTGCGCGCCCGGGATCCAAACCCGGGCCGCCAGCAGCGGAGCGCACGCACTTAACCGCTAAGCCACGGGGCCGGCCCATCCTCCTTAGTATTTTTGATGTCTGCATACTGCTTTATTGAGCAAGTGAATCTAGTTTCCTGATCTACTTCCCTGTGGTCACCACAGTGTGGTGGGACTTCTTGTTTTTTTAAAGTCTTTATAAATAATAGTACAATGAACATGTTTACAGATGTTTATTTTTTTAATTTAAGATGAGTTCCCAGATGCTATGGGTCAAAGAACTCTTTAACAAGGATGCGTTGATGCTGATCTCAAACACATTATTGTATCTTTCTTGCCCCGTTAGGGAGCTTTGGGGTGTGCTGTGTCTTGGTGCGTTTTGCTTCACCGTATCAGAAGTGAGTGGCCTCCAGTTTCTTGGGAAAACTAAAGAGAGGGCCCCCTTTGTCAGGTGGTCATTCAACGCCTGCCCAAGTCTGACCTCTGGGCTCCACTCCACACCTGCAGGCTTTTCTGTGTGAGCTCATTCTCTTCTCCTCACCCAGAATGTTCTTTACCTCCCTTTACCTGTAGAGAGCCTGTTTCCCTTCCTGCTTCATCACCTGTGAAGGCTTTCCTAACCCCTACCTGTCTAATCATCCTGACTTCTTGCTCCCAGAGTGCTGCTTGTGCGGTCCACATTCTGTGATGTTGCACAGGACCGACCTTCCCCAGAAGACTGGCTCCACAAGGGCAGAGCCAGGACCGATTCAGATCTCTGTTCCCTGCTGCCCAAGTGCACGGCTTGATGGACAGCTGCCGCTCAGGGCCTGTCTCACCAATGAGTGCCTCAGGCTGAGGACTGATGTTCTCTCTTGTTTCCTTTCAGGGCATTCTTCTTGAGCACCGAGAAAAAGAATTTGGAGACAAAGTAAACCCAGTTTCTGTTCTGGAAGCTGCTAGAAAGATCAAGCCACAGACTTCGGCCTCAGAGAAAATATGATTGTGTGAAACTTCCCAGCTCAGGAATAACCAGGGGCACTCACCTGTGTTCCTGGGATGTGTTCTCTCTCTACTCATGTCCCTAAAGAGTTAGAAACCCACTTACGCCATATTCCCAGTATAGATCATTAACGTATTTTAATATCGTACTCTATTTAGGCCCAATAAGGCACAGTAGCCCCCAAACAAGACTGATAAAATCTAAGAAACTAATGAGAGTTATTTCAGCTAAAATTTGGAAACTATGAGGCTTAAAGTTAACTGCTGCACCTCATTGCAAACATCATATTTGAGTGCTGTTATTTGAAATGATTTTTATTTTCATGTCTTCAGAAATCTAAGAAAAGTTGGTGATTGACTTGAAGATTAAGGATATAAGGTTTCTGGTTTGTGTTTTCTATTAATGGCTTGTTATATAATGTTAAAGTAATACTCATAAAAGAATTGATGTGCTCTGGTGGGCTTGATAAAGGTAAAATATAAACTGAAATCTATTTTTTGATTGTCTTCCATTCTAACCTCATAAACCTCATTGTTTTTTTAGAAGAAATGATCATATCTGGATCTGATAAAATGATGCATCAGAATTTTTCTGTAATACAATTTTTTTCTGATAAAACTAATAAAAATATTTACCATAATGATGGCTGAATTTAAATCAGTAGTGCCAAAGACACTGAACCTGAAAAATCAGTATTTTCCATGTGTAAAGGGTGAGAGGTGGGGGAGTTCCTCTAGTTCTAATGATCTAAGAGGTTTGCAAATGACCAGAGAAATGCATCCTGTCATTTCATGTTAGTGATTTTGCTGTCTTTCCTAAAGGAATGACTTTGGTATTTAAAATCGGTAGCTGCTTTCCTACTGATGGTCTTTTAGCCTAATTTGGGAAGCAGGAAAAGGGACAGAGAGGATGTAATATAATTTAATTCATTAATTATTATGTTTGAAATTTTGTCATGTGAATAAGTATGAGGTGAGCAAGAACTCACAGGGAGCCCTGCTGTAGGGAGTCTGCTCAAGGCAGCAAGTCAGCCCAGGACTTGCCCAGGAGTAGGCAGGCGGGGATGGGAGCCCAGAGAAGAGGGGACAGGGGAGCAGACCAGCCAGCAGGAGGGATGTCAGCGTTTATCCAGGAAAGCAAGAATGGAGACAGGTTGGAGGTAAAGCTGGGAAAGTAGGAGTGTCAGCGCTGAGCGTGCGGAGTGAGTAGGCGTGGCTGGTCCAGGACTAGGATGGGACTGGGTCTGACTTCACGTGATGGCAGCTGCATGGTGTGTGCAAGGCCCAAGAAGGGCTGGCCTTCTGCAGACTTGGAGGTAACGCTCTTCAGTACTTGGACAGGGTCAGTGTAGTGACTCATCCCTCAGTAGCTGTGATCTCAGGCAATCGGCTACTCAGCATAACTCAGATGAACATTCTTTGGTGCCTAGAAGACACTTATTCTGAAATGATTTTCTTGCAATTAAAGAAGAGCAGAGCCTGCGAGGACATTGCAGCAATGGATGTGTTATTGTGATCTCCTTCACCAACTGTCTTGTTCCTGGGTCCTCATGTGCAGAGTGGTCTTCTCTCTGTCATTAGCATGGCGTTATGGGAAGAGCACCAGATTGAGTCATGAGGGGGGTTCAAGTTCTAGTTTAACAGTGTGACTTGGAGCAAAGCTCTGACCCTCAGCTCTCTCTGGTGAAATGGGCATAATAATTCCTGTCTACCGTTCAGGGCTGTTCATTAGAAGTCGTTGAGGGAATGATAAACATTATAAAACAACACTTCTCAAACTTTAGTCTACACGCTCATCACCTAAGGATCTTGTTAAAATGGAGGTGGTTAAAGACAAGCCAGACACTAGTTAAAGGCAGTAAAGACAGATTTTATTCAGTAACTACAGCAGTAGGGGCGAGGCCTCAGTATGGAACTGAGCTCAACTGGGCTCTGTGCAGAGGTGACTGGAACTTTAAAGGGAGATGAAGGAGTAGGGAGGGGGGACAAGTGGGGGCTTGAGCAGTCAGAGAAGTGGAAAATGACAAAGAGCGGGTCGAGGGCATTGGTGGATGTAATTAGGTTCTCTGTGTCTGCTAACTGGCTAACTTGTCAGGTTAGGCTTCTACCCTCTCACAGAAATTGGAAGATAGAGCCCTGTTTGTCCTGATGGTTACATTTCAAAGGGATGGCCCCCAGGTCCTTGAGAAAGATACTCCTGGGTTTCAGAGATACATATACATCTCAAAAGGACAGAAAAAGGATTTACAATCACAAGTTTTTTTAAGTAAATACCCTAAGAAAAGGGAGGTCAGAGGCCTATGGTCAGGTGTTTGGCTGGAACCAACGGTAAGTTCTTTTGGCAGCCTGGAGCTTTCCAAGGCAGGGTCTCAAGGGGGGTTGGGTTGTCCCGGGGAAACAGCCTTGAGCTGCTAGAAACTGCTAGTGTTTATTCAGGTCTCCTAGCGTGGCCGGTGGACAAAATTGTTTGTGCTGAAAAGTGTTACAGTTCTCAAGACTGGGGGGGGCTGGAGTTTCTGCGTTTCTAACCAGCGCCTGGTGATCTTGATGTTCTACTGGTCCATGGCTCACACTTCGAGAAGCAAGAATCTAAAAAACCCTACAAATCAAAGACATTAGTATCTGTGGGCTTTGGACTTGAAGCTTCAGCAGACTTTGACAAGCATTAACAGGTTCTCTTTTCTTTATTTGATTAACAAATTGAGAATCAATAATAATGCAAATTATCAAGACAATGTAAGAAAGAACCTTGCTACAAAGCTGATGGTCTCAATTTGGATTCACAGTAGAACCACTTGGGAGAGGTTTAAAAAAATTCTGATGCCCAATCCACACCCCGAGGCCCATTAAACCAGTATCTCTGGGATGGGACCTAGGCAACAATATTTCTTAAAGCTCCTGGGTGATTCCAATATGTAACCAAAGTTGAGAACCATCTGAAGAGAACTCAGTGTCAAGTAAAAACTGGACTTTGTTGATGACCGAATCACTAACCAATCAATGAAGTACAAGTCTAACTTTTTGCCTGATGACCGAATCTCAAGCCAGTTGATGAAGTACAAACAATCTGACCTTTCTAACACCAGTGAACTCTTTAATGCAACTCACCTCATCCTCTTTTTTTCCCATAAAAACTCTAAGCCCCTCTCCTGTAATTGGAACATATTTCGGGTTTCTACCCAAATCTGTTTCCCAAATTGCAATTCTAATTGCCCAAATAAATATCTGCTGTTTCAATTGTAGTGATTTTTCCCCAGCCAACATTTCTTGGCATAGCAGAATCCAGAGCAGCTGACCCCGGACACTTGTTCTCTAGTGTTTCCACCGGTGAGCCTCAGAGTTCCCACAGTAAGTTCTTCTGGATCTGAACCTCCCATTTCGTTAGTTGAGGTTAAGACCAGATTTTATTTGGGTGGACTAAACAGTTCTGTCCTCACTCCTTTGGAGGAAAGGATTCCATCCTCGCCTTAACTAGGCAGAGGATTTGAGTTTAAGGACTTCCTTCGGTGAATGTTATTGTGGCTCTAGTAGTTTTCCATTTTATTAAAGTGGCCACATTCTCTTACAATTTGAAATTCAGCTGTTCTTGATAACAAACGCAGACCCCTTAGCTTCTCCTGTCATCTAAATGAGGGTCCTCTGACTCTGAAGGTAAGAGACATTGCTCCTTCCAACCCCTTTCAGGGTGTTTCCAGGTGACTAGAAACCTAGCAGAAGTGTGAGGACTCTGTCCGTGACATGCAGCAGTCTCACAGGGCCTCCCAACAGAAGGACATCCCCTGTTCCTTGGTCAGAAGTACCTCCATAAGCTTGTCCAGGAGGTACACATAAAGGACTGGTCATCCTAGTACCTTGAGCAACCTGACATGGCTTAGTGTCCAAGATTTTCTGAGACACATAAGAGAGAGACCAACAGCCCATTGGTGACACTTTGGGAGGTGGTCCTCATAAGCAGCGCATACCTGACCCAAAACACATAGCCTCCTGCCTTGGTCATCCAAGAACAGCCCTCTCTAAATTATGGGGAACAATTGATCTAGAACAACCATAAATGATCAACCTCTCTTGAGAACTCCAGCTCATTTTATATTTAAGAACTATGGTCCTTCCTCTTGTAAATTTTTGTCCCAGTGGACAGATAATACTAAAGATGATGTAAAATTACAGTGGCCACTTTGGGGCTCCTTTCAGCTTCCAAAACTTGTCTTTCCACACACTAGATTTGAGAACCATGGACCATACAAATTAAATGCAATCTTTAATTTCTAAAGAGTCAAGTGTGCCACCTTTTGGCATACTGCTTAAAAACTATGGTCCAGAAGCCATAAATATTTACCCAAAAAACCCCAGCAAGACCTTACTAAGCTTGTTTTGTATTGCGAGAGCTTGGCTTGGTAACAGTGAGGTTGGGGGCCAAAATATGGTTGAGCAGAAATGTGGGTAGCACCGCATTTGTAGCCAGATATGGCTAGGCAGAAATTGGGGTTAAAACTCCATTTGCAGCTAAGGTCCTACCAGACTGCTGCCAGACCTCACAGAAATTACATTGGCCATTAGCAGGAATGTTCCAATTAGATAAAATCATTTAAGAAGTGCACTTAAAAGCAAAGTCTTCAAAATTCCCAAATAGCCTTATTGAAAGTTTCATTGCAAAAAGCTAATGAAAAATTAAGATAGAGGTACGTAAAAGAAAGACAAACAAAAGTCTGTTACGTTAATGGCTTCACAGACACACCATATCTACCTTTGAAGGAGGGCCTCCTATGAGCCCCTTCCAAAGTTAATAAGACTCAGGGATTTTCTGGGAAACTGCTACATTATTCCCTTAAACAGTCAAGCAGAAACTAAAATTAAAAATTAATGGAGTTAATACTGATAGAAATATTTACTGTTTGTCCTGGCTAAAACCTGACAAGATATTTGAAAGGATTTAGTAACTTATGATCAGAAATTTGGCCAAACTGAAAGCTGATATTCAGAGCCTGATAGGATTGTTTTATATATATAGGCGCTCCTCCCTAAGTTAAAATAAAACTATGTACCCAGAGGGAAAGAAGCAAATTAGGGGTGATGTAGTTGGACAGGTTGATCAACCTATGATGTCATTTAAGTTACAACCCAATTTCTCAGGAATTGAGAGCAACTGTCCTTTTATCTTATCTTTGCAAAACTGGAAATGCAGCTCTAGAGGGAAATGGATATAGAAGCAACCTTGTCCAAAATCTAGCATCTTAAGTGTTTTCTCCACAATTATTAGTTTAAAAAAAAAAAAAAAAAAAAAGCTTTAGCTATCTAAGCAGATATCCTTACTTTATTCTATCTGCCAGAAACACAGTTTGGACCCAACTGTTCTTTTATAAACTACTGAGTATTGCATTATCATACCCATCTCATGGCTAAAATTTTAAAACAAAAACTATTTAAGGTCTCTGCTTGCATCTCTCTATGTATCTATGTACGTTTATGGATGTATGTTATATATATATATATGTGATATTTTTCCACCTTTGGGTGGTATAATTTGTAAAAGAGCTCTATTTAATTGGCTTAAAGTAAGTGCTTATATAAACTATTTCTAAATATGATTGAAACTAACTCATGTTTTTCAAGTTAACGTGATATAAAACTTTTGTTCTACTTATGTTTACTAAAAGTCAAATTTATGTTATCTCTGTTACAAAATTTGACAGCAAAAAAATTGATGGCTAACTTTGTCTAACATCTGATGAAGGTTTTGTAAGTAATCTAAATATAATCATTGGGAACTAAATAGATGTAAGTAAGATTAAAAGCTTTTTAGGTGAACTTTTTAAAAATAATTATGTGTTATGCTATACGTACTTGAAAAAAAATCTTCCAAAATCTTTTGGTAACTTGAAACCTTAGAGTTTTACTAAATTAAGTTAAATGATAGAAATTTATTGAGTATCTGGATCATTTCTACATAAGATAAAATATTAGACATTAATTACTAAACATAGGTTTATCTACCTTTGGCTTCTTACAGAGAAACTAAAAAATATTTGGGTTTATTAATAAACGTGTTTTGTGCCATGCTGAGAAATTTTCTGTGAGGAAGGACATGTTTCTAGGTAGTGTTTATAACTCTGCCAATGCACAGAATGCTTATGTAAAAGAATAAGGGAAACATCTCTGTATACAAGGAAAGAGAGATGTATGTTTTCAGTAAAGAAGGTACAAGGAATGGAGATATTTTTGTTTGTTTATTTTGTTAAGAAAGCAAATTTGTCCTAAAGTAAAACTGGTTATGGGAAAGAGGAAAGTAATTTTTGTCCTAAGGAGAGGCTATGAAGGAGAGAAGGCATGGGACAAATTCTGAATGTAAAAAAGAAAGTTATAGAAGATTTATGGAAGAGAAACCCTGAAAAAAGAGTTTTGTGCATGGCCAAGTTGACTAAGATTGAAATGAATTTAATTAAGTAAATGAGTTTTAATATCAAAAGTAAGTTGGTACAAAATTAGAATTTGGTTTTCTCTCTCTCTTAAAAGAATAATTTTCTTGGACTTTTAGTCTGCCCTTGATAAAGAGATTATGAAGTGTTTTTGTTTACCTTTGAGTAAGTCTACTTAAAAGGCAGAAATTCTATGTTTTGTCAAAATAATTTCCTATGTTCAAAAAGCTAAGGCCTCTCTATTAAGAGAGCTAAGGGTTTTTTTTTTTTTTTTAACTGTTTAACTCTCTATGTTTTCTTTTAACATCTTCTGTTGTCACTTTGGTTAAATGGATAACTAAGCATTGTTTCACAGTGACCTGTGATCCTATGTGACCAAGTGTTTTAAAATCTTTTGATATTTTTGACAAACTTCCCCAGAATTCACATCCTAAATAAAGTCTTTCTTTTGACCTGAAAGTAACTTTGAGAATTTCCAGAGGGACTCTAGGACTTCTCAAAGAATTTGTTCTTTCTTTCTATAAAAAGGGAGATATTAACTAATTAGGCTTATTTGGTTTGTTAAATTACATGGGAAGCATTGTCAAATAAATGATGATAAACCTTGTTAGGTTATATTGCTTGAGTGAATGTTATTAAAATGAGTGTCGTAAAAATTATATAAAATTCATAAAATTCTGATATGTCCTGGTAAAATATTATAATTCTAGTCACTATTTTTAAATGTTATATGTCACAGAAATAACCAAATTTCCTTGTCAATTGCATTTTAATCACACATTTAACCATGCCACTTTAAGTGTTTTGTCATTTACAGACCATTATTGTTTTACTCTGATGCTTTTACAAATATGTTTCGTCTTCAGAGAGATTCATGGAAAGGACTCTGAACTTACTCTTGAATACGGGTTTCTGATAAACTTTCAGATCATAAAACTGAACTAGGTAAGAAATTACAGAATTCCAACAGAGAAACTGATGGCTTCATAAAATTGCTGACAATATATCAAGCACAAATATTAATTATATGGGACTACATGAACTGAGGAGGATGCTCTAATGTTTTATTTTTACAGATTTAAAGAAATATTTTCTCTTAAGCTATCAACAATTTGGTAAAATATACCTTTGTGAACGAAGATGAAACATTTACTTTTTCTCCCTACCTGATCCCTCCAGAATTCAGAAACTCTCAGTGAGTATTCTTATTTTCATTTAATCAGGCCAAGTTTTTAATATAAACAAGTTAGTTTTACTGTGATTATCTTTGGTTAAAAAAAATGAGGGTAATTGTGGAGAGAAAAATTATGTTGTACCTTTGTAGATGCTGGATTCTAGTCCTGTTAATGGTCATTGAAGTTTGTTGTATACCTATAGACTGGACTCCCTTGGCCTAAGATATTGCCTTTGGTCTCACTGACTGCTTGCAGTGCCCTCTCTGGAAAACATGAACTGACCCTGCATGGGATGATCACCAGCAGATCAGTGTCCTTTGGTATACAACCTTCTGCTGGTCCCTTGTCTTATGCTAATATGACCAGCTACTATAAGTCTCTAATGTCTTATATTCAAGCCTGTCATCAACAGGTTAAAGAGGCTTTCCTGGCTTCCAATTCAAAGGATCTTGTTGGTCACAGTCTAGAGCATGGTGACTGGATATTCTGGAAGTGGCATAAGAGGAAGACAGCCCTCGAGCCCCATTGGAAAGGACCTTGCCAAGTGCTCCTGACCGCTGACACTGCTGCCGAACTAGAGGCACTGAACCTTGGAGATACCTCGCACAGCTAAAGAAGGCTCCACCTGACATCGGTCCTGTACAAATGTTGGAGACCTCCAAATCCAACTGACTAAGAAGAGAAGCAACCCACATCTGAGGCAGACAGCTTTCTGAAGATGGCTAAACCAGGCTTGTATACCTTTTGCTTGCTGTTGCTTCTTACCTTATTTGCTCCCTCCACGTCTCCCAATCTATTACAAAAGGGGGAAATCTTTCTGATTATTGGGTTTGTCATCAGAAGCCTCATTCTGTACATGAATCTAGAGATCCTTTAGTACACTTAATTACCAATCTCTCCACCATTCTTCCCCTAATTCATTGTGCTAAATGTCTAGAACTTCTCACCTAACCAATCAAGCCTCCAGGGATTTAAGAGGTAACATTTGTAACTGTTGTAAATACGTCTTGTTTTACCTGAGTAAACCCCTCTGGCAAGGTAGAGACAGAAGTAGACAGATTTCGGGCACAAGCTGAATGGTTAAATGCAGTGCCCACTGACATCCTGTATTTCTTCGATCTCTTTAGCTGGCTGCCCTCAGGCATCGCCTCCTTTTTCAGGTCTATTCTCCAATTTGGACTTAGCATTTTGTTTGCTGTTATAGGAATTCTCATTGTTATAAACCCTTGTCTCCTCTGCATAGCTCGATGTTATAAAAACACCACTCCGATAACAGTCACTCGTTGCTTTGAAATGATTACTAAGGCTTATGAATCTTCACATGGGAAACTTCAAGGAACTGCAGAAGATGTTTACCCTTAAAAGAACTTGAAGGCAGAGCCTTCCTCTGCTCTGGCACTCTTGTTGCTCAAACGTGGCTTAAAATCTCCTAAGGGGGGCTAGCCCAGTTGTTTAGTGGTGAAGTTCACGTACCCTGCATTGGCAGCCTGGGATTCACGGGTTCAGATCCTGGACACAGAGCTACACCACTCATCACCCACACTGTGAAATAAGCCTTCCTGGTAACAAGGGACCAGAGAAGTTTTGATGGCTGATCAGCAATGGTTTCCAATAGTCAATCAACAATGCTTTCCAGTGTTTGATCAGCAAGGCTTTCAGAAAAAGGTCTTGATCAAAAGGGGAAGATGTGAAAGATGACATGAGTAGAGCCATATTAAAATGGAGCCAAAGCAGCCATTTCAGAGGAATTGACTTGCACATCTTATTTTCTTTACCTTCCAAACTGGATCAAACTGCCAACATTCCAAGAAGTCAATAAGGACAAGAATATCCTGTTTCTTAGGACTGATAAAAATGGACTTTGCTGATGACTGAATCACTAACCAATCAATGAAGCACAAGTCTAGCCTTTTGCCTGATGACCAAATCTCAAGGCAATCTATGAAGTACAATACTAGCATCACCTCATCTAACACCAATAAACTATTCTTTAATACAACTCATCTCATCCTCTCTTTTTCCCATAAAAACCCTAAGCCCCTCTCCAGTAATCAGAGCATGTTTTGGGTTTCTACCTGAATCTGTCTCCTCAATTGCAATTCTAATTGCCCAAATAAATATCTGCTATTTTAGGGGCTGGCCCCATGGCATAGTGGTTGAGTTCGGCACACTCTGCTTCAGCGGCCTGGGTTTGCGTGTTCAGATCCCGGGCGTGGACCTACACCACTCATCAGCCATGCTGTGGTGCTGACCTACATACAAAGTAGAGTAAGACTGGCCACAGATGTTACCTCAGGGCAAATCTTCCTCACCAAAAAAAAATGTGCTATTTAAATTGTAGTGATTTTTCCTTGGTCAGCAGGTGGCAAGGGTCAGGGATGGTGTGGATGTGAATGTAGGGGGAACCTGGGCCAGAACCGAACCTTCAAGGTGGAGAAGATTTGGATAGGAGGACAGGGTAAAGAGGTCACTTCAGGCAGGATCAAGCACCTGAACAAAGGGGTAGCCAGAAGGAAAGTAAATAGTAGGATTGGGAGAACAGGGAGGGATCTGGTCTGTTTTGCTTATCTGATTCTATGTTCTCTTCCCCAATACACTAATTTCTCAAAAGCCATTCCCTTTTCACATTGATGACTATTTTAAAATTAAATAAAACTTTTTTTTTTTGTTTTTTTTGGTGAGAAAGATTAGCCCTGAGCTAACATCTGTTGCCAATCCTCTTTTTGCTGAGGAAGATTGGCCCTGGGCTAACATCCGTGCCCATCTTCCTCTACTTTATATGTGGGACGCCTGCCACAGCACGGCTTGATAAGCAGTGAGTATGTCCATGCCTGGGATCCGAACCCGTGAACCCCAGGCTGCCAAAGTGGAACACGCAAACTTAACCACTACACCACTGGGCCAGACCCCAAATAAAACTATTTTATTGAGGGAGAGAAGCAGTGCCTATTGCTACTTTATCTCTCTTTTTCCAGAGCCAGAGATGCCCTGGAGTGATGAGGGGTTGGGGGAGGGGAAGAGAAGGTGAGCTGTGGGGAAGAGGCTGTAGGGGTTGTGAGCGTAGAGGGTAGATGAAACCAGAGGGTCCAGACTGAACAGTTTTCCTCAGCCCTGGCGACCTTCCCTCCATTCTTGGTTGCTCATGTCCCATGGGGCAAGTTGGCACGTGCATATTTGTGAGTTTATATTTCGGAGGGAAGGGGAAGGCAAAGTTGTCTTGTTCTGGTTTAACTCCTCAAATCCTTTCTAGGTTTAAGGGAGCAGGGTTTGTTTATTTCTTAATTACTTTAAAGGATGATCTGTGGGTTTGGGGGGGATCCTTTCAAGGACCTGCTCCTTTCTAGGTATACCAGGTCACCTTTCTGTGTTATATAATGTCAGTCCGGGCCAACCCAACAAAGTAGTTCAGAGCAGGAGTCACTGCTTCCCACACTTCAATAAGAGCACAGGGAGTGAGGGGTTGTGTGTGCTGCTCTAGACAAGCTGGCCAGGGAGGGCCTCTTTCATAAAATGACACTTGGACAGACACCTGAAAGAAGTAAGGAAGTAGATCTTATGCATATTGGAGGAATAACATTCCAGGAATAATATTCCAGAGGAAATAGCAAGTACAAAGGCCCAGAGGTGGGGATGGGATTGTTATGTTCAAAGGACAAGAAGAAAACAAGTGTGGCTAGAGCAGCATGAGTGAGGGGCAGAGGTAGGCCATGAGACCGGAAGGTGGTGAGATGGAGACATGCACACCATGTAGTTCTGGCAGGCCATGGTAAGAACTTTTGAATTTTACTGAGAGAGATGGGAATCCATTGGAGACTTTTGAGAAGAGGAGGGACGTGATCTGATTGACATTATTATTCTGACTACTTTGAGACAATAGGTTGTAGAGGATCAAACAAAGGCTCCACCAGGGAGACCACTTAGGATGCTATTGCAATAATCCAGGCAAGAGATAATGGCGGCTGGAACCAGGTGGTAGCAGTCAAGTTGGTGAGAAATTGTCAGATGATATTTGAAGGCAGAGCTAAGAGGATTTCCTGAACAATTGGATGTGGGATATAAGAGAAAGAAGAGTCAAGGATGATTCTATTTTTGGCCTGAGCTGCACATGAATTTTGCAGCAAAGAGGAGCAGAAAATGATGGGGTAGAGGGAAGATTTTAATGTGCTACAACAGTTAGAGTGAATGAACCAGAGGTAAAGCGTTAACTCAGATGTATCAAAACAAGCTAGGGTCAAAAAACAAGCTTCCTAATGGTACACTCAGCAGGGTACAGCTTACATAAATTTTTAAGACATGCACAAAGTATTATTTGGATCTCCACACATACGTAGTAAAGTGTGAAAACACATATGGAATGATAAAAAATGTGCAGCCAGGGTTGACAACCATCTGGTTGCTTCACACTTTAAAAAATCCTATTGCCCAGGACAGATCCTAGTCCAGTTAAACCAGAATCTCTGGGGATGGATCCAGGCCTCAGTATTTTTTAAAGCTCCCCAAGGGATTCTAATATGGACGCAAAGTGGAAAACCAATGCCTTAAATTGATAAACAACTATGAAATCTTAGAGAAGCACAAGGAATTTTCCCTTTTTATATCTAAGCCTTGGACAGAGTATCTTTTTTGGAGTTAGGCAAGAGACACCCATGCCCTAATTTGCATGTTGTGCAGCCAAGAAACATGAAGAACCTCTCCCAAGAGGCTCTTGGGCCCAGACTATGGGCTTCCAATACTCAAGGAACTCCTTGGGGAAATGGCTGATTACAGGCTTAGGATAGAAAATGTAAAATATGAACCTGGAACATCTTGTCATACCAGATATCAAGCAAGCTCCCAAAGACCACTGAAGTCTTGTAGAAAGAAAAGCCTGTGGATCTACCTTGAAGAGGGTCTCTCTTGCTAAAGTTGGGACAATTAGAGCATTAATGATAATAATTGCAATGAATTAAAATAAATCAGATATGTTTAAATCCATGAGTTCATAATGATCCTTTGAAGAAAAAGAGAATCTGTGGATGATGCTAAGAAATCAACTTATTTTAAAATCTGGAAAATAAAGAAAACGGGCTGGCCCCATGGCTTAGCGGTTAAGTGCACGCACTCCACTACTGGCAGCCCGGGTTCGGATCCCGGGTGTGCACTGACGCACCAACTCTCCAGCCATGCTGAGGCCACGTCCCATATACAGCAACTATGTGCAACTATGACATACAACTATCTACTGGGGCTTTTGGGAAAAAAAAAAGAAAATAAAGAAAAAGAAATAAGCATTTATCCTGCGTTTATTATTTCAAAGTAACCAAAGAGCTGATGAGAGAAATTTCTCACTACAGAAGTACTCAAGGCTGGTCCAGCCATAATTAGAATGGGAGTGGTCAAGGGGTGTCCAGTGGGAGAGGCCACGTCCTGCAGATGCCTCTCCGGGTCTGTCCATAGGACAGCTCCCTGCAGAGCTTTCTTCCCAGCAGATGATGCCTCTAACTACACTTGCTTCATCCAGCAACATGTGCTCATATCCCTTCCTACTCCAAATGCTCCCCCAGCACAGACTTAGTTAAAATCTTGATCCTACCCCCTCACTTTATGGGGGGGGACAGAGTTCTGGGGAGATGAGGTTACAAGACCCAAGGCTGGTCAGGAGCAGCTTTTTGATAGAGAGAAAAGAGCTCTGAACTAAGCCTCCAGAGCTGGGCCACCAAGTTGCCATGAAACCTTGGACTCGTCTCTTCCTTCTCTGGGCCCATTTCTCCATCTGAACCATGTAGCAGCTGTTCTAGATTTGGTAGCCACAGGCCCTATAGTTCCTTCATCAGGACTAAACCTGGAGTCCAGATCTCTCTTCACATCTGGTCTTGTTACTGAATCCAGCCTCCTCTGGATCAATGGAGTGGACATTTCAGGAAAGCAGGGAAGTCTTGGCCTTTTTCATCCTAGTTTCCTCAGCACCCAGCACAGAGCCTGGCCCTCAATAAATAATACAGTTTGGATGGAAAACAAACATAAGCAAAGTCAAAAGACCAACAAACAATGGGTAAAAAACATTTGCAACTCATACCGCAAAGGACTGTTTTCCCAATACCAGCTCCTATAAATCAATAGAAGGTTGACAATGAGAACTCCAGTTCCCAGTCCTGCATGTAAGGATCTTGGAAGTTAACACCCTAGCCTAACAACAAGTGAAAAACTGGACAAACTGAAAAATCAACAACTCTTCTTAGATGCATAAGAGAAGTGAGGTAACAGGGCAAACTGCTGCCCCCAAAATTGGAGAGGCCAACAGTAAGTACAGAGAACCACAACTTTCTGAAACAGAGATCCATTTGCAGAACCTCTGTGGGTACCAGTGGTGGGATATGGATACCTAAGCTGTAATTGATGAATTGCTGGAGGCTCAATGTGGACAAGTCTGAGAGTCAAAAATTCCATGGAAACTAAGTGGGGAGGGTCCCCACACTTTTGTGAGTTTTACCTCCAGAGGCTCGGCTACATTCTCACAGTAAATATTGGAGAAAAATTCCTCATGCTTCTGGCAGGGGGAGGGGAAAAGCGACCATTTTGAAACATGCCAGAGCATTTTGTTCTTAACAAGGTGTGCCCTCAGGAGAAACTGTTTAACCAGAGCCTAACCCGATGGGGTTTTATCAGAGCCTAACTGACTTAGGAGAAGGGGAATACCCAACTCTAGCAGGTTCTAGCCATCCTGTTCCAACTAAGGGGGCGGGTTGGGGTGTACTAAGAAGCACTTGTGAAGTTCACAGTCCAGAGACACAGGCTCACTTAAAAAATGAGACTTAATCATAAGACTATAGATCACTTCTCACCCACACACACATTACTAAATTTTACCACAGTATAACTAAAGGACTACTAAGAGCAATTTATTTTACCTAATACATCATGTCTAGCAATAGAGAAAAAATTACAAGGCATACTAAAAGGCAAAAATTATAGTTTGAAGAGACAAAGTAAGCATCAGAACCAGACTCATATATGGCAGGGAAGTTGGAATTATCAGATCGGGAATTTAAAACAACTATGATTAGGGCCGGCCCCGCGGCTTAGCAGTTAACTGCATGTGCTCCGCTGCTGGCAGCCCGGGTTCGGATCCCGGGCGCGCACCAATGCACCGCTTCTCCGGCCATGCTGAGGCCGCGTCCCACGTACAGCAACTAGAAGGCTGTGCAGCTATGACATACAACTATCTACTGGGGCTTTGGGGGAAAAATAATTAATTAATTTATTTATTTATTAATTAAAACAACTATGATTAATATGCCAAAAGGCTCTAATAGATAAAGTAGACAGCATGCAAGAACAGATAGATGATGTAGGCAGAGAGTGGAAGTTCTAAGAAAGAATAAAAAAAATGGTAGAGATGAAAAAAACACTGTAACAGAAATGAAAAATTCCTGTGATGAGCTTACTAGTAGACTGCACACAGCTGAGGAAAGAATCTCTGAGCTTGAGAATATCTCAATAGAAATTTCCAAAACTGAAAAGCAAAGAAAAAAGACTGAAAATAATATGACAAAATATCCAAGAACTGTGGAACAACTAAAACTTAAGTGTAACATATGCACAATGGGAATACCAGAAGGAGAAGAGAGAAGCAAAAGAAATATTTGAAGCTATAATGGCTAAGAATTTCACCCAAATTGAATACAAACTGGTGCAGCCACTATAGAAAACAGTATGGAGATTTCTCAAAAAATTAAAAATAGAAATACCATATGACCCAGCTATCCCACTACTGGGTATTTATCCAAAGAACTTGAAATCAATGATCCAAAGAGATCTATGCACCACTATGTTCACTGCAGCATTATTCACTATAGCCAAGACATGGAAGCAACCCAAGTGCCCTTTAACTGATGATTGGATAAAGACGACATTGTATACATACAGTGGAAAACTACTCAGCCATAAAAAAAGACAAAATCATACCATTTGCAACAACTTGGATGGACCTGGAGGGTACTATGTTAAGAAAAATAAGCCAGACAGAGAAAGACAAACACTCTATAATTTCACTCATATGTGGAAGATAAACTAACACATGGACAAAGAGAACAGTTTAGTGGTTACCAGAGGGGAAAGGGGTTAGGGGGCAGGCACAAGGGGTGAAGGGGCGTATTTATATGGTGACTGACAAATAATAATGTACAATTGAAATTTCACAATGTTATAAACTATTATGACCTCAATTTAAAAAAAAGAAAAAAAAAAGAATTTCCCCCAAATTAATGTCAGACACCAAATCACAGAACAAGGAAACTCAGAAAAACACCAAGCAGGATAAATACCAAAAAAAAAAATACACTTAGTATCATATTAAAATTACAGAAAATCAAAAATAAATAAAAATCTTGAAAAATCAGAGGATAAACATCTTACCTATAGAGGAACAAAGATAAGAATTGGATCTGACTCCTCCTGAGAAACCATGCAAGTGAGAAGGGAGTGGAATGTAATTTTTAAAGTGTTGGGGGGAAAAAAAGAAAACACCAACCTAGAATTCTGTGTCCTGTGAGGTTATCCTTCAAAAATGAAGGAGAAATAAAGACTTTCTCAGGGCCAGCCCCGTGGCTTGGCGGTTAAGTGCACGTGCTCCACTGCTGGCGGCCCAGGTTCGGATCCCAGGCGCACACCGACGCACCGCTTCTCTGGCCATGCTGAGGCCGTGTCCCACATACAGCAACTAGAAGGACGTGCAGCTATGACGTACAACTATCTACGGGGGCTTTGGGGGAAAAAATTAAATAAATAAAAATTTTAAAAAAATTCTCAGGCAAACATAAATTGAGGGGCTTTGTTGCCAGTATATCTTCTGGGCAAGAAGTGTTAAAGGAAGTTCTTCAGAGAGAAAGAAAATTATATAGATCAGAAGCTCAGACCTACATAAATGAAGGAAGAGTGTCAGAGAAGGAATAAGAAAAGGTAAAATAAAAGTTTTTATTTTACCTTTTCTTAATTGATCTAACAGATAAGTTAGTTCAAAATAATACTAGTAACAATATACAGATCTTCCTCAACTTATGATGGGGTTACATCCCAATAAACCCATTATAAGTTGAAAATATCATAAGTCAAAAATGCATTTAATACACCTAACCTACTGAACATCATAGCATAGCCTAGCCCACCTTCAACATGCTCGGAACACTTACATTAGCCTACAGTTGGGCAAAATCATCTAACATAAAGCTTATTTTATAGTAAAGTTTGAATATCTCATGTAGTTTATTGAATACCGTACTGAAAGTGAAAAACGGAATGTTTTATGGGTACAAAATGGTCGTAAGTGTATCAGTTGTTTACTGTCATGATCGTGTAGCTGACCAGGAGCCACGGCTCACTATTGCTGCCCAGGAATAGGAGAGTGTCACACCACACATGGCTGGCCCAGGAAAAGATCAAAATTCAGAATTCAAAGTACAGTTTCTACTGAGTGCACATCACTTTTGCACCATCATAAAGTCAAAAACTCATAAGTCGAACCATCGTTAAGTCAAGGACTGTTTGTATTCAATTACGTATGCTTATATATTTGCTTATGTATGCTTATATATAAGTGAAGTGAATGAGAGCAATGAATGGGAGGGAGGAATTAGGATTATTTTGTTACTATAAGGTACTGACACTGCCCATGAAGTGTACAGTGTTATTTGAAAGTGGACTTGGATTAGTTGCAAATGTATATAGTCAAGAATGGCATAATGACATTTCGGTCAACAACAGACCATATACATGACAGTGGTCCCATAAGATTAGTACTATATAGCCTAGGTATATAGTAGGATATACCATCTAGGTTTGTGTAAGTATACTTTATGATGTTAGCATAATGATGAAATCACCTAACAATGCATTTCTCAGAGTGTATTCCCCTAGTTAAGCAATGCATGGCTGTACTGCAAACTCTAGGGCAACCACTTAAAAAAGTAAAACAAAAAGAAGGATAACTGATATACTAAGAAAGGAGAGAAAATGGAATCATATAAAATGCTCAAAGTCATAAGACAGAAAAAAAGTGAATGACAAAAATAGGAACAAAAAAGGCAACAAATAGAAAACAGTAATAGATATAGTAGATATTAATCCAACTATATCAATAATCACTTTAAATGTCAGTGTTCAAAATACACCAATAGAGAGGGGGGGGAGTCAAGATGGCAGCGTAAGCAGACTCGGAACTCACCTCCTCCCGTGGACACAGCCAATTTACAACTACTCGTGGAAAACTACCCCTGAGACAGAACTGAAAACTGGATGAGAGGAACTCCTGCAACAACGGACAATCCTAACTGAGGTGGAAGAGGCAGAGACTCCCCTCTGGAGAGGAAAAACGCCGCCTTCACAAGCCGCCAGCTTCACGGCCGCCGGGAGCAGCGCACAGGTACGCAGCCTCCCTGGAGGCGCGGGGCCCTGAGCCGGGGAGCGCCCCCGCTGTGGGCATATTGTGGACCCAGCACAATCGACACCAGCGGCATAATATCTGATGTTGCCTGCTACTAAAACACTGGGGAGCACCCCCAGAAAACCCGGTTCACAAAGAAACTAAAACTGGCTCTTAAAGGGCCCGCGCGCAAACTCACCCATTTCAGGAAGCATCCTAAAATCACCAGAAAGAAAGGTGCACAGTGCTTTGGTGACAAGAGACTCACCTAATAGGCCCTGAGTGCATCTCGGTGAGGGGTGAGACCTCTCCAGGGACTGGGACATTGGCGGCGGCCATTGTTGTGGCCTGGTGTGGGCGTGCTGACACAGACGCCATTGGAGTTCTCCCTGAGGCCTGCTAGCCCAGGGTCTGCCCCACCCGCTAGAGCACCGATTTAATCCAGCTCAGCCAGGGCAGGCAGCCCACCCTAGAGACTGGCCCCACCCAACAACAAGCCCTCAGGCAACTTGTGGGCCTGCATAGATTGGTGACTGGATTCTCTGCTGCCTGGCAACTGAGCCGACTTGAGCGGCGCAGGGTGTGCACAAGGAGCGGGTGGAGAGTGTGGGGCCGTGGCAGAGTGTGTGGGGCTCCTGCCGTGGAGAGACTGGGTCCGCTTGGGGAGGTCGGGGCGCTCACACGGGGCAGGACTGTGTTGACTGTGTGTGTGGACCTGTGGGCGGCAAGGCTTCTCAGCCGCAGAAGACTTGTGCTTCTCAAAGACCCACATAGGAGGTTTGCTCCACCTTCCAAAACCTGAAACAATTGGGTGCTCCTGTGCCTGAGGCCAGCCCCACCCAGCTGCAATCCTCAGAGAGCTGACAAGAGACCTAATAGGCTAGAGGCTTACAGCAATTGTAAGGCCCTGAGCATAACAACCTGCCACGCTGGGGGCCTACTCACTTAAAAGAAATACTGCAACACAAATGTGGTATTAGAACTTGCAGCCAACTGTGCTGGGGCTCCCCACACCTGATAAAGAGACTGAAGGGCCCACAACAACTACAAGCAGCTGAGCATTACAACAGCTGGCCAGGAGCATATCTCAGCCTCCCTGGGCGCCTACAGGGAGAGCAAACAGGCCACAGCAGAAGGATACACGTAGCCCACATAGGGGTCACCCCTGGATCATTGAGAACTGAGGGAAGCACACTGGAAGCCTCCTAAGCCATCACTTACATAAGGTCACCTATCCAAGAGCAGGAGACATAGCTGACGTACCTAATACGTAGACACAAGCACAGGGAAAGAGGCAAAATGAAGAGGCAAAAGAATACATTCCAAGTAAGGGAACAGGACAAAACCCCAGAAAAGGAACTAAGTGAAACAGAAATGAGCAACCTACCCGACAGAGAGTTCAAACTAAGAGTGTTAAGGATGCTCACTGATCTGGGGAGAAGAATAGATGAACTCAGTGAGAATGTCAACAAAGAAATGGAAGATATAAAAAAGAACCAATCAGAAATGAAGAATACAATACTGGAAATGAAAAATTCATTAGAGGGACTCAAAAGCAGAGTAGAGGATACAGAAGAACAGATCTGTGAGCTGGACGAAAGACTAGAAGAAATTACCCGAGGTGAATAGGTAAAAGAGAAAAGAATTAAAAAGACTGAGGACAGTCTAAGGGACCTCTGGGACAACATCAAGCGCACTAACATCCATGTTATAGGTGTCCCGGAAGGAGAAGAGCGAGACAAGGGGGCAGAGAATCTATTTCAAGAAATAATAGATGAAAACTTCCCTAACCTAAGGAAGGAAACAGACATCCAGGTACAGGAAGCACAGAGAGCCCCAAACAAGATAAACCCAAAGAGGCCCACACCAAGACACATCATAATCAAAATGTCCAGAATTAAAGACAAAGAGAGAATCCTAAAAGCCGCAAGAGAATGTCAAGTTACGTACAAAGGAAACCCCATAAGGCTATCAGCTGACTTCTCAGCAGAAACCTTACAGGCTAGAAGAGAATGGCACGATATATTTAAAGTGCTAAAAGGAAAAAACTTACAGCCAAGAATACTCTACCCAGCAAGGTTATCATTCAAAATGGAAGGAGAGATCAAAATTTTCCCAGACAAGCAAAAATTAAAGGAGTTTGTCACCAAGAAACCAGTGCTACAAGAAATGTTAAAGGGACTGATTTAAGGGGAAAAGAAAAGACCACAAATAGGAAAAATTATCTATTTCCATGATTAGAACGTAATGGATACATATGCACAACAAAGAGGTTAGATATGATATCAAAAACATGAGGGAGGAGGGGAGTTCAAGAGTACAGCTTTCAGACAGAGGTCAAACTAAAGTGACCATCAATTCTGTATAGAAGAAGAAAGGAACAGAGAAGGACTACTAAAACACTGAGAAAAAAAAAAAGTTAAAAAATGGCAATAAGTACATACTTATCAATAGCTACTTTAAACGTCAATGGACTAAATGCTCCAATTAAAAGACATAGGGTGGCTGAGTGGATAAAAAAACAAGACCCATATATATGCTGCATACAAGAGACACACTTCAGACCTAAAGACACTCACAAACTGAAAGTGAAGGGATGGAAAAAGATACTCCACGCAAATGGCAATGAAAAGAAAGCTGGGGTAGCAGTACTCATATCAGACAAAATAGACTTTAAAACAAAAACTGTAAAAAGAGACAAAGAAGGGCATTACATAACGATCAAGGGAACAATCCAACAAGAGGATATAACACTTGTAAATATCTACGCACCCAATGTAGGTGCACCTAAATATATAAAGCAATTATTAACAGACATAAAAACAGAAATAGACAGTAACACAATAATAGTAGGGGACTTTAACACTCCACTTACACCAACGGATAGATCATCCAAACAGAAGATCAATAAGGAAACATTGGCCTTAAACGACACACTACAACAGATGGACCTAGTAGATATATACAGAGCATTCCATCCAAAAACCGAAGAATACACGTTCTTTTCAAAGGCACATGGAACATTCTCCAAGATTGATCACATATTAGGCCACAAAACAAGTCTCCATAAATTTAAGAAGATTGAAATAATACCAAGCATCTTTTCTGACCACAATAGTATGAAACTAGAAATCAACTATAGGAAGATAATCAGAAAAGCCACAAATACGTGGTGATTAAACAAAATGCTACTGAACAATGACTGGGTTAACAAAGAAATCAAAGAAGAAATCAAAAAATACCTGGAGACAAATGAAAATGAAAATACGACATGCCAGAATTTATGGGATACAGCAAAAGCAGTTCTAAGAGGGAAGTTTATAGCGATACAGGCCTATCTCAACAAACAAGAAAAATCTCAAATAAACAATCTAACAATGCACCTGAAGGAACTGGAAAAACAAGAACAAACAAAGCCCAAAATCACTAGAAGAAGGGAAATAATAAAAATCAGAGCAGAAATAAATGAAATAGAGACCAAAAAAACAATAGAAAAAATTAATAAAACCAAGAGCTGGTTCTTTGAAAAGATCAACAAAATTGACAAACCTTTAGCTAGACTCACCAAGAAAAAAAGAGAGAAGGCACAAATAAGTAAAATCAGAAATGAAAGAGGAGAGGTTACAACAGACACCTCAGAAATACAAAAGATTATAAGAGAATACTATGAAAAGCTATATGCCAACCAATTCGACAATCTGGAAGAAATGGATAAATTCTTAGAATCATACAACCTTCCAAAACTGGATCAAGAAGAAGTAGAGAATTTGAATAGACCAATCACCAGTAAGGAGATCGAAACAGTAATCACAAACCTCCCCAAAAATAAAAGTCCAGGACCAGACGGCTTCCCTGGTGAATTCTACCAAACATTCAAAGAAGACTTAATACCTATCCTTCTAAAACTCTTCCAAAAACTTGAGGAGTGGGGGAAGCTCCCTAACTCATTCTATGAAGCTGACATTACCCTGATACCAAAACCAGACAAGGACAACATAAAAAAAGAAAACTACAGGCCAATATCACTGATGAACATCGATGCCAAAATCCTCAACAAAATACTAGCAAATCGCATACAACAAGACGTTAAAAAGATTATACACCATGATCAAGTGGGATTTATTCCAGGGAGGCAGGGATGGTTTAACATTCGCAAATCAATCAACGTAATACACCACATTAATAAAATGAAGAATAAAAATCACATGATCATATCAATAGATGCAGAGAAAGCATTTGACAAGATACAGCATCCATTTATGATAAAAACTCTAAATAAAATGGGTATAGAAGGAAAGTACCTCAACATAATAAAGACCATATATAAGAAACCCACAGCTAATATCATCCTCAATGGTGAAAAACTGAAAGCCATCCCTCTAAGAACAGGAACCAGACAAGGATGCCCACTGTCACCACTCCTATTTAACATAGTACTGGAAGTCCTAGCCAGAGCAATCAGGCAAGAGAAAGAAATAAAAGGGATCCAAATTGGAAAGGAAGAAGTGAAACTCTCACTATTTGCAGATGACATGATTTGATATATAGAAAACCCTAAAGAATCCACCAGAAAACTTTTAGAAGTAATAAACGAATATGGTAAAGTTGCAGGATACAAAATCAACAGACAAAAATCAGTTGCATTTCTGTACACTAACAACGAAGTAGCAGAAAGAGAAATTAAGAATACCATCCCATTTACAATTGCAACAAAAAGAATAAAATACCTAGGAATAAACTTAACCAAAGAGGTGAAAGATCTGTACACCGAAAACTATAAAACATTGCTGAAAGAAATTGAAGAAGACACAAAGAAATGGAAAGATGTTCTGTGCTCTTGGATTGGAAGAATTAACATAGTTAAGATGTCCATACTTCCTAAAGCCATCTATAGATTCAATGCAATCCCTATCAAAGTTCCAACAACATTTTTCACAGAAATAGAACAAAGAATCCTAAAATTTATATGGAACAACAAAAGACCCCGAATAGCTAAAGGAATCCTGAGCAAAAAGAACAAAGCTGGAGGTATCACACTCCCTGATTTCAAAATATACTACAAAGCTGTAGTAACCAAAACAGCATGGTACTGGCACAAAAACAGACACACAGATCAATGGAATAGAATTGAAAGCCCAGAAATAAACCCACACATCTATGGACAGCTAATCTTTGACAAAGGAGCCAAGAACATAAAATGGGGAAAAGAAAGTCTCTTCAACAAATGGTGTTGGGAAAACTGGATAGCCATATGCAAAAAAATGAAAGTAGACCCTTACCTTACACCATACACAAAAATTAACTCCAAATGGATTAAAGACTTGAATGTAAGACCTGAAACTGTGAAACTTCTAGAAGAAAACATAGGCAGTACGCTCTTCGACATCAGTCTTAGCAACATCTTCTCAAACACCACGTCTGACCGGGCAAGAGAAACAATAGAAAAAATAAACAAATGGGACTACATCAAACTAAAAAGCTTCTGCACAGCAAAGGAAACCATCAACAAAACGAAAAGACAAACTAACAATTGGGAGAAGATATTTGCAAACCATACTTCTGATAAGGGCTTAATCTCCAAAACATATAAAGAACTCATGCATCTTACCAACAAAAAAACTACCAACCCAATTAAAAAATGGGCAAAAGACCTGAACAGACATTTCTCCAAAGAAGATATACAGATGGCCAACAGACACATGAAGAGATGTTCAAAATCATTAACTATCAGGGAAATGCAAATCAAAACTACAATGAGATATCACCTGACGCCCGTCAGAATGGCTATGATTGACAAGACAGGAAACAACATGTGTTGGAGAGGATGTGGAGAGAAGGGAACTCTCATACACTGCTGGTGGGAGTGCAAACTGGTGCAGCCACTATGGAAAACAGTATGGAGATTCCTCAAAAAATCAAGGATAGAACTACCATATGATCCAGCTATCCCACTGCTGGGTATTTATCCAAAGAATTTGAAAACACCAATTTGCAGAGGTACATGCACCCATGTGTTCATTGCAGCGTTATTCACAATAGCCAAGACTTGGAAGCAACCTAAGTGCCCATCAAGGGACGAATGGATAAAGAAGATGTGGTATATATACACAATGGAATACTACTCAGCCATAAGAAACGATGAAATCCAGCCATTTGTGACATCATGGATGGACATTGAGTGTATAATGCAAAGTGAAATAAGTCAGAGGGAGAAAGTCAAATACCGTATGATTTCCTTCATTAAGTAGTAGATAATAACAACAATAAACAGACACATAGGGACAGAGATTGGATTGGTGGTTACCAGAGGGGAAGGGGGGAGGGAGGAGGGTGAAAGGGATAATTCGGCACATGTGTGTGGTGATGGGTTGTAATTAGTATTTTGGTGGTGAACATGATGTAATCTATGCAGAAATAGAAGTACAATGATGTACACCTGAAATTTTTACAATGTTATAAACCAATGTTACTGCAATAAACAAAAAATTAAAAAAAAAAAAAGAAAGTTATATCACTACTCTTAGTTCCATTGTGATACTAAATAATATACTTGAATTCCTACTTGTTGTTCCAGCAACTTTAGACAATATCTCTCAAATCTCTGAGTTATACTGTGAGGATATTTTGTTAATCATAGCTAAGTCTTTCAAGATTTGGCTATGGCTTGACTCTCAAGCTAGAAACATCATATTCAGGGATATAACTATGTAAATATTGCTCCCTGCAGGACAAGAAAGGATATCTGAAATATATTTCCTTCTCTAGGGGTTTAGTGTTATGCCTTTTTTTGCTGCTCAAAAGAGAATGGTCTTTCAGGTGTACGTCATTATACTTCTATCTCTGCATAGATTTATACAATGTTATAAACCAATGTTACTGCAATAAACAAAAAATTAAAAAAAAAAAAATAAATAATTAAAAAAAAATACACCAATAAAAAAGATTGTCACAATGGATCAAAAAACAAGACCTAGCTATATGTTATCTACAAGAAACCCATTTTAAATATGAAGACACATATACATTAAAAATGAATGGATAGGGGCCGGCCCTGTGGCTTAGCAGTTAAGTGCGCGTGCTCCGCTGCTGGCGGCCTGGGTTCGGATCCCGGGCGCGCACCAACACACTGCATCTCCGGCCATGCTGAGGCTGCATCCCACATACAGCAACTAGAAGGATGTGCAGCTATGACATACAACTATCTACTGGGGCTTTGGGGGGAAAATAAATAAATAAAATCTTAAAAAAAAAATGAATAGATGAAGAAAGATATACAATGCTAACACTAGTCCAAAGAAAACAGAAGTAGCTATATGCATTACTTTCAGACAGAGCAGACTTCAGAGCAAGGAAGTTACAAGGGATAAAGAGGAGCTTTACATAATGATAAAGGGGTTGATTCTCCAAGAAGACAAAACAATCCTAGTGTGTACCTAGCAACAGAGTATCAAAATACATGAGGCAAACACTGATAGAACCACAAGGAGAAACAGATGAATCCACTCTTATAGTTGGAGACTTCAAAACTCGTCTATCAGAAATGGACAGATCCAGCAGGCAGAAAACCAGTAAAGACACAGTTGAACTCAACAACAATCATCAGTCAACTGGATATAATGGACATCTATAGACTGCTTCATCCAACAGCAGGAGAATACACATTCTCCTCAAGCTCACAGGGAGCATTCACCAAGACATACCACAGTCTGGGCTGTTAAACACAACTTCACAAGTTTAAAATAATAGAAATCATACAATGTCTGCTCTCAGACCACTATGGAATTAAACTAGAAATCAGTAACACAAAGACAGCTGGAAATCCCAAAACACTTGGAGATTAAACTACACACTTCTGAATAACACGTGTCAAACAAGAAATCTCAAGAAAAATTAAAAAATATTTTTAACTAAATGAAAATGAAAATATAACGTAAAAATTTACAGGATACAGGGAAAGCAGCATTTAGAGGGAAATTTATAGCATTGAATGCATATATTAGAGAAGAAGAAAGATCTAAAATCAATAACCTAAGCTTCTACCTTAGGAAACTAGAAGAAAAAGAGCAAATTAAATCCAAAGTGAGCAAAAGAAAAGAAATGAAAATTAGAGCAGAAATCAAAGAAATTGAAAGCAGGAAACCAATAGTGAAAATCAACTAAACCAAAAGCTGATTCTTGGAAAAGATCAATAAAACTGATAAGCCTCTAGCCAGACTAACTTAGAAAATAAGAGAGAGCACACAGACTACTAACATTAGAAATGAAAGAAGGAACATCACCACAGATTCCATGGACATTAAAAGGATAATAAGGAAATACTATGAACAACTCTATACCCACAAATTTGATAATCTAGATAAAACTGATCATTTCCATGAAAGATATAATCTGCAAAAACTCACACAAGAAGAATTAGACAATTTGAAGAGGCCTATATCTATTTGAGAAATTGAATCAATAATTAATAACCATCCAAAACAGAAAGCTGGTTAATTCTACAAAACATTTGGGGAAGAAATTATACCAATTCTCCACAATCTCTTTCAGAAGACAGAAGCAAAATGAATACTTCCTAACTCATTCTACAAGGCCAGCGTAACCCTAATACCAAAACCAGATAAAGACATGACAAGAAAAGAAAACTACAGACAAATATCTTTTGTGACCATAGATGCAAGAATGAAAAAAATCCTCAATAAAATATTAGCAAATCAAATCCAACAATGTATAAAAATAATTATAGATCACAACCAAGTGGGCTTTATCCAGGTATGTAAGGCTGATTCAACATTCAAAAATCAATTTATGTAATCCATCACATCAACAGGCTGAAGAAAAAAAGTCACATGATCATATTGTGAAAATTAATAAACAGAAACCATTTAAAATGGAGTTGGGAAGCCAGAAGAGGGAGCTCTCATGTCCTACGATGATGGCAGAGCCCAACAGTAAGAAGAAAGACTTCCTCTTCTTGCCAGGCAAGAGCTCAGCCAGTGAGAGACTGTCCCACCCCAGCCGATGAAAAGCCACTATACTTCGAACTCTCAGTTCCTCCAATGGACTCTTTATTTACAATAGCCCTCCCAACTTTTTCTTCCCCTGATAAAAGAGTTTCTCCTCTCCTTGTTGCTGTGAACTTGCATGCAGCTCACCATGGTTGCAGATCCCAAATGGCAATTCTTTGTTGATCCCAAATAAGCCCATTTTTGCTGGAGAGATAACTGGCTATTTGTTTAAGATCAACAATATCAATAAATGCAGAAGAAGCATTTGACAAAATCCAAAACCCAGTCATGATAAAAACTCTCACTAAAGAGGATTAGAGGGGAAGTTCCTCAACTTGATAAAGAATATCTATTTAAAAAAAAATAACACATAGACAATAATGTCATTTGCACTCTATTCTCCTCCACTGGTCTATGTGCATATTTTTATGCCAGTAGCATACTATTTAGATTCCTATAGCTTTGTAATATAGCTTGAAATCAGGAGGTGTGATGCCTCCAGCTTGGTTCTTCTTTCACAGGATTTCTTTGGCTATTTAGGATCTTTTGTGGTTCCATACAAATTTTAGGATAGTTTTTTCTATATCTGTGAAAAATGCCATTGGAACTTTGATAGGGATTGCATTGAATCTGTAGATTTCTTTGAGTACCATTGGCATTTTCACAATATTAATTCTTCCAACCCAAGAACATGGGATATCTTTCCACTTATTTCTGTCTTCTTCAGTCTCTTTCATCAATGTCTTATGGTTTTCAGTGTACAGATCTTTCACTTCCTTGGTTAAGTTTATTCCCAAGTATTTTATCGTTTTTTGATGCTACTGCAAATGGAATTGCTTTCTTGTTTTCTGTTATAATCCTTTTTATTTCTGAAAAGTTCATAATAATGGCCCTTCTTTTTTCATAATTTTAATAATTTGAGTATTTTTTTTTTGGCTGGTCTATTTACAGATTTGTCAATTTTGTTGATCTTTTCACAGAATCGACTTTTGTTTTTTTTAATTTCCTCTCTATATTTTTTCTACTCTCTATTTCATTCATTTTATCACTCATCTTTATTATTTCCTTCCTTCTGTTTGTGTTCAGTTTAGTTTGCTCTTCTTTTTCTGGTATCTTAAGGTGTAAGGTTAGGTTATTGATCTGAGATCTTTCTTTTTTAATACAGGTGTTTACACATATAAATTTCCATCTAAGCGCTGTGTTGGTTGCATAAGTTTTGGTATGCCATGCTTTGTTTTCATTCATCTCAAAATATTTTCTGATTTCCCCTGTGATTTCTTCTTTGACCTCTTGGTTATTTAGGAGTATGCTGTTTAATGTCCACATAATTGTGAATTCCTCAGATTTCCTTCTGTTAATGATTTCTAATTTCCATTATGGTCAGAGAACATACTTTGTATGATTTCAATTCTTTTAAATTTTTTAATACTTATTAGATTGCCTAACGTATGGTCTATACTGGAAAATGTTTCTTAGGCACTTGAGAAGAATGTGTACTCTGCTGTTGTTGGATGGAATATAGGCGTCTGTTAGCTTAGTTGGTTCATAGGATTGCTTTGTCTTTCAGATATTTCGTTGTTAGTGTAGAGAAATGCAACTGATTTCTGTATGTTGATTTTGTACCCTGCCACTTTATTGAATTCATTTATTAGTTCTAGCAGTTTTTTTGGTAGAATCTTTAGGGTTTTCTATATCATGTCATCTGCAAAGAGAGATAATTTTACCTCTTCCTTTCTGATTTGGATGCCTTTTCTTTCTTTTTCTTGACTAATTGCTCTGGGTAGGACTTCCAGTACTATGTTGAATAGAAATGGCAAGAGTGGGCACACTTGTCTTATTCCTGATCTTAGAGGAAAGGCTTTTAACTTTTCACCATTGAGTATGATGTTAGCTGTGGGCTTGTCATACATGGCCTTTATTATGTTGAGAAATAGTCCTTCTATACCTAACTTGTTGAGAGTTTTTATTGAAAAGATGTTGAATTTTGTCAAATGGTAAATGTACTTCTTTCCTTTAGAGTATAGCCTGGAAGAAGCACACATCACTTTTGCTCACATCTTACTGGCCAGGGCTCAGGGCTGTACTTAACTGCAAAGGTGGATGGGAAATGTAGTCTTTCTCATGGACAGCTTTATACCCTGCTAAACTTTCGTGATTCTGTTCCTAAAAAGAGAACACAGAATGGATTTGAGGGTTCAACCAGCAGTGTCTACCACAACAAATTGATAGGAAAATACATGAAAAATTAGTAACAGTACTTGCTGCTAGGAACAGGACACTGGTGTCTGTGGACATAGTGGGAGGACAATGTCCCTTTTAATGCCCTTTTGAACTTTATAATTTGTTCCATGTGAACGTATTGACCAATTAAACATTTTTAACAAAGTAATAAAAATAGCACCACCCTATGTGCTTAGTAAACCTCCACAGCTAGTTCACTGACCAGATGTTTTCTGTGCCCTCACCCTCACCCTGTCAGTGGTGTGAAACTCAGGCCACATCAAACTGTAGGAAACCCAAATCGTTTGAGGAGCCAGGGAAGCCCCATGGGCCTGCATGGGCAGAGACCTGGAGAGGAATGCAAATTCAGACGAGGGCCTGAGAGAGCCGCTCTTCCTGAGCCGGTGGACCCAGCTGGCCCTGGGGCTTCCTGTGCCCTTCGTGACTATGCCAGGCTTGGTTAGGGGGAGATAAGGACGATTCTGCTGCCAGGCCCATGCCCAGCACTGCTCAACACACAGGGAGGAGTGGCTGGGGAGCTGGGCCTGGAGACACAGCCAGCTCCTGCAGTGGGCGGGGCTATTTGCCCTTTGAAGCAGGAAGCCTTTGAAGCTCTGCCAGACAGAGGCCACAGCAGCCCTTATCCGGCTCTCATCTCTTCCCTAGCCTTTGTGACTCAAGAGAACCTGGGGCAAACTTCGGGCCTGTGTGGGGTGAGGGCTGGGGCCCACCTCCTGTGAAACCCTCACCCTAGTGCACTGGGGCAGCCCCTCCCAGGGGCCCCAGATGGGCCAAGGGGCAGAGCACAGGACAGACGCCCTCCCACCCCCGGTGCACAGACAGCACAGGTCCTGCTCCCTCCACTGGCTCCCAGCATCCCACGGGGCTCCCCACAGCTGCTCTTCAGTGCCCCAGGGGCTCTGTGCACACAGAGAAACTTATCCAGTTCCACACCTTGTTCAACATGTAGGGTACGAAAACTGAAACAGTTAACATTTCTCTAAATATTCACATACTATTTCTATAATTAATAAATTGAATTTTCATAATTTTAACAAAGTAGATTTCCCTGAACATTTAAACATTAAATGTAATCAATTATACTCTTCCCAGTTCTAATAATTCAGTCTCGTCATAGTTTTGTTTTGTTTTGTTTTGTTTTGAGGAAGATCAGCCCTGAGCTAACATCCATTCTAATCCTCCTCTTTTTGCTGAGGAAGACCAGCTCTGAGCTAACATCTATTGCCAATCCTCCTCCTTTATTTTTTTTTCCCCCAAAGCCCCAGTAGATAGTTGTATGTCATAGCTGCACATCCTTCTAGTTACTGTATGTGGGACGCGGCCTCAGCATGGCCAGAGAAGCGGTGCGTCGGTGGGCGCCCGGGATCCAAACCCAGGCTGCCAGTAGCGGAGTGTGCGCACTTAACCGCTAAGCCACGAGGCCGGCCCTAATTCAGTCTCATAGATGTTTCAAACACCTTTAAAAATCGACAAAGAAGAATATAATCATCACAAACCAGATGTGCCTACTCATACTAAAACCGCTCACAAATGCTAATGTGTGGATCTAAATTTGTTTCCTTATTATCTGTAGTCAGCAGGCACAATACAGATCATGTGTCCGCATCCCACGCATCACTGCCCTCTCCTGGGGCCCTCAGAGAGCAGGTCATGCTACACCTCTTGTTGAAGGCCCCTCACCAGAGCTCTGTACCACAAACTCTCCATCCCAGGCACAGCGCCTGGACCAGGGCTGGGTCCGGGACTCTAAGTCAGGACCTCGTGGGCTGGTCAGGCACCTGCAAGGCCTGCACAAAAGTCCTGCCCAAGAAGGAATGTGGATGGTGACAGCTGACCACAGCCATCAGCAGCTCACTCTTGGGGCGCCTGGATGTGCCTCTCAGAGAGGGCAGGGGGCAAAAGCCAGAGACCCACAGAGAAGGCAGTGGGCAGAAGCCAGGCGGGAGCCCTGAGGGGAAGCTGGGGCCCAGGTGGCCAGAAGCAGATGGAGTAGTGGAAACAGTGAGACACCAGTGTTGGAGTATGAATGGCGCTCTGGGAGCCAGTGACGTGGGGACACCTCCAGGCCTGTTCTCCAGAAGAGTCTGGCTGAGAGGGTAGGCTGGGTGGTTTTTTACTTCCCTGCGTGTCCTCACACAGGCAAAGGGAATGATGTTCTAAGCCGAGGTGACGCCATGTGCCCAGGAGACAGGAGCTGATCTGGAGATTTGTGTATAAGAACTGAGGGAAGCAGGGCCGGCCCCGTGGCTTAGCGGTTAAGTGCGCATGCCCCACTGCTGGCGGCCCGGGTTCGGATCCCAGGCGCGCACCGACGCACCGCCTCTCCGGCCATGCTGAGGCCGCGTCCCACATACAGCAACTAGAAGGATGTGCAACTATGACATACAACTATCTACTGGGACTTTGGGGAAAAAGAAAGAAATAAATAAAATTTAAAAAAAAAGAACTGAGGGAAGCAGGAGTCGGGGGAGAAACTGAACCATGAGGCCATTCCACGGGAGGCCTCAACTGACCCCACAGGGAGACTGGAGCTGATATCATTCATCAGTTGTTGGGAAATGAGGAAAGGGGGCTTTGGGCCCTTGGGCAAGACAGCTTCCTTCTGCCAGGGCAATCCCTCCTGAGCTATCAAATTCAACACCTGGTCCTGAAGGGCAGTCTGTGTGGCCACCACCACACTAGAGGCGACAGCCTGGTCACCGGATGTGAGGGAGGCCTGTGGTCAGAGATGTGGCTGCAATGACCAGGCCTGGTCAGCCTCTGTAGAACTGTCTGTGAAATGAACGTCTAAGGGTTTGGGGGAGGGAATGATGGGATCAGATTTTCATTCTAGACTGGGGCTGGAGCTCGAGAGAGACTAAGTCTGGTGATAAACACATTCTATGGCCAGTGCACAGACGACATCTAAGGAAGCAGGAGTGGCTGAGGCCTCAGAGAGCCTGTGGAGATGAGGGGGGTGAAGAGGGGCTTAAGTGTGGAGTCTGGGAAGAGCGGCAACACCTATAGGGAGGATAGTCTGTGAGAGGAGTAGGGTTTGCCATATGCGGTCCTTCCTGAGTGGGCAAATAGGAGAGGAGAGCCAAGAGAACAGTGCTCCAGGAAGAAGGAGAGAGCCGCTGGGTCAGACAAGGGCAGAAAGCCTCCTCCCCTCCCCCAGCACACACAGCAGTGGCTCCATGAGCTCAGAGTTCAGCCAACTGCCCCTAGGTGGCAGTGTGCGCACGCTGCAGCAGCTGCCCGGGAAAGCTCCCCAGGGATGGCCAGGCTCTCCCAGGAGACCAGCTAAAAGCCACAGAACTGTGAGGACAGGGAGAGGCCTTGGTGATGCCTGCAGCACCCACCTGAGCTCTGCTCTCCTCCCTCCCTGGGGGGTCCTATCAGGGTCCTTCTTGGCAGGGCCTAAGCACAGAGGTCCCAGGGACTTAGTAGACCCCCAAATTTCTGTGTTCCTGACTCTCCCGGGGCACAGTCTTGGGTGGGAGATTGAGACAAACGGGGACTCAGGTCTGGACATAAAGCCGACAGTTCTGGTCTTTTAGTCACTTATGGGCTGAGGGACTCCCTCTCTCTGAGCCCTCTTTCCACATCTATTGCACCAATGCAGAGTTTGTGAGGGCTAGGTCACGTGAGATCATTCCAGAAGAAACACTCTTCACACTGTCAAGTGACTTTCACATTTGTGTGTAACCCATAGTTCCCTGAGTGGACACGGCTTTTAGGGGCAGACCTGGGGTTTAGCCCAGGCATTCTGACTCATGGGTCCTCACTCTCAACCTCTCTGATCTGCTCCCTCTTTCTGATGCTTTGTCTGGCCACATCTGGGGCTTCCTTCCTTGGCAAAATCATCTTCTCCCATCTGGAGTAACTACAGTATTGTAGACTCGAGACAGTCAGGGAAGCAAGGGCCCTGGGAGGTCACTGACTGAACAACCTTCCTCTCTCTCCCACCTTCAGTTCACGGATGTGACAGCTGAGGTGAGGGATGAGGGGACTCCTTGCCACCATCACCTGTTAACACAGCCTTAGCCTCCATCATTAAAGTGTGCTCCACTGTGTCTTATGCTCACACACAGGCCCCATCACAAATCTTTACAGTCTTGTAGAAGACACCTTCTGAGGGCAGAGGTCTTATGGCTGAGGCTGCAGATGCAAAGAGCAAGAGGCTCTTGGAAGTTTGCAGATTCTTTAAAATAGATTGTTCAGGAACAAATAGGGCAGGCATTGGGTGACAGGCCAAGGAATCAATTTCTTTTCTGTTCACCTGTCCCCAGGGCTCCCTGACCTCTTTTTCAAGAAAGGCAGAATCAATGCAAAACTGAGCTTGGAGTGAAAGGTCTACCAGAGATGGCACCTGGCTCATTGTCAGCACCTGCATCCCGAGTCCTGCCATACATTCATATGGTTACCCATCCTCACACTGGCCTTTTGGGCCATTGATCCCTTCATTCCATCTCGAACACCCACTTCCATGGATACATCCCTCTGTCTGACCACAGCCGTGTGCAACCATACCTGTCTTCTAAAGTCATTGAGGGTCTTCCAGCCCCAACCCCCCTCTTCTACTTTCTCCCCATCTACTAGCCTCTCCAGCTGTCACTTCTCTCCCCTACTGGCCAAGACTCATGATATAACACCTCAAGTGCTTTATTTCCAATATTCTTGAATCCTCTGCACCATTGTTTTTTTATCGTGCCTTCCTGGCAAAACTCCAAACCTCAGTCAATTGTACTGTTTGTGCTCTCTGGCCTGTACATGCCCCAGCTGCTGCGTACTGATGAAGAAGGCTGTGTAATCTGAGATGTTACTCTGACTTGGAGTGTCCATTCTCGGCTAAGCTCTCAATCCTTCCCCAAACCCTTCTGCTTGGTCCTCCTCAGAAGCTTCCTTCACTGTCTCCTAAGTTTCTCTGAAATCCTTGGGTCCCACCAACTCCCACTTACCTTCAGCAGGTGACCATTCCTTCTATTTCCAGAAAAAATGGAAGCCTTCACTCAGGAACCCCCACAAAATCCACAAACATCTTCACTCTCAGCTTTTCCTCCTTCCTCTTGTCTCCATGGAGGCCCATCTGTCCTCCAGTCTTCGGCTGCCCTCTTGTTCTGAACCCCAATCCTTCCCACGTTCTTCAGCAAGCGTCATCTCTCTTTTCCTCCAGACTCTTCAATCTCTCCTTGTCTACTGCCTCTTCCCTTTATCATTTAAGCATATTCAAGTCTCTCCTTTCTTAAAAATAAAATTCTCTCCCTTAACCCCTCATCATCTTCCAGTTAACAACCTCTCTCTCATCTTCATTTACTCTTTGGAACATTGTTAACTGCTTTGACCCAACTATTCCACTGAAACAGCTCTCTGAAGCTGCCAACGCCAATGGTCACTCTTCAGCCTAGTCTTGCTGACACTCTCTGCAGCACTGAAAACCAGGGATCACTCCTTCCTTCCTGAAGCATTCGTTTCCCTGGACTTCCACACACACCACCCTTCTGGCTTTGCTCCTTCCTCACTGGCCGCTCTTTCTCAGTCTCCTCGGTCCCTCTCATCTTTCTCTTCCTGATCTTCTCCAATTTTGTGTTCATTAAGATTCTGTCCTTGGTCCTCTTCCTTCTCATCTCCCAATCCCAGGATCATTTCCTCTACTCCCATGGTTTTAATTATCATCCATGTGCTGCTTTCTCAATATCCATTCTCCTCTTCTTTTTCTCAAATAGGCTTGGAGACCTAATTTTTTAAAATTACATTTCACAGCCTCCCTTGGAGCTAAGGCTTTCCATGTGACCAGACTTGGCCAATGAGGCATAAGCAGCCAGTCTGTGGGGATTTGGGGGGAAGTTTTGCTTTCTAATACAGTCATGTGTCGCATAACAACATTTCAGTCAATGACGGACTGCATATACGGCAGTGGTTCCATAAGATGAGTACCATATAGCCTAGGTGTGTAGTAGGCTATACCATCTAGATTTGTGTAAGTACACTCTGTGAGGTTTGCACAATGACAAGATTGCCTAATGCCGTATTTCTCAGACGTATCCCTGTCGTTAAGTGATGCGTGACTGTACAGGTGCTGCTCCTTCATCCTTTTTGCTCTTGCTTCTGTCTGTCTGGAATGCAGGTGGGAAGCTGGAGCTGGAGCAACCATTGTATGACCACAAGCTGACTCCGAGGATGAAAGCTTCCCAGTAAGAAGAGCTGGAGCAGGCCTCCTGAGTGGACCTGGGGTCTGAATGACACTGTGGAGCTGCTGACCAGCCTTGCTCTGCTTACCTTTCGACTTTTCATTATGTCAGAGTTTTTCAATAACTACAGCAACAAAACCCATTTGGTTAAAGCAACGTAGTTGGATGGCTGTTACAGGAGTTGAACACTATCTCTAATTAATACAACTCCCAAATTTATATCTTCTGCTTAGATGTCTGTCCTGAACTCCAGACAACAAATTGAGCCTCTCTCCTCTGTCCAGGGACACTTCAAATGGAAGGAGGTCCATGTTGTCACCTCTCACCAAACATACGCACACACAGGGTCACTCGGATTCCTTGTCTCAGTGAATAGCATCACTGTCTGTGCAGCCAGAATATGACGTCTCTTTATTTCTCATCTTCCCATCCAATTACTCACCCCTTGATTCTATGTCCTAAATGTATCTTGAATCTGTTCGCCTCTTTCCTTTTCCTTATCATCTCCTTCCTGAACCATTACAAGTTTCCTTCCTCACTGTTCTTTACCCCAATCTTGCTCCCTCCAATCCACTCTTGCTACTGCAGCCTTAAGGGTCTTCCAGAAGGACAAATGTATAACAATGTTACTATTCTGCCTAAAGCCTTTCAGTGACTGCTTAGGGCCTAAGGAATACGAGGCATATAAAATTCTGCCAGGATTTATGATGTTGGTCAAGCACAAGCCACCCCTTCTTTGGCGTAGGTGCTGCTCCACTGACCACAGGGATGGACATGCGACCCAGACCTGGTCCAATTACGGAATTCTCTCTCTCTCTCCACAGTGATTGGTCCAGGAATTGGCATATGACCAGAGCTGGACTAACTGGAGTCCTTCCTTGGGGTGTTCATAGCAACCTAGAGTGTAGGGTTTTCGTCAGTCACATCTCCAACATGGGGCAAACTCTGAGCACCAGGAGAGACAGAGGGAGGGGCTCCTGATCTGAGTGGACTGAAAGATCAGCCCCCAGTGTCCAGAGTCAATCTGGTTTCAAGGCTTCTTTTGATTCTGTGAGCAACCTGATATCCTCCCGGTCACCTCCCCTCCTTTGGCCTAAGCTAGTTTGAGTGGGTTTTCTCAGTTCCAACCAAAATGTTGTGGTGATTAACGAAATCGTGAGGATCCTCGGTAGTCTGGCCCTAATAAGGCAGCATTCCCAGATAACAAATAGAGTTCCTTGCACCTTACATGATGTTTTACAAATGTTATCTCATTCGATTCTTACTATAAGCTTGTGAGGGGGGTTTTATTGTTATCTTGACTTTACAGATAAGAAAACTAGGGTCAGAGATGTAAACTTTCTGCTCAAGATCAAGAGGCTGGGAATTAGGAGACCGTGAATTCCAAAGTCCCCTTTCTGTTCAAGCTCCTTCCCCATGCCCACCCCCGGCCTGCACACGCACAGAAGGTGCTGCAAGTGTGCTGCAGAGTGGTGCCCAGGACGAGCAAGACCAGCCCTGGGACCGGGACGGGACCAGGGCAGAGGGGAAGGAGGAAGTCAGAGAAAGAGAAAGGCCAGGTTCTTCCATCTAAAACTTTATTTGGAGCCAACTCCAGGTCCAGGAAAAGGAGAAGAAACTCAGCTTCTTTCTTTTCCTCCTTCCTGTCCTGCTTTTTGTCCCTGTAATCCACTCCTCAGGCTTGTGGTCGGCTCTACTATTCAGCTGTATTTTTGGCAATGACAATTCTAGGGTTAGCCTGGAAACTAAGTGACAATACAGCCCTTTTATGAGTTGGGACTGTCCATCTCTCAATTCTTTTTATTTTCCAATAAAGGAAAATAAAATGGGCCTGCTCTTCTTTGACTGGCCCTGAAGCCACCCCACGTTTCTGTCAAAATGGGTCAAATAAAGCTTTGCGGGTCTCTCACGGCAGCTGGCAATGGCAGGTGAGTGTCATAAGCAACTGTTGAGAGAGGCTCGGTTGGGGGTGGGGTGGAAGCATGCTGGCTTTGTGGGCATTTCCCTCACCCTCTTCATGCCCTGTGCAGTGTGGCCAACTAGTCCAGAAAGGAGCTGCGATCCAGAGGCTGCTCAGGGGGGCAGGACCTCCAACATTGTCTAGACCATGGTTCACTAAGTTGCTTCACCCTCTCCTTCCTCCTTGCTCCATGTTCACGACCTCCTTCGCATGCAGGATTAAGCAGAAAGCGTCAGGTGTGAACGATCATCTCTCCAATCCCAACCTTCCCTGGAAACATCTTCTCTGCTTCCACACCCCTCTTTACAATGGTGGAGGTATCTTCTATCAGAGGGTCCCCTCCATCAGTGCCCATAGCCCACCTCCTCTCCCCTTTTCTTCAGAATCATCACTTCTGCCTTCTCTCCTGGATAACTCCTGTCACTGCAAACCTGCTCTAGGAACTTCCGTATTTTAACAAAACCCTCTGTATTCTAACAAAAGTTAAAATTAGATGAGGTTACAAGCACCAGAAAACAGAGGATTAAACAAGAAGGAAATTTATTCCTTTTTTTCATATATAAAGTGAAGAGATAGGTAGCCCGGGGCAGGAATGGTGGCTCCCTAAACATTAGGAACCCAGATTTATTCTAACTTGTTCCACCAACATCCTCAACACATGGCTTCTGCTTCCAAGTTCAATATGGCTGCTTGAGTGTCAGCTACATATTTACACACTCCAGGGAGAAGGAAAGAGCGATGGCTAAGGAAAGCATACCATTTCCCTTTAAAGCTGGTTCTCAGAAGCTGCATGTGAACACCTCCACTTACTTCCTGTTGCTGGAACTGCGTCATATGACTATTCCTAGCTGCAAGGGAGTCTGAGAAACTTGCTTTTATTCTGGAAAGCCATGTGGCCAGCTAGAAATTCTATGATGAAGGAAGAGGGGGAGAATGGCTATTAGGATCATCTAGCAATCTCTGCCAAAGACTCCTACGATTCCACACTCCTTTCTAGAGCCCTCCCAGTTCTCTGTCCCCTGTTAGACAAGCTGTGCAAACGTGATAGCTCTACCACAGCCTGGCTCCCACCCTACGACTCCAGGGACACTGCCCTTCCCACGTTTACCAATGACTTCCCTGTTGCCAGAGTGAATGGATCCTTCCCTGTCCTCATTGTATCTGATCTCTAAGTAGCATCTAACACAGCTGACCACTCCTTTCTGGCAGCACTTTCCTTCCCTAGTCTCTGGGATATAGCACTCTCCCGGTTCTCTGCTTCCCTCCCCAGCCTCTCCTTCTCAGTCTTCCTTCCTGCTCTGGCTCCCGTCTGACTCCTCTGGGTCCCTCTTGAGCCCTCTCTTCCTCTGCATCCACCTCCTCACTCTAAGCCAGTTCCTCAGATCCCATGGCCTTTACCATCTTTAAGATGATGTGTCCCAAAGCCCCACCCCTTTCTTCTGAGCTCCTGGTGACTGGACAATCAAACTGGATCTCTGACAGGCATCTCAAACTCAACCTGGCTAAAACAGAATGCCTGATGTTCCTCCCCGGAGCTGGAGCCCCTTTCCTCCAGGCTACCCCATCCAGTAAATGAGGCACTGTCCACCCACTTACTCCAGCGAGAAATCGGAGGGTTACCTTTGGTTTCTCCATTGCCTTCCCCACACCCATCCTATCATTGTGTCCTGTCAAGTCCACATCCAAGACAGCATCTCTCAACCACTCATCTTAGCATGGCCACCAATTCCGTCCAAACTGCCATTATCTTTGGCCTGGGCTGCCACAACAGTCTAATTGTCTCCTTGCTTTTATTTTGGCCTGCCACCCACCCAATTTATTCTTCACACAGCAGTAAATCAGAACACGTTAGTCTTCTGCATAAAATTCTTCAATGGTTTAATACAAAGTTTCCATTCCTAGACAGTCTGGCAAGCCCTGGCCCCCTGCCCACCTCCCCCCTTCATCCTGGCTCCCTACTCCAGCCACAGTGGTTCTCTTTCAGCATCTCCACACATCGGGATTACCTTTTTCAAGGCCTCCCACATACTGCTCTCCACCTGATGTCTCCACCCTGCTTTCCCCAAGGCTATCTCCTCACTGTTTTGACTTCAGTTTGAACAGTCACCTCCTCAAAGACACTTTCCCTGACTGCTCCATCTAAAGTAGCTCTTATTCCCTATCCCAGCCCGTTTTTGCCCCAGCATTTACTTCAACTTGCAATTATTTGTCTTCTCCACTAAAAATAAACTTTATGGAGCAAGAGGCCTCAGTTGTCTTGTTTACTCATTTATATCCAAACAGGGCCTGGCACAGATCAGGCACTCCATCAAGCATTCACTGTCTGCTGAAGGGGGACTGGATGGACAGGTGCCCCAAGGAGGTCCTTGAGCTGCCAGGGGTCACAGACAGGCTGCATCCCCCTTAATAAAGAAACTGGGCATGGACTGAACAGTCTCCTTTTCAAGATCTCCTCCTTACACTGGACTTAACCTGTTGGTTCCTTGCGCTAGAATGTGGTGCAACTAGCTTCCTGACCCAGTTTTAACGGATCCTTGTTTCCTGTTGCCCAGCAAAGCAGACCCCCTAGCCCTCCTCCACCTGAATGAGATTAAAAGTCGGGAGTGTGCCTGCGCCTCACTTTATAGACAGGCGGGCTGAGACCAGGTCAGCCTTTGTACCACCAGAACCCAGCCGACGGTGTGAACACCCCTCCACTACGGCCGTCCCTCGAGCCTCCTCCCTCCCCCTCAAGAATCCTCCCAGCCATCTCCTCAGGAAGAAGGTGAGGCACATGTCTCAGCAGGCGGTCCAAAGAAAGCTCGGTATTTTTAGCACCAAGGCTGGAAGGAGCGAGTCCTGACCGCCCGGTTTGCAAAGAAATATAAAAATGTTAATTGTCTATCCTTCTCTGGAAGCCTCTCCCCACTCCAGCCTCTAGGGCCTGGCAGGAACGCCTTCTCTTTTCAATACAGCCATTTTTTCTAATCCTGCACCCACCTCTACCCGGTCACCCCGTCTCCCTGGGAATGTGGGCTCCCCTCGCTCCCACAAATCGCGCTTCTGGCTCAGGACAAGCAGGGTCAGAGGCAAGGCCAGCGCGCCGTCCGCGCAGCCCGCCACCACCAGCGCTCGGGCGGGTCCAGGCTGGGCGCGCGCACACGACGGCGCACCAGCGGTCCCCGCCTCCGGCCCCGCCCGAAGCGGGCCAAAGGGGCGGGCCGGGACCACGCCCCACGGGAGGCGGGGCGCGGGGGCGGAGGCGGGGACCAGACCGCGCGCGGGGGGGTGCGCGGAGGGGCGGGCCAGGCGCGCGGGGGAGCGGGGCGGGGCCGCATCGCGCGGCGCAGGGAGGTGGTGCCCGCCCCGCCCCGCCCCGCGCTCGGACGCCGGAGTCGCGCCCTCTCGCCCCGCGCCGCCCAACTTGCTCCAACTTCCTCGGCCGTGCGGGGCCGCGGTCGCGCCGGTGAGTGGAGTGCGGAGCCCGGCGGAGCGCCGGGCCCGGCCCCGTATTGTCTGAGGCCGCCCCCCGAGCGTCCTCCGGGGACGGGGACTTCTCCCGGGTCCGGTGCGGCCCCTCGGGCTCCCTCTCCTGCCCCGGGGCGGCCTGCGGGCGGCGCTGGCTTTGTCTGCCGGGATCGCCGCGGGGGCGGGAGGCCTGGGCGCGGACCCGCGGAGCCGGACTCGGGCCCGGGCGGGGAGGGAGCAGCGGCGGGAGACCCGGCGGTCGCGCGGGGTGCTGTCGCCCTCGCCCTGTCCGTGTTCCCGGACGAGTGCCCGGGCCGGGCGGGAATGGGGCGCTCCGGGGGGGGGGAGGGGCCGGACCGCCGCGGGTCGGATTCTGCCGCCTGTCCCCAGCTGCGACCCTGGGGTGGGCGTTCTTTGGGCTCCGTCACGGCCCCTCGGCAGCCGGAGCTCGGGCCGGGGGTGGAGGGTGGTGCGGACTATGGGGCGGTCCCCTCCTCGCCCCGCCGTAGGTGTGCTCCCAGCCGCCCGCCCCCGCGGTGCGTTCCCCTCTGGCCTGCACGCGTTTGGGGCGGCCGGAGTTTGAGTAAGTGGTGACCCAGCTCCTCCGTGTCGGTCGTTTGGTGCTGTGCTTGGCAGCAGAGCCTGACTCCTGCCCCAACTGGCGCTTCCATCGAGTGCGGTCTGTGGCTACGGGGTGGGCTCGTTCCGGGCCAGTGCTTCTGCCGGGGAGAGCTAGGGGTGCGTGTGGGTGGGGTGTGTGTGTGTGTGTGTAGAGACTTTGGCCCCGGGACCGTTGGGACACTCTCTAAGGGGACTTGAAGTTGGTGTCAGGTAGAAGCGTTGCTTGCTGTGGGGCCGGGGGAGGGAGGGTGGTCGTGGGCTCTGGTCCTGGCCTGGCTGCCTCTCGGAGGGTGAGCGCGCCGGTATCCAGTCGTCTTGGGCCGTGCATGCAGGCCGTGTATTGGAGCCTCTGCAGCTATGCTCTCTCTAGTGGTCCGCTGTCTAGGGGTCTTCCCTTCTGAAATGGAGGTTGCCCTTGGGCTGATAGGACGGGGTGGAGCTGCCTGCCAGATCCTCAGAAGTAGCCTCCCCCTCCCCCTTGACCTCACAGGAGAACTTAGTGCCTGCTAAGTGTTTGGGCCCCCGTTACCTATCTATGAAGGGAGACCTGGAGTCTAGGCCATTAGATCACCCCTAGCACCCCTGAATTCCTTCTACATGCGGCCAGCCCCATGGTTGGTGGAGGCGCCATTCTTCCTAGGGATCCTCCTGGGCCTTGGCACCCTCAGAATGAAGCCCATACTTCAACTCGGCCTTGCATGCCCTTCCAGCTCCTCTCAGCTGTCTCCAAGCTTTGTCTTCTCCCAAGGATCCTTCTTGTCTGGGAGACAGGACTTGAAGCTGGGGCCACTGGAGGGTTTTTCCCCTCCCTTCTTATTTGCATTATCTTCTGTTGCACTCCACCTTTAGTTGGAGAATTTCTTGATATCTCCATCTCCACATCTCTGAACTCTACTGCTTGGACCACGAAATGTGGTCTTCAATTCATTCAACAAAGCATGATTGGAAGTCTGTGGGGTGCCAGTGCTGTTGGCACAGCCTGACTGGCTGTGAGCTCTGTGTGGTCTTGGAGGCCAGGCTGGACGTGTAGCAGGTGCTCAGTGGTGGTGACTGATCTGAGCTTGGTCTCAGCTTAGCAGCGTTATTCAGGCAAACAAGAGTCCAAGCCCACGGATGTTTCTAGAGTTTGTGCATGCCTCTGGGAGGATGGGGCTGCAGAAGGGCTGGCCACCCAGGGAAGTTCCTCCTTGACCAGCTGGGCAGCTGTGCTAATCTCTGAGGACAGGTGAGGGTGCCTCCCTTCCCATGTTTGGGAGTGGGAGGACAAAGCTCAGGCCCCGTGTGGGAGGGTGGTGGTAGTGGAGTAGGGAGTTCAGGAAGTCCTGTTCTGGAAACATTTCCTGAGACCTCACTCTAGGCCACCAGGGCTAGGAATTTGACTTGTTACTTGTTTAAACATCAACCAATGTAGAGCTCGGTTTGGTGGTGCCGACAGAGTGCCGTTATGCCAGTCCTGGGGAACCTTTGCTGGGTTTAAAGTGCGCTGGAGGTTGTGGACAAGCATACAGCAATCATGCAGGAAGTTTGAGAGCATAGTCATAGTGAGTTTGTTGAGACTTGGGCCAAGCACCATTCTAGGAGCTTTGCTTGTATGAACTGATTTAACCCTTCAAACAGGACAATGTGGTAGATTGTGCTAACATCCCATTTTACAGATGAGGAACTGTGGCCTAGAGGGTCACAGAGTGAGTTGCTCAAGGTCCCAGTGGGACCGGGTGTCCTCATTTCTGATTTAGACAATGCCTTCCTGTTAAAGTCAATTCGTACAAGGAGCACGCCTGGCCCACAGCAGAACTGGTAAGTCCTTCAGTGCAGTCCCTCATCACCCCTGCTTCTGAAAGCATGTCCTCTGTCTGGGAGCATGGAGGGGCCCCTGAACCCCTGCCCGTTGGCTGGAGATGGAGCTTTTGTCTCCCTAAGGCCAGGGAATGGGAAGACTAGCACTACCGTGGAAGACTGAGGAGGGAGTCACTGCCTGTATCTGTCTGGGTAGATCAGGGTTTGCTGTGCTAACCATCCCCAAATCTCAGAGGCTTAAAGCAACAGAGGTTTATTTCTTGCTCACACTACATCCATTGCATATCTGCTTTACGTTCTCACTGTAGGACCCCTGCTGATTAATTGGAACCTTCCTGGTCACTTGGACAGAGGGGCAGAGAGCATGATGACTCTCACCTTGGCTCCTAAAGTTTCCACCCGGAAATGGCATTTCACTGGGCAGAGCAGTCCGATGGCCATACTTACTACAGAGTGAGGGGGAGACAGCCCACCACCTGCTGCCCCTGTGCCTCCCTCTGTGACTTTTTCCCAAGGTCTGGGTCCGGGTGTCACAGGTTTTTGTGTCACCAGAAACCTTGATTGTAAATTAAAGAAACGCTGCGTAGGTTACAGATGAATTGAGATGTGAGTTGAAGGGCCGAGGTATGGTGGACAAGAATGGTGTGAGGGCAGTGAGGCTCCTCTGGCCCTGGGCGAGTTCCTTGAGTGTCTGGGGTCTGCTTTCACTCATTCATTCATTCATTCATTCGTGGGCCCCAGGACTAGTGGTGAGTCCCAGGGATTCTTGTTAAGCCTGTGTTCAGCATCTGGCCTGTGCTAGGGGCTGTGAGCTGGCATGATGATCCCTGTTTCCTGCTGCTGGGTCCTGGTGACCGTTAAAGAGGGATATGAATGCCCTGGGAAGGGAAGCAGGCCCCTGCTGCCCCTCACTGCCCTGCAGCTGACCCTGGACTTCCTGGACTTCCCGTGCTCCACCTGTATGTGGCTCGTAGGGGCAGCCGCCTTTCCTAGAAGCAGGAGCAGGGACAGGCACTCCTGTAGGCCTTGCCCTTCCCCTTCCATTTCTGGGACTCTGGGGTGAGCTTGCAGGCCGAGGGGTGTGGACAGGACAGGTGGTGAGGTTCCTAAAGGATGGAAGCTCAAGGAGGACAGGCTTGAGTGTGGGGCTGGGGTGGTCTCTGGCCTGTGGGAGAGGGTAGAACCCCTTTGCTAATTACATTTTTCCACTCGAGCCACCCTTACGGGATGTTAAAGAGCCGGCCACACTATGGACCTTCCTTTTGTGCTTTAGGTCAGACCAAGAGCTTCAAGAGACCAAGACCTCCTTGGTCTCTGGTGGCTTCCAGCAGGCCAGGAAGCACTGGTGGAGGTGGTGAGACCCCAGGTTCTGCCTTGTGGTTAACTCAGTGTCGTGTCATATTTCCTCATTTTTCAGGGCCTCTGCTTTCCCACCTGGAGTAGAGGGAGAGGTGATGGTGGTCTGTGACGGCAGCCTACTTGCAGCTGGTGATCAAGACCCTGGGGATTGTGTAGACCAGTGACTGGAGAACCTTTGGTCCTGGTGGATGCCAGCATCCCCCGTCTGTTTTATCTTCCATTGTCGCAGTGTCCTTGGACTGAGGCAGCGTGGGCTGTTCATAACATCCCCACATCCATTTTCTAACCTAACAGCATATTTGTTGGTTCAGACAAGAGCGAGTGGTTGTGTTGGAACAGCACAGGGCCTGGCCCGTGGGAAGTTCAGTGCCTCTGATGGTCAGATGTGAAGGCGAGGAATGTTGTCCAGCTCGTAGAGTGGACAGTGGTGAGGCCAGCTTTCGCGTTGTGTCTGCTTTCTAGCTGATTGACCTAGACAGTCTTTGATTGTTTTTTTTCCCTCCTGGACCTGGTGTTCTCTGTAAAGTGAGAAGAGTGCCCTTCATGTCTCTGGACTCCCGTGAAGCGTAAGTGCCTGCTTCAGGTTGGGGAACAGTGTGTGAAGCCCCTGGGTTGGGCTTGGTGCCCCCGTTTGGGTGTGCTGCTGTCACAGGGACAGCTCTCAGCAATTGGTCACCAGCAGCTGAATCTGGGAGCCGCACTTCTCAGGCTTGGTGGGGTTGGGTGGGGCCGGGCTGGGCTGGGCTGTGCTGTGCTGTGCTCTGCTATGGTTTTTCTCTCAGAGGCAGTAGGCCTGGTCCTCTGAGCTTAAGTGGGCCTGGGCAGGTTGGAGTTAAAACCTTTCACTTATTGAGGTCTGTTCTGCCTCTTTCTCTGAGCAGCGGGGAGAAGGCTTAGAGCCCTGGTGTCCATCAGCTAGATAGCTGGAGGGACCAGCCCCTCCCCCCTGGGCCCTGTCAGCCTTGTGACGTGGCTGAGAGCCATGGTGACTGGCTCTACAGTGGCCTTGGGGATCCTGGGTAAGAGGTGAGCTGCTGGTGCTGCCACAGACTCTGTTTCCTGGAATTGGGGGAGCTGTGGCTGGGCTTTCCTGCGGCAGTGAGGTTCAGGGAGGGGCCAGGACAAGGGGCTGGGCAGGGGTTGAGCCTGAGGAGAGGTTTGTGAGCCTCCTCCCTGGGTTTTCCCTGACTGTGTGTGCCAGCTGTGGGGCCTGTGCTGATCTCCTCTGCAGGGCCCAGGGAGCATTAGAAAAAGAGGTTTGAGGAATTCCTAGTTCTAAGACCCCGGAGAGGGGCCCTCACAGCAGCTGGAGTTAAGTGAGTGTCCCCTGAATATCTTCCACCTACGCCCTGAGGTCTGAGTGAGAAGCCTGGGAGGGCGGGGGCTGCAGCATATCCCAGGATGCACGGTCCCAAGGCAGGCTCTTGTGCGTAAAGCATCAAGCTTGCTGGGGCTTCAGGAGGTCTGGGCGTGTTGTAGAGTGACAAGTGGGCATAAGGAAGACGGCCACCTCAGCTTCAGATTTGGGCCTCCCGGGGAGGGGTGGCTGGGCCCACATGCACTGCAGCAGTTCAGGCCGTGGTGTGACTTGCGGCTGCAGAAGTGTCTTGATCCTCGATCTGGGGCACCCACTCATCTGTGCTCAGACCCTGCTCCTTCGGTGCCTCCGGGCTGCCGCCACCAGCTGCGCTACGGAGAGACCACTCAGTGGTTGTCCACTGAGTGACCATTGCCATGAGGAGACCCTGTTTCCTCGCCAGGTCCCTAATGTCTGGCCAACCTGTGGATTGGCTCTCTGGTTTCACCCTTCACCCCTCTGCCAGGCAGACACGGTGTGTCCCTGGGGCTCGAAGGGGGAGGCCAGCCCCAGCCCCAGACCAGGTGGTTCTCACACTCTGGGTAAGGAGTCTGGGGAGACTTCGAGCTCCTCATCGTTAAAGGAAAAGTTATCCTGACACGTGTTAAAACATAAGGCAGACTTTATTCAGGACTGTTGCAGTAGGTATAAGGACTACTCCAATGGGGTTTTGCAGTAGGGGAGAGAGAATGGGCTCAACCCCAAATACAACAAGGACAGGTGGGGATTTATAGCCAAGGAGCCAGAGGTGTGCAGGTCGATGGATGGAAAGTTTCTAAGAGGATAGGGTAAATTCTTTGCTAACTGACCTAACAGGATTCTTGTTGAAGGCAGGCTAAGGTGATCAGATATTACCTGGGGGTATTTCACTAGGAGGATGAGGAATTCGGTCATACATGGAGGGTGATCAGATATGGAGGGTGGGGAATCCTGGTTAAACTGATTTAGCAGGATTCTTGCTAAAACTGGACTCTACAAGGACAAAGACAGAAACCCAAGATCAGGCTTAGTGCATCAGAGGGCCCCGAGGAGCCTAAGTTTGTCTGGGGAGAGCCTTTTTGTCAGTATCCCAAGGCTGGCTGTGGCCTGAGGGTCTTGCCCGTGGTTCTTGCATTGGCCTGAGCTCGTCAGCACTCATACTTGTTTCTCAGGAGTGATGTGCCTCCTTGTGGGCGTCTCTCCCTTGGTTCCGGAAATCCTAGTCCTTTTCGGCATCTGCTGGCTCCTTGTCCCTTGGCTCCCTCACTCCCAGCTGGCTGGACTGCCCTTCTGCACCCAGGACATAGCGTGGACCCGGGGGCGCCTCCGTTCCCTGCAGCCCACCCACGCTGGCTCCTGTTGCTGAATCTGTTGGGTGCGGGACCACAGACAGCCCTCCAAATGCTTGACCCTCTTTCCTTGGCCTCTGTACCTTGTCTTTCCTGCTCTTCCCATCCTAGGCAAACCAGTCTGACGACTTTATGGCTCTCTCCCTCTTCCACAGCCGAGGGACTGGTGGGAGGGAGGTGCTGTGGGAGATCTCCGCCCCTGCCTGGAAGGCAGGCCCCTGGCGGGAGCACCCCAGCTGCTTTCCCCTGTCTAAGGCTTTCTGATCCCTGCTGTGTGCAGCCCACCTTGTTCCTCCTCCTCCATTTGGGAGGCTCCTCCTGTGTTCTCTCTGCCCCTCGTCTCTCTTTGGTCACACCCTGCACAAATGACCCTGATTCGTGTGTCTCCTGCTCCTGTTTTCAACAGCCAGCTTTTTACAAACCAGGCCACCCGCTATTGTGAGAAAAAACTGTGTGTGAGGAAAACCTGCTGGCTGCGGGTGGGGGCCTTCCCCACTTCCCGAAGGCTCCACAGCCAGCTTCCACCCCTGCAGGGAACAGTGGTGGTGACAGCCTGGCTCTGTGTGGCCATCCTGCCTGCCACAGTCATTGTCTCCTGTTGTCCTAGCTGCTTCCTGGGAAATACAAGTAGTGGTATAAACACGAATAAGTTTTGTGGGGTCATGTCATCAGAAGAATCGGTGGTTCCTGAGGGAGCAAGGAGGAGGGCGTGACGTGTACCCAGGTGCGGGTGGGCGGGCAGGTTCTGTCCAGGGCCCCTCTGGGTCAGCGTAGTCCTGAAGCTGTCTCTGTGGGAAGACAGACAGACAGAGGGTTGTGGGATTCTGAGCAAGAGCTGCCAAGGGCTTGCGCGGGGCCCATGAGAGGGGCAGGACCTCATTCCCAGCAGCTGAGGTAGGAGAACGTCAAGTGCCAGCAGGATTCTGCTTGATGTGAAATCTCATTTGTGCTCCTTACTCCTGGGGCTACCTGTTGAACAGTGAGCAGTCATCCGAAAGCATCTTCTAGAATAGGGAAGCCAAACATGCACCCTCCCTCTTTCCAACCTTCTTTCTCTGTGGCCTGGGCAGTCCCAGCTTGAGGTCATTGAGAGGTCTTTGTGCCTGTGGGGGTGGGGCAGGGGAGCTCTGCTGGGTAAAAAGAGCTCCATCCATGAACCACTCCCTGCCCCAGGTGGTCTGGCCAGTCCAGGTTCTGAGGGGCTGGTGTCACACGCGGCAGGAGAGCCTGGGATGCTTATTGTCTGTAGGGGGAGGATCACTCGGAGGAAATGCGGCTGTGCTTCTGAGCGGAGAGTACTTAAGGACGTGTCAGTTCAAGGAGGCTTTTAGATAACATTTGTGTATCCGTTTAGTGAGGAATAAACACACAGACCCATCTCACAACTCCATTTTGCTGCTTCCATTTCCTGAAAGGCACGTGGAGTTTAGTGGTTAAGAGATCGGGGGTTTGAGCTGGAATTTTGGAGAAACTGTTTTTAGCCTGTCCTTGGAGTTAGGCCAGGCCTAGAAATCTGTTGAAATAACTTTCTTTACCTGCTAAAATTGGGATGGGTTCATGACACCAGGACCTTGAGCTCCCTGATGACTGGGGAGGCCCTGAGATGGTCCCTGCTGAGGCCTGGGATGCCTGCATTCAGGCCTCTCCCTACCACGACATTGCCCAAACCTGGGGCTCTCACAGTCTCACTGAGTGGCCTGGCTACAGGTTGTCCTTTGTCCTCTGTATGGAATAACTTCAGGTTTCCCTTCTGCCTGTCACAGTGTGCTCTTGGTCTTCCTAGGAAAACTTCCTATTGTGGGACTTGGGGAGGAGTTGTGAGCAGGAAGCTCTCTGAGTTGTTAAGTCTTGATTCCAGAGGCTGGCACTTGCTTCCCCCCCCAACCCCATTTCTCTCCCCTCCTCCCCCTACTACTCCTTGTTCTGCCAGAAACTGCCTGCAGAGAGCTACAGGTAAAATTTTTTGTGCCTCCAGCTGTTACTGCCCAAGGTGGGGGTCTTCTGCCTGCTGCAAGACATGCCAGTAGTCAAGAGGCGAGGAAGTAGGAGAGAAAGGACTTTATTACAGCTTGCTGGCAAGAGGGAAGATGGCCGACTAATGTCCAAAAGAACCATCTTACAGAACAAAGATTACATTGTAGGCCAGTTATATAGGGGGCTGGTCTCTGGGTGTGGAATCCATCTGGTCTCAGTTCCTAATAGTCTTTGGTTTTACTGGATGTGCATCAGAGACCTGAGCAATGCCCTATACCCTGATCTTTCATTTGTCATTGATGATGGCTATCAGCGTAGACTCTGCCTGGGGGTCATTACATCGCTAAGGAACTCAAGAGAACAAAGTTATCAACTTATAGCAGCTGGGAGGGGCTATAAAATCCACAGAGCATATCTGGGTTCATCAGTGGTCATTCAAAGTTACAATAGGGTTTCTTTTCTACAATATGGCTTCCTTCATGTCAACCTTGTGTTGAGCTGGTATCACAGCCACAAACTTGAGGGATTTTAAATGTGGATTTAGGTTTAACTTTTTTATTTAAAAAGAATGTATACACTGTGAAAAACACATAAAGATACACAGTGGAAATTAGTGTTTCCATCCCCAACCCTTCAGTTCTGCTCCCCTGGGGCCTCTCACCAGATGCAGGGTGCCCAGTGGAGCATCTCTCGCCCCTTGTTAGTTCCTGCACTGCCACCCAGTGCTGCTGTCCTGCGCTGGCTGATCCCCACTCCAGAGTTGATCTTGGGACGGGCACCGTCACTCCTCGCTGTGAGCCTGGCTCACTTGATCAGCCCCTGTTGATGGACACTGAGTGCTGTCGGGATTTTGTCTCTACAAGCCGGGCCGTAGGAATGCCCTGCATGTGTGCGCGGGTCTGCAGTAGAGACGGCGACACAGGAGTCCAGGCATGGGGAGCTTACCAGGAAAAGAAGCGTACTGTTTGATTCCAAGAGGGGGAAGGCAAGTTTCTGAGCTTTTCTATTGGAGGGGTCTTGTGTGCCTGCAGTCGGAGCCTAGAGCGGGAGGGACTGCAGGGGTAGCTGGAGTGGGGGAGTTGGGGTGCTGTCTTGGTTGCAGCTCCAGTCAGCCTATCCCATAGCACCTGTTGTTTGCAGCCCTTGCTGGGCCCTGAGGTCTGTGCACCCAGAAGTGTGATAGAGGAGTGTGAAGAGGCAGGGTCTGGGGAGGGGAAGGCTTCTCATCTGTGGGCTTGAGCTGCCCCAGGGGTCTGCAGGACTTGGGGTGTGAGGGCGTGTCTTGGCTGAGAACCAAGATGAGCTGGGCAACAGCTTTTAGAAGAGCAGGTGTCCCTCAGCTTCAGGGGTTGGTGTGGGGACCAGACCCCCTGTCCTGGCTCCGCTGGACCATCCGCTACCCTGGGACGCCCCCATCTCCTGCCTGCTCTGCAGTCCCCATCAGGCTGCGCTGCTTTGGGCCCGACTAGCTGCCCTGTGATTTTAAAAGCCTGTGAAGACGGCACCTGGTATAAATAATAGGTGGTTCTGTTTTGAGCAGGTGGCTTCCTTTGAGAGCTTTTGAAGGGGTGAGGGCAGACGGTTTTCCTCTTGGGATGGGTTGGGGGGGGAGGGAGGAATGTGAGAGTGTGCGTGTTGGAGCCATCTGCTGGGGTCCTCTCAGGAGTCCTGGCTGTGTCCCCATCCTGTGGCCCCTGTGTGCCTCTGAGATGACGGTAACTCTTGCCCCCCATGTGGCTCTGGCTGCCCCACACCTGGGCAGGGCAGGGCAAGAAGCAGGGGATTTTATGGCTGGCTGGCAGATAGCCCTCCTAAATGGAAAGGTGGCTGACATGGCCCTGACTTGGTGGGCGTCCGGCCTGTGTCCTGCCCTGCCTCTTTCACCACTGCTGCTACGTTTGCCCCTGCGAGGAGCCCAGAGCTTCCCAGGCCGGGGCTCTGTTGTGTGGGGCTGGGGCCTCACAGCACAGAGGGTGGTGGTGTGGCCGGGTGGCAGCTGGGGCTGACCCATGGGGCTGAGGAGGTGGGGCCTGGGGACTGACAGTGGAGCTGTTCATGGGCTCTGCCCTAGTTTCCTGCTGCCTCCCATTGGGAGTTTTTTGGAGGGGGAGAGGTGGGGTGGCTGCTGCTGTTGCAGGCAGCAGGTGCCGGTTATGCTAATAGAAGTCCTTCGGATCTCAGCCTTTCCAAGGCCTCTGCTGTGTTCTCGGATGCTGAGTGAGCTGCCCAGCCTGGGCCATACCCTCTCCCCCGCCATGCCTGGTGGTCAGAAAGGCCCTGCCCTTTGTGGGTACCTCTGTCAAGATCCCCCTCTCCAGTCCCCTTGCTGTGCCTGGAACCCCCCCGGGTAAGAATCTGAGCAGCTGGGTAAGGCATGGGAGTGCCTGGTGCCTGTCTTTTCAGCCACCTGCCTGCCGCCCTGGGAGCGGGTTCTGCCTGAGCTCTCCCGGCCCAGCTGTACCCTTGGGTGGGAGCCAGGCGCGTGCCTGGGTTGCAGTGAGTGCTGCAGGCCCGCACTTTCCTTTGTGTCCCTTGTTCCTCACTCGAGCACTCAGCTGCAGAAAAGCCTGCTTGCTGGCAGGCTGGCCTGTGGCCTGCCCCGCAGCCTGAGCCACAGCCATTTTTGTTTGTTCTGCTGTCTCTGGGCTCTTGAATCTCGGGCGCCAGCAGCCTGCGCGGGCAGTGGGCTCATAGCACTGGAGGAAGCCCTTAGGCCATTGTCTGGGAAGAAGGAGAATCCCTTTCCACCCTTTCCCTTAAGGTTCTTATGGCTGGCCAAATAATTAAAAGACAGGTTAGGAGGAGAAAATAATACCAAGTTTAATAACGTGTAGATGGGAGAAACCAGGGAAAGTTTCTCAACACAATAGCAGAGATTCACGTCTTAAATACCATCTTCAGCTAAAGACAAAGGAGGATGTTGGGGGTGGGGAGGGAGACAGAAATCACAGTAATCAAGGGTATGTAGACTTAAGGCCTTATCCCCCACACTGATAAGTTTCTAGAGAGGCTATCCCCCCCCCCAGAGGGAGATACCTTCACAAATGGAGATTTCCCTTATAAATGTAAATGTTTGTCTGACAACTCCTAGCAGGGCCACCTAGAGAATGTGGCCAGGAAGAGACAGGATTTTTGCTAAGAGGGGCTTGTTGGTGCCTTTCCTATTGTAACATCTATTTTACATTATATTACAGCCATCAGATGACAGTAATTCCTTCCTGGAACAGGTCTTCTATGTTAACTTCTTTAGGCAGTTTGGGGGAGGTCAAATGTCCGTCAGAGAAAACAATCAAGGTAAAGAGACGTATTTCATGGTGGCCAAATCGTGATCTCCCACACCATGAATCTTCCCACTGAGCCTAAGGCATTCAGTCCCCCCGCGGTACCCCCAGTCCCCTCACCTCCCAGTGGTGAAATTTCTCTTTGTTGGGAGAGGGTCTCACCCTCTTATTTTATCAGAATGATGGTGACTGGTGCAGTGGGGACAGAGAAAGGTTTCACCTGTTTGTGGCCACTGGGGGTGTGTGAAAGAGGGGATAAGTGGGGAGGGTGGGAGACACTTGGGGGGAAGGTTGAGTGCAGGCGCCTGTGGGAGCAGTAGCCCCCTGGTCTTGGGCGGAAGAAGCCACTCCCGGGCACAAAGTGTGATCTTCCTTTACTTCCTGGTCCTTCCCCAGGAAGTCCGTGTAGGAGGAGCTCTTAGCATTTAGTGACAGGGGTGGTTGAGAGACGGGTTTCTTTTTATTTTGGTCTCTGTATGGTGGTGGGAATTTTTCTCCAACTGAGGGGAACCATCCCCCACCCCTTCACATCTGAATGTCTCTCTTCTCCCCCAGTTTTTGGGGGACAAAATGAGCTTCCTCTTGGGGGTCTGATTTCACTGCAGTGTGAGGTCGCAGGTGGAGCTGAGGGCCGCGTTGGCCTCTCTTTCTGGAGGTGTGCCCGCCCCAGCCGCTGCATCTCTGGTCTTCTGAATGGCAGCCGACGCTGTGATAGCCCCCTGCCTTTGACATTGACTTGTATGAGAACTGGGAGCTCTCACTACTTTTTTGTGTCTGGCATTTTATTTTACCCTTTAAAAATCCATCTTGCCTGCCTCTCATCAGCCACAAATTAGGACACAGGTCGCAGCCCCAGCAGGGCTGCCCCTTGGAGTGCCCTTACTTCAGTATGTGTTGTTCCAGACTCAGCAGGAGGAGCTGAGTTCCCTGTCAGGGGCACTGACACGGGTGCTGCTTTCAGGGCCACTGGGCCCCAGCGAGGCTGGGAAGGGCAGTGATCGAGGCAGCACAATGCTGCAGGCAGCATGCGGGGAGGAGGCTGGAGTGGAGTCCGGTTGGGCCATGGCGCTCCAGGTTATCCTGGCAAGTCATTTCCGTGAGCTTGGGTCTCTGGAAACGGAAGGGTTGCTCAGATGAACTCTGGAAACTTGAGCTGTGGTTCTTGAGTTCCATGAATCTGACTCCAAAATGGCCGGTCACTACCCTGAGTCCCTCTTGCCAACTCAGGATATATTTTGGAAGAAATGTGATCAGACGGGATTGCCAGGGCGTCTTTCCTCCAGGGCGGTTCTTCCTTAGGCTCTTGAGGACTTGATGGCGGCAGTGGTCACCTGCACAGATGTCTGGTTTTCACCTGGAAACCCACCCACCTGACCCTGGCGTGCACTGCCGGTTCTCGGGGGCTGCGCGTGACGCTGGGAGCCCACGGGTAAATAGTCTTTCCTCAGACCTTCCGTGGACCCTTTTCTGGGATGTGACACAATCCCTCTCTGGTAAAATTGAACCTGGGGGAGGGAAGTGAAGCTCTTTCTCTTACTTCTCACCAAAGTGAGGCCAGGCTGTTAAGTAAAGACAAAAGAATAAGACAGAGCCTCTGTACTTAAGTATCCCCTTACTCCTCCTGGGGGGCCTGGGTTTACATTTTGTCCTTATTTTGTTGTGGATTCCAGGAGGCAAAACCATCCTTTCCCCTGCACCCCTTCAGGGTGGGTTTCTGGTCCTTTGCCTGCCTCTCTCACCCAGCCTCCCTCCCGGCCTCCCGTGCCCCGGGCTTTCCTCCTATTGTCCCCGGGATCAGCCTGTGTGTCACTGCTCTGGGCTGTGTGTTTTTGCCCTGCGTCACAGGAGGCCTAGAAGATACCCAAGGGGCAGAGAGTCCGGCTTGGCTAATCATTTGGTTAGAGTAGCTTCCACAGCTGTGAAATGGGAATAAAAATAACCTGTGATGATCCATTGGGAATCACTAAAATACCGAACAAACTCCAGAATAAAGCGTTTCTCCAGGAAAGCTGGTCACATCCCTGGAAATCAACTGATGGTGGGCTTTCCTCCTGTGACGTGCCTTCATGCTTGTTTCTTTCCGTCAGCGTGTTGCTTCTGACTCGGCGTCTTACATCCTCACTGTTGAGACTAGTGCCAGGGCCTGCCGATGGTCTGCTCTGGCATTCCCCAGAGCTTGCTGAGAGGCAGCATCTTGGGGTCTTGCCCACACCTGAATCAGTCTGCATTTAAGCAGATTCCCAGGCGATGAGCATGACTTTCAGGTTGGAGCGGCTCTTCCTCAGATGCCTTGCCCCGCCCCGCCGCTCTACACCTTCTTTAACCTGTTTTGTGGTTTTGCAGTCTTCACCATCTTGCCTTCCTTAAAGCTGTCGACTTAAACGGCTCTGGCAGCGCCGGCTCCAAGGCGCCTGCCCTCTGGGGCGTGCAGTCCACCCCAGGTATCCCTGGGCGCGGGGCTGTCCCGGAGGCGGGTCTGAGGAGGGCAGCTGCGGGTGCCTCCCCGGAGCCTGCTGGCGAGGTCATCTTGGGGGCGCAGAGCCCTTTGTGGAAAGGCCCAGAGCCTCTTGGCCATCTGGTGCCCTGTGCCCCGCCCAGCCCATCCCAGCTGGACTGCAGGATCAGACTCAGGTTGTAAATGTTTGCTTTTTGTAGAAACAAAGCATTCTGTATAAAGATGTTTTGATGTATGTCGAAGTTCAAATAAATAGTCCAGAAGGGGGGCTATAAATTTATTTCCTGTCATGGAAAAAGGTTTGAGATGACTCGCCTGATTTTGCTAGGATTTCCTGCCCACCCCCTGCACTCTGGTGGAGGGGGAGGTGCCTGTGGGGAAGAGCTTGTGCCCCCAGGCCTGGGGGTGAGCCCTCCAGCGCTGGTGGGCTAGAGGAGACCCGCCCGCCCCTCCCCGGCCTTCTGGGACACTGTTTTAGTGACTGAGCTGCTAATCTTCAACTGACTCTTTTTCCAGATTCCTCTCAGCCTTTTTCAGCAGTTTCCCACCATTGATTTGCATTTAAGAAAAAATCTCTTCCTCTCCGCACTCCCCTCCCCACCCCCGATATTTCTTTTCTCTTGACATTTCCAGGGCACTTCCTTTTATTTGTTTTCCTCCAGCGGCCTTCACTTGCTTGGGAAGTTTGTTTGTTTGTTTTGTTAGCTGTGAACCTCTCTCCCCGGGCTGTTTGCATTGCTCAGGGGAGGCCAGGAGGAGGCTCGCCCCCGGCCAGACAGCCCCCACCCCGGGCAGGATTAGAGAGAGCCCCCAGTGCTGTCCTTGGAGTGAAGTGGGTTGTTTGTCTTAAAACGCAGTATATTGTATCGGACCCTGCAATTTTGGATACAGAGATTTTTAACATCTTAGAACCACAGTCTTTATGCCTTTCAGGCATGGAAAAAGAGAGGAAAAGGAGTGAATGTGTATGATTCTGAATTCTCCTCCGCGTGTCTTGTGTAGGGGCAGGCAGCCGCCTGCGGAGAGGTCTCGGGTCACCAGCAGACGCGCAGGCGGACCGCGCACGCGCCGGAGCAGCTCCCGCACGGCCGCTGAAGGCTTGGCTGTTAGAGCAGCAGTGATGTCTCCTGAGAGTGTTTGCCCCCTGGGCGCTGGGAACGTCTGTGGTGGTTGGGAGCGGCTCGCACCCCCACTGTGTCAGCCCCGCGAGGGCAGCTCGCTGGTGTGTGCGGCCCCACCTCCAGAGCCGGGGCTCCGGGGCCGTCCGCCTCGAGCGTCTGTGGGGGAGCGGCGCGCTGCCGCCGTGCTGGGTGGCGGTGTGGCGGCCCCCCCCCCCCACCCCCCCCCCCCCGTCTCGGCGCAGCCGTTCCCCCCAGGCTGGTGAGCGGCTAGACGGGAGCGCTCGTCCGCTTCAAGTGGAAACCGTCTGCTCTGTGGAGCCTTTCCTCACCAGCTTCCCCCCCCCCTCCCCGTGCCCGTTCCTGCCCTCTCACCCCCACCTGAGTCCCCATGCAGTAGGGGGAAGTGTGTCCTGAGCCCTCGAGTCAGGCGTGGGCCTCACCCCGTCTTCTCCTTGGTCCGCACGGCCTCATTCGGGGTGTCTTGCACACAGTAGGGGCCCGACCATGTAGAGACAAGTCCTGAGGTGCGTGTGCCTCACCACAAAAGCCGTTCACCCTGAGGGACTCACAGAGCCCGTCTGTGTGCTGATGGCTTGCGGTGTGCATGGCCTTCCGTCTTGCCAGTCGAGGGAGCCCTTGGCCCTCCGGCCTTCAGTTGAAAATTTGAGTGGACGGAGGGCCCCCTCCAGTCCTCCTGAGGTCTGGAGGTCACAGCGTGTTGGTCTCCTGGTTCTTGTCCGCACTGGAGATGTCACTGTAAACTGAGCCCAGATTCTCCACATCTTGTGTGCAGCTGGCTTCTGGGTGTAGACGTTCTCAGAAACAGGCCTGGCGGTGCTCCCTGATCAGAGTGTCACGTTCCACAGCAGCGGGAAGCAGCAGGGGAGCCAGGAAGGTGCCTGGCCTCCTTTGGCCCGCCCTCGTCAGCAGTTGGGGGCCCTGCCTCACCGGTGGCTGCCGCCTCCCTGATGCTGAGGGGGCGCCTGACGAGTCATCTCAGGATCTCTGTTTGGGCCCCAGCCTTGTTTGTTGTCTGAATGTTTTATTTCCTTTTTTTTTTTTTTAAAGGAAAATAGATACAAACTCTACCTTGAGGCCAGTAATTTTGTAGAATCTCCCTTAATTTGGGTTTCTTTGATCCTGCCTCGTGATTAGATTTAGGATATGCGTTTTTGTCAGGACTGCCACAGAAGTGAGGTGTCCTCTTGCACCCCTCTTTCGCCCCCCCGGGAGGGACGGTGTTGGCTTGACTCATTCTGGTGATGACAACAGCCATCCCTTTGTCACTTGGTTAAGGTGGGGTCTGCTGGGTTTCTCACTGCTGAGCTACTGTTCCGCTCTTTGTAATGAATAAGTGTCCCATGGGGAGAGACTTGGAGACTGTGAACGTGCTGTTTGTCGTCAGCCTTGCATCACTAGTTTTAGAAACCATTATGGTCTGGTTGTTTGTGCCCCTCATTCCTATATTGAAATCCCAGTGCTGATTTGATGGTATTAGGAGGTGGGGCCTTTGGGAGGGACTTAGGCGGCGAGGGTGGAGCCCTCATGAATAGGACTAGTGCCCTTATAGGAGACCCCACAGAGCTCCCTTGCCCCTTCCCCGGTGTGAGGACACAGTGAGAAGGCACCAGCTGTGAAGCAGGAAGAGGGCCCTCACCTAGCCATCCTGGCGCCTTGATCTTAGACTTCCTAGCCTCCAGAACTGTGAGAAATAAATGTCTGTACTTTGTAATAAGCTACCCAGTCTGTGGTATTTTGTTACAGCAAACTAAGACAGAACCCACTGATTTTTTTTTTTTAATTTTATTTATTTATTTTCCCCCCAAAGCCCCAGTAGATAGTTGCATGTCATAGCTGCACATCCTTCTAGTTGCTGTATGTGGGACGTGACCTCAGCATGGCCGGAGAAGCGGTGCGTCAGTGCACACCCGGGATCCGAACCCGGGCCGCCAGCAGCGGAGCGCACGCACTTAACCGCTAAGCCGCGGGGCTGGCCCCAGCCCACTGATGTTCTTAACAGAGTCAGTTATTTCTCTCATAGTTGCTGAATGGTAATGATTTAATTCTTTTAATTTCTTCTGCATTTATCATTTGACATTGGGCTGTAAAGAAGAACTTTCCCATCTCCCCCATTTGTTTATTTATCGATTTATATACATTAGAATGGACTGGTGGAATCTTATTTTATTCAATGAGCTAAAATCCATTACTATTATTGTTTATTTTGATGCTCAGATTGTTCCTGCTTCAGCCAGTCCCATCAAACTGACTGCAGCGAAGGACAGCTCTTAAAAATGTGAATTTCCAGGTCTGTCACGGTCTTTTTGACTAGTCTTCATGAGTAGTTTGGAAAAAGCTCCTTGAGCGATTCTGACGTTCTGTGGAATTTGGGACCAACTGGACCAGGCTGTCATTTTAAGTGGGCACCTCATGGAGTCCCCATTTCCCCTAGCCACCAGAAGAGGCAAGTGACCTGCTCTGCCCACCTCCGTGCTGGCTTCTGGGTCAGAGTTTCTTTGAAAAAAGGCTCCTTAGCTTAAAAAGTAATAAAAATAGTAAGTTTGAAAAAAATCACTGGCTGAGGTGACCTCCATTCCAGGCCCAGCGTTTCTCCTGCTGAGCCTTGCCTCCCTGCTTCCCTCCTCTGACCCACATCCATCCCTCCCTCTGCTTCCTTCCTGATGGCAGCACAGGGCAGACAAATGTCTCCTCTCACCAGAGAACGAGGAGGCCCCTCAGTGCTCTTTGAACTCAGAGGGTTTCAGGTTGTGGGTTTTGGTGATGGAAACTCGTATTGCTGTGTGTGCTAAGTTCAGTTTCATACAGGAAGCCAGGTACTTAGATCCCCGGGCCTGCTGGAGAGCCTGGTGGGCCTCAGTTGGTGGTCTAGGCTTCCTGCACCTCCACGTGGAGGCCATCCCAGGGCTGCGGTCAAGGGCTTGAGGGTCTCTAAACTCTGGGAACCTCCCTTCTCTACACATTGACCCTGTGATGGGGAGGGTGGCCCACCCTAACCCCTGTGGGGCTTCGTAGTGGCTTCTCATGGTGACGAGTCCAACGTCTGGACCCCAGGGAGTGGCTGCTGCCACCATGGCTGATTCCGCAGTGTTTCTGGCAGACCGTGGGTGTGGGGAATTGGGTCGGAGGGTGCGTTAGAGTGGGGCATGGACACTTCTGACTCTGTCTGCGAGTCCGAGAGAGCTGAGTGGGGAGCCCATGGATCTGAGTCCCTCTTTCCCCTCTCCGAGGGTGGTGGTGCCTTGGGGCAGGGGCACAACATCTTTCCTCTGTGTGAGTCCTTGGGCAAGAAGGCTCTGGCCTGCCATTGTGACTCTTTCTCATACAGAACCCATTCCACTTCCATATTTACCTGTCCTCTCCTAGACGTCTCCCCTTGGACCTACCCATTCCTTTGGCCTTTGAAAATTCCCCAGCACCAGAGGGCTCTGAGGGCTCCCTTCTTGGATGGTAGGAATGTCCAGGGCCTAAGGTGTGCTACTTGGAGGTACAGCAGGGCCCCCAGCTCCCTTCGGGATATGACTGCTCTTCCCTGGGATGGGCCTGTGATTGGGTCAGGTGTCAGTACTGGGAGCCTCGAAGGCCAGGTAGAGAGATTGAATCTTGGTGAATGGCTGACTGTAGAATCAGGGGGTGAGGAGCCAGCAGGATATCTTGGGGAGTTCTAGCTCAGGAGATGGGTGTATGGTGTTGTCTAGGTACAGCATAGTTCAACTGGGTTCTCTGCGTAGGGTCTCACGTGGCCCAAATCAACGTGTTGGCAGGGCTGCATTCCTTTCTGGAGGCTCTGGGGAAGAGTCCACTGCCAAGCTTATCAGGATTGTTGGCAGACTTCAGTTTGTTGCTGTTGTAGGACTGAGGGCCTGTTTCCTTGCTCACTGTCGGCCAGGGATACCCTTAACTCCTAGAGCCTTTCTCTGGTGCTTGCACGTGGCTTCTCTGTCTCAGATCCAGCAATAATGCGTTGCATCCTTCTCATGGCTTGGAATCTCTTTGATGACTTCTGCCCTCAGCTGGAAGAAAGCTGTGCTATTTAGGGCTAGTGTAACTATATTAGACCCACTCAGATAATTTTCCTATTTTTAAGGTCAATTAATTAGTCACCTTAATTGCATCTGCAAAGTCTCTTTTGCCCTTTCTTTTTTTTTTTTTTTTTTGGTGAGGAAATTAGCCCTGAGTTAACATCTGTTGCCAGTCCTCCTCTTTTTGCTGAGGAAGATTGGCCCTGGGCTAACATCTCTGCCCATCTTCCTCCATTGTATGTGGGACGCCTGCCACAGCATGGCTTGATAAGAGGTGCATAGATCTGTGCCCAGGATCTGAACCTGTGAACCCTGGGCTGCCAAAGTGGAGCATGCGAACTTAACCACTATGGCACTGGGACCACCCCAGCCCTTTCTTTTCTATGGAGATAAATTATACTTCATGTTTTTTTATTTTGCTCAGTAAAAAGATGGCAACTAAAAATATGTTGAAGTCTTCCTAGAGATCAGGGTAAAAATGGCTTGTGGACACACCTAATTTTACTTTATCCTAAAACTCCACAAAAGTTAAGGTAAAGGGGATTTCTAAAAAAGAATCAATCTATGAGGACAGGGAGAATGGGAAAGAAAACAACAGCAAGAAAAAAATTTGCAAGCCGAGAATAGATGGATGAGGGACCCAGTTTAAAATGTGGGAGTTGGTGTCACCATATTATTTTTGGGAGGGAGGGGAGGGAGCATCAGAGGTGGCTAAATACAGAATTGTGTGAAAGCAGTTGACGTGGTTAGATACCTGGATGCCTTTTCTTCCTCCATCGTGTTGTGACCGCCTCTCTCTTGTGGCTGGATGCGTGGTGTTCTGAGACTCAGCTTCAATGTGGGGGGTCCCCACCCCACAAACAGTGCCCCAGACACCAGCCAGGGGTCCTACACTTTAACTCAATTCTGATAGCATCAGATTCCACAGGTTAAGGGTTCAGTCCCATCCATAAGACTGCTGCCACCCCTCCAACCCCCCTGTCGCCTGTGCTTCCGACCAACTGCCTGTAAGTCAGAGGTTCCCACGACCCCTCCTCGGGTTTGATTAATTTGCTAGAATGGTTCACAGAACTCAAAGAACCGTTTTACTTACTGGATTACTGGTTTATTATAAAAGGATATGATAAAGGATACAGATGAATTTCCAGATAGAAGAGATGCATAGGGCAAGATTTTTGGGAAGGGTGCAGAGCTTCCATGCCCTCTCCGGGTGCCCCACTCTCCCAGCACCTCCACGTGTTCACCAACCTGGAAGTTCTCAGAACCCCATCCTTTTGGGATTTTATGGAGGCTTCATCGTGTCGGCATGATTGTTCATTAATTCCATTTTCAGCCCTCCCCAAGAGAATGAGGGAGCAGGGCTGGAAATTCCAGTCTTCTAATCATGGCTTGGTCTTTCTGGTGACCAACCCTCATCCAGGAAGCCACCCAGAGTTATCACATTAGAACAAAAGACACTCCTATCACCCAGGAAAGTACAAGGGTTTCAGGAGCTCTGTGTCGGGAGCAGAGGTCAAAGGCCAGTATTAGGACAAGAGAGGCTCCTAGTGTTCTTATCACTTAGGAAATTGCAAGGGTTTTAGGAGCTCTCTGCCAGGAACCAGGGACGGAGACCAATATATACTTTCCATTATCTCACACTGGACATTGGAGATTTATTCTGCAGAAGGAAAAACCAAGGGACTGGGAGGCTCCAGGTATTCTTGGAGGTTCATTTGGGGACTACCTCCATTCGCCAGCCTTCTACTCCCACTTGGCTTCTAGAACAGTGACAACCAGCCCCTTACTTTCCAGGCAGGTGATTAAAAGAGGCCTCACTGGGGAACCTGAGCAGCCTAAGAGGAAAGAACTAAAGGTGCTGACAATGGGGATTTCCCAGAAAGTAGCCCAGCCAGATCGCCGTATGTAGAAACTCACCTTTGCAAGGCCTGAGCACTTCCAGTTCATTCTTAGGCATTTACTCTCAATCATGAGGATTACTTAATCATGAGGATTGCCAAGGATTACTAGACATCTGAAGAAAGTGCCTAACATGAAAGGAAGCAAAACAAATAGGAAAAAAAACCATCTTGAAAGAAATGTTCTATTTAGGGAGAAGAACATTTTGAAAAACATTACACATTTTCTCAGAGAGACAAGAGAAATATTGTATCCATGAAATAAGAAGAGGATACTATAAAAAAGGAACATTTAGAAAACAAGAAATTATTAAAAGTTAAAAAATAAGGGCAGAACAAAAATAGTAAGAGGATTATTAGAAGATAAAGTTGAAGGAGTCTTCCAGAAAATGGATAAAAAGGATGAAGAGGTGGATAATGGAGCAGAAGAGGTAAGAAAATCAAAGGATCAGCCAAGTTTCCCGTATTCATTAATGGGAGTTGCAGAAAGAACAGAGAAAAATGTAACTGGGAAAATCTTTAAGAAAAAAATTTCCTAGAAGAAAAGGATGTTGGTTTCTATATTGGAAAGGTTCATCAAATGTTGAGCTAAGTGGATGAAGATAGACCCAGACCAGTACCCTGAAATTTCAGTATGCCTGGGAGAAAGGAATGGTCCTACAAGTTTACAGAGAGAGAAACAGATCCATTACACAGATCAGGAATCTTAGTGGTTTTGGACTCCTTCAGTACACGGGATGGAGAAGATGGCAGAGCGATGCCTTCCTCATCCTTAATGAAATGGATTCCCAACCTAGAATGCCACACACAGCCCAGCTTTTATCCAAGAATGAAGGTAGAATGAAGATATTTTCAGACATACAGGGTCTGTAAAACTTGCCTTTTGCACTGAAGGATTTCTCCACGAAGGTGAGCAGAGACTGGATCCCCGTAGGCTGCATCCCAGGTGAAGTGAGTGGCCTTCTGTGCAGCAGTCCAGAATAAAGCAGTTCAGGAGGCTCAGGAGAGATGTCTTCTGGAAGAAGAAATAGAAATAGAACATCTGGTGTGAATGAACTTATTGAGGGGAGATTTGGACAACTGGCATTGAATTGGGGTTGAATATTGATAAGTTCGTAGAAAATTAAGCAAACAAAAATAAGAGAATTGTTAACTCCAGAAAGCAAAAAGTGCTGCAGGAAAGGAAAAGTAATCACGCTTCCCATAGGCTCACTCTGATGGCTCACGTGGTCGTGATGACGTGAACTCTGGAGATTGCTCTAGCCGGCACTACAGTTGACCTACAGTCGTGTGTCGCTTCACATCGGGGACACGTTCTGAGAAATGCAAACATCACAGAGTGCACTTACACAAAACCAGATGGTATAGCGTACTACACACTAGGCTACATGGTACTCGTCTTATGGGACCACCATTGTACATGTGGTCCATCATTGACTAAAATGTCGTTATGTGGGGCACGACTGTAAATTGGAGTGCAGATACGGGAAAGGAGAAGTGAGGGGTAGTTTGCAGGGAGAGGTGGTTTGTAGAGGTGTAAAGAGAGTTATATCTTCGTCTGCAGGGGAGGAAGTGGATAGGTAATACCTAAAACTGAAAAATCAGGGAGTAGTAGTAGAAGCATATGCAGAAATTTTTAGGAGAGATTTGGAGCGTAAACATTCAAGAGGCAGCTAGAAGTTGAAAAGTGTCCCCTGGAAAGGGGAAGGGCTGGCCTGGGGCTTAGAATCTGCTGTTTTTCTCAACACAGCTTTTACAATAGCTGATTCTTAGAACACGTGCAGGGATAATTTTGAGAAAAATTAAGACAACAGCAACTGTAGAATGCATGGCATATAATTAGGGGAAATACTGTTTCATGAAACTCATTTTAGTTGTGCATGGGAGTGTGTGCATGCACATACTGGATTGATTTTGTTAAAATGTGTTTCTTACTGTGGGCTATGGTGAAAAATTTGAAAGCCATTGTTTTGTGGTTTCTCATTGCCAGTTCACTTTTCACACTTCTGAATTGTTCAGGTATTTTATAGTTGAGCATGTGCTACTTTTTTAATTAAAAAGAGGTGGAGAGGGAGGAGGAAGGGATCTCACAGATTAATACAATCCCAAAGTAGACCTGTGTACAGTGACTGCACAGGTCATCATGTTACCGGATACACACCCAGCTTCTTTACGCGCCACACAAGAGGGGCCAAATAAACTAGAACGCCAGGCTTATGGCAGGGAAAGAGTTTTATTTTGGGTGACATCAGCTGGGAGACGAGAGCTCTCAAATTTGTCCTGTCTCCCTGAAAGTTGGGAGGCAAGTGGTTTTAAAAGTTGTGAGGAATGTGGCTGCGGGTAGGGAGGGGGAGCCTGTGGCCTTGCTGGCAGGTGCTTTCCCACCAGCCTGCCTTTGACCTCGTGAGGCTGCTTGGAGGGAGGAGGATGGTGGATAAGGGAATTGCAGGTGGGTGTCCTTCAACTGTCCCTGTCTCCATAGTGGATGGTGGATTCTGCTGCCAGAAAGCCAAGGAGTTGAGGTCTGAGAAGCTTTAGCTTCTTAATATCAGTTTCCCTGTAACAAACCTGAAAAACTGGCCAAAACATCAGTGTGAGCCCAGCTTGAGGCCACCTGGGCTTTTAACAATTAGTAACTTCTGTTTGCCTTGTGAAGTTCAGGGATACAAAAAAAAACCAATAGTTACACATGAATGTAACTTAAAGAAGCAGGGAAAGAGGATGAGTGCCTTTGGTTTTAACTCCATATATTCTGGGTTTAATGTAGGGGAACTGATATCAGGGCCAGTATCAATCACACTGGGGGGCCAGCATCCTCAGCTGGCAAGCACACTCCCATCAGCAATGGCCTCAATTTACATTTATAATACAAAGGTGGTAATGGTAAGTGCTACAGTGGAAAACTTTTTAGAAAATCACTTAAGTCCACCACCCCATGCAACCGTTTTCTTGCTTTTATATTCCATTTTGGTTTTTAACTACATGCTTACAAATTGTCCCATAATTGCAAACCCTGATATTCAGATTTCATAATGCATATTCTTTTTCTTCTGCTGGTTTTCTGGAGGCAAATTCTTAGTCATGAGTTTATTGGATTAAGGATATCTATGACCTTTGTTTTATTTTGTTCTGAGTGTCTGTAACTGTTACAAAGGGTAGTAACAGTTTACTCTGCTGCCAGCAAGGTATGAAGGGCCAGCCGCACCATGGGCTTGCCAGCAATAGCGGTGATTATTTAGTTAAATTAAAAAAATGTAAAATGGTGTCTCTAGATTGTAAGTTTCTTTTTTTTTCTTTTTTTTTTTTTGTGAGGAAGATCAACCCTGAGCTAACATCTATTGCCAATCTTCCTCCTTCCCACCCCCCCCTTTTCTCCCCAAAGCCCCAGTAGATAGTTGTATGTCATAGTTGCACATCCTTATAGTTGCTGTATGTGGGACGCCGCCTCAGCGTGGCTGGAGAAGTGGTGCGTCGCTGCGCAGCGTGCCCAGGATCTGAACCCGGGCTGCCAGTAGCGGAGCGCACACTTAACCGCTAAGCCACGGTGCCGGCCCCTGGAAGTTTCATTTCCAGTGATGTGGAGTTTTTTTTCCTCTGTTAATTACATTGTCCTAACCTTTCAGAATAATGTCCACATCCTCTGTCCATTTGTCTAAAACTGGAGTCTTTTTAGTAAGTATGAATTTTTTTATAAGTTGTAGATGTTTACCTTTTGTCATAACTGCTGCAGAGAACTTATCATTTGTGTTTCCTTTTTTACTTTAATATTACGTTAATTGTTATGGGGATTTTACAATGTTTTATCTGTTTTATATTGATATTCTTGTACTTTGGATTGTTTTTTCCTGTTGCCTCAAAAGTAAGGGAGATTAACATAGTCCTGAAATACTCTGTTCTATTATGCATGTGTGCAGCCTGTAATATTTAGATAGATTTTGGCTTATGTAGTTCCTCGCAGATTGCTAACCAGCTATCTCAACACTATTAAATAATTCTAACTTCCCCCTGTTTTGAGAAGTTGATGTTTTGACAAACACATGTCTCCTATGTGCCGTGTAAATGCTTTATTCTATTTTAATAAGTTTTGGAGTTGAGACAGTTTGAGGACTTATAATTAAATTTTTCTGATAATTGTTTTCTATGCAAAAAACAATAGCTTTTGGAGATTCTTCTCTGTTGCAGTGGTAATTAGCATTTGTGAGAAGCTTATCCATCTTCTTTTAGGAAGCTCAGATTCTGCGTGTGTGTTATGGGAAATGGTCTTTGTGTTAATTGAATGCATTGGTTGGTAGAGAGTTCAGTTCTGCCTTCCTCTGATGTGACTCGATTTAGCAAATAGAGTGAGATGTCAGGGACCACAGTCACTTTGGAGTCATTTTGGCTGAATTTTGGGTCAGATCTGGGTTCCAGTTTCAGCACCACTGGCTTCACTGCCTTCTTGGGGCTCTGTGTAAATGTGGGTGACACCTCAGGTTGGCGGCTCGGGGGTGCTTGTCAGTACTTATTCCACTGAGGTTCTGAAGCCAGTGAGCCAGACCTCAAGAGCTCTGTGTTGGCTTTATTCCCCCGAGACGGGAGGCTGTCGCGCCGCGTTGGAGGATGTGGCTTAGGCTGGGGTCCAAGCAAGTCTTCCCGGTACCTCCTTCAGTCCACATCTGGGACGAGCCTATGTGGAGACCAGGATCTTGTGGTGTCATTGAAGTTCAGCACCTGCTTCTCCACCCACGGACCCACACAGCAGAGAGCAGCGCAAGAGCAAGAGGCAGCCTTTCCTCCCTGCTCCCTTAGGTGAAGTGCGGCCGGCCGGGGCAGTAAGGGGGGTAGCTCTCCTGGCCTCCCTGGTCACTAGAGCCTTCTCTTCCCAAGGAAGGAAGAAACAAGTGGGTGAAGGAGACTAAAACGTGTCTCTTCGACAGCTTCCTCTTTTGTGGGTTGGAATGGGGAAATAAGTGTTGTTGGGACATCCCCACCCCTGGGCCTCACGGGCTTATTCTGGTCCAACAAAAATGGCATAATACCTGTGTGCGTGCTCTGGGTTGTGTGTGGCGGGTGTGTGAGGGTGCACGTCTGACTGTGGCACCCCGTGTCGTGGATGATTAGGTGTCTCTTTCTAGTTGTTCCTGGGTGTGAACGGGGCTGGTGTGATTCTGAGAGTGTAAGTTGCCAGAGAGTGAGAGCTTGGGGTTTGCATCACTTGTTGAGATTCTCTGGTGTGGGTTTGGACCTTGACATCTGTGAAAGCAGAGTTGTTTCCCAGTTGGTCATGTGTCTGTGTGGGATGAGGCCCTGGCAGCCTGGTGAAGAGGGGGAGGCAGATGGTGAGAAAGCCAGGCACTCACGGGGAATCCACACTCGAGGGCAGTGGTCTCCTGCCTCCTGTGTGCCATCGAGTCCCCGTGGCCTTTCGTGTTCTCCACGCTTACCTGGCCAGCGCTGTCCAGATGGAGGTCTCTGTGTCACCTCAGGGTAGTCATTCCCAGAGGCCCCAGGCAGGGGGCAAGGAGGAGGTCCTCAGTACTGTGGGAAGCATGCAGGCATGTGCTAATTAGCTGCTTTCTTTGTGGAGCCAAGATCAAGGAGAAAGGAGGGAGTCTGGCTTTATTTACTGCTTCAAAGCTTTGGGGAGAGTTCTGTACTCTCACATATATGGTTAAGATAAGTGATGTCCAAGGAGCACCCTCCAGGACTCCTGAACTTTGGGTACCGTGGCTGAGCAGCCCTCCCCAAGCTCTGGGGCCCAGTTCCAGGAAGCGCATGGCCTTCCACCTTCTAGGCTTCTGTGGGAACCATGAGCAGGAGGGGGTGCATTTGACATTCTAAGGAGCAGGACTGTCTTGTCCATAAAGGGGAACAGGGTTTCTACCACTGGAACATTTTCATGTCTCATAGGGCAGTTCTAGCCAAGTTGGCTGTTCTCTGCAATAAACTTCATTTTTAGGTTGAAAAAATTTTTTCCCGTATATGCATGAATCCAGTCATCTGTAGTTAGAAGAAAAAAACAGTGCTTTGGGGCTTTGTAATTTGTGGAAAACAAATGGGTGAGTGTTGGTTACCTGAGTTGGTTGCCTGCCAGGAGCCATCCCTCCCATACCCCTGGTCTCTGTGTGCACTGCTGCTAACAAGGCCCTTCTGCCTTTGCAGGATCCAGAGGCACCACAGCCCTCAGTGCCCAGGCTGACACTGGTCCCCTGGGCCTCTCAGAACCACCTGGGAAATTTGTCAAATATGTAGATTCTGGGCCCCAACCCAGACCTACTTATCAGAACCTCCAGGGGATAGGGCCCTGAAATCTGTATTTAGAATGAGTCATTCTGGTGCTGTCAGCTGGGCCCCTCCACATGGTGACATTAGGGATCGGTCACTAAGAGCCCCCTTTTAGTTGAGGGTGCTGAGGCCCTGAGGGGGCAGGGACTTGCCCAGGGTCTAGTCATGTTGCTGAAGGAAGGAACCTGGATCTCTTAAGCTCCTGTTCTTTCCCTGCAGCCACTCTGTGTGGCCCAGGCTGTGTTCAGGCCTCCTGTGTGTCCTTGTGTCTAGCAGTGTCCTTCGGCACCCAGGTTGTGTTCACACTTGTTCTTGGGAGTTTTGTGGAAGTGCTGTGCTGATGGTGGGCAGGGAGGTGGAGATGGGGGCTGCAGGAGCCAGAGTCACTGCAGCCCCTCCAGGGCTGGTTTTTGAGGCCAGAAAGGCTGGGCTCCTCCAGCAGGGCGTGGACCACTCTCCTGTCCCTCTTGGAGGGAGGAGGGCAAGCTCAGGGTGGCGTCCAGGCTGTGTCTCTTGACTCTGCTCTGTGGGAAGGACGGTCGAGCCGTCACAGCACCCATTTCCAGAGGGATGTGGTTTTCATGTCCCTGCTTGGCATCACTTTCTCAGAACGTCACAGGCCAGCGGCCAGGCTGCAGAGGCCGCCCCACAGGAATGGACTGTGCAGTGGCCACTCCACAGCAGAAGCTGGTTTCTTACTAGCAGTTGTGGGTGGGTTGTCTCCTTACTGTCTTGTTTGTGCCTTGGGCCCTATTAGGTTTTGCTCCTCTCCCTGGGAAGTGGGGGCAAACAGGGAGCTAGGAGTGAGCGTTCCCCTGTGAGCATCAGATCTCGCCCATCTGTCAGCTTGGAGCATCTCCCTCCTCCCCACCATTCAGCCACTGCTTTGGTGGCAGAGATGGTGGAGGAGTTAGGGGTCCACCTGGACGGCCCTTGGGGTTAAAAAGGAAAGTAGTAAAGGTGGGCCAGCCCTCAGAATCCCCTTTGAGGGCACCCTCTGTTTTGTAGGATTCTCTGAGGGCTGTTGGGGGATGGAGACAGATAAGGCCCCACCCTTCTCTCTGTGCAGTTCATGGAGTGTTCTGTAGTCTGAACCTCACTGCAGCCCCAGGAGGCCCAGCAGTGGTCATGAGGTGGGGGTGAGGTGAGGCGGTTAAGCAAGGGAGGAAGGAGTAGGGGATGCTAGCTGCTGTGGGCTGGGGCTCTCCTGCCCACACCAGGGCACCCCCTACTTTATCTCTCTGAGGGCTGAGCTTGGGAGGTTGTCTCAGAAAACGTTAGATGAACAAATGTGGAGCCTGCATTCTGGCTTCTCTTTACTGGCTGCGGTTAGGTCATGTCCACACCTGCCCTTTCATGTCGTCCTCCCTAACTTGGCTCTCAGTGGTCCGGCCCCCATTTCTGCATTTGGCTCTTTCCTGTCCTGGCTGCTGTGCCCCAGATGGTGCTGGGTAGAAAGAGCGGGGACTGTGGAATCCGCATCCTTGGTTCAGATCCTGGGCCCTGTCGTTTTGTCTCATCCTTGGGCAATCACATGATCTTCCTCAACTGTTTGCTCCACCTAGAAGTGGGGAAATCAATACCCAGTGTAGAGGAGATGAGATAAATGTTTGGAAAGGTTCTAAGCAGAAGTCCTGGTATTTAGGAGACACTTGAAATATCGCCATTCTCCATTCTTACAAAAATTCTCCTCTTATTCTTTTGGCTGTTTTTGGAAAGTTGACTTAGCCAGTTTTAGTCTTATCTACAGCTTGTGTTGAGAGTAGACCTGTGTCTGGACAATGAAAGAATGCAGGAAACGACGCGGAGGTGTCCCGAGTCTGTGTCAGCTTCCCTGTGCCCTCTCCTGGGGAGCAGGTGGGGGAGCCTGTGAGCCTCCCCGTGCCCTCTCCTGGGGAGCAGGTGGGGGAGCCTGTGAGCCTCCCTGTGCCCTCTCCTCGGGAGCAGGGTGGGGGAGACCTTTGAGTGGAGCTGCCGTCTTATCACCCTGTGTCTCTCTGCAGGTCCTACCTCTCGGAAGATGCATTATTACAGATACTCCAGCGCCGAGGTCAGCTGCTGGTACAAGTACCTCCTCTTCAGCTACAACATCGTCTTCTGGGTGAGTGGATGAGAGCGGCCACATTCCCTTGCTGAGTCCTTCATTTAGTAAATCACGACTTTAGTAATTTAGTAATTCATTTAGTAATTCACGTGCTTTTTATTTGCCTGGCCCCAGTGAGGCTCTGGACGGGAAGGCACTCCGGGTCGAGGAGCCCTGTCCTCCCGGAACCTGCGGCAAGTGAACTATAAAATAGACCATTAAGGGGCTGGCCCGGTGGCATAGCATTTGCGTGTGCGTGCTCCGCTTTGACGGCCTCGGGTTCCCAGGTTTGAATCCCGGGCGTGGACTGATGTATCGCTCATCAAGCCATGCTGCTGCAGTGTCCCACATACAAAGTGGAGGAAGATAGGCACAGATGTTAGCTCAGGGCCAATCTTCCTTGGCAAAAAGAGGAGGATTGGCAAGAGATGTTAGCTCAGGGCCAGTCTTCCTTTCCAAAAAAACAACAAAAAAAAATAGACCATTAAGTACTGTGATGGGGAAGGCCAGGGTGATTGAAAACCAGATGAAGGGGCCCCTGCTTCAGCCTTGGGGGTTCAGGAATACTTGGGGCTCTGGCCCAGGCACGTGTCTGTCCCCCTCCATCCACACCCTGGGAACACCCCAGTGAGACATTGGCAGCAGGGTGCTTTGTGCGCATGTGACCGTGGGCCGGGCCCTCTTCTAGGCTCTGGGAGGTAAGAGTGGACAATGACCCTGCCTTTGTGCTGCCTGTGTTTAACCAAAAGCAGTATCAGCCTACTGAGCAACAGAGCAGGGAGGAAGAATCTCCTTGGCTAGGGCAGTTGAGGAAGGGCATTCTGTGGAGGTGACTTGTGGGTGAGACCTGAGTCCTGGTGAAGAGGCAGCCATGTGGGGATCTGGGAAAGAAAGCTCCAGGCGGGGAGAGCAGCATTTGCAAAGGCCCAGAGGCAGGAATGAGCTTGTCCTGTGCAGGGGATATAAAGAAGGCCACGTGGCTGGAGCTCAGGTGAAGACAGAGACGTGGAGGAGCCAGGTCATGTAGGAATGTACAGTTCTCAGTAAGTGGGAGTTTTGCTCCAACTTTTCTGCTTCTTTCCTAACTCTTGGTAGACGATAAGGTAGATGGTATGATCTGGATTTGGAATGATTCTGCAGAGTGAAGGGGTGGGTGGTGGTACCATGCTCTGAGATGGAATATTGGGGCAGAAGGATTTGAATGGTCCCTTAGCCAGCCACATGGAGATGTCATTTCTTGTGTCAGTGACCATCCTGGAGATGAAAGTCTTGGCCACTGTCAGAGGAAAAGGTGGACTGGATGAGATCATCGAAGGAGAGTATGTTAGACGAGGAGAGATCTGAATGTTGAGCCCTGGGGTGCTAGAGGTGGGGCTGAGGAGAAAAGTCCGCTCTCAAGTTGGCTGTGAGTGAGTGGCCTCAGGTACAGGGAAGACCAGGAGATTTCGTGTGTGGAAGCCTCGAGAGGAAGCCCTTCAGTAGAGAGGAGCAGTCAGCTGTACTGCGGGAGGTGAAGGAGGGTGAGGACAGGAAATTGCCATTGGTTTTGACAAAGCAGGGTCTGTCAGTGGCCTTGAACACAGCTGCCATGTGCTCTGGGGGTGGACACACACCTGGAGTTGGCCGAGGAGCCACTGGGCCAATGAGACATGAGGAAGTGGAGACCAGTGACTCGTGACAGTTCTTTCAAGGACTCTTACCTTAAAAAGTAGCAGCAAGAGTGGGCACTGGCTGCAGACGGTGCAGGGGTTAGGGAGGCGTCAGAGCATGTGTGGGCTGCCCGTGGGCGGGTCCAGGGTGCAGCGGGCGTTGATGCTGTGCAGGAGAGTGAGGGCGTGATCACCACAGAGGCCTCTAAGACCAGTAGGAAGCGTCCTGCACCAGTGTCTTTGTGGGGACAGGTGCACGGGGAGGGACAGAGCGAGTGGCCGGGACGCAGATGTTGCCTCTCCTGCGGATCTTGGCATTTCCTGTTTGGCTTGGAACTCTTGAGAACAAGGCAGACGTACTATGACGTCTCAGCCTTTCCCCCTTGGTTGTACAGCATCATCTCCAGATGACTCATCTCCAAGTTTTGAGGGTTTTCTGTCCTGGAGAAGTAGGGTGGATTCAGTGGCTTGGCCATTCACTTCAGGTCTTTGCCTGTGCCCAGGCTGTCACCACAGCCTCGTCACTGCCCCTGAAGCAGGGAATGCTGGGCAGCTGATGTGGTTTCTGTGGGCCCCTCCTAATGGGAGGACTGTGGCTGCCGCATCCTCGCTGTGTATGGCTTCCCAGATCTCACTGCTCCCTGTCTGGAGGAGAGCCCTCTGGCCCCACCTGGAGTCCCACCCCCAGCTAGGTGTGTGGTGGAGGCCACCTGGCAGAGGCAGGCAGTTAGACGCCTCGGACACTTGCACACCCAGCTGTCGCCCCCCGTTGCCCCCCGGCTGCGCTCGCTTGGCCTTGTGCCCTGACCTGAGGCTCTCATCCTTATCTTGGCAGCTGGAGTGAGACTCACCCACTGATGCTGCGATTAGGGCCTGGTGAGCCCCGTTTCTTCTGAGGCTTTCCAGAACAGACTCTGCTCTTGGGAATCTTTCCTACCTTCTCAGTGATAGACTGGCAGCACCACATTCAAATGGCGAAGTTTATGAATCCAGAATCGCAGCATGTCAGTTTGGTGACTGAAGGCTGGTGTACTGTTACCAGAGTTTTGCAGAATTGGCGATGTGTGTGGTCAGGAGTTCACCATTTTTCAGTTAGTGTGCACTGGGGCACAACAGGAAGGGACAGAAAGGAACAGGCAGGAAAATGAGGCATGAGGGAACTTCGTTGGAAAAATGAGGGGGGAGGCCGGGTGCCTCCCTGCCGGGTCCTGGGCGGTGATTTGCTGTCTTCATCTGCATAGGAGCTGGGAGTGTGGAGTGAGGCCTGAGAATTGGGGTGGAGAGCCGTGAGGGAAGCCAAAGTGTGTGTGTGGGGGGCACCTGTGCCCTCTGGACTCTCGTCTGCACTGAGCGACCTTGATAAGCTGCGCTGTTTTCGTTGTAACTTATTGATCTCACCTGCCCGCTGCCTGTCTCACGGGCTTGCTGGAAATGTATAAAACGACACGCAAAGTGCTTACCTCCTCAGAGAAGTTTTCTTTTTTAATGGAGAAAATATAAAAATAGAATAATGTAACGAACCCTCATGTTCCCATTACCTAGCTTCAGCAATTATCAACTTATAGCTGATTTTGTTTAATTTATATTTCCCCCCTTGGATTATTTTGAAGCGAAATACAGATAGGTGGTTTTGCATGGAGAGTTTTTGTGTTTTGGTGAATTAGCAGTGAGCAGGGGAGCAGACTGTGGCTTTGACAGCGGCCCTAGGCTCAGCAGCAGGTGTGAATGTGCAGAAGGCACCCTGCTGTTTCTCTGGCCAGTGCCAGGTGCTGGTGCAAGTGCAGGGTTTTATCCAGCAGTTCGCCTGTGCGGGACAATTTTGACAGTAACGTTCTGTATGGGAAACACCTGTAGCACTCTTAACACCTTTTTTAAGCTCTCTCCCTCCAACTTCGGGGTTGAGGTTTTCCCCAGTGACCGTTAATGCTTGCGTGGGGTGAGCACCGAGCGTGGGGTGAGCACCGTGGGTGCCAGCGACGTCTGTGTCTGTTCTGAGCTGCTTATTTTACCCAGTGGGCGCTGGGCTTCAGGGGGTCCTCACCACAGGGATCTCAGGGACACAGTGCTTCTAGCCAACAGCATTTTGAGGACGCTAGCACTTTTACCTTTTTAAAAAATTTAATTATAATCTTTCTTTGGTTGTTTTAGACCTGTTTCTAGTGCAAAATCTCACTTTGAATAGGGAAATGCAAATCAAAACCACAATGAGATACCACTTCACACCCATTAGGATGGCTATTATTAAAAAACCAGAAAATAGCAGATGTTGGTGAGGGTCTGGGGAAATTGGAGCCCTTGTGTACTGTTGGTAAGAATGTAAAGTGGTGCGGCTGCATGGAAAACAGTATGGAGGTTCCGCAAAAAGTGAAGAATAGGGGCCGGCGTGGTGGCGTAGGGGTTAAGTTCGCACGCTCCGCTTTGGTGGCCTGGGGTTTGGGGGTTCAGATCCCAGGCACAGACCTGCGCACCCCTTATCAAGCCATGCTGTGGCAGGTGTCCCACATATAAAGTAGAGGAAGATGGGCACAGATGTTAGCCCAGGGTCGATCTTCCTCAGCAAAAAGACGAGGATTGGCAACAGATATTAGCTCAGGGCTAATCTTCCTCACCAAAAAAAAAAAAAGCATATGTTTAAAAAAAGTAAAAAATAGAATTACCACATGATCCAGCAATTCCACTTCTGGGCATATACCCAAAAGAATTGAAAGCAGAATTTTGAAGAGATATTTGCACACCCTTGGTCATAGCAGCATTATTCACAATAGACAGAGGTAGAAGCAACCCGAGTGTCTACTGACGGATGAATGGATAAACAAAATGTGGTATATACATACAATGGAAATAGTATTCATTATTCAACCTTAAAAAGGAAGGAAATTCTGATATATGCTACAACATGGATGAACCTTGGGGACATTATACTAAGTGAAATAAGCCAGTCACAGAAGGACAAATACTGTATGATTCCACTTATACGAGGTCCAGTAGTCAAATTCCTGGAGAGAGAAAGTAGACTGGTGGTTGCCAGGGGCTGGGGGGAGGGGAGAAGAGAAAGTTGTTTAATGGGGACAGAGTGTCAATTTTGCAAGGTGAAAAGAGTTCTGTGGATAGTGGTGATGGTTGTATAGCACTGTGAATGTACTTAATGCCACTGAGCTGTAGACTTAAAAATGGCTAAGATGGTCAAGTTTATGTAATGTGTGCTTCACCACAGTTAGAACTTACACTTTGGCTTGCAGAAGAAGGAGAGCTGGGAGAGGGGTCCGCGGGAGGGGCGTGTACAGCCCCTCGTCTTTCCTCGTTCTCACCGAACCTGGGTTCAGCCCAAATCGGGAAACTTTTAAGAGTGAAGGAGAGGGGCCGGCCCCGTGGCTTAGCGGTTAAGTGCGCGCGCTCCGATACTGGCGGCCCGGGCTCGCATCCCGGGTGTGCACCGACGCACCGCTTCTCCGGCCATGCTGAGGCCGCGTCCCACACACAGCAACTAGAAGGACGTGCAGCTATGACATACAACTATCTACTGGGGCTTTGGGGGGGAAAAAAAAAAGGAGGAGGATTGGCGATAGATGTTAGCTCAGAGCCGGTCTTCCTCAGCAAAAAGAGGAGGATTAGCATGGATGTTAGCTCAGGGCTGATCTTCCTCACAAAAAAAAAAAAAAAAAGAGTGAAGGAGAGATTATTAAGAATTCTGCCAGAACAACAGGTGTCTCCCAGGCCAACCAGGACATGCCGTCATTTTATCCAAGAGAGGCAAAGCGCATCCAGTGTGGAGATGTGGAAGGGCTTAGAGGTCAGCCCCCCTTCCCTGCTCCCGTTCACAGCAGGCGTCTTTGTGGGTGCGAGTTGTCTTCTCTTGTTTGGCGTTTATTGAGTTCCTCCTCTGACAGGGCACTCACCACCTCCTGCAGTGGGCTGTTGTCTCTGGATCACTCTGACGGATAGAGAATTGCCCTTATTTGAGCTGAACTCTGTCCATGGACCCCAAGGCCTGATCCCCAGGTGTGAATGCAGATAGATGGTTTCTCTGCTAGTGTCTGTCTGTAATTAATACAGTCAAAAAGGAAAAGTCTAGGATTTTTATGTGTATGTATATGTTAATATATGTTTTATATATATAATGTGAGTAGTGTATTTTTAATCTTACTGCTGAGAAGAAGTGGTACTTTTTTCTCTTCAAGTTTTATTTAATAAACTTGAATTGCATGGAAATTCTAGAAGACTACACAAGGCGTCTCAGCCGAGCGGCGTTCCCTTCTCTGTGCCCCGTCTTCAGTCACAGAGTCTCGTGTCTTTGCGAGAGACCCTTGTAGTCCTGAGGCCTATGTCTCTGTGTCAGCATCTCGTGGTGCAGAACGTGCCAGGCTGCTACATACTCTTCTAGATTTTGTTTTTGGAAATTCTCATATTGGACATTTAGGTTGTTTCCAGTTTTTTTGCTAGCCTAGGTAAAGATGTAGTTATTAGTTTTGTGTAATACAGATTCTTCCCTTTGGGGAAAGGAAGGAAATTATTTGCTGGGACAGATTCCCAGGAGTGAGAATAAATGGGTCAGAAGGTGTGCACATTATTTTGAGTGGCCTGACGTATTTGTGTATCAGAATTGCTTCTCCAGAAGGGCAGTCGTGATTCAGAGGAAGCAGAGCCATATCTTGTGGTGTGTAGGGATCTCGCGCTTGCTTTTCCACGTGCAGGCTGGCCGAGGCGGAGGGCAAAGATTGTGTCGCCACAGGCTCCACTGGAACTCGGAGTTGCCTGTGGCTCTTCCTGCAGGGCCTCACTCTGGTCTCACCGGCTCCGCCGTCTGAGGCTGGGACCACCGAGAGGGATTTCCGAAGAAGGGCTGTTCACGGTGCCCTGTGATTATTGCCTGGCACGGATGATTATTCGCATGTTCTCACAGGGGGTCAAGCCGAGGTGACTGGTGGTGTGTATCACTCCGTGTCCTGTGCCAGTGAACAGTCAGCGTGGCCCAGTCTGCCTCTGCGTGGGAGTGCCCCATTTCCATCTTGTTTATACCTTTTTTTTCCCCAGAAATAGCTTTTCAAAAAAAACGCCTCCGTTGAGGTGTAAATTAGAGTAATGTTTACCCATTTCAAGTGTACAATGCGGCGAGTGTACAGCTGTGTGCTTCACGTAGCCACCACCGCCACAGTGAAGGTGCAAGCCTTGCCGTCACTGCACAGACTGCCCCCGTGCCTTCTGCAGCCGTCCCCTCCTCTCCCTCCCTCCACAACCGTTGGTCTGCCTCCTGTCACTATAAATTAGATTTGACTCTTGTATCTGACTTCTTGTAGTGTAGTGATGGTTTCTTTGTTGATTTGTTTTTAATTTCATTTTAAAAATTTATAAATTCTTTTAAAATTTTATGTATTTATTTTTAATTCCTATTTTGGTAGTGTATGTCCTTCAGAGTAAAAGGGAATCTAGATGTATGGAAACTTGTTTTTTTTCTTTCTTTCTTTTTTCTTTTTGCAAGGGAGGCTTCCCCCTTTGCTAATAACATCTATTGCCAACCTTCCTCCTTTTTTCTCCCCCCAAAGCCCCAGTACATAGTTGTGTATAGTTGTAAGTTCTTAATTTTATTTTTTAAAAATTGTGGAAAGACAGACATAACTGTTCATAATTGTAACCACTTTTAAGTGCACAGTTCATTGGCATTAAGTACCTTCACATTGTTGTGCAGCCATCACCACCATCCATCTCCAGTCTATTTCATTGATTTCTGCTCTTATTTTCATTATTTCCTGTGTTCTACTTAGGGTTTATTTTGCTCTTTTTCTAGCTTCTTAAGGTGGAAGATTAGATCGACTTTAGATCTTTCTTCTTTCCTAGTATGAGTATTTGATGTTATACATTTTCTGTATCCCACACGTTTTGATATGTGTTCATTTCATTTGGTTAAGATAGCTTGTACGTGCATACTCAGTATGTAATGTGTCTTTTCTTTCTCTTCTGGCTTCCTTCAAGTTTTTTTTATTACTGAATTTCACCAATTTTATTATGACATATGCTGGTGTGGTTTTCTTTGTTTATTCTGTTTGGGGTTCATTGGGCTTTTTGGATTTGTGGGTTTGTAGTTTTCATCAAATTTGGGACTATTTTGACCGTTATTTAATTCAAATATACACCCTCCTCCACTTTTTTTTTTCCTCAAACTCCTTGTCCTACAGGCACTGAGGCTCTATTTAGTTTTTTTCTCGCTTTATTTTTTAATTTGGATAGTTTCTAATGCTTTGTCTTCAGATTCACTCATCTTTTCTTCTAGAGTGTCTAATTTGGTGTTAAACCCATCTAGTGAATTCTTAATTTCTAATGTTGTATTTTCTATTCCTAATAGTTCCATTTGGATCTTTTTTATATTTTCTATTTCTCTCCTCATTATGTTTATATTTTCTTTTAAATCCCTGAGCATATGTAGAGTATCTGTTTTAAAGTTGTTGCTAATTCCATCTTCTTTGACATTCCTGTGTCTTGTTCTAGTTAGTGAATTTTTTTCCTTTTTATAGGTCACATTTTCCTTCCTTCTTGCCTATCTAGTAACTTGTGATTGTATGCTAGATACAGCTTTCGTGCCTGAGTATTCTTCCTGTCTTGGTCAGCTTGGGCTGCCATAACAAAATACCATAGACTGGTTGACTTAACAGAAATTTATTTCTCACAGTCTGGAGGTTGGAAGTCTGAGATCAGGGTACCAGCGTGGTCAAGTTCTGGTGAGGACTCTCTTTTTGGCTTGGAGATGGCTGCCTTTTTGTCTTCACGTGGCAGGGGGAGGGGGGACCTCTGGTCTCTCTTCCTCTTAGAAGGGTGCTAATCGTGGAGGCCCCACCCTCATATCCTCATCTGACCCTGATTACCTCCCAGAGGCCCCACCTCCAAATGCCATCACTCCCAAATACCATTGGGAGTTAGAGCTTCAGCATACGAATTTCGGGGGGACACCTTCAATCCATAACACTACCTTAATAGTATTAATTCTTTTGAGTCCAACACCTTTTGTTAAATATTGTGTGTGAGATTCGTTCATTCTATTGTATATAGTTGTAGATCATTCATTCTCATTGTAGTGTAATATTCTGTTGTGGGAAAGTATCATTTGGGTTGTCTACAGTTTTATGCTGTTAAGACCTGTCAAGAAATATAAAAACATACCAGAGTTGGAGACCTAAATTATAGGGATGTCCCGGGGTTCGTGTGGCTGGGCTGAAGGAAATCCTGTCTTTCGTCTCTGGGTCCAGATGGTTTTAGCGTGATAGTTTAATGCAGGACTTGGCAGGCTACGGCTTGCAGGCCACACTTGGCTCTCTGCCTGCTTTTGTACATAAGACTGTATTGGAACTCAGCCCTGCCCCTTCGTTTACGTGTTATCTGTGGCTGCTTTCCTGCTGTAACAGCAGAGTTGAGTAGTTGAAACAGAGATCATCCAGCGCGCCAAGCTGGAAATATTTACTATCTGGCCCTTCACAGAGATGTCGACTACTGCTTACTGTCTTGGTTTTCTGCTGACTGTTCATCCCTGAGCTGTGCCAGCATGGCAGGGACTAGGGTCGGGGTGAGGCTGGGTTGGGAGTTCCTTCTCTCAGTTGCCCGGGGAACTGCCTGTAACCTCCCCTGGGGGACTCTGCCCCTCGGCCTTCCTTCCTTTCAGAGGCTTTGACACAGTCAGATTCCTGGGCGGGGCCTGGGGAGGGTGTGTTCTGTGTTATCGGGGAACACAGAGCCCTCTGGGGAGTCCTCACCCTTCCTCACGGGCTGGCGTGAGTTCGATGGCTGTGCTGGGAAGAGCACACGTGCTGTGGTTCTCAGAACCGCCCTTCCGGCAGGAGGAAAGGCTGGTGTGTGACAGCCGCGTGACCCTATGCAGGGCACCGTCCTGCCTGGGCCTGTTCCCGTTGTAATGAGGAATCTGGCTCCACCATCCTCTCTGGCTCCCAGACTGTCCACACTCCCACTGAGAAGTGGCTTGATTTGGCCTGTTGTACTGTGGGACTGTTTTGAAGGGAGCACTCCCTGCTCTGTGTGGGAGTCAGAGTGGCCATAGTCTTGAGGGGCAAGGCCTCCTAGACCCGACAGATACCCTGAGCCTCCTGCTGAGCCCACTGGGCACCCAGGGCCAGGCTGGATCTAGGGCCTGTGCCCTCTGGCGTCCTTTCTGGCCAGTGGTTGAATTGTTGACTTTTCTGGGGGCCACGGGTATCTCCTGTGTTCTGAACTCCCCAGGCCTGGAGTCAGGAGGGCCTGTTCTGGAGATGCCAGGACCATGGGGTTCCCACCAGGGCAGCGGGAGGTGCTGGGTCCTTGGAGGCCATTGGTCTCCAACTGCTCAGCTTTGCAGGTTGACAAACTGAGGTCCAGGAGAAGGATGGCTTGTTCAGAGCCACAGGGTGAGTGGAGGACAGAGCTGAGACTGCTCCAGCCTCCTTTACTCCCTGCCCTGTTTTCTTTCCATCATCCTTTCCTACCTTACTTGAAAAACCTCCAGAAGGCCCTGTTTCCAGACTCTGCTTCACTGGTGTCTCCGGAGGCCAGTGAAACAGATGTCTCTGGAAAGGAGGACCTTGTCTTAGGACAGACTGGCGCGGGGAGTTTTTGAGGGTGGGGTGCAGAGTATCTTCAGTCCAGCCACTGCTGCTGGTATTGAAGGCCCCTCCGTGCCTCTGCTCTGCCTCCACTGCGGGAGGGCAGGGCTCGCTCAGACGTGCCCTGTGCCCTAGGGTAAGCAGGACACCTGTGACACTTCCTTCAGTCCTTACAACCTCCTGTGACCCAGGAAGGGTCGCCTCCATTTTGCAGAGGAAAACATCGGCTCAGAGAAGTTCTTGGACTCGCACTAGGGAGGTGCAGAGTGGAGATGGGAACCAGGCCTGGCTGACCTGTGCTATTGCTCAGCGGGCTCTGGACGGCCTCTCGTGTCAGCGGCTTGCTCTTGGGTTTCCTTCTGGTTTTCTCTGAGGCTTCCACAGGCGGCCCCAGGGAAGGCACTCTGTGAGCGTGGGCCTGTGTCAGCAGGGGAGCTTGCAAGAGCCAGGGGCCGGAGGGCGGGGCCTGAACGCCTTGCGATGCTGCTGGTGGTTTGCCCTGAGCTTGCTGAGGTTCCCTCTGGGGCCTGCAGTATTGCCTAAGTGCTATTACACACCCGGATGTGAAATCTTCCAGGGGCCAGGGCCACTAACTTGTGGGTAATAAGGGGCTGCTTTTGACCTACTTGGTGTTGAAACCCTCCCCCAGTCCAACAGGGCCTGACCGGGTGTCTACACTGCTGTGTGACTTGAACCTGCTTGGATAAGGTGCTTGCTTGTGTGGCAAGAGGATCCCATGTGTCTTCTGGACACGGCAGGTCCAGACCAGCCCCAAGAAGACCTGGCCCCTTCCTTCACAGGGCCTTTGCCTAACGGGCAAACGTCAGCTGTCTTGACAGTGACCCACACGGAGGCTCTGGCCCCTGATCCTGGTTGGGACATAGAGTGATCCTCCCCACCTGACAATGGGGTCCTTGGCTCTAGAGTCACACAGTGCAGAGCCCCTTCTGCGGAACTCCCCCACCACCAGACCTGTGCCTGCCCTGGTGGGGTGGAGGGTGCTGGCTGCTGCTCGCTCTTCCTGGCTTGGGGGACTGGTCTGTGGGTGGTCAGGAGGTCCAGAGACACTCAGGTTTGGTTCTTAACTCTGCCACCAGCTAGCTGTGCGACTTTAGGCAGATCACCAAATCATTCTCCATCTGAGCTTTCCCATTTGAAAAATGGGGGTCATAGTGCCAGCCCGATGGGTGGAAGGGGCTCTTTAGGTGTAGTGAGTGCTTAATACAGTGTCTGGCACCCGAGAAAGGGTGGTGCTGCTTGCCTTGGTGACCACAGTGGTGTGTGTCCTGATGGTCCAAGGCTGGCCTCCCTTAGGGCTTGGCGGGAGTTGGGCCCCATTCTTTGGGAAGGAATTTAATTAGATCAAAGAAGAGAGACAGGGAAGTTTACTCTGAGGCTGGAGGCACCCAGCTCAACTGTTACTCCCCGATGGCTGGCAGCCGGGGAGATAGACCCGCCCCGTGGACCATCTGCCTCGGCGAGGCCCAGGAAAAGGGCTCCGCGGGGAGCTGGGTGAAGCTGGCGAGCGTCCTGGCTCATTCGTGGGGCTGTTGTGTGAGTTCCCAGACAGGTCACTTCCCCTATCTGGTCCTCGCTCAGTCTCCTTGAGTCGAAAATGACTATTGGTCCCCAGAGTTCCTGCCATGGGCCAGTGTTCATTGAACCCGTGATCTGACATGTGACCCCCCTCATCCCAGTTCCTTTCTTTCTGGTGCAAGTTAACTTTAGTTCTTCCTTTGAAACAGAGTGGCAAAAAACACGAGCCCTTGTTGTTAGAGCTAGTCCTTGTGAGGGAAGGAGAACTGCACTGTGGTGCAGGGAGCTGGCTTCTCAAGCTGATCGTGACTCAGCAAGGGGTTTCTCTCCATCCTTGTAGTACCAGGTGGTGGGTGGATTGTCATGGAAAGTGATTAGGCAGAGGCTGGAATCCTTGTTGGGGACACTGGATGGGGGCTAGGGATGTGCTGCCTCTAGGCCCTGTCTTGCTCTGATCCTGACGCCCCTGTGTAGGGCTTGACCGTCGACCTGGGCTGGGCTGGGCTTGTGCTTGGCCCTCATTTGCTTTGAGTGCATTTGGGTTGAGTTAGACCTGAGAGTGTGCCTGGAGGAGAGCTGGAAGGACCACAGGCAAGGACTGCCCTGGTCTTGGAGCCCTGGTGACTGGCTCGCTCATGCCTACTCTGTACCTACTATGGGCAAGTCCTTCTCCAAGTTTTTGGGGTACAACCCTGAGCAAAACAGAAACATCTCTGCCCTCAGAGGGCTCAAGGGGGGGAGACACACTAGACAAACAGCCCTTGTGGTCTAGGATAAGCACCATGAAGAAAATCAAGCAGGGAAGGAGGTCAGGAGTGGTGGACGGGGAGCTGTCCACCTAGGATGGAAAAGGGAGGCTCTGAGGAGGTGAAATTTGGAGAGACCTGAATGAGGTGAGGGAGGAAGCCAGGAAGGGATATGGAGGAAGAACCTTCTAGGCCGAGGGAATAGTGTCAAGTCTCTGAGGCAGGGAAGAGTTTGGTGAGTTCAAGAAATGGTAACAATGCCAGGGTGGCCAGGGGAGTAAGTGGCGGTGGGGGAGATGTGGGCCAAGCCCCGGCTGCGTAGGCCTTGTGGGCCATGGCAAGGAGTCTGAATTTTTTTTTTTTTTTTTTAAGATTTTATTTATGTATTTTTCCCCCCAAAGCCCCAGTAGATAGTTGTATGTCATAGCTGCACATCCTTCTAGTTGCTATATGTGGGACGTGACCTCAGCATGGCCGGAGAAGCAGTGCCTCGGTGCGCGCCTGGGATCCGAACCCAGGCCGCCAGCAGCGGAGCACGTGTACTTAACCGCTAAGCCACGGGGCCAGCCCAGGAGTCTGAATTTTATTCTAAGTGTAAAAGGAGGTCCTTGGAGAGTTATTGAGAAGGGGAATTATCTGATCTGTATTTTTGAAGGATTCTTCTGGTTGCTTGGGGATCTGTGAGGAGAGCGCAGGAGGCCCCTGTAGGGGTGGGGCACGGGCAGGTGGGAGCAGAGAGTCGGGGAGAAAACTGGTCAGAGGCACTATGGATTTTGAAGGTAGAGTCAGCAGCAGGTCCTGGTAGGGTGAATGTGGGGTTAGAGGGAAAGAGAGGCACCAAGCTTGAGGTCTAGGGTTTCTTTCTTAAACAAATGAGTAGATGGACAGTGGTGCTGTCCAAGGAGAAGGGGAAGAGTTAGGGAGTTGCTAGTTGGGATTTGGGAGACCAAGCCTCCATTTGGGGCATGTTAAGATTGAAATGTGGTCTGATGTCTTAGGGGGACAAGCCAGGTGGACATGAGGATGTTTAGTTTGGGAGTGGCTGGCACTGGAGATGAGGTTTGCGAGCCAGCAGTGTGTGGACAGTATTCAAAGCCGTGTGAACTATGAGATCATCTGGAGGGGTCCTGGGAGGGCGGGGTCCAGGAGTGACAGTCAGGTTCCCAGCATTTAGAGAGGTCTGGAAGAGGAGGATTACCAACAGCAGAGACTGAGAAGGAGTGACAAGGAGGGTGGGAGACAACCATGAGTGTGCGCTCTGTGGCCCCAGAGCCTAGTGCCTCAGTGCAGGAGGGGGGCCCCAGCTGTGCTGGATGAGATCAGAGAAGCTTCCAGCTCCGAGAGAGGGGAGTCAGTCACTGGGGACCTTGAGGAAGGGTGCAGAGGACGCCTACAGGACTCAGCAGGCAGCGACTGGTCACCCTCAGGCTTGCTTCCCGTGCCATGTGAGACACCTAGGGAGAGAAAGGAATTGGTCATGCAACTCATCAAGAAAATCAAAGACCTTCCTCAGCTGGTTAATTCGATGGGAGGACTGAGAAGTGGGAAATCAGCGAGGGTGCCAGAAAGGCCTGTTCGTCGGCTCCCTAGAATGTGAGTCCCCACGGCACAGGGGTCTCTGCCCAGGGGCTCGGGGTTGTCTCCAGTGCCGGGACCTAGGATGTACTCAGTCAGTATTTGTTGAAGGAACGAGTGAATGAGGAAACGAATGGATTAAACAGAGACGGGGGCTCGGGGCCCTTCTCCCCACTGCTTGGAGTTTGGGCCTGGCCCTCTGGCCCGTGTTCCGCTTTGTGAAGTGGTGGGGTTGGGCCTGCAGGCATTCTTCACTTGGGGTCCACAAACTGCTGCAGGAGCCAGCTGTGAGGAGTCTGTGAAGCCTCTGAAATTCCATCAGAATATTGGGCACGTGAGCATTTTCTGAATGTGATCTTTGATCCGAGAGAGGTCGAGAACCCCAGGGCATTCTTCACGGGCCTTTCCTTGCCCCCACACCAGCGGGAGCCAGCCGTGAGTGCCGTGGCAGGGACGGCCTGAAGTCTGAGCATGCGCTCTGGAGCGCAGTCACAGACACAGACCCGTGGTTCATCCTGTGGTTCTGGTGAACGGCAGCCCCATGCCCGCTTGGCGTCAAGTAATGAAACAGCAGAGTGGGAGGCTGCTTTCTCTGCAGAGGTCCCCTTTTGTTGTGGTGCAGAGAGAGGACCGAGGCAGCCTCACTGGGTCCTGTGGGGGGAGGTGGGGCTTGGGGGCACAGCTTTTCTGGGGTGAGCACATTGCGTAGTGCAGGCCTGTTTTAATTGTGACTCGTAACCCAGCCTTTCCCGAGCACACGTGCCCATGCAGAGCAGGTGCCGCGCAGGGCCCGGCCCGTGCAGCGGCGCGTCTGTGCGTGGTGGCAGAGGTGGTGTGGGTCTTGTGCGGAGCCTGTGAGGGCACCTGGGGCGATTCGTCTTAGACAGCAGAGAGTGCACCGAACTGAGTGGAGGGTTTGTGGGATGGGTGGGAAACAGGGCGGGGCTGGATATCTCTGACTCTGTGGTCTCTCCAGGACAGTCTGCTCCCAGATCTCTGGAGCATGGGGCCGTCTAGGGTTGAAGGAATGTGTCTGAACGGTCAGGGAAGGAGGGGCGGGTTATCTGAAGAGCCTTGCCGCCCGTCATCTGCAGGGGCTGAGGGGGGCCACCTTGCCCCGGCTCCACCCATCGTGGACACGAGCCAGGAGCATCCCCTGACTAGCAGTGTGCTCCCTGTGAGAAGCACGTTCACGGTGCTGGTTTCCCTTCCTGGTGCTGGTTTCCAACCTCACTTTTTCTCTCTCTCCCTCTACCCCAACCCCCGCTGCCCCTGCCCAGTTGGCTGGAGTCGTCTTCCTGGGAGTCGGACTGTGGGCATGGAGCGAAAAGGTAGGTGTAATTGTCCCTAGGACCCTGAGCATCAGGCGGCCACAGCTGGATTCCTTCAGCTTTTCTGTCCCTTCCTCTAGACTCCCCCCTGACAAGCACATCTCGTGCAGTGTCATCATCTGCACAGAGCAGCTCGTGGAAGCAGTCACGGAACCTACAGTGAAAAGCCCTGGGCTCCTCTACCAGCTCTGCTTCCCCGTGGGGGTGTCTGCTAGAGGCCGGGCTGGGCCTGCTGGGCTCTGAGCTCCCTGAGTGCAGAGCCTCCCTTCTGTTCCCAGAAGCGCCAGGTTGGCCAGGGGTTGTCCGCAGCTGTGTCCAGGGTAGGCCTGGGGCCACCTTCCTGACCCTGGCTGTGCTTCTGCGAGCCAGCAGCCCCTCCTGGACAGGGTTGTGTTTATTCCTGAGACCCTCCCCCACCTGAGTCAGGGAGCAGGGCACTGTCATACGCCCCCTGGGCGTCCCGTGGGCCAGGGACAGGTCTTCACGCACCTGTGAACCCCTTCGCCCTGGCGTGGAGGGGAGGTGAGGAGGGGAGACCAGGCTCTGACTGTCGGGAAGGACAAGGGGCACTTGGGACCCGGGAGGGACCAGACCAGCTGTGGGCATGGTGGAGCTGTGGCGCCACCTTATGCTCTGTGGTGGGCCGGTGTGGGCAGGAAACAAACCCAGAGCCCTCGTTGCTCTGGGGACCTCTCTGCTTCCGGGAGGAGGAGGCACGAGCGCCTAGGTCTATGGGCTTTCTCTCCATGGCCTTAGGAACTGGATAGGACCCGCTCTTGGGTCTGGGCACCTCAAGGTGGCCTGTGAACCCCTGAAGGGGAGGAGCTGAGGTGCAGGGTCACCTGGTACAGTCCGTGGCTCACAGTGCCACCGTGTGGCTGCCTGCGGGACAGCGGCTGCCCGGCGAGCAGAGCCGAGTGGACGCCCAGTGTCGGGTGCCTGGCTCCTGCTCTTTCTCCTTCCTCCGGTGAATCCTGCAGAACCGCCCTGTCCATTGTGGTTGCCGCTAGCCACATGTGGCTCTTTACATTTAAATTAATTAAAATGAAACACAAATTAGATTCGTTTCTTCAGTCCCACGGCACGTTTCAAGTACTTGTAGCACGTGTGGCTGGCGGCCACCACTCTGGCCGGTACAGACACAGAAGACCCCCATCGTCACAGAGAGTGGACAGCACCACCTTGCTCTGCCCTCAGTGGGCGTGTTCTCCACCAGAGGTCCATCTCAGGAGAATGGCATTCTCTGTGAATTGGGGGCAAAGTTGGCGGACTAATAATGTCGCTTGCCAGGTGGCCAGAGGCCAGGGTCAGGCTGTGGCCCCAGAGTGCCTTGACTGCAGGCCCCCCAGGTCCCCTCCACCCTAGGCCTGGCAGAGGCACCCTGCAGGCTGCAGAGGAAGCGTGGGGTCTGCCCGGGGGGCACTCACAGCCTGGATGGAGATCAGGATCGCGGCATGTGAGGGCCCTGGGGCTGAGGTGGGCAAGGATCTGCTGGGCAGAGGAGTGTGTAAGGGGGCAGGCGGGCAGGGACCATGCTCTAGCCTGGCTTTTAATGAGAGGACTGAGCCTCGGAAGGGAGGTCCCCATCCCCAGTTCAGTTCCAGACACAGCCCAGTCCCCCGGGGCACCCTTGACTCCCTTCGAGGCTGATGCTGTCCCGCTTTCTCTGCCTCTTTCAGGGGGTGCTCTCCGACCTCACCAGAGTGACCCGGCTGCATGGAATTGACCCCGTGGTGCTGGTCCTGATGGTGGGCGTGGTGATGTTCACGCTGGGGTTTGCTGGCTGCGTGGGGGCCCTGCGGGAGAACATCTGCCTGCTCAAGTTTGTGAGTGGCCTGGATACAGGGTGGGAGGAGACAGGGAGGCAGGTGTGGGCTCTGCTGGGCAGGCTAAACCTTTACCTGGTCAGATGGGAGCAGCTGTTCCGAGCCTCTCCAGGCCCCAGCAGGAGGGGCGGGGCGGCCCTTTATACCCTGCCGCCCACTGAATGGTGAGAGTTCAGGAAACAGTCCGGATGCACCAACTCCTTGTCCCTGGATAAGCTGGGCCTCTGGTTTTCAGCTCCTGGTGGGAGGAGTGGGCTGCTTACAGCCCACCCCCAGCAGAGCAGAGGTTATCTGTCTACTGCTCACCTGTGCCCTTCCTGGCTGAGATGAAAACACGTTGCCAGTGAGGTTAGGAAATCATTTCCCTCCTCGAGGGTCTGTGAGTCTGCTGGGTGTGCGATGCAGAATTCTTAATTTCCTGGCAGAACTCAAGTTACTAAGAGTTTGGTTTTATATTTAGATAAAAATTCATTTTGCAATTCATTTGGTTAAAATTAAATGGCAACTGGTGGGGAAAACACATAATCATGTTTTGTAATGTATTATTTGTTGAATTGATTAGCTCAAGCTTTCTCATTCCTGGGCTTATTTTAGAAACCAAAACGTGTTTTTTTTCCTAATTTTTTTCTTCTTAAAAATATCACGTTTAGCATCATCTACATGATTGGAGATTGCATTTTGGAGAGCCTCGTGTGTATGTGTGTTTATCTGTGTGCGTGCATGTGTGTTTCCCTCTTATTTTGAAAGGCTCCTCTGCCTCTGCTGGTTGTGGCACAGGTGCTCAGTGAGCTGTGTGGCCAATGATAGTGGCTGTGAGGACACGCTCTGTGGGCCCGGAATCGGCTCCGTGAGAGGGGAGTGCTCCTGTAGCTGTGGTGGGCCCTTGCAGATGCCACTGCTCCTATGGCCGGGGCAGCCTTGCTTCTGGAGAGACCTTTGTGCAATTGATTGTCATGCACTCACATATAGAGTGGGTATTGGTAACACCGGCCACTCCGGAGTTGTCAAGAGCACCACAGGGACTCAGGTGTCCTGCATGAGTTATGCGGCCTCGGGCTCCTACCCCTAAAGTAGGGGTGACGTTAGATTTCTAGCAACTCAGATGGTTGTGTGTGGGGAGAGGTGTCAGACGGTGTGTCTGGGGCACAGGCTCTGCTCTATAGGAGCTGATAGCCTGGTGGGGCAGGGCAGCCTTTCATCCGGAGATGGGGTTTCCTTCTTGTTGGGGTAGGGGCTACTTCCTGGGAAGTGGCTGGCACACTGGCCTGGAGTGTCTTGGTACTTTGACTCATTTGACTCCTGCCAGCAAGGCAGTGATGTGGGTGGGGTGAATACCTCCATTTCACAGATGCGGTGGAGCTGCCCAGGGGGACACAGCCTTTACTGTGGGCTTCCCGGAGCTCCACCGGGTCTCAGGTGCAGAGCTCTTTGGGCAGAGGTGGTTCTGGGTCGGACAAGAGTGCGTCTGGCTGTGAGGCTGCAGATGTGGTGACTCTGCTCATCCTCGTCCCCTGCAGTTCTGCGGCGCCATCGTGCTCATCTTCTTCCTGGAGCTGGCCGTGGCCGTGTTGGCCTTCCTCTTCCAGGACTGGGTGAGGGACCGGTTCCGGGAGTTCTTCGAGAGCAACATCAGATCCTACCGGGACGACATTGACCTGCAGAACCTCATCGACTCCCTGCAGAAGGCCGTAAGCACTGCCCATGGTGGGCTCCCTGATAGAGCGCGGCTTTCTCGGCTTTAGTGTGTGCATGCTGTGCGGGGCAGGTTCGTGGGGTCGGGGCTGTCTCTCCTCAGCACGGCAGGCAGCGGGGGCCAGTGGGGGGACTGGTTAGTGTGGGTTTGCCTGCTCACGGTTGCCTGGTGCTCCAGGCGTGCTCTCAGTGTGCCCTCCCCCATTTGGATTGGGCCGGCAAGTGCGGCCGCCCCTGGGGCCACCCGCCCCCAGAAGCACAGTCCTCTCCTCCCCCTGGGGGCCCCGATCTCTCCAGCTCTGGGACCCTGGGCGCTGTGAGTACCAAGGGGCAGAGCTCTGCCTCCCCAGGCGCGTGACTCACCGTCTGAGGCTATTCCTGTCCCTTCCTCCCCAGGACCTTTTCCCCTTCCTGTTTGAGAAGGCGTGGTGCCTGGAGGAAGCTTTCTCAGAGGGAGAGGAATGTCCTCCCTGGAACGTGTCCTGGGGTTTGTGGGAGCAGTTCCAGCCGTGCCCCTGCTCTGTCTGGCCTCCCTCCCCTCATGTGTGGCTGCACCTGGAGGCTGGGACCACAGCCGTCCCTCCCCCGGGAGGAACCCACCTCCCGCCATGCTGCCTCTGCTCCGTCAGAAAACCTAGCTTCCTCAGGACTGAGAGGAAAATAAATGAGAAAGCATTAAAAATAACTATGATCTGCTCTCATTGTTAACTAAGACTCGTTTGCGCTTGTTTTGTGTATCATGGGATCCAGCAAAACCCATTCACGTGACCAGAGACTCTTTCTGTGTTGTTAACGGTGGCCTGTATTTGTCTGTGATGGTCACCCACCCTGCCGTTGTCTGATGCCCCTCGCTGTGCCTTTTCTGTTCCATGCTGGGCTTTTCTCTGCATTTGCAGAGCCCTGGCTGGCTGGTGTCCAGCAGCCCGGGCTGGTTCCTCCCTGCACTGGCCTTGAAGACATTGTAGTTTTCTCCATTGCCTTCTTTCTCTTTTAAAAATAAAGTTTCCCAGAGGTTTTCAGTAAATTGTGGCGCTTCCTCATGGTGAAATGTTAGGTAACCATTAGAGAAACGAGAACTTGAGGGTGGGTGGGTCGACGGGTTTATCTTAGAAGTGAAGAAGCCAAAGTCCTGGTTGTGTGTGTGTTGCGACGCGGCCGCAGGCCTGTCAGCTGTGGGGGCAGTGCAGTCATGCGTCTGCCCGCGGACCCGGCACCCTTGACATCACTGCCAGGCTCTCAGCGGGTTTGGTCTAACAAGTTTTTAGACGAGTGGGGATTTTCTTTGAGCTGCACCAGTTCGGGGGAGGGGAATTGCAGGGCAGAGACCCCAGGTCGGGGCCGAGATTTGACTGCGTTCCCGTTCAGCCTGGCCCCAGCTCCTTCCTTGGGGTGGACTTTCAGCAGCTGGTCTTCGTAAAGAGGCAGAGCAGGTAACTAGGGCAGCCTAGGAGGTGCCTTGGGGTGGGAGATGCACTGCTCACAGGAGGTGTCCCCTTGGGGGTGATAGAGGACACATCGGAGGTGCAGAGGGGCCTGGGAAGAGAGCCAGAAGCCCCTCCAGGCTGCAGGGAGAGCAGGAAGGGAGAGCCCCAGGGTGGGGAGGGACTGGAGCAGGTGCTCGGTGTCCCGTGTGGAGGCCGGGGCGCCGGGGAGCCAGCCACACATGTGGGATGCGGGAGGTGTCACAGCCGCAGTTTCCTTCTTAAAGGGCTACCTGGGTTGTGTTGCTCAGCATCTCTCTGGGTGTGGAAGGTCAGTGGGGTGGGCCTCGAGTTCTTTTTGTGGTCTGTGGAGGCACATGTACCCCGGCACTGATGCCTGTGCTGGGTGGCCGTAGCCGTGGCTCAGAAACCTTGATGGTTCTTGGCATCTGTGGTTGCAGAACCAGTGCTGTGGGGCGTATGGCCCTGAAGACTGGGACCTCAACGTCTACTTCAACTGCAGTGGTGCCAGCTACAGCCGAGAGAAGTGCGGGGTGCCCTTTTCCTGCTGCGTGCCAGACCCCGCGGTGAGTCAGCTTGCGCCTGGGCCGGAGCCCCCGCTCCTGGAGCCGAGCGTTCCCGACTTGGGCTCTGGGCCGCTTCTCTCCTGCAGCTGGGTGACTGCCCCTCCTGCCTTCTGCTCGCCGCCCCATGGCTCTGGCAGTTCTGAAGTCCTGTCTCTGTCAATTCCAGGAGGCTTTGTACCTGGCCCTCCCTGGCTGTAGTGTCTGGGTGAGGCAGGAGAGAGACGGTATCGTCCTCGCTCGAGGGGCTGGCACTCGGGGCTCCTGGACAGGATGCTGTGAATGTGAGGAGCCTTGGTCTGCCCTGTCACTCTCCTGTCACTGGAGAAATTGCCCGTCTTCCAGCCCACAGGGGCAGTAGCGGGTACGTTATTATCTGGAGTCAGTGTCTCACTGGTAGAGAATTCTTTTCTGTTCCTCCTCCTCCATGCATTTTCATTCCCAGTCCATGGCCCACGTCCTTGGGTTCCAGACACTGAGCTCTTGAGATGACCTGTGAGGGACCACTGAGCATTTGCCTGAACTGAGCTGGAACAGAACCGAGCCCTTCACAGAACTTGGTGCCATGTTATATGCCTGCTTCTGGGCCCCAGGGCTCTGAGCAGGCAGGGTGTCGTCTCTGTCATGTGGGCAAGTTCCCCAGGCGAGTGGCCCAGGTTTGGGGAGGTTGCATAGCCAGCATGTGTGGTCTCCGCTGTGACTGTGAACTAGTTAACCAGGATAATGTCTACCTCTTGGCACCGGGACTGGCAAACTCAGACCCATAGGCTGAATCTGGCCTGCTCTCTGTGTTTGTATGACCTGAGAGCCAAGAATGGTTTCAGCCATTTTTATTTATTTATTTCTTATTTTTTTGTGACGAAGATCAGCCCTGACGAAGATCAGCCCTGAGCTAAGCTCTGCCAATCCTCCTCTTTTTTTGCTGAGGAAGACTGGCCCTGGGCTAACATCCATGCCCATCTTCCTTTACTTTATTATGTGGGACGCCGCCACAGCATGGCTTGACAAGCGGTGCGTTGGTGCGCACCTGGGGTCCGAACTGGCAAATCCCGGGCCGCTGCAGCAGAGCACGCGCACTTAACTGCTTGCACCACCGGGCCAGCCCCGGTTTCAGCCATTTTTAAATGGTTAAAAATAAATCAGAAGAAGAGTAATATTTTGTCACATGTGAAAATTGTATGAAATTCAAATTTCAGTGTCCATAAATGAAGTGTTATGGAAATATAGCCCTGCCCAGTTGTTACATCTTGTCAGTGCTCCTTTCATGCTGTAGTGACAGAGCCGAATAGTTGCTGCATAGATGGGTCTAAATATTTACTGTCTAGCTCTTTGTACGACAAGTTTGCCAGCCCCTGTCCTAGCATGAGAGGTCAGTTAGCAGCATGATTGAAGGACGTGAGCTATAAAGGAATTTGAACAGGTGTTTGGCTGGGACTTTTCTAGAGCCTTCTACCATCAGCTCCTCAAGAGAACAGAAATGCTGATTTTTTTCTGCTTTTCTTACAGCAAAAGGTCGTGAACACACAGTGTGGATATGATGTCAGGACTCAGGTGAGAACGCTGGTCCGCACAACGGTGCCAGTTCTTCAGGTTTACTCTCTGTGGTCCACCTTCCGATGTAGCCCAAGTGCAGTTTGGCTGGGAGAGCTGGGGGGGATGGAGCTCGAAGGTGCGCCTCAGCCGGGAGCGAGCTGCGCAGGAGACACCACTGGGCACGCTCCTTCCTTAGCAGCAGGACTCACGGGAACAGTAAGGGGTGTGATCCCAGCCCTGGGAACTCTGGTCACAAAATCTAGCAGTTGTCACCTTAGTGGAAAGAGGTCGGACGAAAGGTTTGGGCAACAAAGACTACATTTTTTTTGAAGAAGAAAAAGATCAGCCCTGAGCTAACATCTGTTGCCAATCCTCCTCTTTTTGCTGAGGAAGATTGGTCCTGGGCTAACATCTGTGCCCATCTTCCTCTACTTTATATGTGGGACACTGCCACAGCATGGCTTGATGAGCGGTGCGTTGGTCCACGCCTGGGATCTGAACCTGCGAATCCTGGGCCGCCAAAGCGGAGCGCACGAACTTAACCACTGCGCCACCGGGCCAGCCCCTAAGACTACATTTTTAAGAGACTCCTTGAGCTCCAGAAGGTGTCTGTTATATAGGGATTTAGGATGAAGCTGCAGGAGCGTATGCTTGGTCCAGCCGCCATACGGAGGCAGTGGAGATAACAGGAGGGAGATGGGTCTCAGGGCAGGAGCGGGCTCAGTCCTCCAGGGCTTCTTCAGGCCGCAGGGAGTGTGCACTTGGCTGTGGAGAGAAGAGAGTCCCTAGTCCTTGCTCTGGTACCTCTGGTGACATGGCTGACTGCTATTCTGAAGGAGGGAGCTCGGGGAATGTGTAGACACCCCTCTTGTTGGCCCTGGGCACTTGGGATGTGTCCCTCCAGTTTGGGAAACCTCAAGTCCTTCTGCAGTGGCCTCTATTTCACAGGGACAGGCCTATGTCAGTGTCAGCTTCTCCAGTGATAAACTGCATTGCCACTTGTATTAGTTGCTCAGGCTGCCATAACCAAGTACCACAGATTGTGTGGCATAAACAGCAGAAATTTATACTTTCTCCCTATTCTGGAGGTTAGAAGTCCGAGATGGAGGTATTGGCAGGATTGGTTTCTTCTGAGGCCTCTCTCCTGGCCGCCTTCCCCTCCCTGTGTCCTCTGTGTGTGTCTCTGTCCTAATCTCTTCTTATAAGGACACCAGTCATGTTGGATTAGGGCCCACCCTTATGACTCCATTTCGTTTACCTGTTTAACGACCCTATTTCCACATATAGTCACATTCCGAGGAACTGGGGGTTAGGACTTCGACATAGGAATTTTGCGGGGACACAGTCCAGCCCATAATACCACTACACTGAATTCCTGTTTCATCAGTGTTGCCATGGTGAGGCTGGTAGGTGAGGGGCCAGGCTGGTTGCTGTCTGTGGGGTGGTGGGTATGTGTGTGGGGTTATCTCCCGTGCTCACCTATCCTCCAGTAGGGGGCCAGATGGGAGGCAGCCGCTTGGCTAATGACTGGCTCTGGCTCCTGGAGCCGAGCTTCCCTGGAGTGGGGGGGTACAGTCTGAGAAGCCACTGTCCATCTGTCCTTCTCGGGCCAGCTCCTCTGACTTGGGAGACACTGCAGCCCCCTTCTCCCAGTTCTCCCTCTAAAAGCACATCTTCTTTCTCCAGGCTGTGGAGGGACGGTGGACAAGCTGACTTTTACATCTGTGGAGGCCCTGGCAGAGTGGGTTAAGTCGTAGCCAGGGAGCCTCTGTTAGGCAGGTTATAAAAGGCAAACCGCCCAGGGAGGGGCAGAGACCGAGACAAGTCCATGCATTTCTTCCGGGGAATTCTGTCCGTCCTTGGTGCCTGCCTCCTAGCTCCCTCATTCCCATGGAGCTTTGCCCTGCCACCATTGGGAGCCCTCTGGGAACCAGGGTGGGGACTGCCCGCGTGTCACGGGCTCAGGCCTCTCTGGTGTTTCCCTGCAGCTGAAGAGCAAGTGGGACGAGTCCATCTTCACGAAAGGCTGCATCCAGGCGCTGGAGGGCTGGCTCCCGCGGAATATCTACATCGTGGCTGGCGTCTTCATTGCCATCTCCCTGCTGCAGGTTTGTGCCCACTGCCCTTGGTGGCTTCCTGTCTCCTTCTGGACTGTATCCCTTCGTTTGAACCAGATTTCACGTGTGGAAAGACATTGGTGGCCAAGGGGACAGTGAGGCCTGAGCTCACATTCCGAGGTGCCTCAGGTGGATAGGTTGGTGTCTGCTGGGAAAAGAACTGGTAGGAGAACGTCAAGAATTCCGTGAATCAGAGAAGCCAGGAGTTGTTCCAGTGCCGGGGCTCGTCAGGAGAAGCTGGCGGCCCCGAGCCGCCTCTGGGACAGCTGATGCTGCTGCCTCATGGGAAATGCACCGTTTAGAAAACGTCTGGCTCCAACTTTGCCTTGCAGAGGGTGACTGATGTGGATCCAGGGCCCCAGCTGTTCACAGACTTTCCTCCTCCACTCAGTGAATGTCACAAAGGAAGGCTGAGAGACAGAAGCGTCTACGAAGGAAACAAAAAATTTACTTGCAAAGCAGACAAAGGATTCAGACTTCAGAAGAACTGGCTCATCAAATGCAAACCACAGCAAGAGTTTAAAGGGAGGAAAAAAAGCAGAATTCCTAAGGTTACCAAGTTCACGTTAGTCTGTTCCTGATAGAAGAACATGTGTCTTCCCACTTGATTATCCCGGTCACCGAGGTCAGGACGTAGCTTCAGACACCAGCACAGCCATAATCAGGGACACTCTTGGTTTTATGATGGAATCCAGGTTTACAGTAAACACGTAAGATTTGTTATTTTGGGAATCAGAACCAGTCAGGGTGACCATGTTATTTTTGGTTTAACCCGGCACAGCGGGTGTCCTGACCCATGGGCTGTGACGTGCAGAGCTGTGCTGGAGGTGGGCAGTGCGTCTCTTTGCTTCTGTGGTGCCTGCTCTGTGCCTTCCAGGCTCCAGGGAAACAGCGGAATAGACCCGAGACTCCCTTTTGACCCGTGGGTGGGCCTTGCTTTGCCACATGCTCAGTTGTTGCTCTTGGTGCGTCCTCAGTCTCCGCAGGGTGGGCATGGCGGTGGTGTGCAGTGCAGGATACCACACCACCTGCCCTCTGCACCCGCCCTCTCCCTTTGGGCCCCAGCACTGACAGCCACTGTCTCTGCTGGCTTTGGTTTCAGATATTTGGCATCTTCCTGGCGAGGACCCTGATCTCGGACATCGAGGCGGTGAAGGCAGGCCATCACTTCTGAGGAGAGAGGCACGCGAGTGGAGCTGAGCCACGCCATGGAGGCCCAACCCTTCACTGTCGTCACTGTGGTCCCGAGGGAGGGAAGCGGATCACCCTGCCAGAGCCAGCACCCCGTCTTCAGCATCAGTGTGACGTGACCTCTGTTTCTGCTTGCTGGTGCTGAAGACCCAGGGGCCCCTCTTAGCTGCACAGACTTGTGAACAAGACCCCTCCTGGGCAGGGTCTCCCAAGAGACAGAGAGTGTGTCTTTACGTGGGGCTAGTGACTCTTCGGGACAGACAGGGTTCCTGTGGCTGCAAGGAGGGCTTCTCTCTGTCCTCCTGGAGCCCACGTGCGTTGGCAGGCACCCTGGCCTCCTCTCCACTCGTGTCATCGGTGCTGGCCAGGAGAGCAGCCACATCTTCTGTGAGGGGAACGTGGGTAGGGGACCAGCAGGCGTGGACAAGACTGCTCGCAGCAGCAGGGGCACCGCCTGTGACTGGGGAGGGGAGGGGCACGAGTGGACCTCCGAGTGCCAGTGGGGCCTGTGGTGTCTGCCCGCGTTGGGGGTATTTGAGGATCCTCAGCCGTGTCCCAGTGACATAAGCCTGAGCCAGTGTGTGGGCTGGTGCCCCTCCCAGGGCAGGAACTGTCTCTGGTCTCAGCAGCATTCTGCCCTGATGGCATGAGGGGCAGTGGGCATGGTTCTTCCGAGAGTTGGCTCTTCTTTTCTAAGGTGTGTAAATAGTTTATTTATAGGGTAAGAGTGTTCTCACACTGCTTCGCCATTTCCTCTGACATTGTCCTCTGAGCAGCCATCCCCAGTGTCTGGGACTGAGGCCATGCCTTTCGGTTCCCCTGAGCGTCACATGACCCAACCCATCGGCTTCTCCTTTTCATCCCTGAGCCCAGGTGCACACACGTGCTTCCCCTTCTGCTGTGCCCCGGGCACACCTGCACTCAGCTGCCCTCCCCAGCTCGGCCTCACTGTCTCTGGTCTCGGTGCTACTGAAACCCTCACCCAGAACTTGAATCCTGACCTGCCCCCCAACTGCAAGGCCAGGGAGCCCCAACCAGAGATGGCCAGCCTGAAACCTTTGGCCAGGGCTCCTCTCCAGGCTATGTGCTGAGGGCTGGCCGGCTGGCCTGGCATTTACCTCTCCCTGGAGAGAAGCTCTGCGGCCAGGCCCTGGGCCGAGCCGCAGACCCCAGCCCGCAGCTGCACAGACGCTGCAGACATTGTGTTCTAACTTTGGTGGTGACTCCCTCCCTGGATCGGGGTGTCTGTGGTCACTGCCTCTACCCTTCCTGTCCAGGCTGTCCCGGGCTTGCTCTTGGAAATGGAGTCTGTCTCCTGTACTGAATAAGCCCCAAGGGAGGGCAGGGCGTTCGTGCGTCTGGCTGGGCTGCTTTCTGACGCTTTTCTGGATCTCCTGCCAGTTCTGTCCTCACGGTTGAGGGGTCGAGGGCTGCCTTCACCTGCTCGCCTGAGTGTCCGTGCTGGTGTAGTGGGTACCGGGGGTGTTGTGTGGATGATGTTGTTACAATTTTTTTTTTACTGTTTTCTCTATAGACTAGGGGAAGAAGAATGCTTTTGTTAGGAAGTGTGGTGCTTTTCTTTGGCTGCCAAACTCGTTTATGGAATATATCTTTATACTAACGCTGGCGTTTGGTTGTTTTTGTCCTGGGTCACACCAACGTAGCATTAAGCATCTCGGGGAGGCTCGGCTGCCTTGGGAACCAGCGGGGTTGGTGTGGCTGGTACAACAGGAGGTGGGTGGTGGAGGCGTCTGTGGTGGGCACAGTCTCAATAAATTCTATCAAGTGAGGTTTTAGATTCTTTGTGCCCCTCCTAGTTGTCCTCTGTGTGGAGGTGACAGCTCTGCACAGGCTGGCTTGTGGCTTAGTTACGCCCAGCTGAAAGCACAAGGTAGAAGAATTTGACCCCGCAGGCCTGGAGGAAATGCAATTTTAGGTTGTCCTGTCGGGCCCCAGGTGGTATGACCCAGGCCACAGAACGTGGGGACGCTGGGTTGGAACCTGGCGCTGCCGCTGCACGAGATTCATGTCCTGGTCCTGCTGGCCTGTCTGTAAAGGGGCTGGTGGCAGTGCCCACTCGCCAGGGACCTCTGACCCGGCCTGCCCTGGGGGAGCTGGTGGCCGCAGACCCTGACTGCTCGTGTGTGGGCCCAGCACCTCCTGGTCAACTCCTGCTGTCCCATCTATTCAGGGAGACCTGGTGGCTGGACCCCGTGCAAGCCTTTTCACAGGTCACAGCCCAGTTCAGGGTGAAGTCTAGCTGTGACTTTTTCAGAGGTAGGTTTGTTTTTCAATTAGTTTACAAAACTTTTTGGTGATTTTCAGCCATCTCATCTGAGTGAATGGTTGGATGAGGGTAGAAGAGAAACCCCGAATAAGGGGTGCGCCCAAGGGAGTCCCCAGTGCACACTGGCTCCCTGCATGGAGCCACAGTGCAGCCTCCTGGTCACCCCCTGCCCAGATGCCCTGAATCCACGTGCTACCTGTCCTCAGACCATGGAGGCCAGCTGTGACCTGCGCTTCCCCTCCCAGCTCCCATGCACTCTCGCTTTAGGGTCTCAGGGTCTTTCCTTACCCTTCCTGTGCTTGCCGCCCGCCTCCTCCCAGGACTTGCTGCCTTGTCCCAGCTCTTCTTCCTCTCCCCGCATCACGGAGATCCCATCCCAGACAGCTTAGCCCTCTCGCCTCCCCCTTCCTTTGCCAGGCAGCTTCTCGTCTGGGCTCTCTGAACCCACCACCACCCTCCTCACCCCGGTCACCAGACTCTGGGCCTCTGCAGCACCCGGCGCCCTGGACCACCCCCTGCTCAGAGTCCTCTTTCTGCCACCCAGGCTCGCCCGGTGTCCGACCCGCCCCACATCCTACTCATGCCTCCGGCTGCCCCTCCCACTGCCTAGCTCACCAGTCTCGGGGCTCTGCCCACAGGGCAGTGCTGAGAGCGGACAGGAGACTGTGCTGTTGCAGGAGAAGCCTGCACTCAGTGTCCCCACATGAATGACAGTAAAAATTAATAGATGCAGAACCTTCCTGGAACTTCCTGGAATGTGGGAAGTGCTTAGAGGACCTAACAGTTAATAAACTCAGTCACCTGAACAGCTCTGAGGAAGCCATTGTTGTGCCCAAAACATGACTCGGAAAAAGGTAAGTTCCTGTCGAGGATTCGGGAGAGCCGCGTTCACACTCTAGAAGCCTGGCCGCAGAACTGTGCCCGCAGTTAAAATAGGAGGTTTGGTGCCTGCCAGCCCTGAGTTCTGAATCTCTGGCTCCTGCTGAGCAAAACCACAGCCAGGGCACGCCTGAGAAGAAGACTGTCCAGTTCACTGGGCTCTGCCAGGTCGACAGGCGTTGGGAGAAAGCCGGAGAGTGCTGATCCCTGCCTCTACACCTGGATTTGGGTGCCCCGTTTTGTTTTGGGGGCCGGTGGAGCTCAGCCTCACCTGGCACTGGAGGCCCTGACTCTGGGCAGCAGGCTCACTTCTCTGCAAGGCCAGAGCTGCCGTCCACCCAGCAAGCCTATGGAGGGCTTTCTGTGCTGGGCAGTGGGCAGTCGGACATGGCTGTCTCTCCAGGAGATACTGTGCAGCGCCTGCCACTGGGTAATGGGCATGCATGTGAGTGTAGGCCACTGCAATCTTAGGGACCCCTGGGGAGAGCTCCCCTGAAGGAGAGGCTGAGTAGAGGCCAGCAGAGACAGGGCCTTAGTCTCAGCAACAGGGACCACTGACCGCTTCTTGGCCAGCAGCCTCAGAGCATGGACTGCAGAGGCCCTGAGGAGGGGGAGGGCCTGTCGCAGAGGTCCCAGCACCCAAGGCATCCTCTTGTCCTGGGAAGTCAAGTGAGTGGGGCAGCTGTATGACGAGTTGCCCAGGCGTCAGGTGAGTGGGGCAGTTGTATGACGAGTGGGCCTTCAGCTCCGGGGTCATGAGTGGTGTCCACAGGGATTTTAGGTTGTCTGCCTCTAAACCGTCATAGCCTGTCCCTAGTGCTGGATTTTGGTAGAGGTGCTTTCCTGTGCTTGTGTCTGTCATCCAGGAGGATGCTGCCCTGCCTTCCAGGCACACTTGCCCTCCTGTGCACTGTTCTCACGATCCGGGGATTCTCTTCAGAAATCCAGACAACCATACACCTTTAGGGCCTTTTAGTTCCTTGTAAAGTCAGTGCCACCTGGCTTTTCCTCCTCAAGGGCTTTAGTAAGGGTATATGCATTCTCAAAATGCTTTTGGGGTCTCCACGGTACCTCAGGAAAGCCTGAAGTGGACAGTGTAGAACGGGAACTGCAGCATGACTTGAGGAGGAAGAGAAAAGTCATGGCTACTTCCTGTGGCTCTTGTTCTGGTGAAGGCACCACTGTTAGAGACCTCGGCTTTGAAGAAGCAGGAAGTAAGCATTCCCTGTAACAGTCTGAGACAGTGGTTTCTTCTCTCAGCTTTGCTCCTGTGCACCGTGTCTCAGCAAGGGCTTTGAAAACATGGTTTAATAACTACTAAAATAAACTATATCACCCTGGACTGTAATTTTATCACCTCAAAGCACTTTTAAACTAGTCTTTTTTTTGTTTGGTGAGGAAGATCAGCCCTAAGCTAACATCCATGCTAATCCTTTTTTTTTTTTTTTTGCTGAGGAAGACCGGCTCTGAGCTAACATCTATTGCCAATCCTCCTCCTTTTTTTTTCCCCAAAGCCCCAGTAGATATTTGTATGTCATAGTTGCACATCCTTCTAGTTGCTGTATGTGGGATGCAGCCTCAGCATGGCCGGAGAAGCGGTGCGTCAGTGTGCACCTGGGATCCGAACCCGGGCCGCCAGTAGCGGAGCGCGCGCACTTAACTGCTAAGCCAGGGGGCCAGCCCGTAAACTAGTCTTTTTTTTAAATAAATAAGTAAAGCAATCTAAACATAGGAGAGTGTGAAGTGAGAAGTATCTCCTGTCCCCCAGAGGCAGCCACCAGTAAGTCCCCTTCCAGGAGATGTCTGTGAAGATGCAAATATCTTTTTCACACAAGTGAGAATTATATTTTACAAGGTATTCTACAGTTAGTTTTACTTAGTGTATCTCAGAATATTTCCCCACCGGCGCACCCCCCCCACGGTGTGTTCTCACGGTTACACTGTCCATCGCAGGTCGGCCACGTGTGAATGAACCGTCTGTACAGGGCAGTGTGTTTACAGGCACAGGGAAAAAGACCCAGTTTAAACTGGCCTGAATAATGAGAGGAGGGCCTTGGCTCCTGACTCTAGAAAGTCCAGAGGTGGCTGAGTTTCAGGGCTTGTTTGACCAAGCGGCTCCATGGCAGCAGCAGGATCTGGTTGCCTCTCCTCTCTCCATTGGCCTTCCGCAGAGTCCCCATCACCCAAGGCAGAGGGAGGCGGGAGCCCACCACGGACAACCTCGGGCCTCATGGATGGGGATGGCACGGTGGGTAAGCCATCCAGGGAAGGGCCCCCAGACCCTCCCGTGCTTGTCCATCCCCCTGAGGCCATGTGGCGGGCACGGGCTCCTGTGGATGGATGTGTTAGTCGGTGCAGTGTTTTGATCTTACGAGGGCTTATAAAACCCCCACGGAATTTTGTTATTGGAATTACTTCCTAGAAGTTGCAATAAAAACATGTTTTTACAGGAGTTCTCCAGGGAGGTGGGCTGACATTGTAATGAGTGGGTACTCGGGACTGGGGCCAGCCTGTTGCTTGCCAGGCCGTGGCTGACGAGTGGCAAGGGTGCTCTGAGCATCCGCCATGTGCGGGCTGGTTCTGGGCTGAGGAGGGTGGCTGGGAGAGGTGATGTCTCTCCGAGGAGCCCCCAGTAGCCTGTGGGCTACCACAGCACCGGTTCCACAGGGAAGCTGAGCAACATGGGCGAGGTGGGAACGGGGTGACAGGATGGCATCCTTGGGTGTCGGTAAGGACGTGCACTCCAGGTTCAGTGCCGCCCCCGAGGTTGCACAGGGAGGGGGCTGCAGAGCCTGGCAGACACAAGCTGGGCACCTGCCAGCCTGGCTGTAGCTCTGCGATGTGGTACTTGCAATGTCAAGGAGCAGCCTCATCTCACCAAATGCCCTGGTGCCCTGCGACGAGCTTTGGGGTTGAGACCGCTCACTGCCTGACTGCCGCCCCCGATGGCTGGGTTGATCCTGCTCCTGGAGAAGGGCAGCACCACTCTGCTGGGCTCTGCATGCCTGCGTGGCCTCTTCCCAGCGTCGGGGGAAGAGGTGGAATCTCCCTCTGCCCTTTTCCTTAAGGTTCTTATGGCTGGCCAAATAATTAACAAGACAGGTTAGCAGGAGAAAATAATACCAAGTTTAATAACATGTATACATGGGAGAAAGCAGGGACACCGCGTTTCTCAACACAATAGCAGAAATTCTCGTCTTAAATACCATGTTCAGCCAATGACAAAGGAGGATGTTGGGGGTGGAGGCAGTCAGTTATAGGAGATTACCACTAAAGCACAGTAAACAAGAGTAAGGTTATTATGCAGCTTTAAGGCCTCACCTTCCACATTGATAAGCCCCTAGAAATGAGGCCATCCCCCCTCTTCCCAAAACACAGAGGGAGATACCTTTACAAATGGAGATTTCCCTTATAAATGTACATGATTGTCTGGCAACTCCTCGCAGGGCCATCCAGAGAATGTGGCCAGAGAGACAGAACTTCTGATAAGATGGGCTTGTTGGTGCCTTTCCTATTGTAACATTTATCCTACATTATCTTTACAGCCATCATGATAGATCTGTTCCAGGAAGGAGCCACCATGTCAAATTCTTTAGGCAGTTAGTGGGGGAGGTCAAATGTCCCTAGAGAAAACAACCAAGGTAAAAAGATAGATTTCAGGGTGGCCAAATCTTGATCTCCCACACCAGGGAGGCAGGAACATGCAGAGACAGCACTACACGTGGACCTGGAGTCAGTGGGGAGGGGAGGAGGAGGTGCTGCCTCGGGGAGGCCATCCGGGTGGGGGTGGGCTGTTGCGGGCTTTTCCATTTCCTCCAGCACCAGCGACCCCTTTCGGTTGGGACCTGTGTGCGGTGGGTGTGCTGAGCCCAAGTTTGAGCTTGGGCTCAAAATGACCCCCCAAAACCCAAATACCTTAGTGCCTCAGCTTCTTCATTTGTAAAGTGGAGACAACTGTCTTTGTTTCGCCAGGCTTCCGGGGGTATTGAGTGAGTTGGTGTAGATGAAAGAGCTTGGTGAACTTGAAAGGTGGTGTTGAGTCCTCAGTCACCCGCTTCTCACCGGCCCTGTGGCCTTTGGCAAGTTACTTAACCTCTCTGAGCCTTTCTTGTGTGGGAGATCAAGATTTGGCCACCCTGAAATCTATCTCTTTACCTTGGTTGTTTTCTCTAGGGACATTTGACCTCCCCCACTAACTGCCTAAAGAATTTGACATGGTGGCTCCTTCCTGGAACAGATCTATCATGATGGCTGTAAAGATAATGTAGGATGGAGGTTACAATAGGAAAGGCACCAACAAGCCCCTCTTATCAGAAGTTCTGTCTCTCTGGCCACATTCTCTGGATGGCCCTGCGAGGAGTTGCCAGACAATCATTTACATTTATAAGGGAAATCCCCATTTGTAAAGGTATCTCCCTCTCTGTTGTGAGAAGAGAGGGGATGGCCTCATTTCTAGAGGCTTATCAATGTGGAAGTTGAGGCCTTAAAGCTGCATAATGTGGGAGATCAAGATTTGGCCACCCTGAAATCTATCTCTTTACCTTGGTTGTTTTCTCTGAGGACATTTGACCTCCCCCATTAACTGCCTAAAGAATTTGACATGGTAGCTCTTTCTTGGAACAGATCTATCATGATGGCTGTAAAGATAACGTAGGGTAAATGTTACAATAGGAAAGGCACAAACAAGCCCCTCTTATCAGAAGTTTTGTCTCTCTGGCCACATTCTCTGGATGACCCTGCGAAGAGTTGCCAGACAATCATTTACATTTATAAGGGAAATCTCCATTTGTAAAGGTATCTCCCTCTCTGGAGAAGAGAGGGGGATGAGCTCATCTCTAGTGACTTGTCAATGTGGAAGGTGAGGCCTTGAGCTACATAATAAACCTTACTCTTGTTTACTGTGCTTTAGTGGTAATCTCCTGTAACTGACTCCCCCCACCGCCAAAATCCTCCTCTGTCATTGGCTGAAAAGATATTTAAGACGAGAATTTCTGCTATTGTGTTGAGAAACGCAGTGTCCCTGCTTTCTCCCATGTACACATGTTATTAAACTTGGTATTATTTTCTCCTGCTAACCTGTCTTGTTGATTATTTGGCCAGCCAGAAGAACCTTAAGGGAAAGGGCAGAGGGAGATTCTCCCTCTCCCCCGACAGTTTTGGCGTAGTCGCCAGGAGCCACACTGGCTGGCAAGTTGCCTTCTCTGTCTGGAAGACCTGCCTTCTCCCTGGACTACTGCAGATAATGAGATACGGGAACACCTGACGAAAGCCGACAAAAGGTAAGACTTCTTACCATGTCAGCCCCCCGGAATCTCTATCTGCGGAGTCCGGCGGAAGGAAATGGTGAGAATTTTTTTCTCTTTCTAAATTTAGATTGGCAGGAGAAAATATTTGAGAAACTAGTTTCTTGGGCTTTTAGTGACTCTTGGTTTAAATTTGGTAGAGTACTCTTGGTTTTGATCTTGATCCCTTTTCCTCCTAGAGTAGTCTCTGTCTTGTTCTGTGTCCTGAGAACTTGGCTTTGTGACCAGTGAGAATCTTCTCCTTGGTCTCCACCATACGGAAGGTGCATTTACTGGGGTGCACCTTGGTGGCCAGTCGAGTAGACTGGGGTTCCGAACTGTCTCTTTGTCCGGCTGTGTCAAGTTCTCAGGGGAGTTTGTCATAAAAGGCCCAGTCCATAAGGGCTTTTGTCGTCTTTACCTTCGTTGCTTGTTAGTGCTGGAAAAATCCCATTCCAGTATCGCCTGCCGGGTGTCACAGATTAGCGGGTCTGTGACTGGAGGCATCCCACACTATTGTGGGAGACCGGAGCCATTTTCACTACACCATCCTTACCGCCTGTGCAACGAAAGTCTTTACTTTCTCTGAATATCTTTGAGAGTGAATTCTGTGGATCATGGGGGCTACATCATCTGCGCCCTCACCAGGGACGCCTCTTGCGTCCGTGGTAGATTTATTCTAAGCGCGGAAAGTTACCTCTGGGTCTTTCCTTAAAAAGGCTTATTGGTTCGAGTCACTGTTGGAATAAATATACAAATGAAGATCCTACTCGTCAATGGCCAGACGACGGATCCTTTGAATTGGAAAAACTTCTAAATTGGGGGAAAAAAAAATGTTTTGAGAGCTCTCACATAATTATTTATTTGGTACCTAAGAAAAGGCCAAAAAAAAGGAAGGAAAAAAATTTGACTAGCCTTAAGACCTTGACTCAGGTTACAATTGAATTAAAAACATGTAAAAGTGTAAGTGTTGATAAGATTATAAAGGTTGGAATGTTTGAGCTAATTTTATATAAAGAGGTTACATCAACCTTGCCTGAGTATGTTTTAAAATGTCTGACTGGGAATGCTCCCCTGGTCCAAAATTATAAGACCAAGACCTAGTGATAAAAATCTTAATGATAACTATGTTTAAAGGTATAAGAGGTGATGAAAATTGCATGAAATTTTGTAGGAAAAAACTGATGTTATTTCTATTACAGAACTGGTTAACAAAAATAGTAATTTACATGATGGCTAATTTTATCTGAAGTCTTATGAAGTCTTATAGGCAATCTAAATAATTATTGGGAACAAGTAAATAGTTGTGAAAAAGATAAATGTTGGATGAACTTTAAACAATAATTATGTGTTATGGTAGTTACTGCTTCCACACTCTTTTTGGTGACTTAAAGCTTTAGAGTTTTGCTAAATTTTATAAAAAAAAATTCACTGAGTATCATCATTTCCAAATAACATAAGATATTAGACATTGATTGCTAAATGTACGTTTGTCTACTTTTGGCTTTTCATTACAGGAAAACTAAAAGGTCTTTTGGGTCTATTGGTAAACATGTGTTTTATTAAAAGATTATACTATAAAGTAACATGTTTCTAGAAGTTATGAAGTGTTTATAAATTTTCCAAGCCACAAGATACTAATGTAAAAAAAAGTTTGTAATTGTTTAGTTTTTACTTACAAATTGAGGTTTCTAAAGGTTAAAATTTCTAATTAGTATATGTGATTAAAAATTAAGAAAAATATGTCTGTGTACAAGAAAAGTAAGATATATAAAGAAGGAACAAAGAATGGAAATATTTTGTTTGGTTGATTAAGAAAGATAAATTTGTCCTCAAATACTAGGAGAGAAAAGAAAGACATGGGACAAATTCTGAATGTAAAAAGAAAGTTATAGAAGGTTCGTGGAAGAGGAATTCTGGAAAAGGAGTTTTTGCATGGTCAAGTTGGCTAAGATTGAAATGAATTTAACTAAGTAAATGAGTTTTAATAGCAGAAGTAAGCTGGTGCAAAATTGAAATTTCTCGTAAAAAGATAATTTGCTTAAACTTGATAAAGAGGTTATAAAAGATTTTTCTTTACCTTTGAGAAAGTCTACCAAAAAAAAAAAAAAACCTGTTAAAATAATTTCCTGTGTTCAAAAGACTGAGGTCTCTCTATTAAGGCTTTTTAGACTGTTAATGCTATGTTTGCTTTGACTTTTTATATTTTTGACAAGCTCCCCAAAATTCATATCTTAAAATAAGTCTTTTTTTCTTTGAAAATTTTCAAAGGGCCCTGGAACTTCTCAAAGAAATTTGCTCTCTTCCTATAAGGGGAAAGATACTAAACTTATTAGGCTTATTCAGTATGTTAAATTGCATGGAAAGCATTGTCAGACAAGTGATGATAAGCCTGCTTAGGTGGTATTTTGTGGGTTAATGTTATTGATATAGGCGTTTTAAAATTGTATAACATTACTGAAATTCTGATCTGTCCTGGTTATCAGTCATAATTCTGGTTATTATTATTTTAAAGTGTTGTATGTCACAAAATTAACCAAATTTCCTTGTCAATTGCCATTTTGAAGTCTTGTTGTTTACAGAGTTATTTCTTTGCACTAATGCTTTTACAAAATATGTTTCATCTTCAGAGAAGTTCATAGAAAGGACTTTAACACTTACTCTAGAATACAAGTTTCTGACAAACTTTCTGATCATAAAACTGAACTTGGTAAGAAATTACAGAAATCTGATGGAAAAACTGACTTCATGAAGCTGCTAACAAAAAGATTGGGATCAAGAATGGATTACACAGGACTGAATGAACTGATAAGGATGATTATAATTTTCATGATTTTTCATTTGAAGTATTGCTAAATTTTTAATGTTTTGTTTTTTCAGATTTAAGGAAAACTTTTTCTCTTTTCTCCCGAGATAGCTATGACTTACAACAATTTAGTAAATGATATTTTTGTAAGTAAAATTAAAATATTTATCTTTTTCTCTCTATCTGATCCCTCGAATTTGGAAACTCTTAGTGAGTGAGTATTGTTGTTTTCATGGCAATATAGTTATTTGCATAAGTTCAATAAGAATCTGTTCTCCTTATAACAGGACACAATTGGAAACACTGGTTATATTACCAAGGCTGTGACTGGAAAGTCATATTTGCGATATAACCATACAACTTTTGAGGAATGAAGATTGGACTTTATGAAATAAAGCCACGTAGAAATATTGGCCTGGTACCTTATGTTCCAAGCAGCACTTACCAGGATAAGTAAAGAATGTCACTTATCTGGCAGGTACAAGGAACCTCGAAATATTTGGGGGGAACCTCGGAAGAGAGAAATTCACCCAAATCTGTAGGTATTGCAGGCAAAGTCTGATGACAAAATCCTTGGCTTGGCTTTCCTAGCCTCAAGAGGCCTTTGAAGTTCAATCTGAGATTCCTTATAAAAAATTTCAGCAAAGCAGATTTAAAAGAGCTTATATGATTAATTGCTATTCTTGCTGTACTTATGTAAATAATTGGGCCAACTCTATTAGAACTAGACTTATTTTACAAACTAGTTAGTTTTAATTTGGCTATCTTAATAAAAATGAGGGTGATTTTAGAGAGAAAAATTATTTCGGTAAAAACTATAATATACATTTGTAGATATTAGATCCTAGTTTTGTTGTCTTTTGAGGTTTTTGTTTTATATCTGTTGACTAGACTGGATCCTGATTTCTTCTAGTCTCCTGAAATATCTGGCTACAGATCTCCAAACTAACGTTTTTGATTTTTCCCATCATTTTCATTTAAAATCACTGAAAACTGAACCTGCCCTTTTTCCTGAAGCCTTACAAACTGAAGCTGATGGACTTGATATAAACTTAAGATGACCTGACAACACCATCTGAGACATTTTAAACTGCAAAGGATGCTTTGACGCTGACATCTAAAATTCTTCTTCACTGGCTGTCCTCTAACTCAGAAACTGCTTTACAACTTGCTCCAACCATTAACCTTGTTTTTCTTTTATAGAAATGCTTCTATTACATACTTGATTACTTGCTTCCACAATATAGGCGTAACCTTGAGAGCCCACCTGCATCACCACCTTCCAAAAGGAACTTAATTGAACTAATCTATTATCAGGACTAAGAAATGTGTTCAGTGAGATGAAACAATCTACCAACTCAGCTTCTGGACTATGAAACTTCTTTAAGTTTCAAAAGGACTGTGAAACTTTTAGTTTCAAAGGCGGGACTGTGGGAGATCAAGATTTGGCCACCCTGAAATCTATCTCTTTACCTTGGTTGTTTTCTCTGAGGACATTTGACCTCCCTCACTAACTGCCTAAAGAATTTGACATGGTAGCTCCTTCCTGGAACAGATCTATCATGATGGCTGTAAAGATAACGTAGGGTAAATGTTACAATAGGAAAGGCACCAACAAGCCCCTCTTATCAGAAGTTCTGTCTCTCTGGCCACATTCTCTGGATGACCCTGCAAAGAGTTGCCAGACAATCATTTACATTTATAAGGGAAATCTCCATTTGTAAAGGTATCTCCCTCTCTGTTTGGAGAAGAGAGGGGGATGAGCTCATCTCTAGTGACTTGTCAATGTGGAAGGTGGCTACATAATAAACCTTACTCTTGTTTACTGTGCTTTAGTGGTAATCTCCTGTAACTGACTCCCCCCACCGCCAAAATCCTCCTTTGTCATTGGCTGAAAAAGATATTTAAGACGAGAATTTCTGCTATTGTGTTGAGAAACGCAGTGTCCCTGCTTTCTCCCATGTATACATGTTATTAAACTTGGTATTATTTTCTCCTGCTAACCTGTCTTGTTGATTATTTGGCCAGCCAGAAGAACCTTAAGGGAAAGGGCAGAGGGAGATTCTCCCTCTCCCCCGACAATAATAACCTTACTCTTGTTTACTGTGCTTTAGTGGTAATCTCCTGTAACTGACTCCCCCCACCCCCAACATCCTCCTTTGTCCTTGGCTGAACATGGTATTTAAGACGAAAATTTCTGTTATTGTGTTGAGAAACGCAGTGTCCCTGCTTTCTCCCATGTATACATGTTATTAAACTTGGTATTATTTTCTCCTGCTAACCTGTCTTGTTGATTATTTGGCCAGCCATAAGAACCTTAAGGAAAAGGGCACAGGGAGATTCTCCCTCTTCCCCTGACACTTGTAAAATGAGGATAAACCCCCCCCCGTGGGGTGGTTTTAAGGGCTGAATGAGGTGAGGGGGGTAAAGCATTTTAACATAATGCACCCCCAATTTACTGCTGACGTGGTTACTGAACAGCTTCTGTTGGTGGCGTCCCCACTGGGTGAGCTTCCAGCCTGGCCGAATGAAGGACCCACTTCCCTGTCGGCTCAGGAAGGGGGCTTCGAGGGCTGCGGGGACACGGCAGGCATTTGGGATTCAAGGTCTTTGCTTCCTGTGTCGTAGAAGTGTGGAGGTGGGAGAGGGGGCTGCTTCTTACCTGGAGTGTGGGTCCTGCCAGAAAGCAACACGACCAGAGACGCTGTCCCTGGAGCCCCAGAGGAAGCGGAGTGTCCCGCACCTGTCCAGGGGCCAGGGTGGTCTGCAGGGGTGGCCCCAGGGAGCCAGCAGAGGGGCCACGGCCTCCTCTGACGGCCTGGGAGGGGGATTTGTGGGGAGAAAAGGGGTTAGAGGAGCTTGGGATGGGAAAAGGAGAGGGCTGGAAGCAGGCACTGCAGGAAATAACATGCTCTGAAAATGGTGGACATCACGTTTGCACGGGATGGGGAGAAGTCGGGGGTGGACCCCATCTGGTCTCACTCCTGGCCAAGAGAACAGAGGCCCAGGGAAGCACTGGCCGAGGCCTCAGAGTGAGGGGCTGAGTCCAGTGAGGGGCCTGGAGCCATGCCCCTCCCACCTCCCACGGGTGAGGGGCTCCATCTCCTTGGAGGGGCAGCCCCAGCATGACTGCAGACCGGGGTCGTTGCTGGCTTCCTGAGAGCCAGGGTGACATGTGTGTAAGACCAGTGCATGCCCCGCCGGCCCCCAGGAGTTAATTCTTTGTGTCTAAAAACAGGCGGGTGGATCCCCCAGGGTGGGGAAGGCAGCAGGTCAACTGCCTCAGTCTTTATTCTGTCCTGAGGCACTGTGAGCCCAGGTTCCTTGAGCGGGTGCTCCGCCTTGTGGTGGCACCACCCTGCCCTCGTCCTGTGTGGCCTCTGGCCATTTCAGCCCCCTGTGCCTCTGTGAGGAGCCCAGGGCTGCAGGCTGTAGATGATTCTTTGGGCCCAAGCAGTCAGTCATCTGTCAGCAGGGGGTCCATTGTGTTTTCTTTTGGCATTAGATCTGTTTTTGTTTTGTTCTATTTTTTAAAATCAGCACAGCTGTGGTCCTATATGGAAAGAATTAGAGTGACTTCTAGGAGGGACTGAGCACCCCATTCCTGGAGGTGTGCAAGCCCAGGCTAGACACCTCCTGTTGGGCTGATATGGATGGGGACGGGGTGGGTTTTGTGCTGCGTGGACCCCGGTGAGTCTTCCCATGTCTGAGAGGCAGTAGTCCTTCCCATAGCCTTATTAGAGACAATTTTCCAAAAAGAAAGCATCACTCATATAAATATTACATATGCACGTCAAAGATTTTATTTTAATTATTAATTAAATGAGGGAGCTGGTAAGATTAACAACCCGTTCCATGGAGAAATCACAATGAACCATAAAACCATAGGGAGTAAAGCAACGCTGAGACGGGCTTTCTCTCAGGGGGCGAGGGGTCAGGTGAGACTCATTTGTTTATACTCTATGTGCGTTTGCAGGCAGGAAGTAGTTTGCAGTAACTCTACAGCTTACAGAGTTGTGAAACAGCTCAAAGGCAATGAAAACCTAGAATCAGAATCATAACTGGAAAGGTGTGCTCTACACAATGCACAGTTTTCCACCAGAGACACCCAGAATCTTTTTTGCTCATTCCAAATTTCCTTCCACCTCTGGTCTATCTGGCAGGGCTCACTTTTTAAAATAGGGCCCAGGCAGGGCATCCAATGAGCCAGGCTCTCCCTGAGAGACGTGGAGCCTGGGGGTCAGGGTATCCTCCGGTGCCCTGGGGAAGGGTCACCCACTGCGGGAGGTGTCTTGAGGGCATTGGCTGCCCTCTCAGTAGTGAATGGATGGCTCAGGCCATGTCTGCTGCCGCAGAGTCCTGTGTCAGCAAAGTGCTTTAGACCCGTCCACCCGTCCATTCCTGCAGACACATCGACTGCCACATCCAAAACTGAATTTGTCTTCTCTTCCCCTACCCCCAGGTTCCACTCACAATCCCAGTCTCCTCCTCTTGTCTTCCCCCATCTCAGCTGAGGGTACCACCATCCACCCGGTGGCCAAGTCCAGGAGTGTGGGTTTCACCTGAGCTCTGAGGATGAGGCCAGCTCCTCCGTGGTCAACAGGCCGTCACTCATCTGTTCTGAAAGTTAGACCGTCATCTAACCAGATCCTTGCTGCTTCACTCCTTGGGACCACCGACGTGATGGATTTCAGTGTCATTCTCCCCTTTTCTCCTGGATCATCCCTGGGACTCCTCTTGTTGGCAACGTGTGTGTATGAACCTCTTTTCCAGCATAACTGCATTTTGAAGTGAGTTTACCTCCCCTCTCGGTGGATCTCAAAGCAACGCCTGGAAGCTGCAGGGGTGGGATCTCTGCTCGTGTTCCCATATAAAAGAGAATCTGTAATGAATGCTCTAAGAAACTGGGGTGTTGGGCCCCAGCCCTGGCTGGCAAACTTTTTCCTCCTTCTTCCCTGTTAGGGCTCAGCAAGACCGGGGTTTCAGTCCTATACCCATTGGCAGTTGTGTGTCTGTGATAATAAAACTGGCCTTGGGGTTAGTAAAACCGCCTGCCTCATAATCTAGTTCTGAGAAGCAAATGAGATGGAAAAGGAAAGCCCTGGGCCCAGGGCCTGCTGCTGCACAGTAGGCATGTCAGATGTGTTAGCAGTTCTCGGGCCACTCTGCTGAGGAGGGCTCGGGGGTGGGGGCCCCGGGCTCCCCTGGATCCTGAGAGCCTGCCCTAGGGGAGTAGGCTCACTAGGGTTCTCGGTGGCTTGCAGGGAAGGGCAATTCTTCTCTCTCCTGGTCAGGATGCTCTCAGGCCTGGGGTGGGGGCTGGGCCTGTGGTTTGGACGTGACTTGCCTGCATGAGATGGGCACCAGGCAGGCTTGGCAGATGGTGTGGTCTTTAGTAGGGACCTGGGGACCTGGGAGGGCTTCGTGGGCAGCTGCCTGCCTGTCAGGGCAGCTGCCCACAGCGTAAGTCTGTTTGCTCCCTGGGACCTCAGAGTTGCCTCCTGGCCTTCGTGTTAATAAGAGTCGGTCCTGGGCTAAGACTTAGTCAATCTGTTATCCTCGTGCTGAGCGGCTTTGTTCCAGGGGAACTGGGGTGGAGTAGAGTGTTTTCTAATTAGCAGGACTGGGGGTCCAGGAGAGGTTAGGGGGCAGGGGTACAGGCAAGTTACAGGCATCTGTCTGTGTGAAACGGCGGGTGGGGAGGGGCAGCCGGCTCAGTGCTCCCTCCACCCTGAGGACCCAGATCTTCCTACTCCACTAGCTGTGTGCAGGCACCAAGGACTCAGCATCCTGTGAGCCGGGGACTCGCCTCCTCCAGAAACTGCCTCTTTCTGCTCTGTGTCATTGGCTTCCCAGAGGGAGGGAAAGGAAGCGGGGCTGGGGCAGCAAGGAGGTGGAGGGGCTGCATTCAGAGAGATACCTGGGGCCTGGCAGGACTTCCTGTGGGAGATGGGCCATCAGGAAGGGCCCTAAGGGATGGTCTGGCCCAGGTTCCTCGCACTCTTGGTGTTCTGTCCTGTCTACCTCTGCAGCATCCTTGGCAAGACAAGTGGAGAGCGAGCCAAGCCACCGGGGGGTCAGGACACACTGGCTGCAATGGCCTTAACTCGAAACAAGATTCAGCAAAAGGGGGTTGACAGGCTCCTGGCAAGAAGGACAGGGGACGTTCACAGACGGACAGACGGACCAGGACCTGGAACGCTAGAACGGACTCCACACTGCTGGCTGTTTCTCTCTGTTGGTGCTTCTGCTTCTCTCTGCTGTTGGCTCTGTTCCTCCTGCTGCACAGACCCCCTCCCTGCTGGGAGACATGGTGCCCGCAGCCCCAAGTTAGCAACTGAAGCAGAAAATTAGGCCATTTTACCCGGTATTTGTTTATCAATCCCAGGCCCAAGTCACATGCCTGTCCGGGACTCAGGACGTTTTCCTTTAAATCATGGGAGTCTGGGGAAGCTTGCTGCATAGACAAAATTAGCTACCACAGCCCACCACCCCCAGCTAATATCTTGATTCACCAAGTTAGTGTGGGGGAAGAGGGAGAAGCCCCCTCTACCCTTTCCCTTAAGGTTCTTATGGCTGGCCAAATAATTAACAAGACAGGTTAGCAGGATAAAATAATACCAAGTTTAATAACATGTATATGTCGGGGGAAGAGGGAGAATCTCCCTCTGCCCTTTTCCTTAAGGTTCTTATGGCAGGCCAAATAATTAACAAGACAGGTTAGCAGGAGAAAATAATACCAAGTTTAATAACATATATACATGGGAGAAACTCAGAAATGAGCAGCTCGCCCCTCTGTCTAAGCTGCTTGCTTAAGTGTTGTAGCTAAAGGCGAGGAAGGTGTTGGGGGTGGGTAGTGGTCTGGGACTTCAGAGGCCAGGAAGACAATTCTTTTCAGGGTCATCTATAGATAATGTGGTCAGGGAGAGACAGTTTTTGATAAAAGGGGCTTGGTGCCTTTCCTATTGTAACCTCTATCCTACATTATCTTTACAGCCATCATGATAATAACTCCTTCCTGAAACAGATCTTTTGTTTTAAATTCTTTAGGCAGTTTGGGAGGGGAAACTCAAATATTCTTCCTGAGTTCTCTGAGTCCTTATTGTCTTCAGCTCAAAATAATCCGCATAGCAGAGTGGTGCCTCCTGGGTAGCTTGCCCTGAGCACCATCATATACATGGGAGAAAGCAGGGACACTGCGTTTCTCAACACAATAGCAGAAATTCTCGTCTTAAATACCATGTTCAGCCAATGACAAAGGAGGATGTTGGGGGTGGGGGGAGTCAGTTACAGGAGATTACCACTAAAGCACGGTAAACAAGAGTAAGGTTATTATGCAGATTTAAGGCCTCACTTTCCACATTGATAAGTTTCCAGAAATGAGGTCATCCCCCCTCTTCCCAATACAGAGAGGGATATACCTTTATACATGGACATTTCCCTTATAAATGTAAATGATTGTCTGGCAGCTCCTCACAGGGCCATCCAGAGAATGTGGCCAGAGAGACAGAACTTCTGATAAGATGCGCTTGTTGGTGCCTTTCCTATTGTAACATCTATTTTACATTATATTACAGCGATCAGATAGAAGATCTGTTCCAGGAAGGAGTTACTATGTCAAATTCTTTAGACAGTTAGTGGGGGAGGTCAAATGTCCGTCAGAGAAAACAATCAAGGTGAAGAGATATATTTCAGGGTGTCCAAATCTTGATCTCCCACATTAGGAACCAGGTTCCAGATTAAGTAGCAGGGAAACAGAACTCACATTGTCACCTTACTGTGTGCCTGGCCAACTTGCACGTAAGTTGCCTCATCCATTTAATGCTGACAAGAGCCCTGTGCAGCTTACCCATATGCAGAAGGGGAAAAGGAGTCGTAGAAATGTGGAGCACTGCCAGGAGGTCAGGCCAGGCTGGCTGCAGCCCTGGGCTCTGCCGCTGCCATCATTAACGTATACTGTTGGTTTCTTGTTTACAAATGTCAGCGTGGGTATCCTTGCCCTTTAGAGGTACTTGGATCCCACCAATTCCATGGTGGGGAAAGCCCCAATTCTGCTAATTCTGGGAGTTCATGATGTGGGGGTCTATGGTTAAGATTCCGTGCTCTCACCACTGAGGCCTGGGTTCCTTTCCTTTACAGGGAACCATACCACCTGTCTGTCGGTTGTCATACTGTGGCGGCTGCATGTTGCTGTGGTGTTGAAGCTCTGCCTCTGGTATTTCAAATACCAGCAGGGTCACCCATGGTGGACAGGTTTCAGCGGAGCTTCCAGACTAGATAGACTAGGAAGAAGGACCTGGCCACCCACTTCTGAAAACATTAGCCATGAAAACTCGATGAATGGCAGCGGAGCACTGTCTGATAAAGGTGAGAAGGTGGTGCAGAAAGACCTCGCAGGGTTCCGCTCTGCTGTGCACAGGGTCTCCAGGAGTCCGACTCGGGGCGCTAACAACAACATGCTCCTAGCAGCCCACGTGCCTCCAACTCCCGTGCCCCTGGCAGTCTCTGTTTTGTCCTTCCTCTGTCCTGGCAGAATTGGATAAAGTTCACTTTTTTTTTTCTAAATAAGATACCTACTCACAGCAAGCGTTTTGTGGGTTAAATCATTTTGATGAAGATTTAGGGCAGGGTGGTCCACAGCCTCGTCTCCGTCTCTTCCTCCCCTGCCAGCTCTCCTGCTTCGGAACCCCAATATCCAACCCTGTGTATGTGGAACAACTCAGCTCACCACAGCTTGGCCTCCCAAATGTGCACATGCAAACCTAGCAAGCTTTCCGGAAGATCATGGCCTTTCCTTCTAATGGGACCTGCTTACTCTCCTTAGAATGCAGTGGGGGTTAAAATATGCTTTTTCCTGATACATGAAACTGGGACCATCCTACACATAACACTTTACAACCAGCTTTTTCCCTTAGGAATACGTCATAAGCACCCTTTTATGCCAGCAAATATTATTCTCAATATCAATTTCAATGGCTGTATGGCATTTTATCCTACCGATGTGCCATGATTTACTCATCTAAACCCCGTTTCTTGAACCCATCAAGTATTTTGAAATTTGCACTATTATGACTAATGCTGCAGTAATTATTATGTATGTCCCAGAACCCCCGAGTCCACAACCACTGAGGGATGTCCTGGCTGGATCACAGGTAACAGGCAAGGATCTAGCTGTTTATTCCTGCTCTGTTTATTGGATGAATCTCCATCCTGTTCCCTCTATTATAACTGCCACTTTGATCACATACTAAATAATTATGTATATATTTGGATCTGTGTCTGCGTTTTCTCATGTCAGTCTGCTTGTTCTTCTGTCAGAACTGAAATCTTTGATTTTATGAGTGTGAATACTGGCCATGTAGAGTTCAGTATTCCTCGTTATTTTACTAGGAAATAGTCTAGGCTGTACTCATCTTTCATTCTTTCTGCTGAGTCGGGTATCATCAAACCTCTCCCAACTTCCCAATTCATTTTCAGGTTTGAAATTGTATTAAATATATAAATTAATTTGAGATTGTATTAGTTATGTATCGCTACATAACAAATTACCCTGAAGTTTAGCAGTTTAAAACAGCATATATATACATACCTCATACCCTTTCTGCAGGTCCGGGATCTAGGATCAGCTAGCTTAGCTGGGTCACTCTGGCTCAGGCTCCCTCATGAGGCTGCAGTGGGACGTTGGCCAGGGCTGCCATCTCTCCTGACCAGATCCCCTGCCAATCCACTCATGGGCCTGTTGGCAGGAAGCTGCAGTTCCTGCCATGTGGGCCTGACGACATGGTTTCCCCAGAGTGAGTGATGAGAGATAGAGAACCCGGGAAGGAAGCTGAAATGTCTTTATAATCTGATCTCCAAGGTGACAGACCATCACTTCTGGCATCTTCTGCTGATCACACAGACCAACCCTGACACGTGTGAGGGGCCACACAAGGTCGTGAACGCCAGGAGGCGGGGACCGTCGGGAGCCCTCTGGAGACCAGCTAACACAGAGGTGAACTGAGCATGTCCCAGGTTGGGTCTTTCTGAGGGTGAATGTGCTGTGTTCCTACTCCAGCTTAACGCCTAGGTATGTTTCAGTGAAGGTTTTCACCTTTCTTCCTACGAGTCCCCACACTGTTCCAGTCATTCCAGTATTTCATATCTGTTGTGAATGGGATCTTTTTCTTGTTGTATTTTCTAAGTCATTGTTGTACTCATACAGGGACACTATCGATTTTTACAGCCATGATTTTTCAGTGGAGCTTAACTGGTGACAAGGCAGTAACTACTCTAGACTTTCCCTGAGCCCTTGGATTGCAAAACCGAGACCAGGTGAGCTCCTAAAGGGGCTCTGGGAGCAGCTTCCCCAGGTGACTGTGCCAGGGGAGGTGGGAGGGATGTAAGGAGAGCCTTCCTGCGGCCTGTCCTTATGTGGTGGCTGTGCCCAGGGTGCCTGCAGCTGGGATGATGGGGTTCTCTGGCCACCAGTTGATCCTGCCTTTGAGGGGGCTGTGTGGTCAGGGCATGGGGGAACAGCGAGGGCAGGTGGTCCACCTGATGGCCCACAGATTGAGTCCCTCTGCCCCCACCTCGCAGGTCCAAGTCTCGAGCAGCCTCTGTCCAGAGTCTTGTTCTGGACACCTCCCCAGCACTGCACAGGCTCTGGTCAGCTCCACTGGGAGAGTTCCTTCATTCATTCTCTTCTCCAATAGCTCTCATCTAGCGCCCCTCATCAAGCAGTGTTCTAGGCACTGAGAACTGCAGTGAAGTACCTGCCCTTGTGCTTGTTATCTAGTAGGGAGAGAGAGACAAAGCACAAACAAATAAGTAAAGTGGTATCTTACAAAGTAAGTGAGAAGGGAAAAAAGTCCAGCAGAATAAGGGAGGATCAGGAGTATAAAGGAGTTAAAACTTTGAGCAAAGATTTGAAGGAGTGAGTGAGCCACGTGGGTTCCTGGCAGAGGGAACAGCCTGGTGTGTCTGCAGAACAGCAAGGAGGCTGGCAGGATGGCTCTGTGGTGGAGGGAGAGCGGGGCGGGGCTGGGGTGAGGCAGATGAGGGAGGCCTCGTGGGCTTCGCCTCTGACTGAAATGGGAGCCGTGCGAGGTTTTGAGCAGAGAACGACACGATGTAAGTTTTAAAAGGATCTTCGGTGGAAGCAGAGCTGCATGGTAGGAGGCTCTGGGATGAGGAAAGGCTCCCCGTTCTGCCCCAGGAAGACCGACAGTGCCCATACTGTCCTTGTCACCTCCCTCCTAGACTTTGGCCAAAGCCCGCTGACTGTTCTCCCTGCGTCCCGTTCTTCTAGTCTCCTCTCCGTGCCAGCGCCAGCGCCATCTCTGAGAAACGCCTCCAAGTCCTTCTCCAGCTTAGGAAGCTCTGGGGACCTGAACGGTCTATCCATCCCCACAGTGTAGGCTTCCTGGCTAGGGAGGTCTGGCTGTGCCTGCAAGGCCCTCTCTGGGGGTGGGTGTGGTGTGGACAAGGCTGTGCATGTGGGTCTCTGCCCCAGCAGCACTCACTTCTAGAGGCCAATTTTTTGGAGTCGCATTTTAGGACTTTTGAAATACATTTTATTTCAGTCATATGAATTATATAAGTATGCTTTGCTCATTGTATAAAATAATAGGACGTTTGTAAAAGTGGTCCCCCCACCCCTTCCAAGAGGAAAGCAGGAAAGCATGTGTGCTCTTCCAGTCTTTCCCTTTGTCTACATAAAAGTAATCAGACATAAAGAATTTAAAAAATGGATTACACTATGCACAAAGTTCTGCATGTCGCCTTTTCATTTCATCTGCCGTAGACCTTTTCCCCGCCCCAGGAGGCAGATAGACTCCATTCTTTGTGACAGATGTCGTGTTCTGCTCTGGGCGGCTCCCCACCCCACAGAGGGGCATCCGGGGGGTTTCCAGTCCCTTGCACAACACAGCTTGCTTGCACCGCCTGCCCAGAAGGAACTGCGGTAGCGTGCAAAATTACATCACACTGGCCAATGAAAAATGAAAACAACAAAACCAGTGGATAGGCGGCAGAAAACCGGGTCTGAATACCCAGGGGCCTCACCCTCAGCCAGAGCCGCGGAGCTCCTTCCCCTGGGGTCCCGGCCGTTAAGAGGCCCAGTGTCCGCCCCTCCGCCCGGCACGACCCCGGCCCCCCACGTGCAGGCTCCCGCCCCCGCCGCCAGGGGGCGCCCGAGGCCGAGCAGCCCCCACCCACGCCCGCCAGCGCGTCGTCCCTGCCCAGATCCGCCCCCGGGCAGCTGCGCCCGCGGACCCGGGGTTGCCAGGGAGGCTCCCCTGCGGCACAACGCGGGGCACTAGCTGTGTCACTGCCGTCAGTGAGGATGACCCCGTCGCCACTCCGGCGGAGGCCGGCCCCTTCCTGCTGCGCCGTGCAGTGCTCGCTGCCCGCTCCTTCCTGTAGGGTCTGGGGACCCAGAAAGGAAGGAGGGTGCCGGCAGGAGGATAGACGCGCGTCTGCCCTCCGTCCCCTTGTCTCCTCTCTGGGCTCCAGGTGCCTACCCGGCCACAGTCAGGGCACGAAAAACGAGCTGTGCGGAGGCAAGGAGGCTGGGGAGCCCTCGTCTGAGAAACCGAGGGGGCCCGGACGCTGGGTCGGGAGTCGCTGAGAGGTCTGAGGTGGGAGGACAGACCAGAGGGCAGGGTGGGAGCCCGGAGCACGGCGTCGCGGGGGCTGGAGCCTCTGTGGGGAGGCTCCAAGGCCTGGGTCACACTGGGACGAGCCAGCTAGTCCTGGGGAGGGGCAGCTTGGCCCTCTACACTTCTTTTTGACCCTGGGGGCTTAAAGCTCATCTGAACCCGCCTGATCCTTCTCTCTTTTGTGGGAGCCTTGCAGAGGGAGAAGAGCGCCCACCCACAGCTGCCTCCCATCGCTTTTGGGTGCCTGACCCCCCTTTGGTCCTCATGGGGAGGGGGAGACTCGAGGACCAGCAGTCCCACCAGGCCACAGTGCCAAACCCTGTTTGTTTTCTCCTGGTCGGGTTAGGTTTTCACGCCATCCAGTTTCAAAACACTCATCCAGCGGCCAGTGGATGTCCAATTTGAAAACGGAGTGGAGTCCCTGTGCAGAAACGTGTGGACTGGGTAGCCACAGGCAGGTCACTCACCCTTCCTGGACCCCAATGGCCTTGTCCGAAGTCAAGGGCAGCTGTGAGGAGCTCTCAGCACCTACTGGCTGAGCTTTGGGTCTCAGCAGCGGCAGCTCTGAGCCGTTGGAGAGCAACACGGCGCTCTGTCCGGAGCGCTTCAGATCCAAGGCACAGAGAAGACCCTGTCTCATTCTTTTTAGTGATCTCCAGACACCCGCAGAAAACAACAAACAGTTAGCGACAACAACCAAAACTGACCCCTGGAGGTTGATGTGTGAGCACACGCAGAGCTTTAGAACCTGTGACAGGGAAGGGGGAAAGGGCGGCCGCTGCCTCCGTGTCTGAATTCTGTGATAAAGCTCCTTCAGTTGTCCCTACTGATTCCATTCTGGTTTCTTCCTTGGCTGTAACACAGTTAGAAGAAAAGCTCTTTCCTCCCCCCAGGCAGTTTTAAAAGCATTACCTCAGGATGCTGAGTGTCCTGGAAAAGAAGGTTGGCAAGGTGGAGCAGGCAGGGCAGAGGCTGAGGAGCCCGGAGGCTCCTGGCTGGCTCCTCTGGCCTGTTTGAAGTTGGCTGAAAAGACATGGAATTAGTAGGCGAAGCTGCCTCCTCCTCTTACCTGTGGAGGAGAGATCGGTTCCTGGCTGGCCCGGGCAGTGTCATTGATACAACTGGTGTCATCGTTACCTTCCACTAACAGATCACTCGACACCTGCCAACCCAGGCGGGGCTGGGCCTGGGCATTGCCCTGTGAAGCTGGAGGCTTCCCCTCTCCCCATTGTCCCAGAACTCCAGGGGAGGCCAAGACACAGGCGCGCTGGGCTGCGGTGCTTGGTGACCCAACAGGAGGACTAGATTGCTTCTGGTGGCTGCTCCCCTTGCAGGGTCCGGCTCCCTCTCCGTTTCCTGCTGCCCGGCCCCTGTTGCTGTCCTGGGAAGAGGAGATGAGTTTGTCGCTGGCTGGGAGTTGAGGCCGAGTGACGATGCTGCATGGAGAAGGGGCTCTGGGGGTGAGGAGCCAGGGTTGAGGAGGGGCCTGGGTGTGCCGCCTGCCCCGGCTCCCCTGGCTACTGCCCTTCTGCCGTGCGCATCCAGGTGGCATCATGCTGCAGCAGATCTTGCATGACCTGTACATCGACCCTGTGCTCCTCGCTGAGCTCAGCGATGTGCAGAAACACATCCTCTTCTACAAAATGCGAGAGGAGCAGCTGAGGCGCTGGAGGGAGCGCGAGGCTTGGGAGGCGCTGGCCCAGGCAGAGGGCCTCAGGCCCCCAAAGGTCAAGCGAGGTATGTGGCTGGGAGTCACTGAGGGGCCGACCCTGGCCTCCCAGGAAGTGGAAAAATTATTGATGCCAGGCTATGTTCTTCTTTGAAATGGGCACTGGTGTGATGAGGGCTGGGGGCTTGAAACCCTTGTTCTGTGAACATTAGCCCAGGCCTCTATATTTTGACCAGGTCTGTACGGCTCCAAGGCTGCAGAGGGGGCTACCCAGGGACCCCCAGGGGGTTGGGGAATGGGGACTTGCTTTGTCTTGTTGTGGGAGGCCCAAGTTCTGGAAGACACTTTTGAGATCTCAGATTGTCCTCAGACACAGTTGGTGATTGCCTGGTGAGAGAGAGGGCGTATTCTTGACCCTCATCTGTGGTTCTGGGACAGAGGGACAGGGTGTAAGATGTGAAGTTCCTCCTTCCCTGGTGTGCGCGCCCCAGTGGATGTCAGCTAGCCAGCACCGTGCACCATGCCCCGCCTCCCTCGGCTCGTGTGAGATGATGCTTTGGGTTGTGCCTGGAGCCCCACTGGGCATCCGGAGAGAGGGTGTCAGGGAATGTCCTGCACAGTGAGTGACCAGCCCCTAATGGCAGCAGCAACTGCAGACAAGAAGCAAGGCTCCAAGCTACGTTTCGGGTGGTTTCTATGCAGTCAGGTGCCAGTCAAGCCCGTGGACCGGTGCACCTGTGAATGGAGGTGCAGCTGAAGCAGTCAGGCTGCTGAGGCGTGGCCCCGGACTCAAGACCCTGCTGGGGTGGCACTTGACGTGCATGCTGCACTTGACAGTTTGCGATGCCTGTTCATCTTCTCTCCTTCGCTCCCCACAGCAATCATCCTCTTGGCCTCCGTGCTGTTCACCAGAGTCAAGTGTAGACGTGGTCTGTTTAAAGTTTTCAATCCAGGACAAAGTCCTGTTTCTGGACTGGGCACACGGGCCCCTGGGTGACCTGGCTCCTGCTCTCCACTCCAGGCTCCCTGCTGGCCAGTCCCTCCCGTGTGCTGCAGGCCACGCTCACCTATCAGAACCTGCTTGCTCTAGCCTCTGCCTTTGCACATGTAGTTCTTCCTGTTGCTCATGTCCGCCTGCCTCCGTCCTTCCGACAAACTCCTCCAGGACTAGCCCCCAACCCCTGGAGTCCTCTGGGGATGCTCCTGGCACGGGGAAGTCCTTGCTTCTCTGCAGCTGCTGGGTGTGTACGACCCAGCTCTTCCCTAGTACTCACCATGCTGTCATCGTCATTTGTCCCCTGCTTGCCTGGCTCTCCCAGGGGACTCAAAGCTGCCACACTCCATTCTGTCTTCCATCCTTGGGTCTGCCACAGAGCCAACAGAGTGTTAAATCCCTGTTTTGAACAAAACACTCCCAAGGAGGGAGAGCTCTGACTTGGCTGCACGTGTCTGGTGCCGAGGCTGGGGCCTTCCAGGGAGGCTGCGCTGGTAGCTGTACCACTAGCTGGTGAAAAGGACGGGTTGCCTTTCCAGCCCCTCCCGGCCTGGGCCCTGGGACCTCACATCGTCTGTATGGTGGTTCTTCTGGGAGGAAGACAGATGTCTCAAAATTTAACTGCAAAAATATTTTTACAGCGGTTTGTCACACAGTGACGTATACATTTTCACATATAAATTATACATTAAACTCATTTGGGTTTCTGGTGCAGAAGACTCTTTTCTGGGTAATTAGTTTTCTGATTTATAAACATGGAAAAGAGGGTGAAACACACTGTGGAATGTGTGTGTTCCCGGTCAGGGTCCTGCCAGAGCCTAGCTCTGTGCTTCGGTCCTGCCTGTGGAGGTGTCTGGGCAGACCATGGGAAGCCCGTGGGGAGGGCTCTGCCCCAGGAGGCTGAAGAGCATCCTGCTGCGGGCCCAGGATGCAGGGTGTCTGCTCCCTGTCCTGGGAGCATGATGAAGGGTCACAACCACCCCAACCTGCTCTGTGAGCTTTACGTTTACTAGTTGCCTGCCCTCCCGTAGCCCTGTGACCCCATTTCAGATGAGGAAGCCACGGCTCACAGAAGTGACACAGTCCATCAGATGCCAAGAAATGGAGTTGGGGGACACATCCCGTGACTTTGACCTTGGGTCCGATGACTGATGTTTTTCCGTTCATATACTTCTGAACGCAGACTTCATCCCACAAATGATCTGTGCACAAGTTCATTTGCTCATCCATCCCTCATTCACTCCCTTATCCGACGTCACTAAGTACTGGCTTTGGTGTACAGACAGACCACAGGGAGCACAGCCAAGTGGAGGGCCAGGGGCCAGGCTTCGTGCAGAGCATCCGCATGTTGGCTCTGGGCAGGGGTCCTTGGGCATGGTCTCCATTGGCTAGATCTTTGCTCCTCCTACCTTCACAGGCACCCCCTTCCGGGTTTTTGCCAGCCCCCGCCTGTCCCTGCCCCCTGATTTGTCCTGGAGGAGGCATCTGCTGTGGCCTGTTGAGGTGTGTGCCAGCCCCTTGGGGTCTCTGAGCACAGCCTGCTCGGGCCTTGTCGGCCAGAGTGATGCCTCACCTCCTCCTGCCCGTCTCCCCGCCCTGCTTGTCCTCTGATGCCTCCCCCACTCTCTTTCCTGGGCACATTTCCCACCTCCTGGCAGCCCAGACCTCACTGTCCCTAGGGCTCAGGTCCTGCAGGGCAGGGCAGGGCAGGGGACGCCCATCCCTGAGCATTTCCCCGCTCTCCACCTGTGCCTGGAAAGGGTGGAGTAAACACTGTGACGCGCCTCATTCTAGCTTACAGATCTCGGGGGTTTTACTGATGCAGGGCGCACGTTTGGGGTCCACAAAGCAATAAGCTGGGGTGAAAGATGACGGTCAAGGCCGGCACACGTTGCTCGCCTGACCGTGCCAGCCCGTCTCTTTTGTTTTCACTTTATACTCTGGTGCGAATCTTCTGCCATGTTTTGGAAGACACAGACCCTCAGCTCAGGTCGTTTTCTCATTTACCATCATGTTTGCTGTTTTGTCACGTTTCTGACAAACTCTGAGGTTTGGCGGAAATTGGTGCGGCTATGCTGAGACCCTGGGAAGGCGTGTTGTAATGCTTGTTTCTGCTAGATTTCAGCCGAGCCCTTCAGCATCACTCTGACCTTTGCAATGTCTTCTGTCTCAGTGCCCTTTTGCCACCACAAGAACCCACAGCTCTATCAGGAGCTGCAGCCTTCACAACCTTGCAGGCCCCTCTGTGCTTGCTCCTTATCCCAGTTTCTTGGGGCTGGAGCTGGGTGTTGCCTGGGACACAGGACTCAGGACACGTGTTCACACTGCTGCTGTGACCCAGGAAGCTTCCCCACCTGGACCTGTCCATTCTGCCATGACTGACAGTTCATGTCAGTGTTAAACTGGTTCCTCCGTGACTACTTCCTTATCCGTCTGGATGTCCTTTGCCTGGGAACCAGATGGCCTTCCCCACCCCCCTCCTTCTGCTTTCTCCTTTAATGTGGCCAACACCAGCCACGCTGTGAACCAACCCACACACTGAGTGGGTGGCTGCCCCTCCTCTGTCTTTCTCACCCACACAGCCAGCCCTGGGTCAGAATCCCCGCATGCCTCCTGTGCTGGCTCACTGGCGCGCTGGCCTGCCCGCTATTCCAGCCTATGGAGCCCAGCTGGGCTCCAGCCCCCGCTGCCTCCATGCCCCACGGCTCGGGTCAAGAGGCAGCTCCCATCCTAGGCACGCCCCTCTCTGCAGGCTCAGCCCTGAGTTGGGGCTGGAGGGAGACACCCTCGTTAGCGTCCTCTCTGTGTCTCAGCATTGACTCACTCCTGCTGCATATCTGCCCTGGCCTTGGTGCCCCAGGAGGGCCACGTCCATGCCCTGATGAAAGCTGTGGGATGGTTCTTCTCACTGGGCATCTGCCTTCTCTCTTTCCCGGGAACCATCCAGGAACCCTGGCAGCCTGCTGGGCCTGAGCCCTCCAGCCTCCCTGTGTTCCCTTTCCGGCGTGGAAGTTCTGCCCTGAAACGCCAGCCCTGCCTGGAGCCCTGTGCTTGCCTGCACACATTCCTAATGTAGCCGTGTTGTCAGTGGTCCCCCTACCCCCCCCCCCCTTTATACACACAGCAGCCGAAGGGCCTTTAAAGTACTACCTAGCTCAGGCAGCTCCCTGCCTCGGTGGCTTCCATTGCACTCAGAGAAAAGGTGAATGCTTTTCACTGGCCACTGCCCACTGCCCACTCTCAACCTAATTTCCACCCACTGGTGTCCCTCCGTGTGGAGTGCTCTTTTCCCAATTCCTCTTGAGGCTGGTTCTGTCCCATCATTCATTTCTCAGTTAAACATTGGGCTCTTCACTGACCCTCCAGTCTCTCTTACAACACCTGCCTAATTGTCTTCATAGCATTTACTGCATCTGAAAGTATCTTTTTTTCATTGTGGTAAAATACACACAACATAAAATTTACCCTTTTAACCATTTTTAAAGTGTGCAATTCAGTGATATTTAGTACATTCAAAATGTTGTGCAACCACCACCTCTATCTAGTTCCAGAACATTTTCATCCCATCAAAAGGAAACCCTGTATTCATTAAGCAGTCACTCCCCACCCCCTCCTCCCCTCAGCCCCTGGCAACCACCGATAAGCTTTCTGTCTCTATGGATTTGTCCTCCTACCCGCCCCCCCACCCACGTGAGGTACATCAGAGCCAAGTCATGATTATCTCCTTCCTTTTCTACTCCCCGTCCCTCTGGTTCTGGTGGCAGATCCCTTGGCATTGGTTCAGCCTCTTCCTGAGTGCTCCACCACTAGACCTAGGCTATGGGACCAACTACATCACTGCCTGGCCAGCCTCTGCTTTTCTGGAGTCTCAGAGGTGGGGAATGGGGCCTTTTCTGTGGCTGTCAAATCATCACCCCTTGTGCGGTTTTACTTTTTTAGGATAAGTTGGAGGAAATTCAGTTATTCCAATAAAAGTCGTCTTTTGGTTCTCGGGATGCATTATGGTGGATGCAGGACTAGTCCGCAGGGAGTTGCTGTGATCTGCTGACAGTATACGGTGGGTGCAGCACTAGTCCACGGGGAGCTACTATGATCTGCTCAGAATTGGAGGCATGGCAATATGGCCTGGGACTGCCCTGGTTGTGACTGTGGGGCTAGGTTTGGGGCCCCCTCCTGGGAAAGGCAGTGGAACAGAGGCCAGGGATCTGAGAGCTGTGTGTGTATGTGAGAGTCATATGTGTTCTCCTGGTAGTTTGGGTCGAGGAGAGAGGGGCTGGGGGCCGGATCTTTCTGCTCCGCCAGCCTGGACTGTGAGACCCAGTGTGGGCCTTCCAGGTAGTAGGTGCTCCACCCGGGTTCATGGACTTGACCTTGATGGGGCCCCACTTTCGGGCTCCCCAGCCCCATGTTTTGCCCCGTGTGGCAGGCAGAAAGGTGGGACGGCAGTGCTGGTGAGGGAACTCCTGTCACTCTGCTCCCCCCAGCTCAGTTCCTTCCTCTGTAATGGGAGGGTCCTGGGTCGTGTGAGGGTGAAGGAGCTCACCCTGCCTGCACGGCACTGGCTGTGGGCCTCTGGTTCCTCTGAGCCCACCCCTCACTCCCTGTGCCTTCCCGCCTTCCCCAAGCCCGGTGGTGTGGTTCTGACGGAGGCAGCGCTGTCTGGCAAGGGGCGCAGGCTCCCCGGCTCCCCGGCTCTGGCGCCAGCACTTGCAGAAGCTGAAAGGCCCCCGAGTCGCTAGGCGGACAGCGAGAGGAGCCAGGCAGAGGCTGCTGGGAGAGGACGTGGGGGCACCCGCTGTGATGGCTCTTGGTGCCTGGCAGGCCTGGGTGTCTCCAGGGTGATGGTGCAGTTCTCTTGGCTGTGGAGAGAGATCAACCTTATGTAGGGCCCTTAACTGTTGGCCCCAAGATTTCTGTATCTAGAAGGAGAGAACCGAAGGCGTGGCCTCGTCCAGCTGAAGGCTTTGATAGGAGGACCCTGAAGGGGGTCCCGGAGAGGGGGCTCAGATTCTGGAAGCTAAGGAGGAAGGGTGAGGGCGGCCAGCAGAGCAAGGCCTGCAGACTCACCCAGAGGAAGTGCTTCCTCGTGTCTGGCGTGTCCTGGGCACTTTATGTGCCCCCGTTTACCTCACCCCTTAGGGAGCTGGGAGTTGAGTCCTTTTTATTTCATAAAATCTAAGACATCATAGCTTGAAAATCACTGTTGTTTATATACTACTAAGAAAGCTCTAAATGAAACCTGGTATACCATTGTTTGTAAGACATCTTGATTTCAGAAATGTTTAAATGTGTGTCTTCAAATCAATGAAATTAGTTATTATCCCCATTTGAGTTGAGCAAACTGAATCTCAGGAAGGTCAAGCAGCCTGCTCTGGGGACCGTGTAGCAGGTGGGGTTGGAATCTGATGGAGGCCTGCTAGGTTCAAGATCCCTGTTCTTCTCAGCACAGCACACGGCATGTCCCTCCTCACAGCTGCTCCCTCGGGGAAAATGGTATACTGCAGGTGATTACACACCAGCACGAGAAAAGCAAAAATAAAACAAAATTATAAAAGTAATCAAAGAAAATATGAGAGAATATTGGGGAGAGCAAAGGCTTTCTTAAAATAAGACACAACAAGAAAAAAAAGGAAAATAAAGATCACTATGACTATATTAAAAAAATCTTGATGAAAGATACTAAACTAAGTTGAAAAAAAGAACACAGATAAATGAGAGAAAAATATTTGCAACATATATAACAGGCAGAGGATTAGTATCCAGAGAACATAAAGATGCTCTCCAAATCAATTGGCAAAAGACAAACAGTAGAAAAATGGGGAAAAGATGCGAACAAGCAATTCACAGCAGTAAGATTTCAGCTCGCAGTGACCACGTGATGGCTGTTCAACCCCTGGTCAAGCACATGGATGCGAACTGGACAAGGAGGGTGGTGGAAGTGGAAGAAGTGCGAGGGCAGTCACGCCAGGGAGGACCCAGGGAGGCAGACAGCCTCTCCCTTCCATGGCTGAGGGGCAGACGTGAAGAGGGACACAGCGCTTGTCCTTTTCCATCATTTCTGCAGGTTCCTGAAGAGCTTGGGCCCACAGGATGGGGTAGATGATGAAGGCCAGTGCCCAGGACCGCACAGCTGGCAGCGGTCAGTGGCCCAGCAGAGGACTGGAGTTTCCGTGCAGTTCTCCTCCGTCTCCTGTCCCGCTTTCTCCTGGCTGCTGCCAGAAGCCCAAGGACCGTTTGCACAGACGGAGTTTTGCTCGGCTCTGAGGGGAAGCGCCTCTCGTGCCTGCTGCAGGGCTGCAGTGGGGGATGCTGGGCTGAGCCCCCGGGGTTAATTTCTGTCCCCTTCCCTCAGGGGTGATCACATCTGCCACCTGCCTGTCTCTCCTTCCAGCCTGGAGGTTGGCAGGGGCCTGCTGAGAATGGCCACCACCTGGTTATCTCCTGGCTCCCTGTAACCCCACCCCGTCTCAGCTCCAGCTCAGAGAGGCTGGGCTGAAGGAGCAGGTTGCAGACAGCTGCCGGTCCCTCTGTGTCTCTCCCAGTGGCTGGCATGACTGCTTTCCAGGTGTTTCTCACGTAAACATTAGCTAAGCTTCTTAGGGTTTTCCCATTTGGAACCAGATTTTGCATTAGACTTTGGGGTCTAAATTCTTTGCGTGCATTTTCACACCTATTTCCCCCATGTCCTTTCAAACTTACATGACTGTAGGCCTCAGGCATTGTTTATTTTTATGCTTTCATTTCACTGATGTGCTTATCTGGCCACCACGGTTGGGTTCTCACATTTGGACTCTGTGAGATGCAAAGATTTAGGACATCTGGTCCCTGCCCCTGGTGCGTATGCAATGTCTGCATTTTACAGATTAAGCTACTTGTGCCTCAGACATTGTTCCAGATGAGGAAACTGAGCTGGTCAGGAGCAGGGGTGAGACAGGGCTCAGAGAACCTCCGGCACACTGACTCGACCATGACTCAGTACTGAGGGCGGCTGGTGTTAGAGGCGGGCGACTGTGGATGTCCCAGTGATCATCACACCACGTCCGACATATGTGGGGCATTATGGTCCTGCTGGAAGATCTTAGGTTTGTCTCTTGTTCTTCTCATAAGAGAGGCAAGGCTGCGTAGAGAGGCGGCCTTGACCTTGGAGCCATTATACAGTCATGAGGTTGGAGGGAGTGAGGAGAGGATGGTCTCGTGCGACCTGACCCCATGCCTGTGTCATTCACCCACAGCAAGGACAGTTCTGAAAACAGCCTAAAGCCGCCTGGCATTGTTGACAACGAACCTTATGTCCACACTGTGCTGGCCTTCACATCCTTTGTGCTGGAGGGAGTTTGTACAGTGGTTAGGGTGCCTGGGTTCAAATTTCAGCTCTGCCTACTCGCTAACTGTGGCTATTTTCCACTTATTATTAGACTTTAGAAAGTCGCTCAAGCCTCCCTGAGCCTCAGTTTCCTTTTACGTAAACTGGGGATGATGATAATAGGACCCATGTCCCAGATTTGTGGGGAAGATGAAATGGGATGGTCCCAGTAAAGCCCGGTATGTTGTAAGTACCTGATAAACATTGGTATAAGCACATTTCTCACACGCCTGGTCGAGTTCTTTTCCGTTTTTTCCAGAAGATTGAAGTTCACAGCCTAGAGCAAAGACACCTATGTTAAAAGAACACACTAGCTGTTGGGGCAGCCACCTCTTTGCAGGATTTGCTGGAAGGCACCATTTCATCAGAAGTGGCCCTCCCCTTAGTAGATATCTATCTGTCTATTATCTATCACCTATCTGTCTATCTGTCTATCTGTCTATCTATCTATCTATCTATCTATCTATCTATCTATCTATCTATCTATCATCTCTCTATGTATCTCTCTATCTATTTATTTTAAGGGACTGGCTCACATGGTTGTGGGGGCTGACAAGTTCGAAATCTGTGGGGCATTCAGGATCTCTATGTTACAGGCTTGAAGTAGAATTCCTTTATCTTGGGGAAGTCTCAGTTTTTTGCTCTTAAGGCTTTTAACTGATTGGATGAGGCCTACCCACATTATGGAGGGTAACCTGCTTTACTTAAAACCAATTAATTGTAAATGTTAAATCACATCCACAAAATACCCTCACAGCAACATCTACACTAGTGTTTGACCAAATAATTGGGCACCACAGGCTAGCCATGTTGACACATAAAATGAACCATCGCCACCTGTAATTGATTCTGCTCACATGTAGTAAGCACCTACTGTGTGCAGTGTGCATCTACTGTGAGAGGTGCTAGGAGTCTGCTTATTAGACTCCTATGATCTGGCTTGGGGGTGGGGGGCAGACAATTCAGCAAGGACATGCTAGGGAAAGGAGGATTCTTCCAAGCTATCTCCCAGGATCCAACAACAGCAGACACAGCCCCACTAAAGCTATCCCAGATCTGAATCCTTGTGGCTTCCACTTCCAAGATCTATTATCATCAAATGACCCCCACCCTTTCTGTGTCTCAGTTTAGATCGCATTTAGTGGGCGTCTGATTGCCCAGCTCTGGCTCAAATCTGTGAGCAAAGAGGCAGGGTCGTGGCCAAGCTAGGGCTGCTGCCTTTCAGGGTTATGAGCTATGGAAGGCAGAGCTAGAAGGGAAGTTGGGTATGATGGGTAAGCTGATAGTATCTCTGCTTAGGGTGAACCATCTTGTTTTCGTTGACCCAGACTTTCCCATTTTGGTTTGTTTTTTTTTGCTGAGGAAGATTCGCCCTGAGCTAAAATCTGTGCCAATCTTCCTCTTTTTTTGCTTGAGGAAGAGTAGCCCTGAGCTAATGTCTGTGCCAGTCTTCCTCTATTTTGTATGTGGGTCACTGCCACAGCATGGCTGAGGAGTGGTGTAGGTCCATGCCCGGGATCCGAACCCGTGAATCCGGGCCACTGAAGTGGAGCATGCTGAACTTAACTACTATGCCATGGGGCCAGCCCCCCCAGACTTTCCTGGTTTTAAAACTGAAAGTTCTGCATCTTGGGAATCCTCCCCAGTTCCAGACAAACTAGGATGGCTCGTCACCCTATCTCTAGTACCTTAAACACACTCACATGAAAACTCCAAAAAAAACATGAGTTTAAGGAACAGGAAAACTGGTACCATATAAGTGCAGAGGAGGAGTCACAGAGAAGGGAAATCTTCCTGGGCTATTTCTTGAGGCAGAGACCTTGCAGCTGGGTCTTGAAGGAAAACTAGGATATGGTGGGCATGTATGGCTCAGGCTTCCCAGCACTTGGACACTCTTTCTATTTGGAGGGAAATTGGAAGGCAAAGGGGGTGATATCAGCTTTCCCGCTCTTTGGCTGCTGGAAGGTGCACGTCTAGAGTGTAAAGTAAGGGTGAAGGCTCTGTTTTGTTTGTTTGTTTATGAATGTCTATTTTTTCCAGTAGTATTTGATGGAAAAAAAAATCCTTTCTCCATTGAATTACCTTGGCACTGTTGTTGAAAAGCAATTGACCATATATGTGTGGGTCTATTTCTGGACTCTATTCTGTTTCATTGATGTATATATCTAGACTTACACAAATACCACACTATCTGTAGCCTTATAATAAATCTGGAATCTAAGTTGTGTAAGTCACCCAACTTTGTTCTTTTTCAACATTGTTTCGGCTATTCTAGGACCTTTGCTTTTCTGCGTGTATTTTAGAATCAGCCTGTCAATTTCTATGGAAGCCTGCTAGGAATTTGAGATTGTGTTGAATCACCATTTGGGGTGAGTTGACAATACAGTTGAGTTTTTGAATCCATGAAGAAGGTATAATTCTCCATTTATTTAGGTCTTTGATTTCTCTCAGCAATGTTTTGTAGATTAGAAAACACATTTTGTTAAATCAATCTCTCTTTTATGTTTTTTGATGCTATTGTAAATGGTATTTTAAAATGTAATTTTTACTTGTCTGTTGATAAAATATAGAAATATAATTGATTTTTGTATATTGATCACCTTATCTCCTATGACCTTGCTAAAATCACCTACTAGTGCAAATAGCCTTTTTTTATAGATTCTTTGAGATTTTATATGTAGATGATTGTGCCATATGCAAACAGAGACAATTTTATTTCTTCCTTTCCAATATGTGTACACTTTTTATTTCTTTTTCTTCTGTTATTTTACTGATTAGGATCTTCAGTACAGTGTTGAATAAAAGTGGTGAGAGCAGACCCTTGCTTTGTTCCTACTTTTAGGGGGCAGTATTCAATCTTTGATCATAAGGTCAGTGTTAACCAAGATTTTTCATAGCTGCACTTTATCAGGGTGAGGAACTTCTCCTCTATTCTTAGTTTGCTGAGAATTTTTTTTAAATTGCTGTTTTAATAGTTTTTAACAATGTGAGATTTTGGGTGGTACATTTTTGTTTGTCCTTCACCATATATATGTCTCCCTTCACCCCTTTTGCCTACCCCCCACCCCCATTGCCCCTGGTAACCACAATACAGTTTTCTCTGTCCGTGTGTTGACTTATATTCCACATATGAGTGAGATCATACAGTGTTTGTATTTCTCTTTCTGGCTTACTTCACTTAACATAATACCCTCCAGGCTCATCCATGTTGTTGCAAATGGGACGATTTTGTCTTTTTTTATGGCTGAGTAGTATTCCATTGTATATATATACCACATTTTCTTGATCCAATCATCAGTCGAGGGACACTTAGGTTGCTTCCACTTCTTGGCTATAGTGAATAATGCTGCAATGAACATAGGGGTGCATAAGCCTCTTTGAATTGTTGATTTCAGGTTCGTTGGATAGATTCCCAGTAGTGGGATAGCTGGATCATAGGGCATTTCTATTTTTAATTCTTTGAGGAATCTCCATATCATTTTCCATAGAGGCTGCACCAGTTTGCATTCCTGGCAGCTGTGTATGAGGGTTCCTGTTTCTCCACATCCTCTCCAACATTTGTTGTTTTTTGTCTTGGTGATTATAGCCATTCTAACGGGTGTGAGGTGGTATCTTAGTGTTGTTTTGATTTGCATTTCCCTGATGATTAGTGATGTTGAACATCTTTTCATGTGCCTATTGGCCATCTGTATATCTTCTTTGGAGAAGTGTCTGTTCATTTCCTCGGCCAATTTTTGATCGGGTTGTTTGTTTTTTTGTTGTTCAGTTGTGTGACTTCTTTATATATTAAGGAGATCAACCCATTTGTCAGATATATGTTTTGCAAATATCCTCTCCCAGCTGGTGGGTTGTCTGTTCATCTTGATTCTGGTTTCGTTTGTCTTATAGAAGCTCTTTAATCTGATAAAGTCCCACTTGTTTATTTTTTCTTTAGTTTCCCTAGTCTGGGTAGGCATGTCATCCGAAAAGATTCCTTTATGACCAATGTCAAGTAGTGTGTTGCCTCTATTTTCTTCTATGAATTCTATAGTTTCAGGTCTCACCTTCAGGTCTTTGATCCATTTTGAGTTAATTTTTGTGAATGGCGATAGCAGATGGTCCACTTTCATTCTTTTGCATGTGGCTGTCCAGTTTTCCCAACACCATTTATTGAAGAGACTTTCCTTTCTCCATTGTATGTTCTTAGCTCCTTTGTCGAAAATTAGCTGTCCGTGTATGTGTGGTTTTATTTCTGGGCTTTCAATTCTGTTCCATTGATCTGTGTGTCTGTTTTTGTACCAGTACCATGCTGTTTTGATTACTATTGCTTTGTAGTATGTTTTGAAGTCAGGGATTGTGATGCCTCCTGCTTTGTTCTTTTTTCTTAGGATAGCTTTAGCTATTCGGGGTCTTTTGTTGCCCCATATGAATTTTAGTATTCTTTTTTCTATTTCCGTGAAGAATGTCATTGGGATTCTGATTGGGATTTCATTGAATCTGTAGATTGCTTTAGGTAATATAGACTTTTTAACTATGTTTATTCTTCCAATCCAGGTGCATGGGATGTCTTTCCATTTCTTTATGTTATCATCGATTTCTTTCAATAATGTCTTGTAGTTTTCATTGTATAGGTCTTTCACTTCCTTGGTAAGATTTATTCCTAGATATTTTATTCTTTTTGATGCAATTGCAAATGGTATTATCTTTTTGAGCTCTCTTTCTGTTAGTTTGTTATTAGCATACAGAAATGCAACTGATTTTTGTAGATTGATTTTGTATCCTGCAACTTTGCTGTAGTTGTTGATTATTTCTAATAGTTCTCCAATGGATTCTTTAGGGTTTTGTATATATAAAATCATGTCATCTGCAAATAGTGAGAGTTTCACTTCTTCGTTACCTATTTGGATTCCTTTTATTCCTTTTTCTTGACTAATTGCTCTGGCCAAAACCTTCAGTACTATGTTGAATAGGAGTGGTGAGAGTGGGCAGCCCTGCCTCGTTCCTGTTCTCAGAGGAATGGCTTTCAGTCTTTTCCCATTGAGTATGATGTTGGCTGTGGGTTTGTCATAAATAGCCTTTATTACGTTGAGGTACTTTCCTTCTATACCCATTTTGTTGAGAGTTTTTATTGTAAATGGATGTTGTATCTTGTCAAATGCCTTCTCTGCATCTATCGAGATGACCATGTGGTTTTTATTCTTTGTTTTGTTGATGTGATGTATCACATTGATTGATTTGCGGATGTTGAACCATCCCTGCGTCCCTGGTATAAATCCCACTTTATCATGGTGTATGGTTTTTAATGTATTGCTGTATTCAGTTTACCAATATTTTGTTGAGGATTTTTGAATCTATGATGTTCATCAGCGATATTGGCCTGTAATTTTCCTTCTTTGTATTGTCTTTGTCTGGCTTTGGTATCAGGTTGATGTTGGCATGCTGAGAATTTTTATTAGGAATGAATATTAGATATATCAAATGTTCTTCTGCATTCAGATAATCATAGTTGTTTCTTTTTTAGTCTGCTGATACGACAAATTACTTTGATTGATTTCTGAATGTTGAATCAACCTTGAATTCCTAGGATAAACCCTGTATGGTCATGATACATTATTTTTTAAATATATTTCTGAATTCAATTTGCTAATACTTTATTAAGAATTTTTAAAATCTGTCTGTGAGAGATCTTGTTCTGTAGTTTTCTTGAAATATCTTTAGTTTAATGTCAGGATGATGTTGACTTCATAAAAATAAGTTGGAAAATAGTCTCTCCTCTTCCATTTTATGGAAGAGTTTGTGTAGAATTGGTAATATTTCTTCCTTAAGTATTTGGTAGAATTCACCAGTAACGACTTCTGGGCCCAGGCATTTGTTGTGAGCAGGTTTTAAACCACAAATTCTTTAGTAGACATTTTATATCTTTCAAAGAATTTATTTAATCTAAGTTACCAAATTATTGGAGTTGAATTCATGATGTGAACTATTGAATTTATGAAGTTGTTCATAAATTCGTTTGTCTGTAGGATCTGTAGTGATGACCCCTCTTTCAGGCCTGATATTACAAATTTCTGTCTTCTCTCTTGCTATTTTGAACAATCTGGTGAAAAATTTATCAATTTTACTAATGATTTCAAAGAACCAATTGTTATGTCATTGATTTTTTTTTCTATATTCTGTTTTATGGATTTCTTTTATTATCTTTCTTTCTTTTATTTTTAGATTTAATTTTTTCTTATTTTCCAGTTTCTTAATGTGGAAGCTTAGACCATAGATTTGAGATGCTTCTTAATTCTTAATGTAAGCATTCAACACTATAAATTTCTCTCAATATACTGCTTTGACTACATCCCCTGGATTTTTGTGTTGTATTTTAATTTTTCTTCAATTAAAATATTTACTAATTTACCTTGTGATTTCTTCTTTTATCCATGGGTTGTTTAGAATTGTGTAGTTATACTTAGAAATATTCAAAGGGATTTTTTCTAGATAACTTTCTATTATTGAGGTCTAAATTGATTCTCTTGTGGTCACAGTACATACCATAAATGATTTCAAACATTTTAAATTTGTTGAGATTTTTTTTTTGATGGCTGAGAATATGATCTATCTAGATGAATGTCTTGTGTGCACTTGAAAAAGAAAATATTGTGTTGTAGTGTAGAGTGTTCTATAAATGTCAAGTAGATTAACTTTGTTGATAGTGTTGTTTAGACCTTCTATACCCTAACTAATTTTTTTTCATACTTATCCTATAAATTACTAGGATGTTTTAAAAATAACTTTATTGAGAAATAGTTCAGGTACCATACAAGTCACCCATTTAAAGAGTAGAATTAAATGGTTTTTAGTATATTCACAGATGTGTGCAACCATCACCACAGTCAATTTTAGAATATTTTCATCACCTCGAGAAAACCCCATACACTTCAACTATTGCACACCCTAGACTCCCCTCTCCCTGCCTCAGCCCTTAGCAACCACTAATCTATTTTATGTCACTATAGATTTCCCTATTCTGGATTTTCATATGAGTAGAATCATATAATATGTGGACTTTTGTGACTGGCTTCTTGCACTTAGCATACTATTTTCAAGGTCCATACATATTGTGGCCTGTATCAGTACACCATTCCTTTTTATGGCTGAATAATATTCCTTTGTATGGATCTACCACATTTTATTTATCCATTCCTCTCTTAACGGACATTTGGGTTGTTTCCATTTTTTGGCTATTATGAATAATGCTTCTACAAACATTCATGTACCAGTTTTTGTGTGGACATATGTTTTCATTTCTCTTGGGTGTGTACCTAGAAGTGGAATTGCTGGGTCATTTGGTAACTTGATGTTTAATCATCTGAGGAATTTTCAGACTGTTTTCCAAACAGTTGCACCATTTTTACATTACTACCAGCAGTGTGTGAGAGTTCCAATTTCTCCACATCCTCACCAACACTTGTTATTATCTATGGTTTTGAGTAAAGCCATCCTGGTGGGTGTGAAGTATTATGTCACTGTGGTTTTGATTTGTATTTCCTTGATGAGTAATGATGTTGAGTGTCTTTTCCTGTGCTTATTGGGCATCTGTATATCTTCTTTGGAGAAATGTCTATTTAGATCTTTTGCTCATTTTTTGACTGGGTTGTCTTTTTATTATGGAGTTGTAAGAGTTTTTATACACTCTAGGCACAAGTCCCTTATCAGATATATGATTTGCAAATATCTTCTCCCACTCTCTGGGCTGCCTTTCTACTGTTTTGATGGTGTCCTTTGAAACACAAGTTTTAAATTTCACTGAAGCCTAAATTATATATGTATATATTTTTTTGTTGTTGTTGTTTGTGCTTTTGGTGTTATATCTAAGAAATCATTGTCTAATTTAAGGTCATGAAGATTTATGCCTATTTTTATATCTATATTTTCAAATTTATTGAAATTCAAATTTATTTAACACAGAATAGCACATGATATTCTCATATTCTCATGTAATCACTTCTTGTTTTACATTGTTTTTATCATTCCTAATGCTATGTATTTTTGTTTTATGTCTTTTTTGCTTAATTAGGCATGCCAGGTGGTTTCTTATTCTGTTACATTTTTCAAAGAACAAATGTTTGTTTGTATTTATAATATATACACTTTGCATTTCACTAATATTAGCTTTTTTCTTCATTAATTTTTTCTCTTTTATCTTATTTTATTGTTCTTTTTTATTGTCTTAGATTGAAAACTTAGTTTATTTATGTTACATCTTTTTTAAATAAAGCTTTTAAAAATTCTCATTATAAAATATTTGAACATATAGGCAAGATAGAAAATAACATAATAAATACTTATGGACCCATAATGTCTTTATTAAATGTTAATATTAGTGCCTTCTTTGTTTTTATTTAAACAGTTCATATATATACTGTTGAGACCCACTTTAATGTCTTTCTAAAATTTCACTCCCCATCTCTCTCCCCATATGCAACTCTTATTATAAGTTCAATGTGAATCATTCTTATACCTCTTCCATACTGTAATATATATTTTTTAAGCAATATGTTGCTTAATCATTAAATTAATGACATTATACTATATGCAATCTGAATTTACTTTAATTTTGTGGTTCTGCATTTTTAAAAGAAATATATCTGTGTTGTTCAAACCTATCTATTTTTCTTGCTATAGAGTATTGCATTATAAAACATACCATGATTTATTTATGTTTTCCTTTATTGGGTATTTATGTTGTTTCCAATTTTTCATATTTTGAACAATATTTACATGAACCTTCTTGTTCAGGTTTCTCTGGGCATATGTGCACAAGATTCTGTAAATTATGTACCTGGAAGTGCTGTTCCTTAGTAATACTGTATAGCATCTTCAACTCTACTAAACATTGCCAAATATCTTCAAAGTGGTTATATCAGTACCTACTACTCTCAGCAATTTGTAGGAATTATTATTACGCCATATCTTTTCCAACACTTGCTCCATCAGACTTTTTCATTCTTTCCAATCTTGTAGGAGTGAAATTGTAGTTCATTCTTGTTTTTGTCTGCTTGTGTCTAATTAGTGATGAAGTTAAACATCTTCTTTTTGTGTGAAATTTTTGTTGTACGTTATTGTTTGTCAGTCACCATATAAATGCATCCCTCCACCCCTTGTGCCCATCTTCAACCCCCCTTGCACCTAGTAACCACCAAGCGGTTCTATCTGTTTGTATGTTGGTTTATCTTCCACATATGAGTGAAATTATACAGTGTTTGTCTTTCTCTTTCTGGCTTATTTTGCTTAACATAACACCCTCCAGGTCCATCCATGTTGTTGCAAATGGAATGATTTTGTCTTTTTTTATGGCTGAGTAGTATTCCATTGTATATATATACCACATCTTCTTTATCCAATCATCAGTCGAGGGACACTTGGGTTGCTTCCATGTCTTGGCTATAGTGAATAATGCTGCGATAAACATAAGGGCGCATAAGCCTCTTTGGAATGTTGGTTTCAGGTTTGTTGGGTAGATACTAGTAGTGGGATAGCTAGATCATAAGGTATTTCTATTTTTAATTTTTTGAGGAATCTCCATACTGTTTTCCATAGAGGCTGTGCCAGTTTGCATTCCCACCAGCAGTGAATTAGGGTTCCCATTTCTCCACATCCTCTCCAACATTTATTGTTTTTTGTCTTGGTGATTATAGCCATTCTATGGGTATAAGATGATATCTTAGTGTGGTTTTGATTTGCATTTCCCTGATGATTAGTGATGTTGAGCATCTTTTCATGTGCCTATTGGCCATCTGTATATCTTCTTTGGTGAAGTGTCTATTCATTTCCTCTGCCCATTTTTTGATCGGGTTTTTTGTTTTTTGTTTTTCAGTTGGGTGAGTTCTTTATATATTATGGAGATTAATTCCTTGTTGGATATATGGTTTGCAAATATTTTTTCCCAGCTGGTGGGTTGCCTATTCATTTTGATCCTGGTTTCATTTGCCTTATAGAAGCTCTTTAATCTGATAAAGTCCCACTTGTTTATTTTTTCTTTTGTTTCCCTTGTTTGAGTAGACATGGAATTCGAAAAGATGCCTTTATGGCTGATGACAAATAGTGTACTACCTATATTTTCCTCTGGGAGTTTTATAGTTTCAGGTCTCACCTTCAGGTCTTTGATCCATTCTGAGTTAATTTTTGTGTATGGTGAAAGAAGATGGTCTGCTTTCATTCTTTTGCAAGTGGCTGCCCAGTTTCCCAGCACCATTTATTGAAGAGACTTTTCTTTCTCCATTGTATGTTCTTAGCTCCTTTGTCAAAGATTAGCTGCCTGTAGATGTGAGGTTTTATTTCTGGGCTTTCAATTCTGTTCCATTGATCTGTGTGTCTGTTTTTGTACCAGTACCATGCTGTTTTGATTACTATAGCTTTGTAGTATGTTTTGAAGTCAGGGGTTGTGATGCCTCCAGCTTTGTTCTTTTTTCTCAGATTGCTTTAGCTATTCAGGGTCTTTTGTTGTTCCATATAAATGTTAGTATTCTTTGTTCTATTTCTGTGAAGAATGTCCTTGGGATTCTGATTGGGATTGCATTGAATCTGTAGATTTCTTTAGATAGTATTGACATTTTAACTATGTTTATTCCTCCAATCCAAGTGCATGGAATATTTTCCATTTCTTTATGTCATCATTGATTTCACTCAATAATGTCTTATAGTTTTTATTGTATAGGTCTTTCACTTCCTTGGTTAAATTTATTTCTAGATATTTTATTCTTTTTGTTGCAATTGTAAAGGGGATTGTCTTCTTGAGTTCTCTTTCTGTTAGATCATTGTTAGTATATAGAAATGCAACTGATTTCTGTAAGTTGATTTTCTACCCTGCAAGTTTGCTGTAGTTGTTGATTATTTCTAATAGTTTTCCAATGGATTCTTTGGGGTTTTCTATATATAAGATCATGTCATCTGCAAACAGCAAAAGTTTCATTTCTTCCTTTCCAATTTGGATTGTTTTTATTTCTTTTTCTTGCCTAATTGCTCTGGCCAGAACCTCCAGTACTATGTTGAATAGGAGTGGTGAGAGTGGGCACCCTTGTCTTGTTCCTGTTTTCAAAGGGATGGCTTTCAGTTTTTCCCCATTGAGTATGATGTTGGCTGTGGGTTTGTCATATATGGCCTTTATTATGTTAAGGTACTTTCCTTCTATACCCATTTTGTTGAGAGTTTTTATCATAAATGAATATTGGATCTTGTCAAATGCCTTCTCTGTGTCTATTGAGATGATCATGTAACTTTTATTCCTCATTTTGTTAATGTGGTATATCACATTGATTGATTTGTGGATGTTGAACCATCCCTGCATCCCTGGTATGAATCCCACTTGATCATAGTGTATGATCTTTTTAATGCATTGCTGTATTCGGTTTGCCAATATTTTGTTGAGGATTTTTGCATCTATATTCATCAGGGATATTGGTCTGTAGTTTTCTTTCTTAGTATTGTCTTTGCCTGGCTTTGGTATCAGGGTGATGTTGGCCTCATAGAATGTGTTGGGAAGTGTTCCATCTTCCTCTATTCTTTGGAATAGTTTGAGAGGGATGGGTATTAAATCTTCTTTGAATGTTTGGTAAAATTCTCCAGGGAAGCCATCTGGTTCTGGACTTTTATTTATGGGGAGGTTTTTGATTACTGTTTCAATTTCTTGTGATTGGTCTATTCAGGTTCTCTATTTCTTCTTGATTCAGTTTTGGGAGGTTGTATGAGTCTAAGCATTTATCCATTTCTTCTAGAGTGTGCAATTTGTTGGCATATAGTTTTTCATAGTATTCTCTTATAATCTTTTGTATTTCTGTGGTATCTGTTGTAATTTCTTCTTTTCCATTTCTAATTTTATTTATTTGAGCCTTCTCTTTTTCTTGGTGAGTCTGGCTAAGGGTTTGTCAATTTTGTGTATCTTCTCGAAGAACCAGCTCTTTGTTTCATTGATCCTTTCTACTGTTTTTTTATTTCAATTTCATTTATTTCTGCTCTGATTTTTATTATTTCCCTCCTTCTGCTGACTTTGGGCTTTTTATTCTTCTTTTTCTAATTCTGTTAGGTGTAGTTTGAGGTTGCTTATTTGGGCTTTTTCTTGTTTGTTAAGGTGGGCCTGTATTGTTATGAGATTCCCTCTCAGGACCACTTTTGCTGCATCCCATATGAGTTGGTATGGTGTATTTTCATTTTCATTTGTCTTCTGATATGATTTTATTTCTCCTTTAATTTCATCAATGACCCTTTGGTTGTTTAGTAGCATGTAGTCTACACAGCTTTGTCACTTTCCCAGTTTTTTTCTTGTAGTTGATTTCTAGCTTCATGGCATTATGGTTGGAAAAGATGCTTGTTATGATTTCAATCTTCTTAAATTTATATAACCGTGCTTTGTTTCCCAACATACGGTCTATTCTTGAGAACATTTCATGTGCGCTTGAGAAGAATGTGTAATCTGCTGTGTTTGGATGCTCAGTGATCTCTGTATATCTATTAAGTTGATCTTGTCTAGTTTTTCATTTAAGTCCACTGTTTCCCTGTTGACTTTCTGTCTGGATGATCTATCCATTTATGTAGTAGGATGTTAAGAGCCCCTACTATTATTGTATTGTTGTTAATATCTCCTTTTAGGTTTGTTAATAGTTGGTTTATGTATGTTGGTGCTCCTGTGTTGGGTGCATATATATTTAAAAGTGATATGTCTTCTTGGTGGAGTGTCTCTTTTATCATTATATATTGCCCCTCTTTGTCTTTCATTATCTGTTTTATCTTGAAGTCAACTTTGTCTGATATAACTATGGCAACACCTGCTTTCTTTTGCTTGCCATTAGCTTGGAGTATTGTCTTCCAACCTTTCACTCTGAGTCTGTGTTTGTCTTTAGAGCTGAGATGTAATTTCTGGAGGCAGCATATTGTTGGGTCTTGTTTTTTAATCCATCCCACTACTCTTTTGATGGAGAGTTCAGTCCATTTACATTTAGGGTAATTATTTATATACAAGGATTTATTGTTGCTATTTTATCACTCTTTTTCTGGTTCTTTTGCATTTATTTTGTTTCTCGTCCTGTGTGTTTTGGACTACCAATTCAGTTTCATAGTTCTGTATGGGGGTTCTCTTAGTTTTCTTTTTCTTTATCATGTGTGACTCTGTTCTGATTATTTGGTCAGTGGTTACCATGAGGTTTGTATAAAAAATCTTGTGGATGTTATAGTCCATTTTTGGATGGCCTCTTATTCCCCTAGATTGAGTCGATTTGATCCCTTTCCTCTTCTTCTAAGTTATTGTTGTCACATCTTATTCATTCTTGTGTTGTGAGTTTGTGTTTGACATCATGAGGTTATATTTATTTTTGGTGCTTACCTTCCCTTGATCTTTGGTTTTATAATTAAGTGTTTGCTAATCTATTCTGATAGAGAGCTGCAATTTTTCTGGTTTTGTTGACATATTTTCCTCCTTGTTCAAAACTTTGAATCCCCTTTCTCTTTTTTTTCCTCAGGCACAAGGGCTTCTTGAGCACTTCTTGTAGTGGGGGTCTTAAACTTCCTTAGCTTTTGCTTATCTGCGATAGTTATTATTCCTCCATCATATCTGAAGGATACTTTCACTGCATAGAGTAGTCTTGGCTGAAAGTTTTTGTCCTTCAGAATTTTGAATATATCATTCCACTCTCTCCTAGCCTGTAAAGTTTCTGTTGAGAAATCAGCTGAAAGCCTGATGGGAAATCCTTTGTAGATTATTATTATTTTTTTTTGTCTAGATGCCCTTAATACTTTCTCTTTGTCATTGATTTTTGCCAGCTTTACCACTATATGCCTTGGAAAGGGTCTTTTCGTGTTGATATATTTAGGAGATCTATTTATTTCATTCACTGGTATTTCCAGCTCCTTCCCCAGGTTTGGGAAGTTCTCAGATATTATTTCTTTGAACAAGTTCTCTTCTCCTTTTTCCCTCTCTTCTCTTTCTGGAATACCTATAATCCTTATGTTGGATTTCCTAATTGAGTTGGATATTTCTTGGAGGGTTTCTTCATTTCTTTTTAGTCTTAGTTCTCTTTCCTCCTCCATCTGGGGCATTTCTGCATTGCTGTCCTCAATATTGCTAATTCTTCCCTCCATATTGTGAGCCCTGATGCTTAAGGCTTCCAGATTTGTCTTTATCTCCTCTATTGTGTTTTTCATCTCTAATATTTCTGATTGGTTTTTCTTTATAGTTTCAATCTCTTTTGTGAAGAAACTCCTGATTTCATTGAATTGTCTATCTGTGTTTTCTTGTATTTCATTAAGCTTTTTTATGATGGCTATTTTGAATTCTCTGGCATTAAAGTTATACATTTCTGTGCTTTCTGGGTTGACTTCTGGGTGCTTGTCATTTTCCTTTTGGTCTGGAGATTTAATATATTTTTGCATAGTGCCTGTCAGTGTTGGCTTATTTTTCCTCATAGTGAAAATATATGGTCACAATTTCCTCTTGCTGCCACTGGGTGGGGGTCAAGGGCTGTGTATTCTGGCCCACCTTGATCTGTGGGCACTCTGGTTGGCCCCCAGCTGAGCTGAGGCATGGCTGAGCTGAAGTGCAGCTGATCTGAAGTGCCCCTGATCTGAGGTGTGGCTGAGTGGAGGCTGCTGGGGAGGAAGTGTGGGAATAGCTGGAGCTGGAGCACAGCTAGGCCAAAGCAGCTGGGGCTCAGGTGCGCGTGGGTTGAAGCAGCTGCAGCTGAAGTGTGGCTGGGCTGAAGAAGTAGGAGCTAGAGCACCACTGGGCTGAAGAAGCTGGAACTGGAGTGCGGTTGGGCTGAAGTTGCTGGTACCAAGTCAGCTGGAGCCTGAGCACGGCCAAGCTGAAGCAGCTGAAGCCAGGCTGTGGGGAAAGTCAACTCAAAGGAGCTGGGGCCGTGGTGCAGTGGAGCCAGAGCAGCTGGGCCTGTGGCGTGGTGGGCCCTGAGCTGCTGCCACCTCTGGTACAGGGGTGCTGGCACGCCCTGCTGCTGGTGGGCCCGGGCACCTGGGGTCCGCTGCCTCTGGGGCTGAGGCCAAGCTGAAGTGCCACTGTGCCAAGGCTGCAGGTCTGCTGTGCTGAAGCGCCAGCAGGCCAGGTGGCGGAGGGGCGCTTACCTTCCCCTCCCCTATCTCAGAGGTCTCGCACCTCACTGTCACTCTCTGCTCTCCTGGGGGGCTAGCTTGCAACAGTTCCACTCCCTCCATAGGGGGATTCCCCATGGGCTGTGAGAAGTCTTGGTGCTGGTTTTCCCAAGGAGACCAGCCCCTCCCCCCCTCTCTGAGAGGTGGGTGGTCTCAGTCTCAGGGTCACAGTCCTTGGGGAAGGAAGGGAGCTCCTCTTACCTCCTTCTACTTCCTCTGGGGATTCCAGCACCTCAGTCCTCGTGTGTATGGCTATGTGGGTGCCTCTTATGTCCCCTGTGTTGTGTGAGTAGCTTCTGTTGGAATATGAATGTCCTTTTTGTTGTGTCCTAGAGGGAGAGTTCAATGGGGGAAGCTCCCTCCACCATGATGCTGACGTCACTCCTAAACATCTTTAATGTGTTAGTTACTATTTATGTTTTCTCTCCTATGAAATACCTGTTCATAACAATAATCTGACAGGAATGTGTTAAGCTGCAAGCAAGAGAAAATCCAATCACCAGGGAATTCCATAGTAGGGTTTTTTTCTCACCTAAGAAAAAAATCTAAAAATAGGTAGTCTGGAGCTGGGTTAGTGGCTCTATGATATCATGACTGTCTCTGGCTCTTCTTTCATGATCTTCAGATGATGGCTCAGCCTTTTGGGTCTTCACGTGGTTGTTGTACTTCTTAGCATCACATCTGTGTGCCAATCATGAAGAAAAGGGGGAAGAAAGCATGGTCGTGTCTATATCAGAAAAGCAAAAATTTCTCACAACCTTCTACTTATATTTGTTGGCCAGAAGTTTGTCATGTGGCTGCCCTTCCCTGGAAGGGAGACAGAAAATGAGATTTCAAAGCAAGCACATTACTCTCTTGATTAAACTCAGATACTAAGAGCAAGGAAGTAATGGAAAGAAGGTGGATGGATAACCAGTGGGTAACTCAGCATTTGTGACAATATCTATTGCCCTTTTTTTCTGTAGGGTTGTTTACCATTTTCTTATTGATTTACAAGGATTCTTTGTATATTCCAGATAAATTTTTTTCCAATCAAGATTCTGTGAGAAAATTGAGCCCTAATGTTGAATTGTGGTCCATGGATTCCTGGAGGTCTGAGACTTTCCATGTTGATAAGGTCAAAACTGTTTTCACAATAATACTAAGATGTTATTTGCTCTTTTTATCATGTTTACACTTGTACTAATGATGGAAAATCAAAGGTGGGTAAATCTGTTGGTATCTTAATAGTAGTAGTCATTGTATCTTTTCACCGTCACACACTCACAGTAAAAATAATGATGGTTTCACTCGATGAAATAGTAAACCTTATTCAGTTTATTGTATGACAAAATGGGAAGTATGCATAAAGCATTCTGCTGCATATTGAAGAATGATGAATGTCGTGAGGAAAAGCACTGTGTGATTCTTTGAGTTACATGCTGAACTAGCCTCTTTATTCATGGAATACCATTTTTACTTGAAAGAAGACTGACAGCCAAACTATATCTTTTTTCAGACTTGGGTATTTGAAAGTGAATAAAGTGAATCCATCACTTTAAGGAAAACAGCTGACAGAATTTATGCCCATGATAAAATTCCAGCTTTCAAGCAAAAATTAGAATTTTTTGGAAGACTTGTACTTGCCACAATGAGCTTATTAGATTCCCAATACATAAAGGCTTTTCTCATGAGATTCATAATGATATTAATAAATATGATTTTCTAATGTTGTAAAATAAAATGAGTCCACATTCAGAAGATCTGCTTGACTCAGTGAGCAAATATTTTCCAAAGGACCAGTGAATAATGTTTCAAAATCATTCAGGAGTAAAAGCTCCATTCCAAATGCAAAACAAATCAATGGATTTTTATTTTATTTTGCTTTTTAAAATTATAAACTTTTTGTTTTGAAGTAATTTTAGACTTACGGAAGAGTTGCAAAGTGGTTCAGAGAATTCCCATATAAGCTTCCCCCAGCTTCCCCTAATGGTAACACCTTATGTCACCATGGTACATTAACCAAAACTAAGAAATTAACATGACCAAAGAATTTTAATATAAAAAAGTACAATAAATTCATTGTTATGGTTTCAGGTTCCACATCACAACTAACCTACTACCACTTGCTTGAGTTTTAGTATAGTATCAAAGAAGATTATTGATAAATACCTGTAAAACTGTTAATTTTTCTCTTTTCTTGTTTTCCAACTATATACCTGTGTGAAGTCAAAATTTTTTTATATACTTCAACTAACATTACGGATCGGAACAGAGCAAATACAGAAGCAGATATGAAAATCCAGCTGCTTTCTATTAGCTGGACATTATAAATAGATTTGAAAAAAATATAAAACATGGCCACTCTTCCAATTAGATTTTTTTTGTTTTAGAATATTTAGTTGTTTCATAAAAATGTTATATAAGTTAGTATGGAATGAATTTGCCATTATTTTAAATAAATAAATATTAAAATTTTTCTCAGTTTTAATTTTGAATGTGGTAAATATTGACAGATATAACCCATATGAACAAAAACTCTTTGATATACTCAATATTTTTAAAGAATGTAAAGGGGTTCTGAGAGCAAATTATTTGATGACCATTGCCCTAATATACGTTGAATGTAGTGAGTTAACTTTCCTACAATGCATGTAGACTAGTACTATCTTTATATACCATCCTTGGGAGAACTCAGAAAAATCATTATTCAAATTACATTTTATAGGGTTTATTTCTCTCACAGGACCCCAGTAGAGAAAGATTGTTCTAAACACTAATACATTAATAGAAGTAAGATATATTGAACTGTGATTAGCAGATAACCCCTCTGTAGATGTTAGCTGTTATTATTGCTTTTATTAATTGTTGAAATCATTTGACAGTTATGTGTATTCAAATATCTTCTCTCAGTTGGTGTTTGATTTTAATTGTTTTTATGGGGTGTTTTGTTGTGTAGAAATTTTAAGCTTTATGCTGTATTCAAATTTATCAACATTGTCTCTTATACAACATGATTGTCCTTTATTCTTTCTATGTCTTGTAGAAGAAATTCTTCCCTTCCCCAAGGTTATAATGATATGCTTTTATATTTTCCTCTAAAAGTTTCTAAGTTTCCAAGTATTCCTTTTCACAAACTCCTGAAACCAGTCTTTTCAACATCACCAGTGACGTCCACGTTGCTGAATCCAGTGGTCAATTCTGTCTTCATCCCGTCCACCACCAGCAGCCTTTGACATGGTTGATCTCTCCTTAATTCCTGAAATTCTTTCTCCCCTGGGCTTCTGGGATGTCACTCTTGCTCGGTTGTTCTGCCTCACAGACCTCTTTGCCCTTGCCTCCTTTGGGGGTCGTCCTCCTCTCTAAGTGTTGGAGGGTCCGAGGCTTCCATCCAGGGACCTCTTCTCTTTTCTACCTGTTCTCACTCTCTACCTGCTCTTAACCAGTTTTGTGGCTTTAAATATCTATACACTGATGACTCCAAACCTTTATATCTGAGTTCCAGCCTCTCCTCTGAACTCTGTTTTATTCAGCTGCCTATTGGATGTCCAAGAAGCACCTCAAACTCACATTGGCCGAAACAGAAACAGTGATTTCTCTAAGCTGTTTCTTCATGTTGCCCATTGCAGTACATACACCATTCACTTGGCTGCTTAAGCTGAAACCTTGGAGTTTTCTTGTTCTCTTTCTTTCACAATACATATCCAAAATTTAAGCAAATATTGCTTTTTCCTTCAGAATAAATCCTAAATCTTAACCACGTTGTACCTCCTCCACCAGCACCACCTGAGTCCAAGAAAACGATGGTCTTTCACCTGAACTATCACAGATGCTAACTCGCTTACAGGCTTTCTTGACCCCATCTGTTTTCCACAAAACAGAGAGAGTAAGCATTTTGAAATGCAAATGACATTATGTCACTTTCCCCACCCTCCCCCTCTCATGGCTTCCCATCTCACTCAGAATAAACTCCCCAGTCCTCACCATAGCCGAATGCCAGCACGCTGGGCTGCTGCTGCCTCTCCAACCTCACTTCCAGTCCTCCTGCCCGCCCTCTCGACTGCAGCCACAACAGCCTCCTTGCTGTTTCTTGAACTTGCCAAGCACATTACCAGCACCTGGCTTCAATAATGATCCCATTCAGGCCCCTGTGTCACCTGGAGAACTTTTATTCCCCTTCACCCTGTAGGAGTCCCATTCCTGGTGACCACTCTTTGCTTCGAGACCCACATGGAAGCCTTGAGTTTCACACTTATGTTTGATACAGACTCCAGAGAGGTATATCTTATATTTCTATGCATTTTTTCTTGTTATTTTGTATCTATTATTGCTATGTGTTTGGAAAAAAGAGATATCTTCATGGGGACATCAAAAAGAAAAGCCTTTAAGCCTATAATTTTCTTTTGTGCTCACTGTTACCTGTGCACATATTTTTTTTGCTTCATTTTCCTCCCTGCATAATGTGTAATTTCAGTTTTGATTTCCTCTAAGATTCATGGGTTAGCTAGGAGATATTTTCTTGATTATACATCAGTTAAGATTTTTAATGGTTATTATCCCCCATTGAGTTCTAATTTTTGTATTATTATTAAAGAATATGGCCTATATAATTTTTCTCATAATTGCAAGATCAAAAGGAAAAAATATATTCTCAACGTTTAAGGAATAAAGTTCTGTAGTTGTTAAATGAAATTTATTGACTATATTATTCAAATCCTCTATATTACTAATTTTTAAAATCTATTTTAAAACCCACTTCTGAAACAAATACGGTAAAACTTCCCCCCCATGAGTATATACATTTTCAAATTCTCCTTGAGTTGTTAGGAGTTTTTTTTTTTATGCAGTTGTCTGCTATGTTGTATGTTGTATAAAGTTTTATGACTGTTATATCTTCTTTGTGGGTTGCATCTTTTATTATCACATAATATTTTTCTTTGTCTTGTTTAATACATTGTCCTTGAATTTGCTTTGTCTGACACTGCCACTTCTGCTTTCTTTTTGCTTGCCTTTGCACAGTCTGTTGTTACCTAGCTCTTTATTTTTTAACCTTTTTCTTTTTTTCTTGGTGAGAAAGATTGGCCCTGAACTAACATCTGTGCCCATCTTTCTCTATTTTGTATGTGGGATGCCGCCACAGAATGGCTTGATAAGCGGTGTGTCAGTCCGTGCCCGGGATTCGAACCTGTGAACCCTGGGCCGCTGAAGCAGAGTGCACGAACTTAACTACTATGCCACCGGGCCAGCCCCTACCTTTTTCTTTTTTTAATGTGTGTTTTATTGAGATAATACATAGTTGGATTTTATTTTTTAGCCACATCTGACAGTCTCAGATTTTTAATAGGGGAATTAATTCTGTTCATATTTTTGTGTTAACAAATATACTTAAGGTTTAGAGCTTCAGTGTTATTTTGTGTTTGTTATCTTTACCAGTTGGGATGTGCTTGACCATAAGTAACAGAATACACGACTAAGAGTTGCTTAATTAAATAAATCCTTTGTATTATATTCTCATAGTTCATTTAATAATTATAGAACTTTATTCCTTGAAGTGCTGTATTTTTCTCAAATGACAAGAAATCTGGAGGTGTACTTCGAGGGGCACTATTGGCTTAGCCACTCGACAAGATCATTGAGGCTCCATCTCCTTCTGTCTTTCTGCTTACTCATCCTTAGCTTTTGTGGCTTTCTTCCTCATGGTTGCAAAAGCCTTCCAACAACTCCTGCGATCACTTCTTCATTGCAGGAGGAAGAAGGAGGTGAGGTAAAAGAGCAAAGGTGAAGGGGTTTCTCCTAAGGAGTTTTCACTTTTAGTTTGGAGAAGGAAAGCCCTTCCCTGGGACTTCTGCCTACATCCACTTCGTCAAGAATGGGGACATCCGGTCACTCCTAGACTGATCACTTGCCAACGAGAATAATATTACGTGATGGGTTTAGAACAATTTTATTTGTCCTTTGAGGCTGGGGTGGAAACTTGCCTCTCCTGAAACTGAGGGATCTCTGTTGTTCCCTGAACAAATTGGAGTTTTCTGATCAGGGAGGAAAGTGGGCTGGAATGGATGGTGGGTAGGTAACTGCAGTGTCTGCTGTAACAGCTACATATTTTTGTTCTTTTTTCTTTTCCCTTTTCATATTTTTGCAGGATTGGTAAGCCTCTCAGTATTCCCTTTCCCCCACTATTAATTTGGAAGTTTTATAATTCTAACAGTGGTTGCCTCCTTGTTTCTATCTAATCATAATTAAACCTGTGTGTATCTATAACTATACTGCTTTTAACATGCTAAAAAATAACAGTGTCCTCCTATATTAGTCAGGGGAATTAATGCTGCCTTCTGCAATAGATAAACCCTGGAATTTCAGTGGATTAATACAAGGAAGGTTTATTTCCTGATTACACCACAGTTTGATGTGGATGGGGTAGCTGTTGTGTGGCTTGCTTTGAAACACTGACTCATGGATCAGAACGCTTTTCTCTTGCAATTCCACCATCTTGGAGTCACCTATTTCCAGCTGGGTGGATGAGACACAGAATGTGGAAACGGCACACCAACTGCAAAAGCCTCAGCCTGAAAGTGGTACAGTCACTTCCCCCGACATCCACAGACTAGAATTCAGTCATATGGCCCCATGGAACTGGAGGGAAGCTGAGAGAAGTAGTCATCTGGTGCGCTCAGGGAGAGGAAATGGGGTGCTGGACACAGCATGCTCGCTGTGACAGACTGTCATTCTGGTCACCCACACATTTGATTCTTCTCCTCCATATGAATACACTCACCACCTGCTTAAGGGGGACACTCTCATGTCTCATTCAGTCACTGCATCCAGCCCAAAGTCCACAGTCTGCAAGGCTTCTGCATTAGTCTCTATAAAGTCTGTATGTGGCTGAAAAGACAGATCATCTAAACACCCCTCACCCCTTTAAGAGTCAACGTGCAGCGGTGGAGCAGGGTCAGTATACCCACCGCGGAAAAGAAGGAGGGTGCGCACCCCACTCAGGCACTAGTCTAGAGCACTGTGACGTCCCCTGCCTGGCAGTGAAGGGACGGCCTTGACCAGATGCTGACTGGCCCTCGAGGGGCTCCTCCTGTTCACTGTTCCCTGGGCCTCATCTGAATGAGTGTTGAGGATCACGCTTTCCTTGGACCAGCATAGCCTTTGAAACCTGCCTCCTGTTCATTGAGGTTGGGTACCCGAGGGCTGTTTAAGTCTTGAACAATCAAAGGCTTTTTTTAGTCCAGACTGAAAACCTCAGGAGGCTTCTGATGTGTTTGCTTCCCAGTAACAACAGCTAAAATTCTTTTCAGGACATATTCCACAAATTGACTGTACTTCTGCAACTCTTTACCCCATGTCTCTGCCTTTCAACTGAAGGACATCTACCTTAGGCTCTTTGAAAATAGTTGTGAGAGATCACACTCAATGTGTTTGCATTAGCCAGGCTCTGCTGAGGAGCAGAGACAAAGATGGGATTAAATACACTAGGGTTTTGTTAAGGAAATACCTGTGAGAGAAAGAGGGCAGAGAGCTGGCGGAGTCTGGGAGAGCCATCACACCGAGACGCAGGTCTGACCTTGAGTGAAGGAGCCGGGAAGGAAGGTTGGATGGAGGTGTTGTAGCAGCCATGCAGTCCACGGAAGGTCTGCCAAGGCCTCAGGGAAGCTGTCCATCAGAGAATCCCGTGTCTCCCAGGAGCGAACCTGCCACGCTCAGTCTGAGGCTGGGTGCCACCTCTGAAAGCCCGGCCTTGGGCGAACCCCGGAGCAGGGAGCTGGAGTACTCAGTCATTGTGCTCCCTGTGGTTGGATGTCTGCGCAGCACATCCTCATGGCCGCCATGGTGCTCTCTGCCCTAGGTCACCTGACTCACTTTGGAAGTTTTACTGGGCTCTGTCATGCAAAACCTTTAAAAATCCCATCTCTTGCAATTTGGGCCCTAGAAAGAGGTGTTTTTTCCAAGCCTACAAAGTCCCAAATTTCTGTATTCTCTCTATTCTCTTTCATTTCTACTTGCAAAGCACTCAATTCTTTCTTGAACTCATTTCTTTCTCTTAAAACCTTGCCAAACACAGCTGCTAGCAACCAACACACAGTGCCCACGTTCTATTTTCCAATCTCCTCCCTTAGAGTGACAAGTTCAGAAGGCATGAAGGTGTCTGCCTTTTAGGTTGGTGTCTGACAATTTTACCAAATGTTTTGCTCCTGCGTCTCATGGATCTCCAGCCATTCAGCCTGCTAAACCTTACTCACGGGCCAACTGCTAAGGCAATGACACAGTTTATGTTTCTGTCTCAGTAGTACCCCACTTTGCGGATAGATTTCCATTTTAGTCATGGTATCATGGAATCTCTTGCAGTAGGCAAACTGAAAAATCTCAGCGTCTTCACGCAACAGGGGTTTGTTTCTTGCTCATGTTACAGCTGATGGAGGTCAGGCAGCCGCCCAGGGCCTTCATCTTGCAACTCCACCGTTTCCAATTCCTTGTTTCCAGACAGCAGATGGGGAAGAGAGAAAGAGAGAGAGAAGGCTCAGGGCTCCTAACTGGCTTGGCCCCGGAGCCACACGGTCACTCCTTCAGACAGTGCTGCTCTGTGTCTGGTGTTCTGTGCTGCAGGCCTCCAGCTGCGGCCGCCAGTGCCGGCCCTGGACACCTGCTCCAGCAGGCTGACTTGGCTGCTGCACTGCTCACTAGAGGCAGTGGCAGGGAGAGAGTGCAGGCCCATGTCTCTCTGGGATCCTTTCTGTAGATGTCAGCGTTCCGCAGAGTGATGTGAGGCTGTGCACCAGCCCACCGGGGTCATTCCTTACTAATGAGAACTGGGGCCTGTTTCTTTTCCTCCCTCATTCCTCCTCCTGCTGTGAGGCAGCGAGCGACAAGCACATCCAGTGGCTCCAGGGGGCGGACGGCGAGGTCTGGGTCTGGATCATGGGAGAAGGCCCCGGCGACAAGCCCTACGAGGAGCTCTCCGAGCAGCTGATGGCGGAGCGGGCGCGGCTGCAGGCGCAGAGGGAGGCCGAGGAGCTCTGGTGAGCGGCGGGTGCGGGGGCCCGGACGCGCGGCCTGGGGTGCCGCCCGCTCCCCTCCCCGCGAGCGTGGTCGCTGTGAGCATTTCTGCCGCAAACCTTTTCCCCGCTTTAATGATGGCCGTCAGGCAATTGGCTGTAAAAGATAGCAGTGACTGGTTGACAGTGTCTGTCTTGGTCGTTTCATTTCTCTGTTGGCGAAGTCCTCGCAGTCACTCCGTTGGACGTGACGGAAGTCTCAGCCCTCCTAACGGTGCGCACAGCGAGGGTGCGGGTGGTGCTGGTCTGCAGTCAGCAGCGTCTCCTCCCGCGGCCACGACACCGACGCGTCCTCGGGCTGGCGGGGGCGGCCGCCCTGGAGCGCTGGGTGCCCCCGCCGCGCCGCGGAGGGCTGCCCGGCCTGCAGACGCCCCTCGTGGAGCCGGACGAGTGCGCGGGACGTGCCGGCCACACACGGAATAAAATCGGTTATTTGCACAGCATCACCATGAATCTACATACACACGTTTTAAATGTATTCAAATATTTTGTATTTCGCTATAAAGTCTTTAATTTTGTTATTCATTTTTTTCATGTTTCATTATGTCCTTTTTAATTAATGTCCCTCTTTTGTTTTTCCAGATTTTATCTTTTACGGCAAATTGCCTTACGGCCAATTAGTTATGTGGAAAAGATGCTTCCAGCAAAGATGCTTGTGGGGAAACTACCCAGACCCCTTGGGGTGGGTCTGAGCTGGAGGACAGGGGTGGGTGGAGGGAGCAGGTACAGGCGGCTGGCCGGCTGGTTTGCCCTCTGCTGAGATCAGGTGACCCAGCATCAGGGTCTTGCCTCAGATGGACCTTGAGGGTTGGAATCCTGGCTCCACCAATGAGAAGTGAGCTGAACTGGGGCCTCAGTTTTCACATCTGTGGTGTGGGCCTCACAATGCCCTTCTCCATGGGCAGAATTCAGATTCACCGAGATGGTACATACAGAGATTTCGTGTTTCCCTCAGGGGGTTGCCCTCGGGACAGGAGAGCCTTCACTTCCTTATCTGCTTGTCCTTCTCCTGTTACCTGCAGTTTTCATACAAGATGGACAGTGGAGCCCCCAGTGAGACTTGGAGTCGGACTTCTTTCATAAACAACTTTCAACATTTTTTTGCCAAACTTAGAAATCCATATAAAATTTACTCCAACATTTTCCACCCAGTTTTTAATGATAGTGTTATTTTGTTTTTGTGAGGAAGATCAGCCCTGAGCTAACATCCAATGCCAATCCTCCTCTTTTTGCTGAGGAAGACTGGCCTTGGGCTAACATCCGTGCCCATCTTCCTCCACTTTATATGGGACGCCACCACAGCATGGCTTGCCAAGAGGTGTGTTGGTCCATGCTCAGGATTGAACCTGCGAACCCTGGGCCAATGAAGTGGAGCGAGTGAACTTAACCACTATGCCACCAGGCCGGCCCCTGATGATAGTGTTTTAATTGTAAAATTGTAACAACAACCCACACTCACCACCTAAGATGACCTGGGTGAGCATTTAGGCAACACATGCTTTGTAAACTGCTTTATTCACATCTTGATAAATTGATTAATGTAGATCCACAACATCATTTAAGATTACTGTATTCCATTACATGAGAAACCCAACTTACTGGTCCTGTTAGTGGACATTTAGGTTCTTTGCCATTTTTTATGTTATTAAAATCCTCTGATAAACATCTTCTACCTACACTTTTGTAAACTTGAGTGAGAAATGGGATTTCTGACTCTTTTTGCCTGGGTTCCAGAACAGTTTGACTGATCTACACCCCCATACAGGAGAGTGCCTATTTCTCCTTACTTTTGCCAACATTCAATTTATTTAATTTTTTTTTTTTTACTTTTTTTTTTGCTGAGGAAGTTTCGCCCTGAGCTAACATCTATGCCAATCTTCCTTTATTTTGTTTGTGGGTTGCTGCCACAGCATGGCTTGGTGAGAGGTGTGTAGATCTGCACTCGGGATCATAAACTGTGAACCCCAGACCACCGAAGCAGAGTGCATGAACTTAAGCACTACACTACTGGGCTGCCCAGTTCCTAGTTTCTGTTTGAAGTTCTGTTGTTATGTGGTCCTTCAGTTTCCCATAGGAGCTTATACCTGCTGCTGTTCTCTTGCAAGGAGACAGAAGGAGGCAGAGATCACCAAGAAGTTCCGGGATGCTCTGGCCAATGAGAAAGCCCGGATCTTCGCGGAGAAGTGGAAAGTGGAGATAAAGGACCGGAAGGCTGCAAAAGTTTTGGAGGAGCGCATCCATGAGGAATTCAAGGTGAGCCAGTGCATGAGGCATCTGTGTGTGGCCATCTGCTCTAGCTCCCACGCCTCTGGGCATGATCTCAAGTTTGGACCAGTCCTTGGCCATTGATTGGTACTGAGTGCTTTATGAGAACAGAAATCTGTCATGTCTGAGCAGGAAGGAATTTGACACATCATTTGGGCTAATTTGCTTCTCATTGTACAGATAAGGAAACTGAGGGTCAGACAGAGGAGGAGACTTGCCAAGACCACACGTAATTAAGGACAAAGCCTGGATCAGAACTCAGGGCTTCTGCCTCCCAAACCAAGTGTCCTGAAAGGAGGCCTGGAAAGTGCTGAGTTTGTGGTCAGACCATCCTGGGATACAGTTCCAGCTCTACTGCTTACTGCTGTATGACCCTGGGAAGCTTGCTGAACTTCTCTGAGCCTTCACTTTCTTGTTTGTAATATTAGTGTAATAACAACACCCACCTGGAGGTTTCTGGGGGGTTCAAGGAGATGAAAAAATGCACATTTTCTAGTCCTGGATAGGGAGTTGTTGGTAATCTTGCACAGTTTTTTTTTTTTTTTTAACAGCTGTAAATGCACTGGCCACCCAATCCCAGACATTCACAATAACTTATATACACCTATGTGGTTCTATTTTTTGGTCTTTTGTAAGTTTATTGTTTTATTTAAGTGCTCCACATTTCTTTTCTAGTTAAACCTTTGGTTTAATATTTTTTGTTGCTATTGTGAATGAGATTGTTCTCATTACTTTAAAACCTGTTGCATTCTGGGAGAGTTTGGAGCTGGTAAAGGCGGTTTACAGTCCTCTGCTAGGAAGGTTAGGTTGCCTGAAAAAAATTTTTTTTGTGGTCCCTATTTTGAGATTTTTTTTTGTTTTGACTACAGAAATAATACATTTTTTGGGGGTAGAAAAGTCAGAAAATACATACAAGCAAAAAGAAGAAAATAATAATTGTACTGAATTCCAACAATTGTATTATTTTGTGAATTGTATATTAATGGCATTTGCCTATTTTTGAGTTTTTAAGACCTTTTTTCCCCCCCCATAATGATTAGGTAGTGAGGACATTGGCCCCTTAAGATCATATCTGTTGGAAATATTTTTCACAGTGATGTTGTTTTTTCTTAATTTTGGTTATGGTGCTTTTGGATGTACAGAAGATTAAAATTTTTATTAGCCAACTATATCAATCTTTATTATTTGTTTCATGCTTAGAAAGATCTGTGCCACTACAAGCATATAAAAATACTAATTTACAGTTTTTTGTATCTCTCTCATGACTTTATTTCTTTGCACTTAATTTTCCTTCACTTTGGTGTGTGTTGTGACAACAGGGCTCTGACTTTCTTTTCTTCCAGACGGTTCGCCAGTGGCCCCACATCATGTGTTATGTAGTCCGGCTTCTCTCCTCTCATTGGACTTGCTGCCTTCATTCTTACTTCTGAATCTCTTCCTGGATTTTTCTTCTTTGACTGGTTATTCCTGAGCCAGATTTACTTATTATTGTAGCTTTAAAATAAATCTTTTATTTATTTTTTTATTTTATTTTATTTTATTTTATTTTATAAACATCTGTGAAGGTAAGAACCTGTCATTGCTCTTCATTTCCAAAATGTCCTTGGCTCATCTTGTCCGTTTTTTCCAGCTAGAGCTACATACGAATTATTTTGTCACTCTCCTCCTCCCCTCGACAACAAAAACACCACATGGTGATTTTCACTGGAATTGCCTCAATATTATAGCTGTATTTGTGGAAGCTGGACATTTTTACAATAGTGAATCAATAAATCTTCTTGTTCAGGAATATGGTATGTTCTTCCTGTTAGTCAAGCTTATTTTTGTCTTTGATAAAGTTTTTTTTTTTTTTTTACACCTGCAAATGCACTAGCCACCCAATCCCAAACATTCACAATAACTTATATATACCTATGTGCTTCTATTTTTTTGGGTTTTGTAAATTTATTGTTTTTTTAAGTGCTCCATATTTCTTTTTTATTTAAACCTTAGGTTTAATATTTTTTCTTGCTCTTGTGAAGGTATTTATTTATTCTCATTACTTTAAAACCTATTGCAATTGCTAGTTATATATTTATACAGTTATTTTATTTATTGATCTCCTTATTTAACTTTCCCTGAGTTATATATTTTTTTGGAGATTCTATTGCATTTTTATTTATTTATTTTTCTTCCCCTCAAAGCCCCAGTAGATAGTTGTATGTCATAGTTGCACATCCTTCTAGTTGCTGTATGTGGGACGCGGCCTCAGCATGGCCAGAGAAGCGGTGCGTCGGTGCGCGCCCGGGATCCGAACCTGGGCCGCCAGCAGCGGAGCGCACGCACTTAACCGCTAAGCCACGGGGCCAGCCCTCTATTGCATTTTTAAATGAAGCGATATTTACTCTCAAAACATTTTATTGGGAAAGAATTTCAAACTTGTAGAAAAGTTGAAAGGAAAATAAAATGAATATATTCATATTCTCATATATTCTCCACTTAAATTCACCAATTATTAATATTTTGCCATATTTGCATTCTCTCTTTCCTCCTCTCTCTTTCTCTCTATATATGTATATAGACACATACATATACATGTGTATACTTTTTTGTTGCTTTTTTTTGATTGAGGTCATAATAGCATAGAACAATGTGAAATTTCAGTTGTACATTATTATTTGTCAGTCACCATATAAATGCGCCCCTTCACCCCTTGTGCCCATTCCCCAACCCGCTTCCCCCTGGTAATCACTAATCTGTTCTCCCTGTCCGTGTGTTAGTTTATCTTCCACATATGAGTGAAATCATATGGTCTTTGTCTTTCTCTGTCTGGCTTATTTTGCTTAACATAATACCCTCAAGGTCATCCAGTTGTTGTGAATGGGACAATTTTGTTCTTTTTTATGGCTGAGTACTATTCTGTTGTATATATATCACATCTTCTTTATCCTTCATCAGCTGATGGGCACTTCAGTTGCTTCCACTTCTTGGCTATTGTGAATAATGCTGCAGTGAACATGGCGGGGCATAAGTCTCTTTGAATTGTTGATTTCAATTCTTTGGATAAATACCTAGTAGTGGGATACCTGGGTCATCTGGTATTTCTATTTTTAATTTTTTGAGGAATCTCCATACTGTTTTCCATAGTAGCTGCACCAGTTTGCACTCCACCAGCAGAGTATGAGGGTTCCCTTTTCTCCACATCCTCTCCAACATTTTTTATTTTTTGTCTTGGTGATTATAGCCATTCTAATGAGTGTAAAGTAATATCTTAGTGTAGTTTTGATTTGCATTTCCCTGATAGTTTATGATGTTGAACATCTTTTCCTGTGCCTATTTGCCATCTGTATATCTTCTTTGGAAAAATGTCTGTTCATATCCTCTGCCCATTTTTTTTTTAATAATTTTATTTATTTATTCCCGCCCCCCCCAAAGACCCAGTAGATAGTTGTATGTCACAGCTGCACATCCTTCCAGTTGCTGTATGTGGGACGCCGCCTCAGCATGGCCGGAGAAGTGGTGCGTCGGTGCGCGCCCAGGATCCGAACCCGGGCCGCCAGCAGCGGAGCACGCTCACTCAACCGCCAAGCCACGGGGCCGGCCCAGTACCATGCTGTTTTGATTACTATAGCTTTGTACTATATTTTGAAGTTAGGAATTGTGATGCCTCCAGTTTTGTTCTTTTTTCTCAGGATTGCTTTAGCTATTTGGGGTCTTCTGTTGCCCCATATGAATTTTAGGATTGTTTGTTCTATTTCTGTGAAGAACGTCATTGGAATTATTATTGGGATTGCATTGAATCTGTAGATTGCTTTAGGTAGTATGGACATTTTAACTATATTTATTCTTCCAATCCATGTGCAGGGTATATCTTTCCATTTCTTTATGTCATCATCGATTTCTTTCAGTAATGTCTTATAGTTTTCATTGTAAAGTTCTTTCACCTCCTTGGTTAAATTTATTCCTAGACATTTTATTCTTTTTGTTGTAATTGTAAGTGGGATTGTATTCGTGAGTTCTCTTTCTGTTAGTTCGTTATTAGAGTATAGAAATGCGACTGATTTTTGTAAGTTGATTTTGTACCCGGCAACTTTGCTGTAAGTTGGTTGATGGTAAGATGATTTTGGTGTAGTTGTTGATTATTTCTAATAGTTTCTGGATGGATTCTTTAGGGTTTTCTATGTATAAAATCGTGTCATCTGCAAACAGTGAGAATTTCACTTCTTCATTGCCTATTTGGATTCCTTTTAGTCCCTCTATTTGCTTAATTGCTTTGGCTCTATATATAAAATTGTGTCATCTGCAAACAGTGAGAATTTCACTTCTTCGTTGCCTATTTGGATTCCTTTTATTCCCTTTTTTTGCTTAATTGCTCTGGCCGAAACCTCCAGTACTGTATTGGATAAGAGTAGTGATACTGGGTACACAGGTTTTCTTCCTATTCTCAGAGGGATGGCTTTCAGTTTCTCCCCATTGAGTATGTTTTTGGCTGTGGGTTTGTCATATATGGCCTTTATTATGTTGAGGTACTTTCCTTCTATAACCATTTTATTGAGAGTTTTTATCATAAATGGATGTTGGATCTTGTCAAATGCTTTCTCTGCATCTATTGAGATGATCATGTGGTTTTTATTCCTCATTTTGTTAATGTGGTGTATCACATTGATTGATTCGTGGATGTTGAACCATTGCTGCATCCCTGGTATAAATCCCACTTGATCATGGTATATGATATTTTTAATGTATTGTTGTATTCAGTTTGCCAATATTTTGTTGAGGATTTTTGCATCTATGTTCATCAGGGATATTGGCCTGCAATTTTCCTTGTTTGTGTTGTCATTGTCTGGCTTTGGTATCGGTGTGATGTTGGCCTCATAAAATGTGTTAGGAAATGTTCCATCTTCTTCAACTTTTTGGAATAGTTTGAGAAGGATAAGTATTAAATCTTCTTTGAATGTTTGGTAGAATTCTCCAGAGAAGCCATCTGGTCCTGGACTTTTATTTTTGGGGAGATTTTTGATTACTGTTTCAATCTCTTTACTTGTGATTGGTCTATTCAGATTCTCTATTTCTTCTTGATTGAGTTTTGGGAGGTTGTATGAGTCTAAGAATTTATCCATTTCTTCTAGATTGTCCAATATGTTGGCATATAGTTTTTCATAGTATTATCTTAAAATCCTTTGTATTTCTGTGGTATCCATTGTAATTTCTCCTCTTTCATTTCTAGTTTTATTTATTTGAGCCTTCTCTCTTTTTTTCTTGGTGAGTCTGGCTAAGAGTTTGTCAATTTTGTTTATCTTCTCGAAGAAACAGCTCTTTGTTTCATTGATCCTTTCTTTGGTTCCTTTAGTCTACTTTTCATTTATTTCTGCTCTAATTTTTATTATTTCCCTCCTTCTGCTGACTTTGGGCTTTGTTAGTTCTTTTTCTATTTTTGTTAGGTGTAGTTTAAGATTGCTTATTTGAGATTTTTCTTGTTTGTTAATGTGGGCCTGTATTGCTATGAATTTTACTCTCAGGACTGCTTTTACTGCATCCCATATGAGTTGGTATGGTGTATTTTCATTTTCATTTGTCTCCAGATATTTTTTGATTTCTCCTTTAATTTCTTCAATGATCTATTGGTTGTTCAGTAGCATGCTGTTTAGTCTTTACATATGTCACTTTCGCAGCTTTTTTCTTATAGTTGATTTCTAGTTTCATAGCATTATGGTCAGAAAAGATGCTTGATATGATTTCAATCTTTTTAAATTTATTGAGGCTTGCCTCATTTCCCAACATATGGTCTATCCTTGAGAATGGTCCATGTGCACTTGAGAAGAATGTGTATTCTGCTGTTTTTGGATGGAATGTTCTATATATATCTGTTAAGTCCATCTGTTCTAGTTTTTCATTTAAATCCACCATTTCCTTGTTGATTTTCTGTCTGGATGATCTAACCATTGATGTAAGTGGAGTGTTAAGGTCCCCTACTATTATTGTGTTGTTGTTAATTTCTCCATTTAGGTTTGTTAATAGTTGCTTTATGTTCTTTGGTGCTCCTGCATTGGGTGCATATATATTGATAAGTGTTATGTCCTCTTGGTGGAGTGTCCCTTTTATCATTATATACTGCCCCTCTTTGTCTCTCCTTGCCTGTTTTATCTTGAAGTGTACTTTCTGATATAAGTATGCCAACACCTGCTTTCTTTTCTTTGCCGTTAGCTTGGAGCATTGTCTTCCATCCCTTCACTCTGAGCCCGTGTTTGTCTTTAGAGCTGAGATGTGTTTCCTGGAGGCAACATATTGTTAGGTCTTGTGTTTTTGATCCATTCTGCCACTCTGTGTCTTTTGATTGGAGAATTCAATCCATTTACATTTAGAATGATTAATGATATATGAGGGCATAATGTTGCCATTTTGTCACTCGTTTTCCAGTTGTTCTGTATTTCCCTTGTTTCTCGTCCCATGTATTTCAGACTACCAGTTCAGTTTGATAGTTCTCTATGATGGTTTTCTCTTTATTTATCATTTGTGTCTATGTTCTGATTATTTCTTTAGTGGTTACCATGAGGTTTGTATAAAATACTCATAGATGAGATAGTCCATTGTCTGGTAGCCTCTTATTTCCTCAGTCTAAGCCAATTCCATCCCTTTCCTCTTCCCCTTCTAAGTTATTATTGTCACAATTTATTCCATCTTGTGTTGTGAGTTTGTGGTTAAATGATAAGATTATATTTATTTTTGATGTTTTTGTTTCCTTTATCTTTAATGTTATAATTAAGTGTTTGCTAACCTGTTCTGATAGAGAGCTGCAATTTTCTGATTTTGTCTACCGGTTTATCTCCTTGCTCAAGGCTTTGTAAACCCTTTGTTTTTTTCTTCAGGTATGAGGGCCTTCTTGATCATTTCTTGTAAGGGGGGTCTTGTGGCGATGAACTCCCTTAGCTTTTGTTTATCTGGGAAAGTTATTTTTCCATAATATCTGAAGGATATTTTCACTGGATAGAGTATTCTTGGCCGAAAATTTTTGTTTTTCAGAATTTTGAATATATCATTCCAGTCTCTCCTAGCATGTAAGGTTTCTGCTGAGAAATCCGCTGAAAGCCTGATAGGGGTTCCTTTGTATGTTATTTTCTTCTGCCTTGCTGCCCTTAATATTTTTTCTTTGTCATTGACTTTTGCCAGTTTTACTACTATATGCCTTGGAGAAAGTCTTTTTATATTGCTATAATTAGTAGTTCTGTTAGCTTCTTTTACTTGTATTTCCAGCTCCTTCCCCAGGTTTGGGAAGTTCTCAGCTATTATTTCTTTGACCAAGCTTTCTGCTCCATTATCCTGCTTCTCCCTCTGGAATACCTACAATTCTTATGTTGCATTTCCTAATTGAGTCAGATATTTCTCACAGAAATTCTTCATTTCCTTTTAGTCTTAGTTCTCTCTCCTCCTTCATCTGAAGCATTTCTATATTTCTGTCCTCCAGATTGCTAATTCTGTCCTTCATAATAGCAGCTCTGTTATTCAAGAGATCCAGATTTTTCTTTATCTCATCCATTTTTTTCATTTCCAACATTTCTGATTAGTTTTCCATTATAGTTTCAATCTCTTTTTTGAAGAATTCCCTCTGTTCATTAATTTTATTCCTGATTTCATTGAACTGTCTATCTGTATTTTCCTGTAACTCATTACTTTTTTTATGATAGCTGTTTTGAATTCTCTGTCATTTAGATTGTAAATTTCTGTGCCTTCAGGATGGATTTCTGGGTGCTTGTCATTTTCCTTCTGGTCTGGAGTATTAATATATTTCTTCATACAGTTTAATGGCATGAATTAGTGCCTTTGCATAGTGATGGTATCTGGTTGCAGATTCCACCTGCCACCACTGGGGGGGTATCAAGAGCTGTGTATTCTGAGCCGACCGTGATCTCTGGCGTCTGTGCCAGTCCTTAGAATCTATGCTGACAGGCCCCATCTGCAATTTCTGGCTTGCTCGCTCACAGCTGCTATTTTTCTAACGTATGTGTGGGCGCTCTGGCCAACTGGCTGAGCTGGAGCACCGGGCAGGGAGAGGGGCAGTTTCTTTTGTGAGTGTGAACCCAGGGCCAGTATTGCTCTTCCCTCACTATCTGCTATCCTGGGGTGCTGGCTTGATGAAGACACCCCCACAATAGCTTAGCGTCCTCTGTGTGGGGCTTTCCCGTGGGCTGTGAGGGAACCTGGAGAGCGAAGGTGTTCCTGTGCAGAGCTGCGCCTCCCCTCTCTCCTCTCAGAGCTATGCACAGTCCTGCGCCCTGGGCCACTGCTGGGGAGGGAAAGGAGCTCCCCTTACCTCTTTCCACTTCCTCTGGGGGTTCCAGCACCTCCACCTTCAGATGTGTGGCTGTGTGGGTCTCTTAGATGTCTTTTGTGTTGTGTGAATGTCCTCTGTTGGCATATGAATGTCCTTTTCCTTGAATTTTAGGGGGAAGAGTCTAAGGGAAGAGCTCACTCTACCTTGAGGCTGATATCACTCCCCAAACGGTTGTTGTTTTAAGCCACTAAATTTTCTGGTAATTTGTTGTTGCTCAGATAACGGAAACAGTTTCAATGAAGTGTTTTATGCATTGGGTTAG